>NC_066872.1:25488957-26112778 GCF_022985175.1 Labeo rohita | reverse complement strand
TGAGGATGGAGATGGCGAAGCCCAGAACAAGTCTCTTATTCACCGTGATGTGCTGTTCGGTCGTCCGGGGCCGGACCACCACGCTGTCGGCCCACTGATCGGACAGAGCCCTTCCGTTCCTCATGCTCGCGTCCTCGATTCCCATTATATGACGGATCTGATGTGTTTTACATTCATGATCAGCCTCCGTTCATGCGATGCAGTTTCAAACTGCAGAGGATGAACCGGCGGACTGATTTAAAGGCGAAAAATTCGGCAAAGAATCTTCGAATAGAATAAAAGAACTGATGATCGATCACCTCTAGATTAGATTCCCGTAAATCAGAAGTTCGTTCGGTCAGATGCTGGAGCTCATCGAGTCCTACCGCACATCCATTTCTGCTCTGACATCAGTCTGATGTGGGCAAAGGTCCAGCACCTGCTTCCTGATCAATCGCGAGAGTGTTGTGAATGTCTCTTCGCTCTGTTCATTTCTGCCTCCATCCTCATCCCTGTTTCTCTCTCTCTGATGCGTCCTCCCTCCCTCTCTCTCTCTTTCTCTCTATCTCAGCCAGTGGGCTGTGCGCGCTCTCTCTCTCTTCCTCCCTGTCTCAGAAATTCAGTCTAAATGTTCTGTTAAATCACATTTTTTTAAACAGTGAAATATTCTGAAAGGCTGATGTGACTTTTCTCCTCTTTCCCACATATCGAAACTGCTGAGTTGCATGAATGTGCAATAGAATAATAGAACTTAGACAAATTAAATGGAAAAATGATACATGCGTTTGAGACATGTACATGTCAAAATCTTACAGCTGAGCTGTGATAGTATTTTCAGCCCAACGATTATTACACATCCCACAAATGTATAAGAACATCTCAATTTATAAACCCAAATGATTAAGCATATATTTACAATGTGAGCTGCAACTATACTAAGTTAAGGGCTGCTGTCCATGGTGCTGAATCAAGCTGAATCCAATAGTGCAACCTAACTGAGAAAAAGTTTGCATTTTAAACAAGGTTTTCAGGAGCACTCCTCCTCCACCTGGCCTCGTTTTGTACGGTTTAACGCTCACACCCCTGTCTCTTGGCCTAAAATAAAAGAACATTGTGTATCCGTACAATATGGAAGACGCCTTTTTGTAATGTATTTACATACTTTCTCATCTTATTCAAACTTGGAGGATGGTTGAATCTGGATGCAAGATCTCCTGTAGGTGGCATACACAGTCTCTCATATTCAATAATACAGACCTGGCAATTGGTGGTGGACCCATTCCTCCCTCACAATGGAGTAGAAGTGGAATTCACCATCTGAAAGACATTTATAATGACGCTGGGCTGTGGTCTTTTCAAGACATCGCAAAATTATTTGCCAGCCTCTTCATTTTCTTTTAACTACAGCTTAGATCGGCCCTCAAAGCATATGGTGTATCTTGGCAACATTCTTTGCTTGTACATCCATTATATAGACTGAACATTGCTCAAGGGAATACTCAAGGGTTTGGTGTCCGTATTATATATATTTATTTTATTATTATATACATTTATGTTGGAGGACTCTTATGCTAAACTATCACTAGACAGGCTGTGGAGCCGTGATTGCCCCAACTTGGATCCAGATTTTAATTGAGAGGATATTTTTATATATTTCATATATATACATTATAAAAAATGCTGGGTTAAATACAACCTAGCACTGGGTGAAATATGGACAAAACTAGCAACTGGGTTGTTTTGACCCAGCTGTTGGGTTAAATGCTTAACCTAGCCTTCTGGGTAGTTTTATTTACCTCAGCTACTGTTTTAAAATTACTGTATGGCTGACTTAAAATGAACCCAAAGATTGCAAATTAAAAACCAGACACTGGTTACTAGAGGCAACAGCAATAATCAAAAGGTGAATAATAAGCAATTTAAAAAGTTTATTATTTAATTATTTATTCAACTTATTAATAAATATTCATTGAACATATTAATGTAATTTCCAACCTATTCTGGGTTCATTTTAAACATTTTTAAAAAAAAGTTGTGCTCAATAAATCTATCCAGAAGGTTGGGTTAAACATTTTACCCACCTGCTGGGTCAAAACAACCCATTTGCTGGGTTTGTCCATATTTCACCCAACGCTGGGTTGTTTTTAACCCAGAATGTTTTGGAGTGTACATATTTCCCTTTGGCTATTTTAAAATCTTTGTGATATTTTGTTGCTTTTTTCTTTTAATAAACATTTGATCACCTTTAAGTTCATACATTTTTCACTCTTTTATTAGCATTTGAGATTTTATTGTAGCAGTTTTGTTGTGGTAAAGAATATTGTCTTAATTTAATCAGCAGAATAAAGTGAAACAAAAGTGTTTGTTTCATTAATTAAACTTTTCACTAAATTATATATCAAAAATCACAAAAATCATACTTGTTATTAATGGACGTATTTATGTATTATTATGTAACTCATGGAGCATCTGTCATTAGGTATTAATCACATTATACAGTCATCAAATAATAAACTTTGATTGCACAGTGTTCTGAATGATACAGAGCCATTTTCAATTCACATTTTACTACTTGTTTGACCTCATTGAATTTTGACATTTTGGTCCCACTGTTTGTTAAAGAATTTCAACCTAATGTTTCCAAACTCTCCATCAGGCATTCATAAGGCATTGGTTTAGAATGATTCAACAGTTGTTCAAGGTCCAGATGCCTGAGCTGCCTCATGAATATCTGTTGATCTTGTATGTATCAGATGAAATATGAAATACAGCAGTTCTGGAATTAATCTGTGCTTTAAGGGTTTGGTTTAGCAGACATCAAACCATAAATTATTGAATCTGGGCTTTTATGGTGTTACTCTGAATGTGTGCTATGGATTTAGTCTGTAATCTGTGATATTTGAGATTCCAGACCAGCAGAAAATAAAATGTAGGAAACCATCTCACCGGAGAACACAAAGACCAGCATATTTATAATAAACGCATTTAATGTACATACAGCTTAAATAATTGTAGATGTGCAAATAAAATTAGCTCTAGCATGGAAAATATTTTTCTAAAAACTAAGAAAAAAACTGAATTCAGTGAAGCAAGTGGCCAGGTTTTCATGAGGACATCAACACTGGTCATGCTGCACTTTCTGAAATCAGATCAACATGATTTATCAGTGTCAGTTTGTTGTCTGTGGCTTGATATTGTCTCATTTGTTCCTTTGCACTTTGACCTTTGTGTACCTATAACATGATAAAATATAATTATGAGTTCTCTTCTGCTTCCCAGGAGGTTTTGCTGGATTTCTAGGCAAGTGTGAGGAAACTACATGAAGACTGATCCTCATCAGTTATGACATGGTGAGTGTCATATATTATGTTGTATTGTGAATGATATGATTTTGTTCATTGATCAACCATCTTCTTTCTTCAAAAGCTGTCCGCAAACACATTCTACCACTTACACATCTCTCCTCCGTATTTTCCACCACTCATCTGTCTCAGCACATCTGTCATTGTTTCATAAAGGAAGACCAGCGGCGGCGCTTTGAACGAAGTGACGGCTCCAAACACCAAATAACATTCTCAATTTGCAGCCGTCTGCATGGCTGGTTAAACAGCACAGCGAGAGGAGAGCCGTGAGCGTGTGAAGAGGCCCTTGAAGGAGCTGAGAGAGAGAAGGCAGGGTGGAAAGATGACGGGGATAAAGTGAAAAGGAGAAAGGGGGCTTCTGGTTCATCCGATTTTATTCACATTTGAAATTCTCTAAACTAGAACAGGTCGAAAATGCATTTCGATTTCCATCCGATCAAGGTCCTTTACCCCTAAAGAATTTCAAACCTATTCTTTATGAAATAATGGGCCTGAGATGGAACGTCCGAGAGTGACTGCGAGATCTTCGGATCAAATAAAGACGGAGGTGCATTTAAAAAGAAAAATAAGCAATTTCCATGTGGCATCTGAACACAAAGGCTTGTATCATGGTGTGCAAATGTCCGTAACCCAAGTGCCTCCTGTTGAATGAAAACATATAACACAAAATCAGTCTGAAAGGACTGTGAGGGGGCTAATAGAATTTAAAAAAATGTCAGTAAAACGTCCTTGAGGGCAGCTGCGACTGCCGGCACATAGAGGGTCAATTCAGAGGGGAGAAATGAAGAGAAACACACTCACACAGACAGAAAACGAAAAGGAGGAGATTTGTTACTACAGTATATAAGCAGAGCAGAGACACATCGCCCCCTGCAGTACACAAGTGACATCGCCGTAAGTATCAACAATGGACAGAGATATAGGCTACACAACACAACTGGTCTGTTGAAGCGCAGTGTCCCTTATCCAAGCAATCTGGTGAAGTCTTTCTGAAACCTGTGAAGTTTTCAGCTGTTATCCATCGGCTCAGCAATCAGGCAGATGTCCTTGTCCAGTATAACTTCTGCAAGCTCAAACAGCTGTTGTGTTTCAGGCAATGAATGAGCCCACCTGCAGAGCCATTGGGAAATCCACCTCACAACCTTGCTTGACTTGCACTCAAAACAAGCTGTGGCTGTTTAAAGAAGCAAGAGTAAAATTGTCGGTAAGTACACGCTGCATATCATTCTTGCCACAAGGGGTGCTGTAGTGGGACTTACTATGATTAGTTTTGTCTTTCAGGAAGTCGCTGTCTTGGTGAAGCAAGAGAATTTTGACGATAAGGTTAGAGAAGGTTAATAAAACTCTTTACATATTGGTGTTTAAGTGAATAATGTCCTCTTCAAGTTTATTTCTAAGCACAATCACATGATTCCATTAAATAAAGACTTATTTATGAGTGAAAAACCCTGAATTCTATAGAGTTTTCACTTAAGTTTTGGTTTGGTCAGTTACCCGGATGCACTGGCGATATTTGAATGTAAACAACAGCATGATTTTCATGTTTAATGTACTGCTGAATACATTGTTCTGCTAATTTATGCTGTCTAAACCATGGAAAAACACGTGGAAGCTGCTAAATCATATAGAGAAGGAGCTAGTAAGGGCACACTAGTTTGACAAACTAAAGTTAACAGTGGTAAATATACCTACAAGCAATAATAATTTAAAGAAGAAGTCCACTTCCAGAACAACAATTTACAAATAATTTACTCACCCCCTTGTCATCCACGATGTTCATGTCTTTCTTTCTTCAGTCGTAAAGAAATTGTTTTTTGAGGAAAACATTTCAGCATTTTTCCCCATATAATGGACTGCTATGGTGCCCCGATTTTGAACGTCCAAAAGGCAGTTTAAATGCAGCTTCAAACGATTCCACTGAGGAAGAAGGGTCTTATCTAGTGAAACGATCGGTTATTTACATTAAAAATATATAATTTAAATACTTTTTAATCTCAAACGCTTGTTTTGCCTTGCAGTCCTTGTACTCAGTGTATTCTGGCTCAAGACAGTTAGGGTATGTCGAAAAACTCTGAAGGTATTTTCTCCCTTAACTTCAAAAATCATTTCAAAATCATCATTGCAGAAGTTCCGACCCAGTCTTTGCAAAGTGAACATGCAAAAAAGATCAAAAATCCTAAACAAAAAAGATAAAACAGCGATATAGGATGATTTTAAAGTTGAGGGAGAACATGAGTTGGGAGTTTTTTGACATACCCTAACTGTCATGAACAGGAACAAAAACAGTCCAGGCAGAGTAAGACAAGACGAGCATTTGGCATTAAAAAGTATATACATTTTATTATTTTTATTAAAATAACCAATTGTTATGCTAGATAAGTCCCTCAGCTTCCTCAGCTGAGATAATTCACAACCGCATTTGGGATCGTTTGAAGCCACATTTAAACTGCATTTTGGAAGTTCAAAATCAGGGGAACCATGTCAGTCCATGTTCTGTAAGTGGAGTTCTCCTTTAATATTAGCCTAATATTTCACCTACCTGACCGGAAATGATAAGAACAAACACGAATGATGTCAAGCTTTTTGCCCTGGAAATCCTGGTTCAGTTTGGCCAACCACAAATGCCTTTTATTCCTCAGACAGTTTTTTTCACTCTTCTCCTTGATTTGTTATAACTTTTGACAGTCTATAGTACTCCAAATATTTTTCCCAGTCTGACCGATTAGTACAGGCCAAAACATGACAATAACTGACCATTTTCAGCAGCAATAATTAGCAAAATTTGTGAGTTCCATTCGGTTCAGTGGCATTGTTTACGCTAAGTGCCGCCAATAAAGCGATTGATGACGTGTCGTGAAAGCACACTATTGTGACACTGGAAGGTGCATGGATAGAAAAATTGTGGAAGCACTGTTCTATATAGACAACAAGTGTGAATGTAACACAAATTTATACAAAATTAGACATAGATTGATTGAAATAATAATTTTGTCGTAGTTGTTTGGATGTATTGCTCTTAATATAATTGTTTTTCTTTTTTTTTTTTCAAGGTTACTTCAATGTTACGTATCCGACTTGAATTCACATTAACGAATGCCCAACTTGGAGGCCCACGCTGTCCAGATGCACCGGAAGGTGAGTTTTAAAGAGTCTTTTAAAGTTAACTTTATCGCCCCCTAGAGGACAGACGATTGTTACCTTCACAAACATATTTGGCTTTGGCACACAGTTTGTTTTTGGCCTTTGTAATCTGTAATTGTATACTTGGACAGAACAAGACATTAAGGATACTGTTATTAATGTAACTGTGAGTGTTTTGCTAGAGGGAAGTTGATTCTGTCCAGGGAGGTGGTGATTTTTCACATCAGTCTAGAATTCGCCCGTCAGCAGTTTCAGACACACACATTTGACACTCATTCATAATTCATACGTCAGATGGATATGATATCGAATGAGCAGTAAGTATGACACAGTAAGACGGCAGGGAATTGGTATTTTTACCCGCCACTATGATACAACCTGACTGTGTGGCTGATGCAAAAGCTTTTGTTCACCAGTAGATGCATCTGATTCAGAGACGTTTCCAGAAAGATAAATTTGCTGAAATATTCTTACATAATAATGTTGCCCAAAAGAGCTATATTTTTTACCCTCACAATCCGAATAAATTTGGTTAAGTAGCTTTAAATGAAAAGCTTTTAGTAATGATGGAACTGTAGAGTGAAATTTGCCTGAGGATGGAGACACTGTTTTCAGATCTGAATGTTAATAGCAGATACCATTACCCAGAAACCCTTGGGCCTCTTCCTACTGGTTATGAAGCACCAAAGAACCTCGTCCAAACAAACCCATTGGCCATTTCTCAGGTCAATAAGTTTGTCGGTTTGTTCAGAATTCATCGATCTGCAGTCTCTTATCAAGTGAACTGCTCGAACGAGGGCTGAAAATGCACTGGACCGACTCACACCCTCGTACGCATGAGTCACCGTAGTGACCTTGACAGATACACAGACTAGTTTCAAGCAATATTACAGGAAAATTAACAATGCAGAGGTTTAAAGTTTAAACAACATCTATTAGCTGTGAGTGATGGATTATTGAGGCAACGTTATATTTTCACAGTTATGAAGTGATTTATTCTGAGCTCTGCCATTGTTTATCATAATACCAAGACACTTACATACTGAATCTTGGTTTGGCTTGAACTTTAAGTAAAGTTACATTATATAATAAAGGTTTATAAGAAAACCTTTGTAATTGCACTTGTGACAGTACTAGTGTCCATTGATGGAAGCTGACAACCTACTTTGTCCATTGTACTGTACATATCACAACAACAGCTACAAAAACAATATAACCCGCATAAATGTTACTGCTATTGTAAAGACCTATAAACCAACATGGTTTGGATAGTAATGTATGGTAGCTTACTTTGTCAAAAAAATATATAATATTACCCTGGGAATACTACAAACGTGTGGTGAACAATCATGGTACTATCATGATAAATGTCCAAATACCATGGTTTACCTTGCTTTTGCTATACTCTACATAATTATCATGCAGACGGAATAATGCATTATTTATACAGTAAATGACTTAAGCATTTCCATGCAGCATCATCACAGCTGAATAATCAATGTAGTTTTGACATTTATTTGACACTCCTCAAGAAAGACAGAACAAACAGTGACTCACAAGCTTTACACGAGAGACAGAAGAACTTCTCACGACTCTCACAGAAGACTCAAACAGTCACGCCAAGCTGGAGATTCACTAAACAATCGATTTCTGATCCATGATCTCAGCTTATTAAACTAGAGGATGATGGAGGTTTCTATTATCACCACACTTGATCATAAATAACTGAAGCCTGTTTTAAATTAGAGGAAATAACGTATCAATGTGACATCAGAGGTGACAAATGCTTTGTGATGTTTAAACTCACGCCTGAGTGGCTCCTAAAACGCTCGGCTCTTCTTTTACAGCTCAAACGCAGGTCCTCTTGACATTTAGATGATTTATTGTCCGTTCAGCAGCTTTTATCTCGTCATTTTGACAAACTCTGATGATTTCCCAGGATCAAACTACGCTTAGAAATAAAGCAGCCAGGCAGGTTGAAAATGAGCAATCGTTTGGTCTCCATGGGCTTTGAGTCCCGCTGTGTGTTTCAGACTGTTGCCGTATTCAGTTTGACAACCAGATGCGATTTGCACAGGCTTTGATGGGATGATGATGATTTATGTGGTCCCGCTGAGCGTCATACGATAGGGTCGTTCACACTGTTAATAAAGGAACTTTGGAAAGAGCACATTGTTTCTGGTGTTTGTGGACCAGAATCTTACAATGTTCTTGTTTCCAGACCCTTGCAAAGTAATTTCAGCACATTCCCATTAAATGAGCCATTAAACTTTATAGGTTATAATAATCTTTACATATAACAAGCAAACTGTGGTTTGAACCATAAACGGATACAAGCTCAATTGATGCGCAACATATCCTGTAAAATGAAAAGTTTCATCAAACTCTCAGAGAGTCGCCGCAAACAAGGATGAGTCGTAAATTGTTTGGGCTGAGTATTTTCCCATCATTCTCTCCGCTGATTAATTACGGTGATTTTCTCCACTGGTTGTCAAGGCAACAGCAGTGTTCCGCGCTCTCAGTGCTGTTTGGGCCGGTGACAGTATGTAATTAAATATAAGCAGTTGCTATTAAGACTGGGGCATACACTGTAATTATAAGCCTTTGCTTGTTCCCTGTGGTTTACCAGGCTGCTGGGGAGCCTCTGTCACTCAGATGGCCTCCCAGCCACCCCCAAACACTGATACAGAGGTCCGTCTATTCTTGAGTTTGTGTGGAGATTCAAAACATTTTGAAGACATGGTGAAGTTAGAATTTTGTTAACAGAAGCAGAGCTTTTCACATATAGATACATAGAAAGCTGTCAACAGACTGTTTGGAATCTAGTTTGCCGGCCTTAATATTTAAATCTTAGGCCACTTTAAATGGGCCAAAAGGTGAACGGAGTGAAAAAGGACCCAGTTCTATTTGTGTTCACACTGACTCTGGGTGTAAACAAGAATATATTTTGGAATTTTCAATTAAAGGTTTAGTTCACCCAAAAATTACTCACCCTCTTGTTGTTCGAAACCCATAAAATAGTCATGTGACATCAGTGGTTCAACCGTTATTTTATGAAGCTACGAGAATACTTTTTGTGCGCCAAGAAAACAAAAATAATGACTTTATTAAACTATTTCTTCTCTTCCGTGTCAGTCGTCAATGCACGTTCAGGAGAATACCACAACGCATGCATGTACATGTACGGTACCGTCATGATGGCAAATTGACAGGGAAGAGAACAAATGGTTGAATAAAGTCTTTATTTTTGTTGTTCCGAAGATGAACGAAGGTCTCACGAGACAACATGAGGGTGAGTAATTAATGACAGAATTTTCATTTTTTTGGGTGAACTACCCATTTAAGATCTAGTTTTGATATATTAACGCAAAAATTAACTGTTAACCACAACTTTAAAACAAACACTAAACATTATATTTATTGTGTTTGCTTATTGCTAATTTTACAATAATTAAAGTAAAACACAAGGTTTGCGCTCAGTGTCACAATTACCTTGCATGCTAAAACAGATCAAGTTTCTACTGACCAAAAAGGAAAACGTGTGTGTGTTTGAGAAAAAGATTGCTGATGGGAAAGAAAGCAGTGCGACTCAATCCTTTTGTATCCTGCTTTCATCATGTGTTACCATCTGTAAATCATTTCCTATACTCTTATCATGGACGATATTTAATACAGGAAGTCAAGAGCAGAAATCCATATCAGAGAAACCGAGAAGCCAGATGGATATTGAACAAATACATGGAACTAAAGTGTGATATAGAGCTACATGTGCATGAATCATGGTTTCCGCTTTCAGTATCGCTGATATTACTTCACAGCCTTCAGTTCAAAGTTTTTTTCTTTCTTCTTCAAGGTCTCGCACTCTCTCGCACAGTGCAGCATTATCATGAAAACTGCATGAAATGTGTGGAACTGAAACTAAAGAGCTCTTACCTTATTTCATGGTTTGTTTAGAGAGGATGCGCCACAGTCTTTTGAACACACAGGACTGTTATTGTGTTTTATGTCTTATTATTTTCATAGGGGATAGTTCACCCAAAAATGAAAATTACCCCACTATTTACTCACTCTCAAGCCATTCTAGGTGTATATGACTTTCTTCTTTCATATGAATACAATCAGAGTTATCTTAAAAAAAACTCCTGGTTCTTCAAGCTTTATAATGGCAGTGAATGGCTGTTGAGATTTTAAAGCAAAATAATGTGCATCCATCCATCATAAAAAGATCTCCACACAGCTCTTAGGGGTTAATAAAAGCCTTCTGAAGCAAATCAATGCATGTGTGTAAAAAAAAATATCTTTATTTAAAACTTGATATACCGTAATCTCAGGCTTCCGCCAACTGTCGTATGCACGTCCATGAAATTATGACTTTACAGCGGATGACGTAGGATGGCATAAGCATAGCGTAAGTTTTGCGGAGAATATGCTAGTCATGTGAGAGCCAATTTTTGTTTACAGCAAAAGAGGTCCAGTCTTCTGTTATATCGAAATCTCCTGACATTTTTCTTTACAAATCCTCATTTTGTACTTCTAATTCTTTACCAAAGTTTTGCATCGGTCTGTGCTTCCGACAGAGATTACGATTTATAAAGATTTAAATATGGATATTTTTCTTGCACAAACGCATCGATTCACTTCAGAAGGTCTTTATAAACCCCTCAAAACCATGTGGAGTACTTTTTATGATGGATGGATGCACTTTATTGAGCTTCAAAATCTCAACGCCCATTCACTGCCATTATAAAGCTTGGAAGAGCCAGGACATTTTTAAATATAACTCCGATTGTATTCGTCCCAAAGAAGAAAACCATATACATTTAGGATGGCTTGAAGGTTAGTAAATCATGGGGTCAATTTCATTTCTGAGTGAACTAAGACACTTGACACTTATTAATGATTTGGAAGAAAAATAACACAGTTACTGCAATGAGCCTTTAATAAGACAGCATGAGTATTTCTACAGAGACTTATGAGACCACAATCCATCTGTTCGGAAACACAGGCTTTGTTCTAGCCTCAGATCATAATAGCTTCAACAAAACTTTCTTCAGTTTCAGATTACAGGCAGATTCAGCACAGAAAACTAAAAAATACATTAATGTAACACAACCATTGATTAAAATGAGAGAGAGGGAGAAAAAAAACAAAACAGCCGTTTCAGAGACATGACATGCATATGAGGAAATGCGAACTGTTGCATTATGCACAAATTTTTCCATGAATTTCAAAAACGGTTCAACATGACAAGCGAATTCTCCCTTCACCGCCGACAATAAGCTGCCCATAGAGCTGCGTACACTGCGTGCCATCTTAATGTGCCACATCAAGTCAGAGCACAAAGCCTCCGCCACCGGTCCTACGCAAATGTGTTTCTTTCAAATCCCCCCCCCACTCGCTCCCGAGCTTCATTATTCTCCAAACATCATGAAAATACAGTGAGACACTGTCAACACATTCAGATGGCTTTCTTCCCAGCACGTCTACATAAACCTCATGCCATTATATCCTTCCAAGATTGACTTACAAACGCCAGTACGAGGCCCAAGACACCCACAAGCCCATTTCCACGGTGTTTGGTGGAAGAGGGTTATAACATGGTGGAAATATCCTAGATGTGCTCTTTTGCTTTTAGAGCAGTATGATTAAATAATGATAGAGAAGAAGCCTCTGAGTCTAGACGGAAAAATCTTTTTATATACGCACACCGAGCTGAAAGACACTTCCTGTTTATGTGTCATCTGCTGAAAATAAAGTAAAAAAAAACATTGGTAACACATTAGTATAGGGACCAATTCACACTGTTAACCAGTTACTTATTAGCATGCATATTACTATGTTTATTAGTACTTATAAAGCACATATTCTGCATGACCATATTCTACATCCCTAATCCTACCCAATACCTAAACTATAAAGTGGTTGATTAATTGACCTGGCTTATATAAATGTATTATATTTTTATACGGTATTAAATATTAATCAGAATTTGGGGTTTCGTTAAAGCCACATCAAAAATATGTTATTTTTTTAGATGTAATATCACAACATTTTGATTATAAATTATTTCTCTTCTTTTTCCAATGTGGCATCCACCAGCATCCAGATGCTTTGTGCAATAATCGAGGCCGATTTCTGATTCTGAGGTGGGCATATGGAAAAATGTGCTGAGCATTTTCAATTCTGACAGTCTGGTCCGGAAGAGACGAGACCAGACACATTGCGAGCAGCTGAAACATGGGAAACTAAAGTGCCTGGGGCTTCTATCAGCGGCCAGGACTGTGATGAGTTATTGAGTTTGGGGAGGAGATTTGAGTTTGTGCTGAGGTAAGCTCGGACAGACCGATACAAATAAAAAACTGGACGCAATCCAATGCTCGATAACCCACCTCCACCAAGACCCCTTCAGATGGCTTAAATTGTTAACAGGCCAACAACATCCAACAGAAAAAAAGTCTTAAAGGAACCAGTTCACCAACTTACAGACAATAAACCTCAACGTCTGAGGATAGAACTTAATCATTTTGTTCAGGTTGTGAAACACCTGAAAGCTCATTTGAAGCCCTGTAATCAGCCTTTTACTGTCTTTGTGCATCCTCAGTCAACAAGAGGTTGTGAATTTGCTAGAAACATCTGAACTTAAAGGAGAAGTCCACTTCCAGAACAACAATTCACAAATAATTTACTCACCCCCTTTCATCCAAGATGTTCATGTCTTTCTGTCTTCGTCGTGAGGAAACTATGGTTTTTGAGGAAAGCATTTCAGGATTTTTCTCCATATAAGGGACCTCACTGGTGCCCCGATTTTGAACTTCCAAAATGTAGTTTAAATGCAGCTTCAAAGAGCTCTAAACGACCCTAGCCGAGGAAGAAGGGTCTTATCTAGCGAAACGATCGGTCATTTCTTTCGGAAAATATTTGTTTTTGTACTTTTTAAACACAAAAGCTTGTGTAGCACAGGCTCTGGGATGCGCGTTCACAATGCTACCTACTTTTGAATCACATCGAAAGGTCACTCGGAACTACAGACCCAGTGTTTACAAAGCGAACGCGCAAAGAAGAAAGTGCAAGTAAGTTTGTAAACGCTGTTTACAAACAAAAAGGTATAACAATGTCCTCCTTTCAAGTTGTAGGAGAAAATAAGATGGAGTTTTTCGCCATACTCAGTACACAGACGATGAACGTGATTCGTAGTAGTGATGGGAAGTTTGGATCATTTTACCGACTCGTCTCGTTCAGCAAAATGAACAAACCTTTTTTTGAGTCATTTCGTTCATTTTAGCAAAATGTTACTTCGCTAACACATCTATTGTTTACACAAACGTTGATCACACTACAAACAAGACAAAACTATAATGCTATAAGAAACAAAAAAATGATTAATTCATTGTTTACCTGGGTCTTTAGTCTATGATTAGCTCACCTCACCTCTTATCTGAGAAGTTTTTGGGTTTGAGTTGTTCGTTCATCACGTGACAGCCCCATAAGATGAACGAACGATTCGAAAAACCCGAAGACTCAAAACAGGTGAACTAATTCCAGTTCCTAATAGGATGTCGCGCATGCATGACTGAACGAATCACTCCCCGAAACGACTCGTTCTTGCCGAGTCACATTAAAGATTCAATCAAAATATAAGAATCGTTCAAGAACGACCCATCACTAATTCGTAGCATTGTAGATGCGCATCCCAGAGCCTGTGTTACACGAGCTTTTGTGCTTAAAAAGCATACAAATTTTTATTTTTCAAAGAAATGACAGATCATTTTGTTAGATAAGACCCTTCTTCCTCGGCTGGGATCATTTAGAGCCCTTTGAAGCTACATTTAAAGTACATTTTGGAAGTTCGAAATCGGAGCACCAATGAAGTCTGGAATGTTTTCCTCAAAAACCATATTTTCTTTATGACTGAAGACAGAAAGACATGAACATCTTGGATGACAAGGGGGTGAGTAAATTATTTGTAAATTGTTGTTCTGGAAGTGGACTTCTCCTTTAAACCAGTTCATGCTTCATTTTCTCCCTTTGGGTTTGATGCAGGAAACTCAAGGTCAACATTCAAACTGATAGGAGCAAAACAATGTGGCTACGGCGCCTGAGCAAACGTGTTATCATCTGTGTGACGCAAACAAGCGCTTTTGTGATATTTGTCCCCGCTGACCTCGGACACCGAACACGGAAGCCGCTGCAGTTCATCTTAGAGAAAATAGGCTACTTGTACTTTTGTCACGTTTAACTTCCCCAAGCTTATTTTTTTATGCTCCTGTGGCCTCCATCCATTCCTCTTGTTTCTTTCTTGCTGTTTGTTTTAATGGGAGCTGGTTCTCATTAAATCTCTTGAACTCATTTTTTATGTGTGTTTTCAAATTGAATCTGCATCTCTCCAGGCGCTGTGTGGGACTCGCTCGCATAAACCTCTTCATGCGCTCTTTAGACACATTAAATCCTCCCCGGTCGACTGGAGGATTTCCCAGACAGATTATCATTTTAATAGTCGAATCGATCCGTCGACTTCACGCCGCCGATCGCTTTACATATCCGAGTATATAAAACTATTTTCAGCTTTTCCGTGTCTTCTGGGTCACGGCCTGATTCGCAGACCCCCACACAAGCCTGTTGCACCTTGAAGGCAAAAACACTTGAGCAGAGCTTTTCTCAATGTGTATTTCAGTGGCTCTGGATTTGCCCCAAAGAGCAGCGAAGCACAGAGGTCCAATAGAAACAGATAATAGATAAACCCTCCAGCTCTCAGTGAACACAGCTGCTAATCTCCACATTTGTATGTATGTGCTCTTCTCTATCACCGGCAGTTCCTTTGAGGACGGAGATCTGGAGTGTCTCAGAGTGTCTCGCCCCTCAGCCGGAGCAGATGTGGAAGAGCAAGTGACAATATTTAGCTTCAGCCTGATAAGACAGATCAGCCTCTCTTGATGTGTGAAGCCACATTTGGGATTACAACCCCGAGAATAGGAACTAGTCAAATTTTCAAAGACCTTTATTGACTTGATAAGAGCGCATTGAACAAGAACAAAAACCCCAGTCACCTCAAAGAGATGGACAAAGCGACATCCACCACAAAAACAAATTTAATATAGTGTGCTTTAATCAATTCTGGGACAGTATTAGAGTCTCAGCACGGCCCCCTGATCAAGGACGACTCGGCCTGCAGAGAGGAATTAAAAACTTGAGCTTGTCATCTTACCTTTAGGGGAAATATTTGAAGTCCACTTTAAGTTGAAACTCCAGTAGTTTCCAGAGGTGTTTTTTTTCCTTTAACCTATTTTAGCATTAATATGACTGAATTGACACCCCAGGTGCGTCTTGGTCGACATTACTTCTTTGGCTTTTCACAGCACTTCACAAACACCTAATGGTATGATTTGTAATTATTAAAGGAGCTACACATGGATTATTTATTGCTCGTTTCAGAATCAAATTCACACCACAGTGTAAATATTGACCATACTATGCACAAAAACGACCAGCGCTAAATTGATTAACATTTTTGGGATCAGTAATATTTTTAAAGGTGTAAAAATACAGTGACAAAAAACTGTAATGTTGTGAAATATTATTGTAATTTAAAAGAATTAATTCAGTGCTGAATTATAATTTCCTGATAACTGACCCACCCCCATGTCATCCAAGACGCTCATATCTTTCTTTGGACAGAATCAATGTTTTACGGCTAATCACTGAGTCAATTCATTGATACTTGTCTTTTCAATTTAAATAAGACTTTATTGGACAAATCTAAGTTATATAAAGTAATCAAACACATACACATTCTCACAAGTTGCAGAGAGAGAGAGAGAAAGCGAGGGAAGAATACGTTTGAAAGTAAAATGAGAATGAGAATATAAAATCACAAGTTTTTAGCAGTATGTGACCCTGGACCACAAAACCAGTGTTAAGTAGCAAGGGTATATTTGTAGCAATAGCCAGAAATCCATTGTATGGGTCAAAATAATCAATTTTTCTTTTATGCCAAAACTCATTAGGATATTAAGGAAAGATCATCTTCCATGAAGATATTTTGTAAATTTTCAATCATGAAATTATCAAAACTTAATTTGTGATTAGTAATATGCATTGCTAAGAACTTCATTTGGACAACTTTAAAGGTGATTTTCTCAATATTTAGACTTTTTTTGCACCCTCAGATTCCAGATTTTGTATCTCAGCCAAATATTGTCTTATCCTAAGTTTATTTATTTAGCTTTCATATGATGTATAAATCTCAATTTTAAAAAACTGACCTTTATGACTGGTTTTGTGGTCCATGGTCAGATATATGCAATTCATTAGACCTGAACAACCATCAATCACTTAATTAACCCTCGCATTGAGTTTATCAATAAGGCTATTACACTTTATATTAAATTCCCCATGAAATCAAAATTAAAGTTATCTATAAGCTAGTGTGCTCCATAAGAACAACAAAATGTACATTTACAAGATATAAGCATTCAAAACATTCAATTTCTAACTTCCAATATGAATTAATGAATTTGATTACATCACTCTGAAGTTCAGTTTCTCATTAAACTTTCTGCCCAATCAAAATGCTCTCTAGAATCCTTAGTGTACCGCCCCCATACTATAAATACTATAAATATACTATAAAGGGGCGGGTTTGATGTTTCAGTTAAATTTGCGTCACCACATACAATAACACTGCGTGTTCCAAGGCACTTCAGTGGACTTTTAAATGCAGCAGTTCAGTTAGACTCTGGAGGTTTTACTTGTGTTGCCTGTTTTAGGGGATTCCCTTTGTTGTTCTAGTTGCAGAAAGGGGTTTCTCAAGGTTGCTGATTGGCTGGAAGTTCAGTATTTGTTCAAAGTGATGTTTTAGGAGTTGGCTGAAGGATGGTGCGCTGAAGGAGTCGTGTACGCTGGTTGAACTTTGTGGCAAAACTTAACTTGGAACACGTAACTCTTGACGGCAAAAAAAGTTAAAGCAAAAGACAGAAAGAAGAAAAGTTTAACAAGACTAGATTGCTCATCTCCTCATGGTTTTTAGAGGAGCAGCTGGCATGCGAGCAAGAACTTGAAGGCAAAAAGGAACAAAAACCATTGGCAAAAAGCCAAAAAGCATCAAAAAGCTAAAATCGTTGATGTCCTGAGTTTTTAAATTCGGCTGTTGGACACATCCCAAACGGTGTCTTGTCCAATTAGACATTGTCTTAGCTCGGGGTGTTGCTGTATTTCTCCTCCCAATACATAAATCAACGCGTTGTCTTATTTTCGTGCTCTTGCAGAGTATAATTTGGACAATGGTTTCTATAACAAGAATATGAACGATTTTACAAAAAACTGTTTGATAGAAACATTTAAAGAAAGTATTTTCAAACTCATACCATACTGCATAAACACAAACATAAACCCTTGAGATATTCAGTAGTTACTAAAAGGACACACACAATGATGAACAAATGTGTGGGTTAAATGCACGATATGAAGTTATGCAATGGACTGATATTCATTTAAAAGTCCTTTTAAAATCATTTTGGTGCCTATACGTATGTGTAAGTGAGTCTCTGTGCTGTTCTGTGAAGGTAAGGACATGTTCTGTGAGGAACAAAAGGTCTATAAGGAGCAGGTCTTTGTCCTGGTTGAGGGTAACTACCCAATGAAGTCTCTACTAATGATTTTCATCATGTGATGGTCATGATTTGCTGTGTCTTTGACTATTAATCTTGGTTACTTGTCTTAAATTTGACAATCTCCTTCCTGAGTTGAAATTATCAATACGTGTGTTAATGTTGCAAGTTGTTTAAAACTGGTAGTTGTGGCACCAGAGTATCATGGACAGATTGAAGACATTTTCTGGTTATCATGGGCCTCTTTGTGGAATTTGAGCTCTTTGGGTTGTTTCATCACCCTTCTGATCGCAAGTTGTCTAATTTGCTCTTATATCCTACATTGCTTTTAGGTAACGACCAATCGTTTAGCTAGTTAAGACCCTTATTCCTCGGCTGGGATCTTATAGACCCCTTTGAAGCTGCGTTGATACTGCAATTTGCACCTGTTGACTCCACTATATGGAGGAAAATCCTGGAATCTTTTCCTTAAAAACCTTAATTTCTTTCCGACTGAAGAAAGAAAGACATGAACACTTTAAACGACAAAGGAGTGGGTAAATTATCAAGAAATTTTAAGCATGTTTGTCTATTGTTGTGATATCAGTTAGGCAAAATAGTCCAAAATGGCACGTAAAAACAATACAAAATGTGACTGGCTGCTTTACACGTCAGTCAGATTGTCTTTTCAAATCTAAGTGGTTCTTGATTAGTATAAGCTGCCATTAGATGTATTATGCTGGTAGTCAAAAGTGCTTGTAAACTATAAAATCCTTGAAGCGCAAGATGAAATTAACGAATTTCATGCCTTGCCGCTTCTCCAACGTGTAGTTATTTCGGCTTAGTAAAACAGAGTTTTGTGATTGTTTGAGTATGTGTGTGTAAGATTTACAGACTATGCCTTTAATTACAGTCATAACTGAGCCTATAATTTCAGTAGTTCACAAACAAAGACACCTGGGAATTAAATGCTCATTGGTCTGTAATATTCAGTTTTCTCAAGCAATCGCAGGTGGTTTCAGACGTGCGGTTGTACCGTGCCTTTTACTTTCCTCTCCAATGTTGACATACTTTGATGAAACTCGTCCCATCTCTCGTCTTCCCTGCAGCGATAGATTAAATGTCACAGGGCTTCTTGTAGGACAAAATTCTGGTGTTTCTCTCCTCTGCCATGTGCATCAGCAGCTCTTCACCTTCTCGTTTCTGATATATTTCTAATCCCGCTCGAGTGATAGAATAACAATGAAGTTTGCTCTAATAGTCACACTCCAGCGAGGACGTCTTTGTGTCCTTGACTCGTGTCTGATCTCCTCACAGACGGTCACACACAAAGTACAAAGCCTTGACGGGCAGCCAGTGGACGTTTGATGAAACACACACAGAAGAGAGGCAAAGTTAAATATATAGTTGAACTGCAGTTGAAAGTAAAATCAAGGTGTTCAGTAAAAGCTCAAAAAGTTGCAAAAACAAAAGACAAATTCTGTCATGTTGTTCCAAATTTCTACACTACCAGTCAAAAGTTTTTGAACAGGCCTGTATTTATTTGATCCAAAGTACTGCGAAATCAGTACAATTTTGAAATGTTTTTACTATTTAAAATAACTAGTTTCTGTTTGAATCTATTTTAAAATGTAATCTATTCTTATGATGTCGAAGTTGAATTTTTAGCATCATCATTTTGCTGCTCAACAAAACATAAAAAAGCTTTACAAGCGCGTCTCAGAACTTTAATATTAAAACAGTTTTTCAGTTGTACAAAATTGAATTTGCAACTTCATTCACACGACTTTGAAGAAAAGTGCACTGAAGTCATGCACATATTTTCTATTAGACTTGTGCATTACTAATGATTATCTATCATTCCAATTTGTTCCAATATATTTTTCCATTTATAATTAAACAGCTGCGGTCTGGATTGTACATTAGGAAGCTGTAGTTAATAATGACTGTCCATTACATCACATTAAAATGGTTTTTAGTCTTACGGACTATTTAATAAATCATTAGAAATCAGTGATCCAATGAGAAACAGGCTCATTTGATCTTAGACGTATGCATGAACGTGACACTCGTTAACTGAACGCTGCAGCTCTGACATGTAATTAGCAGGATTTGACATTTACTGTAATAACGCAAGAGACTCCGTGAGCATCAATGATGACTGACTTTATGAGTCAAAAATAACCAGGAAAGAATATAATTATAGGAGTGAATATATGGAAAGAAATACGTGTGTCCTTGGAGACAGAAGCAAGAACGTGAAATAAATAAAGCGTGTGTAAAAATAATATAGGTGCCATCAGAATTAGAGTCCAAACAGCTGACAAGAACATCACAATAATCCACAAGTACTTCACATGACTCCAGTCCATTAATTAATGTCTTGTGAAGTGAAAAGCTGCTTGTTTTTAAAAAACAAATCCATTAATTAGGTGTTTTTTTTTTTTTAATGAGAAAGCTGTCTTGTCTGAATCAGGAGAGAAACATACACAGCACAGATCAGTGCTGTTTACAAGCAAAGACCGTCCAAAACAGTTATGATTTGTTGTGTTGATGGTGGATTTTAAATTGAGAGGACAACTGTGCATGGACTTATAATGCGGTATTATAGGGTATGGGTGGTTTAGGAGCTCTATAGAAGGCTTTAAAGAATAAAGGCATTTACATGTGAAGCAAAGCTGGCTAACAATTACATTTAAATTTGACATTTAGCAGACGCTTTTATCCAAAGTGACTTACAAATGAGGCACAATGGAAGCAATCAAATCAACAAAAGAACAATATGTAAGTGATGTGAGTCTCAGTTACTCTAACGCAGTGCATGTAGCAGGGTTTTTTTGTTGTTGTTTCTTTTTAATAAATAAGAATGAAATGTAGATAGAATAGAAACAGAACAGAGAGAGACAGTATTAGAGGGTCAAGTAAATATTTTTTAATAAATAGAAAGAAAAGTAGATGAAATAGAAATAGCATTTCTGAGAGTGAGTGTTAGAGGGTCAAGGTTTTTATAAATAATAAATATAAGCAAACAAGTACATAGAATAGAAATAGAATAGTGTGTAGTGTTAGAAGGTTGAGCTTTTTTATAAATAATAAATAAAAGCAAACAAGTAGATAAAATAGACAGAATAGAGAGTGCTAGTGTTAGAGGGTTATGGTTTTTTATAAGTAATAAAAGAAAACATGCATATGTAATAGAAATAGCATAGAGAGTGTTAGAGGGTCAGGGTTGTTTTATAAATAATAAATAAAAGCAATCAAGTATATAGAATAGAAATAGAATAGAGTGTGTTAGTGTTAGAAGGTCGAGCTGTTTTATAAATAAAAAATAAAAGCAAATAAGTATATAGAATAGAAATAGAATAGAATGTGTTAGTGTTAGAAGGTCGAGCTGTTTTATAAATAATAAATAAAAGCAAACAAGTAGATAAAAATAAATAGAGAGTGCTAGTGTTAGAGGGTTAAGATTTTTTATAAATAATAAATAAAAGAAAAGTAGATGTAATAGAAATAGCATAGAGAGTGTTAGAGGGTCTGTTTTTTATAAATAATAAATAAAAGCAAATTAGTATATAGAATAGAAATAGAATAGAGAGTGTTAGTGTTAAAGGGTCAAGTTTTTATAAATAATGAATACAAGAAAACAAGTAGAATAGAAATATAACAGAGAGGGTCAAGTTTTTTAATAAATATAAAAGTAGATAAAATATAAATATAATAGAGAGTACTAGTGTTAGAAGGTTGAGTTTTTTATATAAATAATAAATCAAAAGAAGTAGATATAATAGAATATAATAGATATAATAGAAATAGAGTGTATTAGTGTTAGAGGGTCAAGAGGTCAAGTGTTTTTTTTTGGTCTTTTTTTTTTAAGAAGGTCAAGTTTAAAATAAGAGGTCAAGTTTAGTGTTAGAGGATGATGTTTTTTAATAAATAAAAAAGAAAATGAATGGAGGGTGTTAGAGGGTCAAGTTGTTATAAAATAAAATAAAACAAGTAGATATAATAGAAATAGAATAACGTGTTAGAGGGTCAAGTTTTTTAATAAATAAAAAGAAAACAAGTAAAATATAAATAGAGTAGAGTGTTAGTGTTAGAGGGTTATGTTTTATTATAAATAATAAATCACATTTTTAAAAAATGAAAACAAGTTTATATATATATATATAGATTGAATAGACTTAGTTTTAAAAGGGTTCAAGTTTTTTAATAAATAAATAAAATAAAAATAGATAGAATAGAAATAGAAATAGAATAGACAGTGCTAGTGTTAGAGGGTACTTTTGTTTACAAATAAAATGTTGTAGATTTAAGTAGCAATGAGAATCACTACAATTATTCAATATATCTTGAGACAAAGGTCTTCTTAATGGTTTTCAGTTTTGTTTAAGATAAAAAAAGCAGTTTTTAAAAAACAAAACAATATGTATAAGTATAGTATTCGGGGTAAAAAGCGCCTCTGCTGTTGGGGCTAAAAGGCACAATAATTCACATGATAATTAATAGAAGGCTGACTTTTCTGTTTGTTGACATGACATTGTTAAATTCAGATGGTAAATATTATATATTATATTGGGTGTCCATCTTAGAGATAATCACCACGTTTAGAATGAAACCACCAACTTAAATCATATCATTTAATAAAATATCATTTGTTGTTACTACTGTAAATCTATATTAAATTATTGTGAGATCTCCTTCAATGCTCTTAGAATCTTTACATTGTAAATGATTTTGTTTCTGTTTTAAAATGTTTTATATGAACATATTTTAATAACAGTATTAAACAAAAAATAATTATTTATTTATCAAAATAAGCTGAAAATAGTACTAACTTTCCTAAAGTGATTGTTTTGAATAAGAAAAATAAGAAAAAAACAAAACAAAAAAAAAAAACAAAAAAAAAAAAACAAGCTGGTGAACCTTTTACACCCCTTGCCACCTCATCCATTTTTTGAGATTTTTAAACAAAATAAACGACTGGTATGTTTTATTTTCACACAAAATCTGTTGCTCCATAAATGTTCAATACACACCTATGTATTTTTCTGCAATCATACACTTTGGGCACAGTGAAAAGCACATTTTTTTCTTAGGGGGTGCCTTTAGCCCCGTTGGACCCTATATAATAGAAATAGCACAGAGAGTGTTAGTGTTAGAGGGTCAGGTTTTAAAAAATATAGTGTCAACTGAGTTTAGATCATGTGCAGGTCTGCACACCTCTGGTCTACATCTGTGAGTTAGCGGTCGGATAAGAGGCTTCACTCCTTGTTACTGTGCCATGTTGTGTTATCTGCTCTTATAACACGGGTCATGTACCAGCTTCAGAGGGTCTTACTTGACATCTCCTCACAGAGACCTGAAATCCACTGACTGGAGTCACATTTATGCGGAATCCCCACAGGCCTGATGTCGGCAGCATCTGTAAACATCGACGCACCTGTGGTCTGTGACTAAAAGGGGTTTTATTGCTTGACATTCTTCAAGACTCATGAATTATGTAGGAAAGTCTGCCGTAAAGATCTCAGCCTCCAGCAGGCGGCTGCCTACTTGAGACGTCCCTGCCAAAATACACCTCTGGCGCTTCTCATTACGCGGACGCGCCAACCGTGGGATGCGGAGATGCGAAATGGGAAATCCTGATCAGAATCTCCTCAGCTGCGCATGCATTTTTGAATGTCGACCGATCTAACGGCCAGACGCTTTTAAATTCGGGTTACTTGGTTTGTTAGGTTTACATAAAAAAAGATATAGCTAAATTTAACATGTAAAGATGAGGCAGCTTTTTTCCTCATATGAATTACTGCTTGTCCTTGTCCAGTCAGGTGAAAGTTGCAAACGACAAAGCCATTACACCTGCACATAATCGGTGCCAAACACATCTGAATCAGCTGAATAAACAAAGCGTTCGGCGTAAACTTCTGACACGAGATATCTGAAGTTAATTGCTTGTGAAAAAACGTTTCATCACCGCACAGGTAGCGATCGTCCGCCGTCAGGTTTATATCGGACGTGACTGCGCGTATAACAAACTTTCTTCAGAGGCATCAAACTTGCATAGCGAGGCACAAAAATCTGGTATTGATTAAAGTCTCACTGGCGGCGTCTCAAAAGTTCTGTACGCAGAGACGGGACAAACTGTTCCGGTCACAAAGGCCTTTTTTCTCAATCACAGAGCAGTCACTCAGGCAAACAGGACTTTTCTCTTTGCTAAGTCAAGCAGCAAATGTTCAGCTTTGATACATTTTCAATTTTCCACTTCCTGTCTTCTATTTATGGCATGCATAAATCATAAGCGAGCCGTGTTAGTTTCCAAAGACGTCAGATACGAAATAGCACACGCACACAGGGAATTCAGACGCGCCGAAGTACGGTAACTACATCTGCTTTTACATACCGCAGCAGCAGGGCGGCCGCTAGTTACAAGATTTAACAGCTTTTAATGGCTTAACATTTAACCCTCTGGGGTCTGAGGGTGTTTTGGCACCCTGGATAAGTTTTGACACGTCCTGACATTTATGCTTTTTTCAGTATCTTAAAAACACATAAATGGTTAAAGTCTAAATTAGCACAAACTGCTAATTAAATCGCGTCTTGATGCAAGTAGCTGAGATGAACAACGAAGCCAAGTTTCGTCGCTTAGTTTATATGTGGCCTGCGTGTTTTCACTTAATGCGCCTCACGTGGATGATTAATAGCAAAAGTGAAAGTAGCTGGTGGGAGTGTTCAAATTAAAAATAATTAGGTCTGACTAAAAAGACTGGACATGGCGTTGGTTTCATACAGATTACCTTAACACAGGATATTTGTTTTCAATAAGACTAAAAGTAGACATGTCAAGCTTTCTGTAGATATATCTCTCATGTCTCTGTGTCCAGTATTCGCTGAGTTTCAGTTCATTTTAGTGACACATTTCTTAATGACGATCACAGAGACCAACGCAGCAGACTGCACACCCTGGTTGTTTTCTTTATTTTACAAAACCACAAAGTGTTGTCGTTATTATGAGTGTATAGAAGTAAAAGTAGACCCTTTGCAGATTCGATTGATGATGGAGTAATTGAAGTTCTTTTAGGCGTTATCAGAAAAATTGCCACAAACCCGCGCCGGCACATTTTTTGACCCCAGAGGGTAACTGCTCATAAATGTAAAACATTTCCCTCCTCAAACATCTGCTGCAGGTTGTTAATGCTGTTATACCAGTGTGATGTCTAGAAGATGTTTTAGTGTGCTTTTTGAGATTGACAAATCCAGTCACTATCTACTTTCTTTGTATGGAAAGTTCCAGCTTGGACATTTTTCTAAACATCTCCTTTTGTGGTTTCACTGAAGAAAAAAAGTGCTGTTTTGGAAGAACACGAGACTAAATGAAGACTGGAATTCATTATTTGGGTGAACTTCAGATATATCAAGATGACAAGCAGCACAATTACATTATATAAGGATTGTTGATCTGTTTAAGCAGGTTTCCTCAAGATGACTGTGTATTTCAGTTTTGGGTCCGGATTGAGTTGGCCTGCATTATTAAAGATGGCCCGACTAACACAAACACAAGTTTGTGACCCGTAGAAGCTCAAGATATACGAGAGCGGGAAACGCAGGCAGCGAAATGTGGCCGAACTGCAGAAAGGAGAACAGAGACGTCCCTCCGCAGACTCCGAGGTCTGAGACGTGTGCCACCGGATTCTGAAATGTACTGCAGAAATGAGACCTCACATATGCATACTGAGTTTTTTATATGCCTGTCAGGATATATGAATCAGATCCTAAAGTGGTTTTCGTTGCTCTTTGGGACTTTGAATTCTGAGAACCCATCACTATTTTTGACCAAAAAAGAAAAGGAAAAAGTATCCATGGAAGTGATTCCCTAATAGATTTTCTTGGAAGTGGAGTTCATGGTTAAATGCTACATTTTAAGCTATGTTATTTTCTTAGTCCTGAACTGTTACTAAACGGTGAGGCACTATTAGCATCAACCTGAAGCCAGCCATCTTACCTACCTGATCTGTCTGAAAACATACCTGCGGGAACTTTTTGGCAAGAGACGTAATACGTACCAAAAAGCATTTTTCAACAGCAATAAACACTAGAGGCGGTAAAACAGCGAGCATTTTTAATCACATTTATGATTACAGCTTTATATGTTTGGTAAGCTTGTTCGGTAGCTCAACCGGCACAGAATTTTACTTAGAACGCGTAATCCTTGGGTACGAATACTGTAAAAAAAAAATGACTCCCGATGAAAGAGCTAAAAGGTGAGAGAGCGAAAAACAAGCTAATACGGCATCACATTTGTTTTTGTTCATACTATCGGGTAGGTTTAGGTGTAGATGGTACATAAACCAACGTCACATAAAACATACCAAATGTACCTTCATCTGTGCAGGGAAAAAAACAAACACTCTTTTAGGGCCACTCAGTGGATATTTCACATCGAATACGTCAAGAAACGTACATGGCGCTACGTATTTCGGGTTTTGCCAAAAAGTTTCCACATGTGGTCAGGTTGCGTCTTTGTTAAGCATTATATTCAGTTCTGATTTCAAGCTGTTCCGCACTGTTGTTCAAAAAAACCTCCAGTTTAGGTTTTTGAGGGTGTTTCTTTTGAACACTTTAATGAAAAAGTTTCAGAACACACAGAGACAATGATTTACTTAACACCTGCAGAATTGGTTTGTGTTTGATTAGTGTCCTTACTGACATTCAAACAGCTAATGACATTTGGCATTTAAGACAAACGGAGATATAATTAACACACATTCACAGAATTATTAAAGCACTCGGTTCAGTAAAATACCGTCACGCCTGTTACAGCAGAGACTGAGGAAATAAATCTTACAGTATGTCATTTTCTGCTAACATTGCAGCAGTCCGCACAAGCATTGCTGTCCGCGTCGGTCCTACTGTTCTGTCGGCACGAGATAATGAAAATAATCCGGCGAAAATAACGTATTTAATTAGAAACACAAAGGGCACTTTGTCAGCGTGGTGCGGATGAGTCAGTTATTTAATCCTAATTGGTGTTTCATTCTTCAGATATTATGTAGCCAACGGCTAATATACAAAAATGAGAAATAGAAAGCATTTCTTGCAGTTCTGTCTCCCAGCCAAAGTCTGACTGTACAAAAGCTGCTTTCAAGGTTCCTGTCAAAAAATCCTAAATTATTAGTAATGGTATCATATACTTTTTAAAAATAAAGGTTCCAGAAGGAGGTTTCCGCAAGTAAACAGTTCTTAAAAGAACCATTTTTTCTTTCTTAGTTTGAGAAACACATTTTTCCACATGGATGTTAAAGATTTTTCACGGAACCAATCAAAGAACTTTGTTTTTTTAAGAGTGAGCGATTCTGTTGGAGTTCTTTTTTGCTTCTGTTGACTTATTTGTTATTTATTAATAATTCTCATGAATGTTTTAGCCTTCCAGACAGTATTACAGGTTATAAGATCACAGAAGTTCATGTATTAGATCTCCCGTCAATAACAATTTAGCTCATTGCCATGCACGCTTCTCCATATTTCCATCTGAATTATTTATCTTTAGGAGAATTCTTCTTTTTGTGTCAAAGTCCTAAGGTGAGATACAATCTTAAAATAATAATAAAAAAAGGAATGGATCGATTCTGCGCTTCTGCTTCTGACTCCGTTTTGGCTTTAACAAGGTTTGCTGCTCAATCAACCGCGACGACGCGTCAGCATTATTTTGAGCTCTGCGTGTGCGTCTGCACAGCCTATGGCATGCGACGGATTCGGCCAGACGCTGCCAAATCGAGCAGGGCAAATAATTCAAATAGCGGGTGGGTGGAACGAGATAATGACGACCTCCACAAGGAGGTTGTTTTTGTGCCCTGTAGTATGAATATGTTAGTCTTAGGTTATATATAAGCTAGTGTGTTTCAAAAGAATGACAAAATTTACATGTACAAGATATAAGTCAAACTTTCTAACATAAATGAACGATTTTGATGACATCACCCTGCATTTCAGCTTCTCATCAAACTTTGTCCAATCAAACGCTCTCTAGAATCCGAAGCCTCCGGCCACCTACACTATAAATAGACGCTGAAGCTCTGGCTGAAATCTGTCATTGTTCACAGATGTATCTGACCCATTTGAATTCTACACAGAATGCTATATTTTTTTAGCGATATACATGAGATCGTGGCTGTCATAAGCTGGCAAATGCGGCTTAAGGGCATAATTTGTCCCGTCAAAAAAATAAATAAATAAAAAAACCTACGCCTTTGGTTCTTTGTTTGTTTTGACTATGCGTCCTGTAGCAGCGAAAACGTACAAATTGTGCCTTTAATGGCTCTGGCCCAAGCTGTGACATAAACAAAACACTACTGGTATAGCCTTTTACATTTGTTTGCCTCTCTGTGCACATTGTAATGCAGCTAAATTCCCAATAAAACTGCTTTCGTTTATATATTTTACTGTTTTATTGTCAGACAGTGGAATGAATATGAAATAGTGACTGAAAGGAGGCCCATTAAGACCACATAACCAACTCTCCCTTCCAAGATGTCAGTCTGCACAAAAATCCAGATTCGTAATTGAGCCGTCGTGTGATGAAATCAAATACACATATCATAAGATAAGACAAAGGCAATGCCTGTGCTGTGATTGTGGCTATATTTGCAGGTACAATTAGAGAAGCCAAAAAAAAAAAAAAAAATCTGTTTTAACAAAAAGCGCCGCTCCTCTCTGCTCGCTGAACAGAGCGGACGGAGAGAGAGATGTGTGCGCGCTGGGAAATCTCACTGTGGCAGTACCAGTCTTAGAAACTAAATAAGGTTTGTCCAAGAAGTCGCTAGTTTTGGAAAAAAAAAGTCACTAAGGGTGGCAGAAAAGTTGCTAAGTTGGCAACACTGATTGGCTGCTTGATACGTCCTGTCCTGTCTACCCCTTTGAGTAAAAATTACACCAACACAGAATAATGCTGTGCGTTTTAAAGTACTTCAGTTGAGTTTTTAGTGAATATTCCCATAAGCTGACAAATTGTACAAAGAATTTATGTTAGTCGATGGCAGCATGTCATCTTAAGCTGGCTAGAATAGACAGCAAAGGCCTATCAGTACAGCACATGAGCCAAAGTCAACAAAAAGTCATTCCGTCACTCGCCGTATGCGTTTGCTCGTCGTCATTTGTTCATCATAAAAGTAATTTGTTATTCTTTCCACTCTTTTTGTCGGCCAGATGTCTGTTTTGTCCCACACGCGATGAGATATTTCAGGGACCGTTAGCCGTGCAGGACTGTCAGCTCAAGACCAAAGGCGTCCCGCTTCCAATTAGACCAATAATGTGTCCGAAAGCAGCGGTCAATGAGAATCTCACCTCATCTCCTCCATACTTGTTCAGTAATTATTAACACACCATTATGTTCACTGACCACAAACGGAGGCATGTATCGACGTCCCCCTCCGTCTTATTAATATTGTTTTTGCCTCACAGTTTTCGGAGATGCATGAGTAATGTTTCATTACCTTTTCAATGAATTGTGAGGCTGTTGTTGTTGTTGTTGTTGTAGTTGTTTCATCTGATCGGGTCGGTACTGTAACTACAGCGCAAAATGCGATAACGAGTAACGTGTCAGGTTTAAAGGACGTTCATGAGGGATATTCTCCTTATTGGCGGATGGAACAGATGGTTCAGAACAACACCAGTTGACTCCTCTGGTGTGAATACGGCAGATTTAAATGAACAATTAATAAACTTAGCTAGCAAATGTTTCATATCCGTACGCCGAGTCTCACTGAGGGATTCAGATCGAGTTCACCTGACTTAAATGTAGAGTTGTTTCACTCAGATCGGTAACTCGTCTTATCGCCCACCATACCAGTTCAGCACCTGAGAGGCATATCAGTAGTGAACCGCAACCATCTAGCTCCTGTTCAGTTGAACAAACACAACGTAGGCCTACAGTCGGCCATTTTTTGGGAACAAAGCCTGGGGTTTATGGTAAAGCTGTTGCTGGTTCAAAATTCACATTACTGTTACACAGAAGAGATAATTAAAATGTATAAAGCCAGATTGTGTAGAATGTTTCAAATATGTGTTTGTTAGCTAAAAGCGTGCGGTGAGAGGTCTGGCTTATAGCGAGACTTGTGTTTTCTCAGATAGTTGCCAGTTGTGTACTTTGTAGTCTTGCAAGTCGCTACGATAAGAATAGCATTTGCTACCAACACGACAGTGAATGTAAACAAACAGTGTGTGAAGGATGCTTTGTCAGCTCATGAAGGAGAAATGGGAAGTTGGTTGTTTATAATTAAAACCAACACGATTTAGCATAATGTTTTACGAAAGAGTCGCAGGCTGACGGTTAGAGGCCCTTGTAGCAGTAAAATGATTTGAAGCTTTTTAGCGTTTTGTCTTTCTGACCGTGAACAAACCGTTCCCCGCACACGGACGTCTCACCGTGCTTTTGTGAATATTACAGGTGTGCGTTTTCAGCTTGATCTTTCCGATCGCTGCGCAGTCGTCTGCCAGACGTCCACCAGCCAACGTTCCCTGGCAAAACAAATTGAGTAGATATCCTGCCATTCGTATGCATTATGCATCGATCTGTAGTACCAGACCGTAGCGGGATCTGATTTGGCATCATGCGGAACAAAATATTTATATTCCATTAAAGTTACAAACTTTTTGGCCTTCCCGTTCATCACACACAGAAACGTATCCATTAAATTACAGTTGCCATCTGTTTAGTTTTGAGTTTGAGGGAACTAAACTATTCCACCAAAATATTCTCTTGGCTGAGCAATATTTATTTATTTATACAACTCTCTTGAACGCTTGATTGCTTGATTCTGATTTACTAAACTGCTGTCACTGGCAACTAGCCTACTTCATGTTTCTTGTATCAATTGAGTATCAGTTATGAGAACATAAATGTAAGCAGTTCATATAAAAAGGCTGGCATGCTAATTTGAATCACGCAGGTGTGGATAAAGGCAGTCTGTTGGGCACAAACCCAAATTGTCAAGCCAAAGTCTTTCAAACCCCGTTGTAACACATCTTGAAAGTGTTTATTTTTGTTGATTTAAAAAATTCAGCGAGGCTGTCAGCTGTCACAGTGTTTATTTGAATCAGACTAAAATTTGGGGCTGAAAGTCGAAAGTAGCAGGGCTACATTTGTAAATATGAACGTGAAATTTGTAATTAAACATAAGTTTACAATTTTTTACAGATCAGTAAAGAGTTCACCTGAAGACTGCCTGATGTAAGTCTAGAATATTTTTTTCTGAAGGCCACTTACTTTAATTTTTCTTCACGTTCAATACCGTGTAGTACCTTCATTTTTGCCCCCTGCAGACATTCATTGGAATAAAAGAACTCGTCCAATTTATGTGTAGAAACAAGAATATTTGACGATGACTCACAACAAGCGAACGTCGGATGCCTCGGGCTTTAATGCGGTTTTACTTGTTTGACTTTTTTTGAACACGGAAGAAAATGTACCGCTTCCAAACTTAGCAACTCAAGCTGTCAAGTTGGATTTTGCCCCAAAAAGTTCTTTCTGACTCGTTCTTGTTAGAGGCAGACAAGCCCGATCACAGATTTGTTGATAGGCGCGCTTGTTAAAATTTAAAGGAGCTCTGGAGCGGAGGTGGTCCAAATTGTCCAAACTTCTTTAACGCCCACATCTGCTCAGAGTCGCAGAGAGGAGCAAATGGGATCCTCTGTTTTTACGTTCTGCGCTACATTAAGAATATTTGCACAACAGCGTTTTCTGAACTCAGAAGGAAAAAGAGCATAATTCACTTTAGGAAGAAGCAGAGGGCACGAAAAGTAATTGTGCCGTAGGCCATCTGTTCACACAGAGGCAGTGGCATTAAAACATTTAGACGTCTGCTGAAATAGACAGAACTGGTTGAAGAAATATGTGTTTGTTAAAATCAAACATGGAAGCTTTGGGGAGAACAAAAGTGGTATTAAATACATTTCCTAGATTAATTAGCCATTTGATTTACTTAATGGTGATAATGTTGATGATAAAACTTTTTTTTTTTTTTTCCTGAGTAACAGTATGCTCATTCACAATCATTACTACATTACCAGATCTTTATAATGTTTATAATGTAATGTCCTTCCTTCCTTCCTTCCTTCCTGTGACTAAATAAAATTCATTATTCAATGCCTTATCCAAGTCTAGGAAAGCTGTAGGCACAGAAGAGCGTTTTAGTCTCGCTCAATAAAAGATCTTGAGATCTTGCATGAATAATTAGATGGCAAAAGTAAAAATTCATTATGATTTTGGGGTCAGAAACAATAATATTGACCTGCCTTATTTCAAGATGCTGCCCTATACCCTTTTATATATAAACAATATAAATTAAAATAATAGAAATTGTATTGAATCAAAGTATAATATAATGATTATAATCAAATAAATTGTAATATTGTTTTAATTATTTGTAATAACAATTACATTACTAATGCATAGTTGTCAAAACAAACTGAATGTAAATGTGTAGATCAAAAAATACATCATAAAATGTATTTTAAATGTATTTGTTATTTTAAATGTATTTTTTATGTACGTAATATTATATCATAAGTTTAGTGAGGGATTGCATATGTAAATGTGATATTAGGGTGAATATTTAGGGTTCATGAATTTAGTGTTTAGATGTGACCCACCAGCCAACAATACATTGTATGGGTCAAAATGAATCAATTTTCTTTTATGCCAGAAATCATTAGGATATAATCATGTTCCATGAAGATATTTACGAAATTTCCTACCGTAAATATAGCAAAACGTAATTTCTGATTAGTAATATGCAATGCTAAGAGCTTGATTTGGACAACTTTAAGGGTGATTTCTTCAATATTTAGATTTTTTCAAAATATTGCACCCTCAGATTTCAGATTTTCAAATGGTGTTTCTCGGGCAAATATTATCCTATCCTAACAAACCTTGCATGAATGGAAAGCTTATTCAGCTTTCAGATGATGTATAAATCTCAATTTTGAAAAACAGACCCTTATGACTGATTTTGTGATCCACGGTCACATATGTTTTTTGCATATATTAATAGATTTGCAAAGCCTCGGTTTCTTAACAGAGAAGCACCGAGGAGAGAAAAACCGTCCTTATATGAGATCCTGTAAGTCAAAGGTTGTGAGAAAGAGCAATACTGCCCTCTGCAGAAATTTTGTGGTCATACAAGGACATGTTACAGTACATTGCTGGTCTTTTTTGAGTTCAGTAACCTTCTCTTCTTTGACCCGACGCAGAACTTTAGTCATCCTTCCACTTGCTTCATTTCTTTATGACTTTAAAAAGAAAAACATCATTTCACAGCCCCTTTGAAACTGTAATCCCCGAAGGGATGTTCTGGGGCCAGTTGCATAAACTTAGCCTCTATGTTAAGACAGCGTCTTAAGTACTAGTCTGATAAACTAGCAGTTAACCAAAGAGTAATCAGTCTTATTTTTGGATCCAGCTTGGACTAATCTACATTTTTCTGTAACTGAATATAAAACATTAGGACCAGACATAAAGAAAAATTTGGCTGACTTACTTTTTAAGACTGGTCTAACCCCTTTATGCAACCGGCCCCTGGAATGTTTGTCACGGTGTTTGATGTTCAGCTGTTATTGGATTAGAACGTATTCGGCAGCCACACCGTAAGGGCCGCTGTTGCTTTTTCCTTTTTTCTTTTGCTTCTTGAGTTTTTAGGTTGCACAGACGTGTGCCGTTTAATACATGCTTTTGTTATACAGTTCTCTGGAATAATAGGTATCGGTCAGTCGCTAATCAAATAATTTAGATTCGATATCTATTAGCAAGAGCTGTACCGCCGCGGTTTGTCGCTCCAGCAAAAGAAGCGGCACAACGCAGCTGGCGGCGAACGAGAGAGGACAGGCTTATCGGCACTTAGAAGTCGTCCAGTAGCGCTTGCGTCCGTCCAGCTCCGGGAACGGACTATCAGCCAGATTAACTATACAGTGCATTTTGCTTGCTGTTCGGTTGGCCAACATCACAGCTTGTTACCCGTCTCCCGATAGCCAAGCGCTCATACAACAGAATGGATGCGATTAAGTCACAAAATGTAGTTTTGTCATCAGTCATCAGTAATATTAAAGGAGAAGTCCACTTCCAGAACAACGATTTACAGATAATGTAGTCACCCCCTTGTCATCCAAGATGTTTATGTCTTTCTTTCTTCAGTTGTAAAGAAATGATGTTTTTCGAGTAAACATTTAAGGATTTTTCTCCATATAATGGACTGCTACGGTGCCCCGAGTTTGAACTTTTAAAATGCAGTTTAAATGGGGCTTCAAACGATCCCAACGGAGAAAGAAGGGTCTTACGAAGCGAAACGATAGGTTATTTTCATAAAAATAATACAATTTATATACTTTGTAATGTCAAACGCTCATCTTGTCTTGCTCTTCCCGACCTTCGCTTCACTAGTTAAGACTCTTCTTTCTCGGCTGGGTTTACAAGCGCATTTAGGATCGTCTGAAGCCGCATTTAAACTGCATTTTGGATGTTCAAATTCGGGCACCATAGCAGTCCACTTATATGGAGAAAAATGCTGAAATGTTTTTTTTTTTAAAAAACACAATGTCTTTATGACTGACTGAAGAAAGACAGACATGAAATTCATTAATAATAGTCAAATAAAAGTTTTCATTAAATGGTATTCTTTTAAAAACAGTTGAACGTTTCTGTGTAGCTCATTTGAACTACAAGTAGTAGTAGTAGTAGATAAGCCAAAAATGCCTGGTGTAACTTCTGTAAGGGATAAAATAAACCCAAATCCTCTGAAGTGAATGGGTGCCATCAGAATGATAAAAAACTGCTGATGAAAACCTTACAATAAATCACAACAGTGTCTTTGTGAAGTGAAAAGCTGTGCATTTGTAAGAAGCAAATCCATCATTAAGAATTTTTGACCTTGTAAACAAATCTATCCATAATATTGCTCTCTCCAGTGAAAAAGTTGTCTAATCTGGATCAGGAGATAAATAAGCACAGATTAGCACCATTTGCAAGTGAAAATCATTCAACACAGTTCTAAACAGTAACGTTGGTGGATTTTGCAGTGAGAGGACAACAATGGATGGACTTTGATGATGGAATTCCTTCCAGTTGAAACCTATAGAAAGAAATATTGTTGTTTCTTCTCTAATAGAGGTCCCTTGGCTCAAAATGTTGATTTTGTTAATATTTTTTTCCTTGTAGAAAGACAAGCATATAATGAAAGTCAAAATATCTATACTAATAAATAATATATTCTATAATACATATCTATAATAAATGTCACAGATTTATATTTTCTGTGTAATGCACTGTTTTCTGTACGGGGGTCAAAATGATAATTTTCACTTGGGAATTGGAGGTAATTTTCAGGGTGGGTTAGAATGACTTGAGAAAGATGTTAATATCATTATGTTATTTTTACACAGAGATCGCTAGGTCTATTAGTGAAATGGGTTACCTTTAGCAATCATTGTTACATGATGTGGCAAAGGTGGCTATACAAAAATGAGGAAAATGACTTTTCAGGTATTTTCTCGTAGTTTGAGTGCCTGTAACTTAAGAAGAATTAAAGTTATGTTAATGCCCTCTTAGATATTGGGTCTTGACAAACGTTCCATGTAGCATCTTCATTTTTTAGGCCCTGTGTGTTCGGCAATTTCGAAATGGATTCAGGAGTAAATAGTTTATTCATACTCATTTTCAGCGGTCAAAAAACAAATATGGGTGACTTTGGATAAAGATGCTTTTTTTCTTTTAAAGAGGAATGTCTGAAGCACAAATAATGTTAAAAGTAGACGTATATCGTAAAACAACTGCATTGAACATACCTGTCTGGATGCCATAAATAGTCTTTTTCCAAGGTTTCATGCCTGTAACTCAAGAAGTATTAAAAATATGTCAATTTGATCGTAGATGTCAGCGCAGCTTCGTATTATTAGCAAGAGCATTATCATTAGGTTTATCTGACTATTGACTAATACCCATTTTAAGCATTTGAAAACCTGAAGCTCAGGTGAAAAAAATAATTTAGACCCTACTCCACAAAGTAGTGGATACATCCATATTTAATATTTAGGCTCTCATCACTGTACATGTTTATCTTTCTTCAGGGAAAAAAAAAAAAATTGAAATTGAAATAAAATTGACAAAATCAAAAACTTGAGCCGGGGAAGTTTGTGAAATGTGGTCGATTTGACAGGGAATGAGCCTATATACTTTGTAGAACTGCTAATAGTATATGTTGTGTTGATGGGAAAAAAGGAAGATGACAACATTTGGATCAATGTCCTCCACCCACCAAAGTGGCAACAGAATTGCAATCATTTCTGCATTGAGATAATTTGTTTTCTTGTAATTTCTTATTTGAATTGGGGAATGACCTGTATACTACAGGCGTTTGCCCGTAATCTATATTTTTCTCACAATATTGCATTGTAGTTGATTTATATACTTTATACGAGCTATTTAGGCTTCATGGAAACTTGAGCAGGATTAAGCATGTCAATACTAAAAAATCAACATCATATGACATTCAGCTACCATTCCTGTCTTACAGTGTAAACATGATTTTTGTGCATATTGCTGTAATTTTATTGGTAACAGTTTTTTGATTAATTGATTGATTGATTGGAAGTAATGAAGGTAGGCTTTTTGACAAGATACCTTTAATAAAAAAAATTATTGAAAATTTGAAAATTTATTAAAGGGTTTCCTTTAATGTAATTTAATTTGAAATCATATTTTATAAAAGAAGATAAATAAGTTCCCCCAAAGAGATTTAACGTGATTGCAATAATGTCTTTGCAGAGTATGCATAAGCTAGAAAGTAAAAAAAAAAGGAAATTGGGCGTTCGTTGGATAAACAATGTGCAAAATCGCTGTTATTTAATTAGAAACGCTGAGTTTTTGAGGGACTAACCACGCTTTCTTCCAAGGAATTCTATGAAAAAAAGTAGGTCCAGAAGATTTGACATTCAATTAATGAAAGTGCGTTGAGCGTAACTTTTTTGGTGACGTAACCACAAAGTGCACTTTGCGTAATTTCCGCTTGCTTGGGGATAAGAGTGCGTCGTTTGGCGTGGTGCAGATGAGAACTCGGAGAGTCGGTGCAAATTGAATTGTACGCCTTGTACTGCTGACTTTCCCCCTGCGTGTTCGTTGTCTGTACCCGGGTAGGTCGTTTAACTTGAAATAATAAAGCGTTAAGTAGAGCGTTGTTGGTTTCCGAACGTCGGTGATTTTTATTTAGTTGTTGTAACATACTCGGCGCGATAACGATCCCGGCCTTGGGGTTAGTTTGTATTCAGATCAGCGTTGAGGCGATTGAAAGTTGCAGCCTTAGAAGTTGGACATGCTCCAACTGTCACATTATCCAAAGAGCTCTGAGACGTCCACTTTAAAGTCTAGGTAACGTTACAAGTGAAAGAAAATGTTGAAACATACAGCGAATTGTAATGTTATTACATGCGTGCCTTTGATGTATAAAGGTGTAATTGTTTGTTTGTTTGAAGATTTATTGTAGTCCTGATTGTTTGACCACTGTTTTTGAGGTATTTATGGCTTTATAAAGAATTGATTGTCTAAATCAGGGGTGTTCAATCCTGCTCTTGGGGGGGCTACCGTCCTGAGTTGAACCCCAACTCCAATATAACACAAGTGTATTGGGTAACGAGGGTGTTCAAGACTGCTATCAAACATATTATGAAAGGTTTGTTGGAGGTTCTTAATTTTGATTTGTCTATTTCTTGTAAAAGGGTAATGAACTTTTATTATTATTATTATTATTAGTAGTAGTAGTAGTAGTAGTAGTAGTATGGTGGTGGTGGTGGTGATTATAAGAGGGTACCCAAACTAGGTCCCAGAGGGCCGGTGTCCTGCAGAGTTTAGCTCTAACTCCAACCAGCTAGTCAAGGTCTTATTAGGCATGCTAGAAAGTTTTTGGCAGGTGTGTTGAGTAAGCCAAGTTGTATGTACAGTTTGCAGGACACTGTTGTAAAAGAAGTGTTGTAAATGGCTAAAGTCATATTCTGAGAAAATATTTAATGCTTATAATATCAATAACTTGACTTGACAATGTGGACTGTATAAAGACAGACATTTACAAATTAGTCAGTGTGCAGTCTGAGTAATTCTGAGGTTTTATGATTATTTTTGTTGTAGGTCTGGCTTTGTTTGTATGCATGCGTATAAGAAATATAAATGTTAATTGTAAAGAGGTTTTTGAGGGTTCCTGCATCTGTAGGAGCATAGTAAACTGTGTCACTTATCTTTGAGTAGTGCTTATTGTTATGTTTGATATGCTGTATATTTCACATAATATACGAATGAACGAGTCTCGCTGTTGCGGTCTGGTTGTCGACAGATGGGCATCAGCACGTTTCCTCCTCATTTGTACCGAAGGGATCAGACTTGGCACAGACTCAGAACAATGGTGAGTTTAAGAGAATTAGTAAATGAATAAATGAATGAATGACATGATTTGAGTAGAAATAATTATATTATTTTAAAATAAAGAGTGCAGATGAGCACAGATGTTGGATGCATGTCTTAGCTGTTATTATTTTTAATGGGAAACGGTTATTCAGAAAGGTTTGGTGGGAAAGATTTGCGGTTTTGCATTGCAGTGTTTTGAAGTGTGTACGGAAGGCTCGTTCACCATTTTAGTTGTGCAACAAAAGGAAAAAAAAACAACAAAATAAAAATGTGAAAATCGTCATACCAACTACGTTTGTGTGTCGTAAATGCACGTAGATATGTAAAAAATAAAGATGCACCTCTAAAAGTCAATGCTGACATACTGCTAAAACTTGGGTCCAGAAAGTTTGGTTTCATTGCAGCTTAAATTGAATTCTTTCAGAATGTATGTGTATTTATTTTAGCACTCATTTTATTTTATTTTATTTATTTTTTTTTTATTTGTTTGTTTGTTGGTTTGTTTGTTTGTTTGTTTTTTTTGTTTGTTGGTTGGTTGGTTGGTTAGTTGGTTAAGAGGTTCATTGGGCAAAGCGGGTCTGATATTAAGACCATGCTTGTTTAGTGTTCTTCTAGTGTGCAGTGAAATGCTTTTCCATGCTTGAATTGGTTGATCTCTTAAGATTTTGGCTGTATATTGAGGATATTTGTCAGCTGCTCTGATTAAACATTTTATTTGTGTTGATAAAGTCTGGTCCTGTGTGGTGTTTTACAGAAATGTTTAGACAGTCAATGAAAAGAAAAATAAAGCAGAAAATGTACTATTTTGTTTGGGTCATTTGCTGCTCAGAGCATGGGCTACATTTGTTTATAACACAATTGTATTATAAAGTTTGCAAAGGTTTAATTGTATTTAATGTATTTAATGGTCATTTTTTATTGTGTTGCGTATTGTATAGCATACTAATAAGTAAGCAGCAATGTGCAGAATAGGGGTTGAAAAAGATACTTTAATGTTTATTTAATAAAATAGTACAAGTGTAAAATATTGTATGATATGTTAGCATGACATAATCAGTATTTATATTTGAAGAAATTTGTATCTATACAAACGTAGCGAACATGTAGATTAATAGTCATTTTACGGTAGTATTAAAGTCGTGCTTTAGTAGAGCAAAAGTAGATGAATTTGCAATGTGATTAAAGCGATGTATTGTAATGAATCACATTACACACTTGCTAATGTTATTTTTGTATTTTGTAGGTGTGACGTAGATATGTTTGGCCTCCAGCAGCAGAAGAGATGCGGCATACAAAAGGAGAACCACACGGTACGGTAGCGTACGTACACGTCCATTTGTTTGAAACCGCGGAGCCGGTAAGCATCGCAGCGCAGTTTTAAAAGCCGTGCGGGATAAAATGGTTTTTAACCTGCGAACACATTTAAGAAATGTGTATTTGTACCTGTAGATTTGTCTGTATTGTTGAAATATAATGCAAAAAGCTTTTATCAGGTAGGTGAAACGTCGCGTCGGGAGACAATGTAAGTTGAAATAGAAGTAGCAGTAATATTATTGTAATATTACATAATATAATATTAATGTAGCATTGCTTTCCAAATGTTTTCCTAAGGCATAGAGAGCACTGGTTTGGGATCAAGAAGATTAGTAATGTTTTGTATTTTTGTATTTAATAGAAAAAAGTCAGTTTTGCAGAGTTGTTTAAAAAGAAACAAAGCAAAAAAGTAATTAGTGAAAACTGGTTTTCTGTTGTAATATACTGTAAAATGTAATTTGCTTCAGTGATGCAAAACAGAATTTTGATCACTTGTCAGCGTTGAGTGTGACACGATCGTTCAGAAATCATTTTGATATGTTGATTTATTATCAGTTTGGAAACAGTCGTGCTGCTAAATAGATTTTTTGTGATAGTTTATTGAGGGTTTGCTGTAATAAAATGTACTATAAACAATGTATTTATTTGAAGTAGACATATTTTGCAACAATGTAAGGGTTTACTATCACTTTGAATAAATGTAAGAAATCCTTGCTGAATCAAAGTATGAATTAAAACGAGTTTCCCAGTCTCCAAAAAGATATGAACATTGCCGATAGATCAGCATATTAGAATGATTTTTGAAGGATGACGTGACACTGAAGTTTGGAGTAAAGATGCTGAAACTTGTAGGTTTGCATTAGAAAATATTTGGAAGTATTATCATATAATACGATTGTTAAATTGCAATGAGATTTGACAATATGCAGTCTTGATTACCAAAAGAGACTTCCTTAAATAATGGTAAATGTTATCGATCCCAGAGTTTTGAACGGCAGTGTACATTTGGAACAAGTATGTTGATATTGGGAAAACAGCAGTATTGTTGTTTGTTTGATCGGTAGTTATGCGATGTAAATGATATTGTAGTATATAGGCGGTTATAGGCAGTCAGCATGATTTTTGTCACATTCCGAGGGGGTTTGTTTACGACAATGACTCGATAGCTGCACATTTGTTGCTTATTTGGGCCAAAAACAAAATTGTGAAATGTGAAATTAGCAGCGTTTATGTTGTCAGCAAATTTCAGTATACGCGGTGTCAATTGGGAGCGTATAATGGTTTTAATTGTTAATTATACGCGTATACAGTATTTAGCAAAAGTGGTAGGCCTTTAGTATTTAGTCGTATGTTTTGCTGTAGCGTCGGTAGTAGATATCGGTTTCCATTTTCAAAAATGTGCTTTTGCCATTACAGTTTGTTTCAACTGCTTACACACATTATCAAAACTTTGGCTCTTTTTTTCAAAACTTTACACACAAATCTAAGAATTGCACACACAAAATGTAAAATGTGTCAAATCTCTTGCAAAATGAAGCACTGCATTCAAAATATCACAAACTCCTCTCAAAAGCAAAAATTTGTTTAACGTTGGAAACACCTTTGCCATAATATTCTGTTTTTGGATATATCCTATACACACATTTATTCAAAACCTAAAACTCTTCTTTCATGAGCTTCCATGTATATTTCTGTACAAGATTGAAAGTAACTGGTAGAGAGATGTTGAAAAATATGGTATACCAAACTGTTATTATTATTATTATTATTATTATTATTATTATTATTATTATTTTACTGTAAGCATTTGTGGTTGTGAATACAGTATTACACAGTATGAAAGAAAATAAATATTCTACCAGTGAAAAGTTTTTAAACAGTAAGATTTTTAATGTTTTTTTTTAAAGAAGTCTCTTCTGCTCACCAAGCCTGCGTTTCTTTGATCCAAAATACAGCAACAATAGCGAACTTTTGAATTAGTGTTACTATTTAAAAGAACTGTGTGACAAGTTTATATTTTAAAATGTAATTTATTGCTGTGATTTCAAAGCTGAATTTTTAGCATCATTACTGCAGTGACATGATCCTTCAGAAATCATTGTAATATTGAGATTTGCTGCTCAGAAAAAAAAAACAAAACATTTATTATTATTGTTATTATTATTTTGTTGAAAACAGCTGAGTAGATTTTTTTTTTTTCAGGTTTCTTTGATGAATAGAAAGTTCAGAAGAGCAGCATTTATATAGAAATTTTTCTATTCAAAGAATCCTGAAAAAAGTTACTTAACTGCTTTAAATATTAATGATGATGATAATAATAATAATAATAATAATGATAATAAATGTTTCTTGAACAGCAAATCAGCATATAAGAAAGATTTCTGAAGGATCAGGTGACACTGAAGACTGGAGTATTGATGCTGTAAATTCAAAAGCTTTTTGTCTATATCACAATATATTACATATTTACAATATATTCACATAGAAAACAGTTATTTAAAATAGTTTAAATATTTGACAATATGCATTGCATAATTCCTAATTTTGAAAAAGGTGATTATTCCAAGGCCTATTCTAAAGCCATGATCGGTTGGTGTTAAGTAAAGCAATGAGTGTTTGCACAAGTGAGGTGTTAGTGTGAGGCACTGATGAATTAGTGTGGCATTTTGATTGGTTGTGTTTGAAATAGAAAATCAAGATACTTCCTTTTAGATTCTTGTGTGTTACATAAAAAATTGTGTTGTGTTTTGCAAAAAGTGTTTTATGAAGTCAAAGGCCAAGAATTAGTGTATTTGGTGTGTGGTTTGGTGGTGTTTGAGTGTCAGGTTTTAGAAACTGTGTGACAAGTAAAGATTTTGTGTGTAAGCAGTTGGAAAAAACTGTAATTGTACGAACTCATTTTTTTTTATTTATTTATTTATTTTTTTAAATGCATAGGGAGCGTGACGACAGCTGGTGTTCTACGCAGAGATCCGATCTTGCCATTACGCGGTGCGTTTGGAACGGAGAACTGAAGATGCTTAGTGTAGCAGAAAAACACCGCACAAGCGTACCCAGAATAAAAGTGTTTTAAATGCGAAGGGCAGTCACACAAAATGTGAAATTGATGTAGTGTTCTTCTTAGCATTTTGAGTACCTAAAACCTTTGACTCTATTGTAGCTTTGTAGGAAGGTTTCTTTTAGCGTCTCAGGTATGTTTGTCACAGTAGTAGATTTAGTGTCAATTTTGTCGCGATCGTCGATATAAACGCGGACGGACCGGACGGCGACGAGATCTCTGCGTGGAGAATACCAGCTCTCATCAGACTCCTCGTGCGTACCTAAAATGCGATCGGTTTATTACAAATAACGGAAAAGAATGTTTGAAATGTGAACAGATATGTATTTCTTATTTATGTATTTATTTATGTAAAAGTTAAAGAAAGAATTTTTGATGACTCTGACATGTTGAAAATGAAAGCGCTCTTGTTCAGCGTGCGTATCAGTAGCACAACGATTGGAACAACGTGTTAAAATCAGGGTTAGAATAAGCACGTAGTCGTAATAATAATTTGGACGGTGCCTTTCAGTAGATCTGGAACCGGGGAGCGGCGTCTGAAAGTTTGCCCGAGGTCCTTTCTGGTAATGTGCGGAAAGGTTTTGAGTCATTTCAAATGATAAATGAGCAAATGATCCCAGCTGTTGTACATATTTGAAATGTGTTACACATCACATTTGAAGCTAACTTTGAAGTTTGTCTTCGATTTTTACAGCAAAAAGGTTGGAACTCACCGCTGGGGACATACCGTTAAGCAAAATTGCACGTATAATGGAATGAAAGTGTTAAAACGCAAACAACATTAGCGCGAGTGGCACCTTTTCCTGAGAAAGTTCCAGAATTGTGCAACTGTGTGCGTAAAGTTGAAATAGCTAGTTAACATATTGTAGTGATGATTTCCTTTGTCTAACCTATTGCCAAAAATTGGATTTCCCTTTATGTAACATTTAGGTGTATACAGTCATTTAACAGAAATAATACAGTCATCCTTTGTTTGACAAGCTGACTACAGGGTTTGTTAGGACTTGAACTAAATGTTTTTAAAACGGTAACAGTCAGTGCTTTTTGCGGTTGGACAAGCAAAAAGCACTGACTTTATTAAAAATCAGCATTCGTTACTGGCCACGCGTTGCAAAGATTTGCGCGTTTAAAAAAGTGGTTATCCCGAATAGCAAAAGAAGAGGAAAGCAAGTTTGTAGGTCCAATTTGATGAGAAAAAGTAATTTGCAGTGATTACTATTGTTGAAGTAATTCCCTGGAGGTTATTAACGAGATAGTGAGGTAGCTTTTGTGGTGTATATGTTGTTATACTAAGGAATGTTTTTGTTACTGCTTTAAGTGCAGTAGAAAAGGCAAACGTTTTCTAATTTAGTTGGATTAAATTGGACCAAAAAATACGGTGATCCTGGAGCACCAAAAAAGTGTTAAGTAGCATGTGTGTATTTGTAGCAGTAGCTGACGATATGGGTGAAAATGGCAAAAATGAGTAAAGTAATTCGATGATATGCATTTGATTAATAATATGCGTTGCTAAGAATGTGATTTTGGTAGTTTTAAAGGTGAAGTTTTAAAAACAAACCAACGCAACTGTATTTAAATTGTTTGTGCTGTTAGATTCCAGATTATGAAGCAGTTATATCTGGGCCTAAATCCTAAAGGAAATAAAAGCTTCTTGAGCTTTGTGATGTTGTGTAAATGGCAGTTTAAAAAAAATAGACAGTTATGGCCAGGTAAAATGTATTAATGTAATGAGTGAAGCGTTGGGCATTACCCACATGTGTACGTACTTGTTCATAAGAGGTTTTAATAAAACGGATAAAGGTTATCTCGATTGGCGCTATAACAGCAAGGTGTTGATCGAGCGCTCGCCATTCATGTCGCAACCGGTCTTCCGCCTCCATTACATTGCTGTAGTAGACATGTTTTTGTGCGAATCAGCTGATAATGAAAAGGTGTCATCCTGAGAGCAGCATAGATTTGAAAAGCCTTAAGCATTTTTTCTGAGTAATAAGTTTAACGAGGCGGAACACGGTAGAACCGGCTTTACAGGAGGGCGCGTTTGAAACACGCGTACACCACTTGAGAAAAAGGAGACGGGAGATCCTGTGTTTGACGTGTTTATTGAAGGCACTGTCAGTCTTTAACACAAGACCGAGCGAGGTAGAAAGAGCACCGGGTTTCATTTGGCTTCATTTTAACATGTTACACAGCTCCAAAGAGACAATTAGGTGAAGAGGAATTAGCTTGTCATAGCATGTGCAATTACTGAAAGGATAAAGCAAATGAGTAAAAAGTAGCAAGTTTGTCCAACAAGTACAATTTGTACATGTGGGTTCATAGACACAGCCTTCAAGTTGTATAATCTTCATTCATCAGTATAATAGTACATTTCAGTATTGATTACGGAATAATGAGATGGCATGAAGGCATACGGAAAAATTAGATGGATTTTAGTTGGAAACAATGGGAAAAAACAGTTTTTGTGTATGGTGGGTTGTGGGCAGTCCATGTCAAAAAATGTGATAATCACAGGTATGTGATTTGTGTAAAGGGGTGACAAAAGTGTGCAAGAGAAGCAAAAATGAGTTTGTCCTTAAGTGCTCCCTCAGTCCAACAGTCTTTGGAGGAGTAATAAGGTAAGCATAGTGAACACACCAGGCAGCAGGGTGTCACTGCCGCTCTCTGAGTGTTCCAGAGCCGGGGTGGAGCAGGAAGGAGGCGGCGGCACGAACGCTGAGCCGTAGTCGCTCTTTTGCAGGCAAAAGTTACACTCGAGGGCAGAGAAGGCAGCCGGACCGTACGGCACTCGAACAGCCTGGTGGACAGTCTTGTGTCCTGGATATGTGACCTTGAGAGAGAATGGAACATGGCTCAATGGACCTCAAGCTTTTATGAAATGCATATAATAGATGAGAAGCACAAGTTGCGTGTGGCTGTATGTTCATGCAACTGTTGTGAACCGGTATAGGTAAAAGACAGTGTTTCCATGTATTACAGTCAAGTAGTTGGAATGTATGTTTGTTGATGTCATGCAGTGTAAGTTTGTAATAATGTCTTTTCTAATAGCTAGTCTTTAAAAGATGTAGAAGGAGTGTCAGAAGTGTCTGCTTCAACAAAGACAGCATGACAATCATAGCAGCAGAGTAGATGCATGAAGAGTGCAAGTTTAATGAATGAAAGGATTAAGTTGTTGCACTAAAATATAACTCCATCCATCTATCCACTCCATCCATCCATCCATAACTCCATCCATCCATACATCCATCTATAACTCCATCCATCCATCCATCTATAACTCCATCCATCCATACATCCATCTATAACTCCATCCATCCATACATCCATCTATAACTCCATCCATCCATCACTCCATCCATCCATCCATCTATAACTCCATCCATCCATCACTCCATCCATCCATCACTCCATCCATCCATCCATCTATAACTCCATCTCATCCATCCCTCCATCCATCCATCACTCCATCCATCCATCCATAACTCCATCCATCCATCTATAACTCCATCCATCCATCCATCCATAACTCCATCCATCTATAACTCCATCCATCCATCCATCCATCTATAACTCCATCCATCCATCTATAACTCCATCCATCCATCCATCCATCCATCCATCCAACTCCATCCATCCATCCATCCATCCATAACTCCATCCATCCATACATCCATCCATAACTCCATCCATCCATCCATAACTCCATCCATCCATAACTCCATCCATCCATCCATCCATCCATCCATCTATCCATCCATCCATCCATCCATCCATCCATCCATCCATCCATCCATCCATCCATAACTCCATCCATCCATAACTCCATCCATAACTCAGGATGGATGGATGGAGTGATGGATGGATGGAGTTATAGATGGATGTATGGATGGATGGAGTTATGGATGGATGGAGTTATAGATGGATGGATGCTACAAGGGATGCTGATCATACTGTGATGGTGTAGTTGCCAGGCAGCAGCAGTCTGTAGTATTCCCCATTACGATCCGTCCTAAAAGGACAAAGGTTCCTTCTCCCCACCACCTCCACTACAGCATTTTGGACAGGCTTCCCATTGGAATCTGTCACTACTCCTTTCACCCCTGTGGGGAATTAAAAAAAAAATAATAATTATATATATATAATATATATATATATATATATATATATATATATATATATATATATATATATATATATATATATATACACATACATATACATATACACACACACACACACACACACACACACACACATACACATATACACACACACACAGCTTCACTGTAAACAATTCACTGATCTCTGAGAGCTATTAAATCGCTTTAGCCGAGGTGTGGTAACCGGTGTCGCCTTCAAATCCTGCCGTTTGCTTGCGGATGGATTACGAGGATGGTTGTCTCAATGCTGGGTGTGGACGGTGCTTTTGTCCCCGTGACTCAGCTGCGGGACTATCCCGTCGCTAAAGGTCAGGGATGGTACGGTGTCGGTTTATGCAACTCGCTTGTTACTGTAACAGGATCTTCTTATTGTGCCTTGATTTTTAATCAAACGCTATAGCAAACAGTTTTCTGCAAATGGACCACACTTCAAATTTGTTAGCTGCTGGACACACAAATTCACATGACCCAGGCCCATTACACATGGCACTGCCTACCTTTAAAGCAAAAATAAGGTGGATAATTAAGGGTAAACAAATTAAACAGCTCACATCATGCTTTGTTTGTTTTTTCTCCCCCTTTCCTCAACTTCTTTAAATCACTCATAGGGCACTAGGATTAATACAACAACTACTACTACAACAACTACTACTACTACATCATTACTACCACCACATCATTACTACCTTACATTTTCATTTTACTACCACCACTACTACTACCACCACCACATCATTACTACCTTACATTTTCATTTTACTACTACCACTACTACTACTACTACCACCACCACTACTACATCATTACTACCACCACCACATCATTACTACCTTACATTTTCATTTTACTACCACCACTACTACTACTACCACCACTACTACCACCACCACATCATTACTACCTTACATTTTCATTTTACTACTACCACTACTACTACTACTACTACTACTACTACCACTACCACTACCACCACTACTACCACTACCACCACTACTACCACCACATCATTACTACCACCACATCATTACTACCACCACATCATTACTACCTTACATTTTCATTTTAGTAACTATTTAGTAATGTTATATGCTCTAATTTCAATTTATATTACATTATAAAACTACATATACCAACATTCATTTTCCAAACAAAACTACAATACAGTGCAGCTTCAAAGTGTCAACCCCTCTGAATCTTCCGTTGTTATGCGTAAATGCAACCAAAAAGATCATCAGATTTTCCACTCCTAAAAATTCACAAACACAATCCAATTAAGCAAATGACTCCAAGTTATATACTTTCAAATTTATTTACTCTGCCAAATTATCCAATATCTGTGACTGGCTAAACTTTGTAAATCTCTACAATTAGCAGTTCATTCCAACTTCAAATTAATTAATCCACAGGTGTTTTTGATCAATGTAATGCCTGTTACGTGTTCGTATGTGCCCCTTTTTATTTCAACGACAGGGATGTATCAAAGTCTGATCGTGTTTGTTCAAGTCAATCGTGCTGTGAACAAAGGACCTCGGCAAAAACTGTTGCTTGTCAACCTGGAAAACCTTACAAAAACATCTTACAAACACTTTACGCTCCACAAATCCACAAAAGAACGCTCCGCAACGATGGCGTGCGTGGCAGAGATGCCGCAAAAACGACGTTGCTGCCCGTCTGCGGTTTGCTAAAGATCGTGGTTAAGCCGGAGATTGGACAAATGTTTGGTGGATGACGACGCTATGGAAAACGCTGCATTCCGGAATAAATCCCCAAAGTTTTTAATGAGAAACCTGGCGATTATAGCGCAACGCTGCGTCTGCTTCGGGACGGCTTGCCGTCAATGATGGAACAATGACTTCTCCGTTATAACAATTTATAAAGAACAACCTCACAACCGAGAACTCGATCTGGAGAGAAAATGGATCGCGCAGAAAGACGATTACCCCCAGCGCACAAGTCAAACCGTCAAATAATGGTTTGAGAACAACTAAATTAAAGTCTTGACCTTAATCCTATTGAAATGTTGCAAAAACAGCTGAAGCAAGCAGCTCGTAGGAGGAAACCCACCAACGTCACATACTTCAAGTACTTTTGAACTGAGAAATGGCCTAAACTTCCTTCAAGCTGTTGCACAGCACAAAACTAATATTTATCTGCAGATACTGCTGAAAAATGACACTACATCACATACTGAAAGCAAAGATTACACTTTTGCCACTCAGATACTGGATCGTTTCTCTCAATAAACAATCTAATTTCTTTGACTGATTTGTCCTTGACAACTTTAAGGCCTTTAAGATGCTTTTTTTTTTTTTTTAAAAATCTGATGATCTTTTACCTCAAAATTATGCTGAAATATTGCATATTCACCAACATTCAAGTAGCTATGTACGTGTGACCCTGCACCACAAAACCTGTCATAGGGGTCCATTTTCCTAACAATTTATTGATATCAGAAATGTCAAGTAATACACTTTCCATCAATTAACTTTGTTAGGACAGGACAGTATTTGTCTGAGATAAAAGATAATAGAAAAATAAAATTATAATAAACATCTTTAACATTGGCCAAATTAACTTCTTAATGCTAATTAATAATATTTTTTAAATTTATTGACTTCCGATAATATGCTTCGCGTGATTATTAATGCTGCTACGATCGCATTTACCGTTGCGCTACTACATTTACTTCCCTTAAAGGATTACTTCACGCAAAAATTACAATTCCGTAAAACCCCACGTGCCGTTCCAAACCCGTAAAGACCTTCGAAATACGCAAACGTTCTTGAGCGTTGAACATTGTTCACATAGTCCATGTGACATCAATGCTTCAACCGTCATTTTATTAAGCTACACTAATACTTTTGCATACAAACCAAAAATAAAACTAACAACTATATTCAACTAATTTTCTCTTTACAGTCCTCCGTCGTCAAAACAACCGCAGCACGAGCGTGCGCGGTGACGCGGTGTAAACGGTGTTCTACGATGGCAGCGTAAATGTGCGGGGTCAGAAAAATCACATTTCATCTAAATTATTTCTTAGTTTGTGTTACAAAGATGAACAAACATTTTACGGGCCTTGACACGAGGGTCAATTGATGACAATTTGCAGTTCTGGGTAAACTATCCCTGACGGGAATCTTTCCTCGCTTCGTTCAAAAGTGCCTTGTAAGCGCAGATTACTTGCAAAAACACTCATAGTCGAAAACTCACAGATACGCTTTTGAGCCCGTTTGCTTTTGTTGACCTACCTAGGTGTACTTGTTGCATGTAAGCCAGTAACGCGGGTTTGTTGGCCTCCCACAGGCCGGGAAGCTGAGCCTCTGGAGGGAACTTGCAGCAAGAGATTTCCAGGGTCAGCTCTAAACACTGTGCCCACACGTAATTATAATCTTGCATTCCCCCTACGAAAACAACAAATCAAAATATCAGTTGCTACAAATGCAACAAATCATCTCAATGTCTTAAAAGGTCACATTACATGGACTGTAATTTACTGTTACTTTCAAAAAACAATTCTGGACAATTACATCTTGTTTGCAGGCAAGCTGTCAAGAACAATCATTAAACAGATTCTGGTTACAATCCTTCTACCTGGTAGAGGATACCAGTAATATCCGTTTGTGATGCCGTGGGTGAAGTCCTGCGAGTCGGAACAGCTGTTGCTGTTGTGCATTTCGCTGTGGCTGTAGGAGTAGGTCTTCGCCAGGTGGATAAACACGTCGTCGTCGGGAGAGATGCTCTGGCCTCCCTGCAGCTCGCCTCCTGAAACAAAGTTAATCGCGTTCCCGTGATGGACTGATAATTCTGACCATGACTGTATCTCTAAAACTGACCGTTCAAAACAAAAAAAACAAACAAACAAACAAAAAAAAAAAGGGTAAAGCTACTGCTATGGCTTCGCTCACCTCCGTTGCTGTTGTCGTAAGGATAGCTGGCCACCACTGCCCCTCCGTGGAGATTGGCGGAGAGGACGAAACTTTCCGTCTTTAGCCAGTCCATCACGGCCCTGACCTCCTTCTCCCTTTCCCGATCGGTGTTGCTCTCAAAGGCGTCGGGAAAATTGCGATTCAGGTCTACTCCGTTCTTATTGTACCTGCGGGGACAAACCGGTCGCTCGCACAAAATAGCCTTAAAAATTTACTTCTCACAATTATGAGACAATATCACCTTGGTTCTGCCTCCTACCCGTAAAAACAATATTTTAGCACTGTGCGCACAAATTACACACTTCGCTTAACCTTTTCCCACATTTTCAAGCTGCGCTATTACGCTTTTTTTTTTTATATGCTTTGTACCATTTAAGTATAAAGTCAGCTAACAAAGATTTGTTGCTAGACAACTGTAAATACAGTGTCATGCACCTTTTTACTCTTTTATGTTGCGGTCTTATCTTATACTGCTTTACATTTTTGGCCCCAGCATCAGTCTACGCTCCATACGCCATAATGGCAAAGCAAAAAAAATACACGTCCACGTCAATAAATCGTTACATTATATATTAGCTACATGGCAAGTGTTACAGAAAAGGGTATGAATACTTATTTGGTTAAGGAACATCCATATCGCTTGTACGTTACTACGCTTTGAATGGCATTACCCTGTGTCAAATTCAATTGAATGGGTATAATTTGGAAACAAACACACACCCCTCAATTACACGGAAAAATGCACAGACCACCAAAAAACAAGCCCTGGTGTCAAAAGTACTGCCTGTAGGACTCAGAGAGAACTGCATCAAGCCACAGATCTAGGGAACAGCTCAAGACAACAAAAAAAATAAAGAAATGCTGCATTTAAGGTTCACAGAGGCATGTACACTCCATCATCCTTACATGGAACTTTTAAATGGCTAGGAGTCTTCCTACAGCTGGCCTCCTGGCCAAACTGAGCAGTCGTTACTGAACGGCCTTGGACGGAGGAATGGTGATCAGGATGGACATTCTACTTCAACTCCATTATCTTATACAATGGGAGATACTTGGAAAAGACATTTTATCACTGTAAACACTCCACTGATCTTGCCTTCATGGCCACACTCAATCATCTCTTCGGTGAAAACACACAAAAAAAAACCCACTTGGGGAGAAAAAAAAAAAAAAAAAAAAAAAAAAAGCCCAACATAAAACGCTCACAGACTATGAAAAACACAAATCTCTTCCAATGAACCTCCGTTCCAGGCGTCGTGTATGGAAGAAAACGGATGCTGGTCGTCACCTGCACGGTACTGCCCTGACGGTAAAGTGCCGTGGGAGCGGCCTCGTGCCGAAAGGGTGTTCTTCAAAGGTAGGAACTGAGGGACTCGTCACAGTGGAAGGAAAGCTCTACGTGGCTAAATACAGAGATGGCCTCCGTGAAAAATACAGTCCAGGGCATTCAGAACCTCACACTGGGCAGAGTCTACACTTCGACTCCGTCCAACGTTTCTGTGCAGATCTCTAAACGTCTGCCAGCTGCTGTCCAATGTGACAAAGCTTTAGAGGTCAGGACAACAATGGCAGAAAATTGCCAAACAGCCATGTGCAAAGCTTGTTGCATAATACTCAAAGACTTAAGGTTGGAAAGATGCTTCAACAACTATCCACTTAAGTGGATCCATATTTTTGAAAAGCACATTTGACTTTTCCTTCTTAATACATTTGCAAAGTTGTCTCAAATCCCTTTTCCCCCCTTAACTAATTAAGCAGTTGATCAATAGGCAGCAACAACTATACATGCACACGCTTTCCTCACAAGCCACTGCATTTGCCCTAAATAAAGCACACAATTGAAGACGACCGTCATAGCTTAATCGCCTTTCACGTTCTCACGCAGGAGAGGGTTTCACTTTCTTTAGCACGTACCTGAGAGCGCAATGCAGTGACTAATGTGTCACTGCTCCTTTCACGCATCATGTTATGCAAAATCTAAGGCAATCTCAAACTCATTAAACTGCTTGTTAGCACGACCGCACAGATCCTGTTATGACATTTTTAATGCTGATTTAAGTGTCAAAGGTGTTACACTGACTGGAAATTACCTAAACGTTTCACAAATTACCATGTGAGGGATGGAGAGAGTGGTGAGCTTAGTAAGTGACGGCCATTCAATTCGCTCAAGTGGCCTGCTCGGTCAAAACAATTAGTCTAAACTACAGTCATCAACAAGGAACAAACCACACACGGCTTAGGACCACAAATCCAAAACAGTCCCGCCCTTCTCCCGGACCCTCACAATTTTAAAAAAATACTTCTTAATAAACATCCCAAAAACAGTTTGGTGACGCTGACTTTAAGTACCCTGTTACGTAAATGTTTCTACTGTGCGTTCGAAATCATGTGATTCTTTATTGACTCGAGCAGTAGATCCGACCTCGTCGTTTGCAGCCTCAAACTGTGCTGACACCAAAATCTTTAAGGATAAACAACATCAAAAAGCTAACTAGCAAACTAACAGGCCGGTGACGGCCGTTCGCGTTAGCTCGCGCTGACAGGCCTAAATTCGTGCGGGCGGATTACTGTGTTTGCCGTGATGCGTCGGGCGGAGCGATCCTTCCTAATCCCGGACACGGAGCGCTGACTCTACTCTGTGCAGAAGTGCTTCCCTCAGGGATTCCTATCTGCTTACTGTTGCAACGCTTTGAAGTGTTTTAAAACGGCCTCTCTCAGTCAACAAATACAGCAGAGCTAAACCAACACGTCTGGATGCTGAAATATCTATATTGCTACATAACATTTTATACACACACACACACACACACATATATATAAACCTAAACAAAGTATTTATACAAAAAAAGAATCTTTGTTTTACTTTCATTCTTAATTGTACACTTTTTACAACTTTATGCTCAAGGCTTCATTTATTTGATCAAAAACAGAAAATTAATAACTTTTTTTTTTTTTTTTTTTTTTAAAGTGAAGCTGATTTTTTTTAATGCAGCCATTACTTTAGTATTCAGTGTCACTTGATCTTTCAGAAATCATTCTAATATGGTGATTTCATTTTACATTTCTAATTGTAAAAAAAAAAAAAAAAAATTTTTTTTTTTTTTTTTTTTTTTTTTTTTACAACAAATGAAAATAAATTTAAACCACACATATCTATCATTCTAAGGAGGCAAGGGAGGCAGTTCCTCCTAAAAATATATGACAAAAAAAAATTAAATAAAAAAATAAAAACATAGTACAATACTATGTTTACTATAAAGTAAACACTTAAATTAGCATAAGCTTTTTTTTTTTTTTTTTTTTAAATTTAAATAAATCAGCTTGGTCAAATTTAACATTAAACTCTAAGTCCGTGACCAATATTTACCAAGCTTTAACTACCGATAATCTGAAAATTTGAAATACTTTAACAAAAAAAAAAAAAAAAATTCCACACATGAACATAAGTTCAGAAAATAAATATATTGTTTAAATTACTGCCTTTATAAAATTTAACTATGAAAACATGACTGGGACACACACAAAGTTTTGAAATATTTATCCTCTCCCCAAATTTGTCACTACCAAAACACAGTAATATACAATTTAATAAGGTTTATATTGACCTATTAAGATTTTGCAGATTTTTTTTTTTTTTTTTTTTAACAATTTTATTAAAATGTTTTCAGAATTAAATCAATAACAATTATAATTAACATTTCAAGTGTGATTTATGAAATTTGTTGTATTTTCTAAAAAAAAGCTAAAAGTTGATCATATGGATTTCCACATTATTCACACAATAGTGTGAATATACATTGAACCAAACACCATCATAACATCTTAATTCATTACACATTTTTCACACAGACACACAAAAACAAATGTTTTGGTCTCCACTGCACATTTACAGTAGCAACCGTCACATTATAGAATTGTAACTCGCATACTAAAACGTATTGCATTACTGTACTAAAATTGTTTATTTACCCCAAATAAACGATTGCGTGTTCCCTTTTGACATTAACGAAACTATGAGATTCCAGTCGTAACAGTTACAGCAGTGATATTTCTTGGGAAAAATTTGTTTTCACTCCCAAAACTTAAAATCTTTTCATCGTGACTGTTTCAATAGTGACAATATACAAACATATATAAATATATCAATCAAAGTAAAAATATTTGTTAAAAAAAAAAAAAAAAAAAAAAAAAACCCACAACAACAAGTATATTTTCAGACATTTAAACTTAGGGTTCGGAACAGCCACCTTCGAACTGCAAGTACCCAGTAAATGATGATTTTAAGCATAACCATATTTTTACTATTATTGTGGGTTTCAATAGATAATAAAAGGATCTTAGTAATCATCTAAGAATCCTCAAATGCTTTTAAAATGTGTTTTTTTTTTGGTTGTGGGACAGCAGTTTACACCAATTCTATAGATTGGCCCATATGTGTGTGCGCGCACATATTACATATATAAAAAAAAAAAAAAAAAAAAATAAAACAATTTTTTATATATATATATATATATATATATATATATATATATATATATATATATATATATATATATATATATATATATATATATATTTATGTGCGACCCTGAAACACAAAACTACTCTTAAGTAGCTCAGAAATATTTGTACATTGTATGGGTAAAAATTTGTACAAATGTACAAATTTTGTACATTTCCTACCCTAAATATCAAAACTTCGTTTCTGATTAGTAATATGTATTGCTAAAAAATTCATTTGGACAACATTAAAGGCAGTTTTTGCACCCTCAGATTGTTAAGCTACAGATCTCAACCAAATGCTGTCCTATCCCAGCAAGTCATACATCAATTCAAAGCGTATTTCAGCTGATCTATACATCTCACTTTCAAAACATTGACCCTTATGACTGGTTTTGTGGTCCACATGGTCACATGTAAAAAAGTAAAAAATAAAAACAAAAAAAAAATAAAACGAATAAAACAAATACATGGAGATAATTGTGAAAAACAGACACTCAAATTAAGCAGCACACAAGGTCATAGTCTAATGCAGATCAGAAGCCAAAAAACAATAGACAAAAACAAACAAGCAGGTTTACTTGTTTTGGTTGGGTTTTGTACAGAGGTTATGCGGTTCAATCATCAAGTCTCCCTGGGTGGTCGACGTCAAATAGCATATATAAAACCAGACCAGGCGTAATAAACAGGATGTGTGTGTGTGTGTGCACCACATTTCACTGGCGTTCAAAAGCAGTTGTTTCTTCCTGCTTTCACAATACAAAAAAAAAAAAAAAAAAAAAAAAAAAAGGAGTCTTTAAAAGCTGGACTGCATTCTCATCCACAATAGCTGTTGTAGTTTAATGCCAGAGATGAGCTTGTTTATGCCAGGCTCTCTCACAAATATAGCAGCTCTTTAACTTGTTTGAAAGCTTTTTGAAAAATCATTAAGCGCCCCATAAATCTCATCGGATTCTCTTGTGTCTGGCTCGGATTGTGCTTGGATCGTTTTCCTTCGCTGATTGCCAGCCTCGTTCGGACACCTGATTCCTTTCTTAAGGCCCTCCAAACCAAATCGCTGCAGACGCTTAAGCTGATCGATGTGGCGTGAAACAGATTCGCTCGTAAAAATGGTTGATTAACAGCTTTCGCCTCTATAAACTATTTGTCTGAAAGAGCTCTTGAGGTTTCCATTAGTGGTGAGCTGTTAGTTTGATGGGGCAGAACGGATCGCTGCGGGCCTTCGCCCTTGTCTGATGCTCTCCCTGACCGATGTTTGCAGTTTCCCTAATACGAGCTCGGGATTTTGTTAGGGTAGCTGATCCCGGGTCGGTTTAAAAAGACGCGTCGCTCCGTCTCAGATATATAGAGTGACAAGGAGGTAACCCGGTACGGTTTACTTTCTTTCCGCCTCTGTTTATATGCAATGACAGCTTGGAGTTGATTTATGTTTTCAGGATGACTTTCTATATCGGTGCAACTTCGCACACGTCCCTTGCCACACGGTTACGTTCTTAAGCGTGTACACGTGCGACCGTAAAATCTTAGTCGGCCTGCGCTCGAGGCCAGTCGGTACTATTTGGAGGAGTATCGGGGCGTCACGGGGCGTCTGGATGTGCGAGTGCCATTAATCTCTGAGTGAAAGGCATTTAATAGCATTTATGTTGCACTTTGTGGCTGTGGAGTGATCGGTGCGAAATGGAAAGATTTCTGCCACGTTTCGCTGATGCTTAAAGGAATAGCTTATTTACAAAACTCTGTCATTGTTTATTCAATCTCATGTTGTTCCAAATTTGCAATGGAACCTAACCAAAAAAAAAAAAAAAAAAAAAAAAAAAAAAAAAAAAAAAAAAAAAAACACAACAACGCAGAATGCACAAGCCACTCTTTTGGTACACAGTAAGTGAAGTCAAAGGGAACGGTCTACTCCAAATATGACAAAAAGATGCCATAAAATTATCTAGATCATCTATACAACTCGAATTTGGTACTCAAGCAATTAACATGAAACTTTGCACTTAAAGCAGCAAAAAAAAAAAAAAAAAAAAAACCTAGGAAAGGAGGGGTTTAGAGAGACTGAAACTTTGAACTGCTTTAAACGAATCCTTTGAGAATCACTGCAAAATGAGCTGCTATTAAATGCACATTTTGAGAAAAAAAGCATTTTTTTGACCTAGCATGCTCCCAAAACATATTAGGAACTTTAACAATAGCATAATAGAGGCACTTTAATACTATATGCAGGACACGTATGTATCCTGCAGGATTTATCAAGTAGTAATCAACTATCCCGTTGCAAACACAGCCAGATTTCCCAAATTAACACTTCACCCCACCCTTCAGAGCACGAGGTTGACATGTCACTCTAACAAAAGCAAATGTTTTCAAAACACCGCAGAGCCACGTTGTTTACAATGTTCAGGAAGTCCACCTAGGAACGGCTTATAATTATCCCTGTTCCTTCAAATGAGGCAGAAATCACTGCACGTTGCACGGAGGGAAAAAACCCTCCGTGTATGGTGTGTGAGAGATGCACAAGATGGATATATGGAATCAAGATGTACTGGCTGTACTTCATATACATTCCGCTGCAGACTGTCAAACTCGGCCCAAGGGAGAAAAAAGAAGAAAATCCTGCAGTCCAGCTGTGCTTTCGGCATCAAATTATAGTACTCTCTCTGAAACCTCAGACGAGTTTGATTTGCGCCAGTGACAAACTGACCGTTCGAATGAGTGTTCGCGTCTTTCCGCAGTGAGAAAAAACGAGGAACGCCGGGCCAAGACATCTGTGGATCTTTTGATCGCCCTAAACGACTAAAACCTCAAAAGTTGTCTTTTCTTAAATCGGAAGGTCAAATTATTGCCGTATTGGACCCAAATCTGACAACCGAGTGGATGTCATTAGCTACCGAATATAGTCGCGGCACAAGAGCGTCTGAAAATAGACGTACTGATTCGTTCATTTGGGAAATGGTCTGTTTCCGGTCAATCAGTCCTTTGAGAACAATATTTCCTCTCACTCTAAAGAATGACATCATCATGTTGCTAATTACGGTCTGTAACTCATATCCGCAAAGAACTATCTTAACTTTCACATAGACTAATAATAGATTATCCAAGCAGTCTACTGTATAAGATGCCAAGGACGATTTTATTTAGTAAACTATTTAACAGTGGCTATATATAAACACGTCCTTTCTTTAGTCCTTTCTAAAGTTGGTTTTCTGTTTTTAACACTGCTAAAGAAATGGTACTTCGGGACCAGATCAGCACATTACAACACTTTATGAAAGATCAAGTGAGACTGAATGAATGACTTCGCCTCCGCTGGAATAAATCTAATTGTTTTATTTACAGACTTGGCCCACAAACAAATTAAAGGCATGGGTTTACGAGAAATACGAGATGAAGAGGTGCTACGTCAGAGTAGGAAAAAGTCTTACGCAAGATGTGACTTCATACACAAGGAGTATGATTTAAATGCAAATACATACAAAAAAAAAAAAAAAAAAAAAAAAAGTGATACAGCTGTTTGATAAAATAAGCAAACCTGAAAACTTGGCACAGGCTTCCTAAGTTTAAACATTTGAATGCATGGCTAAAGTTCATTTCTAATGACAGTACACAAACTGTGAATTCCGTTTACAGAATATCTTCTAATTAAATATTACTGCATTGCCAAGCATTTTTCAGATGGCTCAAAAAGGAGGAAAGGAACTGCAAGTCCTGTTTTTCAGTCTGGTTAATGCCTTTGGACCAATTCATCATTCTTTCCTGAGAAAAGTTTGAGTTCTTTAAATAACAGATCTGGTAAAATTTTACTTTCAATATTTACATTTTCACAAAACAACATCCAGTTTTACTACATCATGGCAAATATTGGAATTTGGAACCATGGTGCAGCATCTCTCCCTTGGTCTTTACTATGGCAATGAAGCTCATAATCAGAGCCAGAGAGTAGGGGAATGACTACATTTTGTTCAGCGGTTACCACTGACACACGCTTCCATGGATGATTTGAAAGAGTTCGCTTCCAGAATAAACATTTTGTAATTTAACCAAAAAAAACAAAAAACAAACAAAAAAAAAAAAAACACAAAAAAACAAACCCATGTCATCCAAAATGTTCATGTCTTTCTATCTTCAGTCGAAAGTTAAGGATAAGTTAAGGAGGAGTTGATGGTACAAATTGCGGTTTTAATGCAGCTTCAAAGTCTACTAAACCTTAGCCGAGGAATAAGGGTTCTGTCTAGTGAAACAATTGGTCATTTTGTATGCGACTTTTCCAACGTGATTACGTAATGCGTGAAGACAAGCATGTGTGTCGCAGAGCTAGTGCAATCTGTGGTTAAAAGTATTTTTTTTTTCTTAAGAAAATGACAGATCTTTATGATAGATAAGACCCTTATTCCTTGGCTGGGACCCTTTGAAGATGCACTGAAAGTGCAATTTGGACCTTCAAACTGTTGGCCACCATTGAAGTCCATTATATGGACAAAATTCCTGGAATGTTTTCCACAAAGAAAGAAAGACATGAACATCTTGGATAACATGGGGGTGAGTAAAATTACCAGGAAATTCATTCTGGAAGTTACCTTCCTCTTTAACAACAGTCCCCTGAACCAAAACACTACAAAAGCTTCATTAAAACACCACATGGGCAAGGATGAAAATCAAGCTCAGTAAATGTACATGCGCAAAAATCATATCAATTGCTGCCAAGAAAACTCAAGCTGCGGAGTTTACAGTTTGGCGTACTGCCAAGACTCGTGTGTCCTTAAACAGTGCATGATATTTCCATCAGCAAAGTGGAAAAGCTGGAAAGGGCGACGAGTGCACAGGTCAAACTGTGGCTCGGACTTCCACGGTGTTTCAGCGCTGCGGGACCGTATGGGAATGGCAAACTGGAAATGCCCATTACAAATGTGAGGAAAGAATTCAAATGTACTAAGGGAAAGGTGGTTATGACCCTCACTGACTCTGAAGACTTTGTTATTCAAGCAGCAGCCTTGGTAGCAAAGAGAAAGTGGAATACAAATTAATACAACTGCACAGTGCACAACGCAAGGTCAGCTTTTCATTTCAGTCAAGTCCAGAATGGGAGAGCTTGCGTCCCGAAAGCTAATCGATGGTACGAGGCAACGTCGAGGCAGGAGATGAAGCAGGAAGATGCAGAGGATGCATTTCAATGTTCAAGCAGGGTCACGACTAACTGGGTGAACCTAGAAAAGAGAAAACTCGGCTGGTGTGAAGACTGGGAAATGGAGGGACCTTGGCTGAGCGTTCTCATCATCTCCTACCCACACCTCAGAACCTGAATCAGCAGTTGGACAACCACCCGCTTGTTCCCAATGTCAAGCACCTGCAACACTGAGACGCATATCATCAGGATGAGCTATAAACTTAGCTCAAGGCCATTATACGTAGTGGCGTAAACAAGTTCTAAACCGGCTGGTGTCGGTCTTGGAACAGAAGCGAACTACCACAAATGTTTCTCCACAAACATCAGTAGGACTGAGGACACACATTTCATACCAGCAGGCCAACCTCAAATACACTATATGACGACAAAAGGCGCAAGTCTGCAGAACTGGAGAATGAATGTGAACTTGGAGCACAAAAAAAAACAAAAACAAAAAAAAAAAAAACTGGCGTTTCCCCCAGATATTGTGATTACAATGGCCCGCAATGGTCAAGCTGCCATATTTCAAGGACCTTACAACATCACAGCATTTGAGAGAAAATATTTGAAGTATTCTGAACTGTTAATCAAAACCATGCAAAATGGCTGAGCTTTTTCACAAGTACCTGACCTGAAACTTGGTAAAACAAAAATCTGACATGGCATTGTGACCTCTATAAGTAACCATATTCAGAACTGCAATCAGAAAGGTTTATTTGCTTGCGCTTCACTCCGTTTCTCACGTGAAAAGTCATAGGTTAAGACGGTGGCAGCGGCTGACGGGTTGTGTTGTTTGTTTCAGTTGGTTGAGAGCGGTGGTTCCTGCAGTGCTGCCAAACCTCACAGGAAGCTCATACCGAAACCCACGGCAATAAGAGCGAACCGCAGCGCGTAAAAATACCATCGTCATCATCGTCGGTGTGCGCAGCTGTGCGGCTGCTGCTGTAGCGTGCTTGCTCGCTTTCGCTCTCGCTCAATCTCCTTCTCTCTGAGCTTGCCCGCCATATCATCAAATCCAGATTAGATCTGTTTCCAATTGCGCCCCATCTGAGCGGGAGTGCTTATGTGGTCTCAGGCTGCAGGAGCGGGACGGTTTGCATTCAAGGATGTGGCTTCTACGGTATTAGATGAGGCCTGGTGTGTCTCCAAAGTTTTGGGGCTTACAGAGTCGGACGCATGACTGAACTTCCTTGCAAAACCTAGCGACTTGCCTCGCCGTCTACTGCCTATGCAGGCAGCTACCTTTTAAATGTGCATTTACACTTACAGCGGTTTAATAGTGGCAAGTTGCCAAGTCACTGTGCTGTCAGCTGGCAGTGGTTCTAACTGGACTTCACTCTGTGACTGCACTTTTGCATAACCCAGAGCTAAAATTGGTCACTAACAGCCTCTGTGGCTCAAGGATCGGTATATAACAATGTAACATTTACCAAAGTTCATACGACTCGGTTGCGTTTGCGCCTGGCGGAAATCTTGAGCGATTAAAGTTATAAAGCAAATTATAATGATTGAATTTATGCATTACTTATGTGCTACACAAGTGATGAATTGAAACATTCCAACTCAGAAAAATAAATAAGAGTATTTTTAAAGTTAGAACAGCTTGTCACGGGTGTGATATGCTCAAAAAGGATCTTTATTCCTTACTAACTGCAAAAACGTCAGAGTAAAGGGGTAATTCGGCAAAATGAGTCCTACAACGGTCTCCGATCAACCCAATTGCACGTGGGCGGGAATACACAAAGTGCAGAAGCTGGATTTGTAGTTAATGACAATAATACCCTGAAGCTGCCAGAAGTCCAAGGTTTTTTGTCAGCAAAACTCTGCCAGATGACGCAAAATTATGTTAAATAATGCTGACGTGTTCAGGTAAAACAGAGAAAGAGTACACTGTGTTCATTTATATAAACTATTGACATTGCAGGGTTACTTCACCCAAAATTGAAAATTAACCCATTATTTACTCACCCTCAAGGCATACTAGGCGTATGAGACTTCCTTCTTTCAAACAAAGGGAATCAGAGTTATATTAAAAATTGCTCTTGCTGTTCAGTGGAGATCAAAACAATGGTTGTGAATTAGAAGTTCAGAACGAGGATCGGAAAAAAAAAAAAAAAAAAAAAAAAAAAAAAAGTCGGAGGATTTCGATATAAGCCAAGAGGAGACTGGTTTTGCTTTGCTAGTAAGGAAATGTTGCTTCCTTTGCTCTGGTAACAAACGTTGGTTTTCACGAGACTTACAGACGCATGTGATTAATGGAACTCCGATTGGGAAGTCATATACACCTAGGATGCCTTGAGGGCAAGTAAATAACGAGCGGATTTTCATTTTTGGGTGAACTAACCCTTTAAGGGATACATCACCCAAAAATGAAAATGGTGTCATTATTTTACTCGCCCTCATGTCGTTACAAACCAGCAAGTTCTTTCTTTGGAACACAAATTCAGATATTTTTGATAAAATCTGAAAGCTTTCGGACCCTACATAGACAGCAACACAACTGACACACTCAAGGCCCAGAAAGGTAGCCAGGACATTGACTTTTTGTGCTCAAAGAAAATGAAAATAACTTCGGGGGCGTTACGGGCGTTCACTAGAGTACCAATGATACATACGTCATTTCTCATGAACTTATTAACGTCCTTGCTACCTTTCTTAGCCTTGAACGTGTCAGTTGTGTTGATGTCTATGCAGAGCCAGAAAGCTTTTGGATTATCACATATCTTTGTGTTCCAAAAATAAACAAAGATCTTACGTGTCTGGAACGACATGAGGATGAGCATTTAATCACAATTTACATTTGTAGGTGAACTATTCATTTAACAGTACTGGCCCAGTGACAACCTGCTCTATCCTTAACATTATAATTTTTCTCTTTTTTTTAAACTACATTTAAGTGAAAAAAAGTTGATAGCTTAACCATTTGTTTTGGCTTTCTTTTAAGGGGGCTCTTCTAAATGGGATCATCATTGCTTTCAAGTTGGGCTTGCTGAGTTTTCTAGAACTCCATGACACAATACCTACAATACATACTGTATCAAATCACACATTTGAATTTGCATTAACCATGCTACATAGTCAACACAGACATGAAGTGAACTTGTAGATTTGCTTTGTTTCTACAACTAAAAACAAAGGTTGCTGTCAGTTTTATACCACCTACTTCATTAATTGATCTATTCGAAAAGTTAACACAAATACATCAAAAACCACTTCTATATCTACACCGTTCTCTCATAAAAGCAAAACAACTACCAGCGGCTAAAAGCGAATACACTTTGATGACGCGTGTCTATTCATCTTTAACCCTTAATTGCACACCTTGGGTCTTCAGTTACCCTGGATTTCATCCATCTATTTTTTCTTTGCTGTGCAACAACATAGTATTTTATTCTCGATAAGTACGCCTGTATTTCAAGTTGCCGGAATCTGAAAAACAATGTCATGCATAAAAATGACTACAGACTTTATGACTACATGCTCCAGTATCATATGCAAATCTACACATGGGTCAAACTATTTACCGCAAAGCAATTTCATAAATATTAGAGCGATTTAATGGTAGAGCTGATAACGAAGCTGTTGGCAAACAAAATATTGATTTTGAAGATGACAATTGTTAATGATAAACGTTTCATCCCGGTGGTGGTAAAGCGGTTGCTCAAAACGCGTTCCGAAAAAAAAGCGCTATGTTATTGTTAGAAATGCATTCAGAGTCGTTAAAAACCCCGTTACGTAATTATTGCTAATCGTACGGAGCGATTGCAGACTAAGATCGCCCGGTGGAAACTTCCACGCCGTGCCTCTATACTACCCATCTACATCTTTCTCTGAACAAAAAAGGACAAGGTGAGGTGCTGACTTGTCTTTGATGGGTATCATCAAAATCAGAAGACACCAAAGACATCTTACGGCATTTTGTCGTCTGGTTGGCACGGTCTGATCAAAAGCTGCATTGTTACATCTACAGGGATGAATGAAACTCAGTGATCCAGATAGGGGTTTTCATATCTTCTGATGGCAGATTTCACCATTTTTTTCCACATGGGTACATTTTTGTTTATCGGCAGGTTGTGGCGACAGAGCAAGGAAGTTATTTTCCATTGCTTCAGGCTTATGACACCCTTTTCCTGCAGGAAAACTATGTACCACTGTTTGGGAGACTGTGGGTCTCACAGTTTGAGTCTCAGGCTGTTTGCCATAATAGATGTTTATCTTCGTGCGTCCGTATGTGTAAGATCCCTCACGCAGATAAAACGTGTGTTTTCGGGTTTTGTATCCTGCTTATCTGCAACGTTTTGGATGATTTGTAGGAAATGTGCGCTCTAAATCTCTAAAGGTCTCATCTGAGGCATGATTTCTCTGGGCAGACCATTACAGGCTCTGACAACTTGGAAATAAACCATTCTGAATTCCTTGCAGCAAAACATGATTTTCTTCATCTGGATGTTAAACAGTGATCATGGAAATACTGATTCTCCTAATATTCAATGTACTAACTTAACTCCGCATGAAACTGTACACGGTATCTACGTCCCAAGGTCCCTTGTACAACTGTCACCAGAAAGCTTTTATATTGTCTTTTCATTTTTTGGGTGAACTACCTCTGAAAATACGTAATAGGACACACTGTTGATGGCTCGTTTAACCATTATGCCAATGTTAAACTTTGTAAGAGATGCTAAAGCTTACCGGCCAACTGTGTACATGCAGTCCCGGGCAGACGATTCAAAGCCGTCCGGGTTCATGGATGGCAGGATGTGCACGCGACTGCTGTTCAACAAACGCGTCACCAGTGGATCCCTCAGGTAACGGCTGGTTAGATAATCGATCAATTGAAGCAGTAACACGCGTCCCACAACCTGAACGCAGAGAAACAAACAGTCAAAATAATAATCACATGGAATATTTTAATGTTCTTGCTACCTTTCCGGGCCTTGAACGTGTCAGTTGCGTCGCGGAGTCGAAAAGCTCTCGGATTTAATCGAAAATACCTTAATTTGTCTTCTGAAGATGAACGAAGGTCATGAGGGTGAGCAATTAATGACTGTTTTCTAATCATTGGTTCAACTATCCCTTTGAACCAATGAGATTCTGTCGTGGGACAGCGTACCCACAAAGGACATCGAGTAGGTGACTAAACGCCTTAATCACGGTTGAAGCTACTTGGGACAAAACTCACATTAAAATTGAAATGATAGCGTATCTTTTGTTGGTTTATTACGTCAAGCTGGTTAGAACATGGGAGTCAAATGATCTATTTCATTGACATTCATCAAAATAAAAGATCATTCTATAATTAGGGGTATTTAGAATTTGACAATGTGAAGAAAAAAATTTTCCTGTTTCTCAAAAACCCACAAATGACCTTCCATAGCCGCTTTGAAACAATCTATATTGTATAAAGTGCTATATAAATAAAGGTGAGCTGTAGGAATGTGTGCATAAAACACCATCTATGTTTGCTACTGTCCACTATGTTACCTTGTCAACTTAGTTGACATTTTTAGCGTTCTGGGCCTATACTCAACATGGAAGCCTAGAACTACTTGAGCATATGGTATGTTTAGAAATACATTTTCATAAAACATACGTTTTATTTAAACTGTCTTGTTAAAAGTTGCAGCAATGACACTTGTGTAACTGTTGACAGTCAATTAATCCACTCTTGACACAGGTTTGCTAGTTTAACCAATATTAGGGGAAAAGTGAGACGACATAACTTCTAGTGTTTCATCCATGCGTTTCTAGAGGAAATATCATACTGTGCAAGTTACGCAAGAATGGGACAAACCATTCCTTTTTGAGGGGGGTTTTTCTAGTGGGTAACTTAGTTGACAATGGTTTTCGGACACAAATAAAACAAGTTATAGGAAATTAACGGTTCCTTTCCTAGGAGGAAGACGTCACTGAATAGATCACTCATGCCACATCATTGTGGTCTCTTCTGGACGTCACAGGCCGCTTTGATGTGGTGTGGGAGAGTTTGCACTGCTATACCAGAAACTACTCACAGAACCTAAAGCCTAAGGTGCTCGTATATGATGACACGGCAAGAGACTACAGACAGTATCGGTCTGGTGTGGGTGTCTGTGTACTTTTTCTGAGAAAAGACTACCTCCATTTGTCCCAAGGACAATCAGTTTTCATGAAAACTATATCTGAGTGAGACTCTGAGGTTAAAGTGCACGTCACACACGCCGAGACGCCGTGAGACCTGTGATTATGAAGCACAAGTACAGACCAGTAGAGCTGTAGGTTAAACTTTGTCATGAAGTGTTGTACTCTGCGTCTAACAGCGTGTATGATTACAGTTATCTGTGACTGTGACAGCTTAAGCAGACCACAGCTCATAAGTGTCATACACGCTTTCAGAAGAGACCTGCAACAATCTCACTCATAGGGCCCTATGATTTCAGTGATGCTAAAATCATGGTATGATAAATTTGCCAAATTTTGGATAAATCAAGAGTACGTCATTACACTTAATATCAAGCCGTGATGTCCGCTAGTTTTACAAAATACCATTTAAATCCATCCCATCAATGGCGCGAGCACATGCGCATTTTCGTTTACCAGTCACATACTAAAGCATGCATGACGCTAGTGGTGTTTTCAGCCACTGTATCCTCAATAAAAGAGAACTAACGCAAACAACCTGTAGAGACACTTCATGAAAACTTATTGCCATATTATATACAAACAAAATCTTAAAGGTCCCCACAGCAACCAGTCAATATAAATAAAAGTTCATTTTAACTTGAAGAAACTGGCAGAAATATATTACTTAATATAATGACAGTGTTACTACTAATAATAAATTAAAACAATTTAAGAAACATTTATCAGTATTTACCAATATTTACCACTGAATAAAATTATTTATCAGAATTAAACAGAAAAATGTAAACGCATGCATTTCTGGGAAAAAAAAAAAAAAAAACTGGTTTGTTTGAGAAACCATTAAAATTAAATTCAGAAAATTAATCTAAAACAGAATTTGGTTAATTTAAAAAATAAACACTGAATTTGGGGATTACAATTTCACATGGCCTTAAAATATAGTTTTTGTTAAACTTCTAAGAAATTGCAGTTTAAATTAAGATTCATGATTTTAATTAATTAGGAATGCCTTTTGATAAATAAATTAATTTAATTAAACAGCCTAGTAAATTAATAAGAAAAAAAAATATGAATAAACATCTAATAAATAAATAAAAATGAAATTTGGGGGGAAAATAATAATAATAATAATAATAATAATAATAATATTATTTGGGGAAGAAAAAAAAAAAAATCATTTGAGTTTTCCTTGTTGCTTAAATCAGAATTTCAATCAAGTCCATACAAAAGAACCACTTTCTCTATAAAATCTCAAAGAAAATTGTGTAAACCAAGAGCTTAATATATCGTCATCAGTGGACGTTTTGAGTCCTCTAGCTCTTCCTGTCTGCATCAGCACTTACTCACTGTCTCATCTCAGAAAAACATCTGTTTCAGCACCAATTACACTGTTCTGAGGAAACAGTAAAGTCTGGTTTCATGTCTCATTGACACATCTTAGTTCTTAAACATTGTACTTGTCATTTTATAGCTGACATTATCGCAAATTGCTTTATTTAGCGGTTACATGTTGTGTCATTACATTCCCCCTATGAAGTTCACTGATGTGGCTGAAACTTTATTGATGTGGTTTGGTTTTTGTTTACCATACAATCCACATAGTGTCCGTCTATTGTGAGGGAAAACAGTGAAGTACAAGAACATCTAAGAACTGTTTACCATTTCGTCTTCAAAAAGACCCACACCAACACAAACGGCATGCCCTCGGTCCTCTCAACGCTCCTGATAGGATTACAGGCACGAAAAACACGATCAACTTCATACGGCGCCCTTATTGCTCACACCTAAACATCTCTAGACTGACTCCCAAAACATTTCAGCATGTGCGTGAGGACACAGACAGATCTCTCACACCTGTGTGGTGATACATTTAAGGCCAAGCTTACACTTGTTGGTGAAACAAAACACCTGTGAGAGAGGGAATGGAAGAGGGGTCCAGCTTAATAATTTAAGAAAGAATTCTCACATTCAAACAGGATTTCGCTGCCATACTAAACTGCTGCAAGTTTATCTGGCCGAGCGCTGTAGATTCCTAACATCGTGAAATGTTTTGCAAAAGCGATTGTGAAATGTGAAACAGTTTCACAGTTCTGACTAACCATCTGAACACTGCGCTCAAATGTAAGCATTTGCAAAAACGGTTTAGATATTAACATGGAAATGCGTATGATTGGATATTTAAATTCCATTTTTACACAGCACTTCAAAAATAAAGGAATAGTTCATGCAAAAACTAAATGTATGAAAGGATATTTAGCATCTGTTAGTCAAGCATTACAATATGATATGATAATTTTGCATTAAACTTTAGTAAATAGAACTTCAGTTATTAGAATAACCATGTATGAATGCACATTTGTCATGTTGACTGAACTTAAGACTGGTGATTGTGCTAAAGATAGTTTGTAATTTAATGTTTCTGTAAAAAAAAAAAAAAAAAAAAAAAAAAAAATACTAATAAGAAAATTACTACGAATTATAGTACTAAAAACAATATAAAACACTAAGGATTAATGAGCTGCTGGGTTTATGAATATTAATCACGTTGTCTGCGTTGGCTCAAACTGATTTGCTGAAATCAAAACAGGGACGATACTAGGCAAGCGCCAGCCAATAAGATTGCAGTTTGCGCATTAGTCCCGCCTACTAAAAGCTGAAGAATTCCAAAGGAACTCTTATTTTATCATTTTGACAGGAAAATACAACAAAGAATATTCCCATCACTGCTTTAGAGGAATACAATCAGAGTTATAGAAAAATAAATCCCTGGCTCTTCCATGCTTTATAATGGCAGTGAATGGGTGTTCACTGCAATTATAAAGCATCCATCCATCATAAAAAAAATCCTCCACACTGCTCCAGGGGGTTAATAAAGGCCTTCTGAAGTGAATCGATGCGTATGTGTAAGAAAAATATCCATATTTAAAACTTAATAATCCATTCACGGGAGTGGCGTTCCAGCGGATGACTTGGGCGTAGCGTAATCTCCGGTTAGACGTGACAAAACAAAACACCAGTTACAAATAAGTACAAAATGAGGATTTGTAAAGAAAAATGGAGGATTTTATTACCAGGCAAGACTGGTTTTCCTTTGCTGCAAACAAAACTTGCTTCTCAAGAGACTAGCATATTCTTACCAGAGCTTACGCTACGCCTACATTGTGTCATCTGCTGAAACTGCACTCTCTCGAGAACGCGTGCACGCCAGTCAGAGGAAGTTAGAGATTATGGTTTATAAAGTTTAATGGATTTTTTCTTATAAAAACGCATCCATTCACTTCAGAAGGCCTTTATTCACCCTCGGATCTGTGTGGAGTACTTTTTATGATGGATGGATGCACTTTATTGGACTTCAAAATCTCAACAGCCATTCACTGCCATTATGAAGCTGGGAAGACCAGGGATATTTTTTAATATAACTCAAATTATATTTGTCTGAAAGAAGATAGTCATATACACCTTGGATGGTTTGGGGGGGAGTAAATCATGTAGCAGTTTTCATTTTCGGATGAACTATCCCTTTATTTTCCCCCTGCACAGCAGTTCATATTTCTGCTGCAAAATGCATGTAAAAAAATATGAACAGTGATCAGTCCCCTACATGTCAGCCATATGGTCTTTTCCTCTCCAAGTAAGCAGTTCTTGACCCAACTAGACTTCCGTGGAATACTGATGGTTGAAAATCTGGCTTTGTGAGTCTAGAAAAACATTAACTTTAGCGACAAGCCTATAAAAACTTTTGTGAATGAAATAACTAAATCTGAGAATATTATTTATGGATCTATTTCTGATTACTGAGGCACGTGGGCTGCTTGTTTAAGTTGGCATGGGTGTGCAGCCCGTGTGTCTCAGTTGGCACGTACACAACAGGAGAATTGTCCTAGATAAACAGATACACACTATACCCCCAGCTTCTTGTCAAAACCACCCAAACTCTGGTTTGGCATAACTCCTTTAAATGTTTTACAATCCTTATGCAAGATCATGCAAGGTCAAATCGAGAGTGAGAAAGAGCGGGGGGGGTGAAGCGGTTGGACTCGGAGCGGTTTGTATATTCACAGTCGTGCTTTCATGCAGCCGGTGGGCCGGGTCTGGTCTGGCTAGAGCGGTGTGTAGAGGAATAATTTAAGATGGAAGTAAAACCAGAGCTGGAAAAAGTCAAGTCAGTCACACTGCACTGACTCCGTGACCGGAGGTCATCTGCCCCATTACACATTCACTGGACTTAAACTTTCCGTAAATGCCTCTCACTGTTACAAAATGTAAACCAGGTTTTGAACACAAACTAATGTTTAATTTACAAGACATTACTTCAAACTTCAAAAAGCATAACACACTAAAAGCAAGCATGACTACTACAATTTCTCATATTCCCAGTATTAAAGGGATAATTCACCCAAAAATGAAAATTCGTCATTAATTACTCACCCTCGCGTCGTTCCAAACCTGTAACGACTTTGTTCATCTTCAGAACAAATTAAGATATTTCTGATTAAATCCAAGAGCTTTCTGACCCTGCATAGACAGCAACGCAACTGACATGTTTAAGGCCCAAAAAGGTAGTAAGGACATCGTTAAAATGGTCCATGTGACAGTGGTGAAACATTCAGACATCTATGAAGACTGATTTATGTAAAACATGCGCTATTTTCTGCTTCTCTACGTCTCTACGTCAGAATGCCAGATTCTGTCAACAGCGCACACATGCATCGTGGTACTCTTGTGAACGCATTGAAGACTGACACATAAGAGCAGAAATTGCTGAATAAAGTCCTTGTTTTTGTTTTCGCTGAGCACAAAAAGTATTCTCGCACCTTACGGTTGAACCACTATCTCATCTTAATTTGTGTTCCGAAGATAAATTAAGGCCTTACAGGTTTGGAACGACACGAGTAATTAATGATGCAATTTTCATTTTTGGGTCATCAATCCCTTTTAATTCTGTCCCATCTATGCAAAACACAAATGAGACCTCAAATGGTATGGCTTGAGAAGCATGCTATTATTTCACTAAGCAAATGCAGTTAAAATCTTTACTTGGTAGACAAAATGATTGAAAAATCATTTAGATTTACATTTAAAAGGGACCAAGTAGGGTTGCAAAAGGGGTGGAAAGTTTCCAGTAAATTTCTGGAAAGTTTCCAAAAATTCCTGGAAGATTCCAAAAGAAAAAAAAAAAAAAAAAAAAAAAAAAACCTGGAAAGTTTTCAAAATTTCTGGAATGTTTCCAAAGTTTACTGGAAAAGTTTCCACCTTTTTGGAACCCTAGACCCAAGATATAGAGACGCTGAAACAGAATATCACAGAAGCCGTATCTTTACAAAATTAGTCTACTAATATTGTGTGCAGTGACTGAATTTGGACATTTAAATGCACACATCATGCTAATAACTACAGAAGGTTGATTTACTTAGTTTAATAACCTGTTTTATTGGTGTACATCTAACCCAATTACCCAGCAATGCAAGAAGTCTTACAAGACTTGTTTTTTAAACAAGTCTTGTAAGGATGATTATTTCCCAGTTATGATTCTCCTCAAGAGTATTCTATTTATTACACAAGTTGTGTTGTTGAAGCATAAAAACCCTAGAGTAATACAAGATGTCAGCAGGAAACTTGTATGGACTCATTTTTCTCATGTGATTTTTTTTTTTTTCCCTCCCTCTCTTGAACTCTACCACTGTGCATACAATATCTGGCAAGCTTCAGTAGTAACAAAATGATCTTAAAATCATAAACTGTAATTCTCAACTGTTTAAAACAAACACGCAGCTAATTCTGCAGTGGACGGCGTCTCCTGGCAAGAGACGGCAATTCGTTTGCCTCAATGCTCACAAAGCATTACAGGTATTAGACGTGTTGAATGTTCATACTTACGAAGCATTATGGGATTGAACAAGTGCACTCAATGTCCACAACTCTTTTTGTACATCACTAAATATGGCTGTCCTTTCAAATAGCACACTAAATTAGGGTATAAAGGGCAATTTCAGACACAGCCTTAAGCTCTTTTGACTAGTGTTAGTAAACAATCAATCAGTACACCCTAGAAACAGCACAACAATGTCCTAGCAACCACCTAGAACACTTTAGAAACCACACAGCAAGAACATCACTAATGTGCAACCACCCAGCAGCCAATTGTGAAACAAGAAATAGTTTATAAAACCATTTGCCTTTATGCATTCGGCAGACGCTTTTATCCAAAGTGACTTCAAGTGCATTAAAGAAACATTTCTTGGTAAAACCAAACTCACAGCTTTGGTGTTCCTATTGCCATTGCTCTGTAGTCAAGCTACAGGAACGCAAACAAGCAATTGTTGCAATAAGTTAAAGACGCAAAAACGATTCAGAGAGATTCGTTCTGTTTGCGTTTCGTAAGCGAGGCCCGAAGTAATGTAATTATTTACTTTGATTCACGCTAATGCATTGATGCATGCATAATTCCCATCTCTTCTCCTCTTTCATCCCTCAGTAATCCATACTAGCCCTGTCTGTGTTTACCGTCTGCATGCTCTCTTTAGCTAAATGTTTAAAGAGACATTTTCCCCATTCACGATTACACAAAAGGATCATGTTCGGTCTTACAGGGTCATTAAGAGACCATCTTAGGAGCACTTCAGTGGTGTATCAAAGGTCTTACGCACCTAATCGTCAGATGACTAATGGAAGCTGATGGGTAACGTGATTGTGACTAATTTAAGCGATGTTTACATGTTTATTTGAAACGCGCCTCCCATCCTGGACGTTTATATGGCTTCCTTGCGTTTGCGTGATTTGAACAGTGGTCCTCTTTAGACATCCAGACAGGATGTTGTCTAATTGCAGGACAACATGAAGCCGCAGCTGCCGTCAGACAAGTGATGCTTTGACTGACCAAATTTAAAAGGCCATTAGAGGAATGTGCAGTAGCTACCGGTGATACGCATGAACGTGTTTGAAAATGAAGCGTGTTATTTCGGGAACTACGAAAATAAATTTTGGTGTTTTAAGTTATGGGATGTGTTCATTAAACTGATAGAGTTGATCACAAGAGTACAGCATCTGTAGGGCCCTATGATTTCCGCAATGCGGAAAACGCGGACAGAATCGCGGAAACCAGTCAATAAAAACGGAATTTACTGAATAACACGGAAGATCACGGAATTTGTCATAGTTTAAATGAATTAATCAAAAGTCAGTCACTACACTTAAATCAAACCGCAATGTGGAGTAGTATCTGTAAATATTACGCCCTAAATATACCATTTACATGTGAATCCTGCATGTGAGCGGTTGTGTTTACAACAAACACTGAAGTGCGCGTGACCATCGCGGTGATTTCAGCGTCTGTCGTCTCACTAAGTGAAGACATAAATACATTAACAATATCTGCTAAGAGTCACGGCATGAGCATTTGACCTTTCCATTTTAGGAAAACTAGCGTTATATCATATACACACAGAAATGTAAAAGGTAGACACGGCAACCCGTCAAAATAAAAGTTTGGTTTAACTTGAAGCCATTTTGCCAGATATATATTACTATTACTACTACTACTAAAATGAAACAAACATTTTTTTTAGGGTATAATCACACAACATTTCTTCCATGTTTTATTTTTATTAGTAAATTCCCCTTTGTTTGCTCCAAAAAAAAAGTTTGCTTAATTTTCAATAATTAAAAGATAAATTAAATTAATGTTTTATGCCTTCATTTCATAACCAGAACATTTTAAATACACAACAGAATTTCTGAGGGTTAAAAAAAAAACAAAAAACAAACAAACAAAAAAAAACCTTTTATAAGGCTATTTTAGGAATAAATTTAAATAAGTTAAGTATGCATTCAAATAATTAGACATGCTAAAACAGAATTTGATAAAACATATGGTGAGAAAAAAATAAAATAGGTTCATAGGTTCCTAAACATGTCATTTTTATTAAACCTTTGTTAAACTCATGTGAAATTGTACAAGTTTCATGATTTCAATTAAAGTACACATGTTCTTTGTTTAATAAAAGTTAATTTAACCATTTAAAAAAAAAAAAATAAATAAAGAAATTCAAACATGGGGAAAAAAAAAAATAAAAATAATCCAGAAAAATTTAAACCGAAAAAAAAAAAAAAAAAAAAAAAAAAAAAGGAATTTGGAAAAAAATAAAACTGATTTCATAGGGTCCTATATCTGGTGTCTTTTTCATATTGTTACAGTGGAAAAGGAATAAGGATCTTATCTAGCAAAGACCTAAAAAAAAAAAAAAAAAAAAAAAAAAAAAAAAAAAAAAAAAAGTACAAAAAGAAAAGTTTAAAACTATAACCACAAATGCTCATTTTGCACTAGCTCTGTATCCACGTATTACATAGTTACGTTGGAAAGGGCATGTGTGAAGTAGGCCGAAGTACCAACCCAGTGTCTACAAAGCAAACATGCAAAACAAATCAAACGTCCTTTAACAAAAAATCTTATACAATGTCAGACAATTTTGAGGTTGGAGAAGAAAATGAGATGTTGAATGAAGTTTTTTGCCCAGACGGAAAACTAGCCATGCTATAACAACTGCAACCTTTTATCACAGGGATAGTTTGATTGTATTGTTCTCATTTACTTCTTTGTTAGACAGTAACACCAAACACAACCAAAACTGTAAACTCTTATAAACTCAAACAAAATAGTCCATCATGAAAGCACATAAGTCCACAGAAACAAACAGTAATGATAAAGATAATACTCATCAGTCTGTTGACTCGGTCCTTTTCTGCTTTGGGGTAGACAGCAAACCCAAAATCCAAATGAAAAAAATCAAATCAAATCAAACATTGCATACTGCAGACCAAAGCATGCACTTATAAAACAACTAACAATTCTAATACGTACCATGTCTCTATTCTCAAGAGATAAGTTTGTACCATTGCTCTGGAGTTCAAGTAACAAGCACATGCCACCTCACCAAACAAACACTCAATCTCAAAATGGCTGCCCTTCCCCTCTTTATAAGCAAGCCCATCACAATAAGAGTCCTCTCTTAGCAGTCAACAAAAGTCCCCATAATTCCCCTCACACAAAATGCATGAGAATGTTCATAATCAACATATAATGCAAATGAAAAGAAAGAAAAAAAAAAAATATTTCATTGTTTTTATTTATTTTATTTATATATATTTTCTTTGTAAATCATTGTTTTTAAAAATATCTTTTTTTTTATATAGAGTAAAAAAGTGTCTTGCATTTTTCATGTCAAAAACAGTGTATTTTTAGTCATATTTTTTAATTACTTTTATGTAAATCATGAAACTTTATAGCTACAAGGTGTGAGAAGATAGGTCCTCTCATTTTGAGGTAAATTGTTTTCAAAAGTCTGAAAATCTGTGTTTAACTTTAAAAGAACGTCATTACTAAACACTTTTTTTTTTACTGCAGTCAAGCATACTTTTTTGGGAGTTTTTCCATAACAATTAGTTTTTATATGAGTACAACTATTTAGAACTGTGCTAGCTAACCAAGTGCTGATTAGCATTTTTGAGCTAGGTTCAAAAGCATCTAAAATTGTCACAGTCACACCCACAATTGTTGTTTCGGTAGTGACAAAAGGGAACACACAATCCTTTATTTAGAGGAAATAAAAAAAACTATCCCACAGTTATGCCATTTTTTTAAGTATGTTTCATTCTGTTTTAGTATGTGGTTTAAAATTCTGTAATGTGATGTGGTTGCAAAACATTACTGTCACGACCGAAACAAACCGATGTTTGTCAAAAATAAATTCTACTTAATTATCAACCAACATGTTATGATAGTGTTTGGTTCAAAATATATTTAAACTAATTAATCCTTAACTTTGAAATCAGTATGATCAACGTTTTGCTTCTTACGAAGAAAAATTGGATTAAAAATACAACAAATCTCACAAATCGCATTTGAAATATTGTTCAAATTATGATTGTTAGGGCTGTCAAACGATTATTCGCGATTAATGCGGTTAATCACATACAAAATAAAAGTTTGAGTTTGCCTAGTATATGTGTGTGTAATTATGTATATATAAATACACACAAATTAATGTATATATTTAAGAGAAATATGTTATGTACAAAATATTTTTATGTATATATAATTTAAATTAATACATACACTTGTAAATATGTCTTAAATATATACATGAATGTGTTTGTATTTATATATACATAATAATTACACATAGTACACACACATATATAAATAAAGGAATAATAATATATTAGGCAAACTCAAACTTTTATTTTGTATGCGATTAATCGCGATTAATCGTTTGACAGCCTTAACTGTTATTGATTTACCTATGAAAACTTTTTAATGAAATAGAAAAAAATAAATAAATATACATATATATATATATATATATATATATTTACAAGGAAGACGTAAGTCAAATCTCAATAGGTCAATATAACCTTTCTTGTTAAATTATATATGTAATTGTGTTTCGGTGGTGACAAATTTGAGGAGAGGACAACTATTCCAAAACTTTCTGAAAATACAATATCAGAATCAACTGCACAATTACTAGAAATGTACACCTTGGATATTATACAATTTGCATACATGCAAAATTTGTGGAAAGGCATTTATTCAAGACATTTCCAACTTTGAACCAATTCTGCAGAATGGCCCATATAATGACTTTTTTAACATCTTTATACCTAGTGAGTAACTATCATACAGGCTTTACTATGGCAGTGTCACATCACGTGACCTTTCCAACGTGATTACATAATGTGTGAGGTCAGAGACGTGCATGGCAGAGCTAGTGCAAGATGAGCATTTGTGCTTAAAAAGTATATAAATTGTTACCTTTTTTTTTTTTTTTTTTTTTTAAGAAAATGACCTTACTGATGACCCTTACTTCTCGGCTGGGATCGTGTAGAACCCTTTGAAGCTGCATTTTAAAACTACAATTTGGACCACAAACCCATTGATCGTCACTGGGGTTGACTCGACGGAGAAAAATCCTGGAATGTTTTACTCAAAAAACCTTTCTTTTTGACTGAAGAAAGAAAGACAAGTCTTGGATGACATGAGAGTAAGTCAATTATCAGGACATTTTAATCCAGGGATGAACTAATCTTTTAAACCCTGTTCAGAAAAGGTGGATGGTCATCCCTGCAAATCAAACTAGAATGTATTTTCTTTAAAGTATTTTTACAATTTAGCCAATAACCTCTCTCCATACATTTTCCCAACCCGTTCATCCAATAGCAATTCCAACCACAGTTTCTCTTCAGCAAATTTTGTTAAGCCCCCCTCACAAAGACAGGAAGTACTGAATTCACAATGGGCATGTGGGCGGAGCATGTTGGTGAAAAGATCCCCCCATACACCCCACCTTGGATTTTTTTTTTCCATTGAAGGTCACAGTCCACTGCTCTTCATTGGCGTCCCCGATGGTTCCACGAACTGTAATGCTTTTGTGTACAGACCCTTTTTCCCACACACCCCTTACCAAATACGCCCTTTTAGACCAGCACTGGCCCCCTCTTGCCCAAACAACAAGAAACAAAACTAAACAAACGCAGTGGTTGATCTATTTAAAGAAGCCTTCGATTCCAAATTTAGCCCCATATAAAGAAAACAGATTGAGTTTTTTGGAAGCAGTTGAGTTATATGAAATCTGTTCAAGGAAAAGGTTCTGTTTAGATTGTGTTTTGCAATAAATGATTAAGGGGAACAGCTGCATTACCTCGTTTCCGTGCATGTTGCCCACGTATTTGAATTCAGGGATGCCCGTTCTGTGTTCTCTGGGATGTTGACCCAGTATTAAGACCCAGAGCTCTCTTCCTAGAAAGACAACGTAAATGTTAATCGACTGCAAACAAATGTTTCAATAAGTGAATCAGTGCATTTGCAACTGAATTAAGTGCTGTGGATCTTGTGCTGGTCACATGATTAATGTCTCACTGTTTTCTCAGTTAACCAGATACTCAAATAATGTTTTTGCACAGTTTGGGCAGGAACCTGGCAACCCAATCCCATGTAATCTCACGTCGAGCTTTCATTCACTCTGTCCGCTTGTCTCGGTCTCTGAGGACTGCTGAATATGGAGATCTCATATTCACTGCGCGAGTTAAAGCATGCTTGCTTCATAAAAAAATAAAACAAGAGAAAGAAATCATCAAGATTCTGTCTTTTATTTTGATTTTTTGTTTTCTAAGACTTAATTTGATCTACTTGGGAGAATGCTTGTTTCCTTAGTGTACGTTTACAAAGATCATCAGGGACCGTCCTGAACATCCAAGGCGCCAAAGGTAGGAGTACTATTGTAGGCTGTGGTGTGTGTGGTCCATGTAAAGTTCTCTAAGGTGTGGACCTTGACATACTTAAAGCCTTTCACTCTCACTACAGGGGCCTCTCTTCAAGTACACAATAGTTTGGTGTCAGGTTCTCTATCTCCAACAGATTAATGTGTATAAAAGTAACTAAATTCCTGTAAAAGTACTTTTACACAAAATTAACTTCTGTGTTATATAGTTATTATACTGTATACCTATTATTCAACACCAAAATGTCATATCAGCCTCTGAAACTGGAAATATAGTGGGATACAAATAGAACGGGATCAAATTTTGTAGCCTTCTTACAGTACACCACAGCATCATGTAAGTGCTCAAATGTGCATGCTAATACTATTATTGATTTGTTCACACATACCAACAGGAGAGAACTTTAACAGCATATTTTGTCAATGGTCAATGGTCTTCTGGTTCAGTACACTCCAATACACTGCAATAATTAGACCTGCTATTAACACACCTGGACTTTTATTTCTTAAGCAGCACATGAGTAGGAGTGACTTTGGGTGTTTTCTGTATTATTCTAATGACAGGACTTATGTTTGACTCCTTACAGTCAGCATAAAATTAAACTTCACCCTGTCTATTTTGTAATTGCATATTACAGGTCTTATTTTGAACAACTCATGCATTACATTTTATGAAAACATTCAAAGTAGTTATAACTGAACCAAAACTACATAAATTTGAATAAAAAACTGAACAAAGTTATTGCAACTTTTTCATCTCACAGTTGACATTTTTCTCAGTCAGAATTGTGAGACACAATTTAGAGATTTAAACTTGTAACTGTGAGTTACAAAGTGAGAAATGCGAGATGTAACCTCGCAGTTTTGAGAAATTAAGTTTCTATGTTTATATATTTAGAAGTTTACATATGAGTTTATGTCGCAATTCTGACTTTTTTTTTCAGATTAGTGACAAACTAATAAAGTCAGAATTGTGAGATGTAAACCCACAATTCTGTCTTTTTTTCTGAGAACTGTTTGATATAAACTCACAATTTTGAGAAATAAAGTCAGAATTGTAAGAGAACTTTAAATTCAGATTTTTTCCAGTTTGCATCTCGCAATTCAGAGTCAGAATTGTGAAATTTCATTGTGAATTGTGAGTTAAACTCACAATAGTGAGTTTATACCATGCAGTTCTGAACTGCGAGATGCAAACATGCAATTACAAGGAAAAAGTCAGAACTGTAAAGGAAAATCTCACAATTCTGACTTTCTTCTTCAGAACTGTGATGTAAACTCGCAATTGCAAGTTATAATGCCAGAATTGCAAGATAAAAACTCACAAATCTGTTTTTTTCTCAGAACTGTGAGATATAATTGTGATTTTTTTCAATTTTGAGGGGAAAAAAAGACTGATATGTTCTTAGAATTGTGAGTTTATAACTCACAATTCTGACTTAACTCGCAATTGCATGTTATAAAGTCAGAATTGCAAAAAAAAAGTCAGATTTGTGAGTTTATATCTCACAATTCTTACTTTATAACTCACAATAGTGAGTTTATACCATGCAATACTGAACTGTGAGATGTAAACCCGCAATTGCGAGAAAAAAGTCAGAACTATGAGATAAAAACTTGCAATTCTGACGTTCTTCTTCAGAATTGTGATGTAAACTCACAATTACGAGTTATAAATCCAGAATTGCGAGATATAAACTCACATTTCTATTTTTTTTTTTCTCGCAAAAGCAAGTTAGTATCGCAATTCTGAATTATATGGTTCAGTTTTGAGGGAAAAAAGACTGATATGTTCTCAGAATTGCGAGTTTATATCTCACAATTCTTACTTTATAACTCACAATAGTGAGTTTATACCATGCAATACTGAACTGTGAGATGTTATCCTGCAAATGTGAGAAAAAAGTCAGAACTATGAGATAAAAACTCGCAATTCTGATGTTCTTCTTCAGAATTGTGATGTAAACTCACAATTACGAGTTATAAATTCAGAATTGCGAGATATAAACTCACATTTCTATTTTTTTTTTTTCTCGCAAAAGCAAGTTAGTATCGCAATTCTGAATTATATGGTTCAGCTTTGAGGGAAAAAAGACTGATATGTTCTCAGAATTGCGAGTTTATATCTCACAATTCTGAAGAAGAAAGTCAGAATTGTGAGTTTTTATCTCACAGTTCTGACTTTTTTTCCCCGCAATTGTTTGTTATAAAGTCAGAATTGATAAAAAGTCAGAATAGTGAGTTTTTAATCTCGCAATTCTGACCTTATAACTCACAATAATTCTGAATTGCAAGATGTAAATTCACAATTGTGAAAAAAAGTCAGAGCTGTGAGATAAAAGCTCTAAAAAATTCTGACTTTCTTCTTCAGAATTGTAATATAACCTCGCAATTGCAAGTTTTAAAGGCAGAACTGCAAGATAAAAACTCAATTCTAATTTTTTCTTGCAAATGTGACTTTGAATCTTGCAATTCTGACTTTTTAAAGAATTTTTAAGAAGACATAAACTCACAATTGTGAATTATATGGTTGAATTGTAAGGGGGAAAAAAATTATATGTTCTCAGAATTGCAAGTTTATATCTCACAATTCTGACTTGACTCGCAATTGTGTGTTATAAAGTCAGAATTGCAACAAAAAAAGGCCACAATTGCCAGATGAACTCAAAAGTCAAAATTGAGAGTTTATATCTTGCAATCCTGACTTTAGAACTCGCAATTGCAAGTTACACCATGCAAATCTGAATTGCGATGTAAACCCACAATTGTGAGAAAAAAATCAGAACTGTGAGGTAAAGTCACAATTTCTCTATTTTTTTTTATTCAATGGCGGAAACGGGCTTCCATACATAACCGGACCTCCCACATCTCACAATCTAAATTGCAAACGACAGATGACAATAACGAAGTCCCTACCCTACATAACTCCAGCTACCAAGACTCAACCGCCCTATTGTTCAGATCACAAGAACTGCTCCATTCCATTTCCTCCATTAACAAAGTTTGTTTTTGCATTTCCGTGCAGATCTGCAATCCAATTACTGCTGTTTATCAAACGACAAAATGATGTGCAGAATTATGAATGATTAAGGGATTTCTGCAGCGTAATCTTGATTAAGCCGACACTGTTGCCAAATGACAACTGGCATTTGTCTGGGTTGATAATCACCATACAAGAGCTTTAGTTAAATAGGCCCAACTAATCAAGCATATGAAACATAATATGACATCAGAGATAATCACAGCCCGTCTCCACCTCCCATTCTTGCCCCGGTGGGCAACTGTAGCACTGATTAGGCCAACTCAGGGCGGTCAACAAACAAGGACGGCCTTCCAGGCTAAGCAGCTGGTGTCCTAGATTACCTCTAGTCGGCTCAGGTCTCTTATTTCCTGGCCTTAAATAGGCGACACAGTGGGATTAGGACAAGGGGTTAGCTTGACGGGGCAAGAGTGCACAATGGCTACACAATCTCCTTGAGGTCTGAAGTGACCGGAGAAATGGGCTTTACAATCGGCCGGTAACAAAGGCTCCTGAGAGATGAAGGAGATGGGTACGACTTCATTAAGCGTTGCTTTCTTGAAGTGCGACTCCATCAGCTAAATGAAAAGATACGCTACCACCGTGTCCTTGGATTAGCTTCAGGAACCACCTGAAAGAGATCTTTAACTGCGGAAGCAGAGGTTTACTTGAGGTTTTAATCAACTAAAGTGGGCCCAAGGGTCAGCCTTGGGGCACACCGCTTGCTTAGAGATGAAGAAAACGAGATTTGGTCTGAAGCATATGGAGGACCACCCTTATAGAAACAGAGGTCGAGAGAATGTGTACAGCGTGATATTAGCATCTAAATCAGATGGAGAAAAAGAGAGAGAGAGGGGAGAGGGAGAGAGACTTGGCAGCGGATGTGTTCTACTCAATGATGGTTTTGTGCCGAGCCAAAAGAGCAACCTGATCCATGGACCGAATTAACTTAAAATGTCACAGACTAGCAGCACCTTCAAGATAAGCAAATGTCTCCATCACTCTGAAATCTTAAACACCATAGCTGTAAGCTAGGTGGCCACAGTAAGTCAACAAAATTACTTTAAGAGCAAAAAAACAGGATATGAATTGCACGGAATGGTACATTTTGACAGAATAAAAATATGAAACTTTCAATTGTCATTTAGCTTTCTTTAAGCGCATTAAAAACATTGAACATATTACAATTGTTTATATACACTATCATTCTGTAAGATTAATACTTTTATTCTGCAAACAATTAACACATGTAATTCTTCAAAACTGACAGTAATGGCTTTCACGTTACAAACAGATTTCTAGTCCAAACGAATGCTGTTCCCAAACTCCATTTTTTTCCCCATTTAATTTTTTTAGACAGTTTTAACGGTCAATATATATATATATATATATATATATATATAATATACTAAACAAAAAACATGTCTATTCAATTTAAATCATAAAATGTACACAATAACAGTAATTTATTAAAAGTTTAACAAAAATGACATCTTTAAGATTAGGAATATGAAATATGTTGATGAAATATTTTTTTCCCCTCAAATTCTGTTTAATTATTAACACATTTTGTGTTTTCCATTCATTTTCTGGATTGCATTTTAATGGTTTCATTAAATTGTAATAATTAAAACCATCTCTAATTAATTGATTTTATATTAAAAAAACTTTTTATTTTATTTCTCTTTTCAAAAAACTGTTATACAGTAAATTCCATTTTTCTGACTGGATTCCGCAATTCTGTCAGTGTTTTTGGCATTGCAGAAATCATAGGGCCCTAAAGAATCCTGAAAAAAATTAGTTTCCACAAAACTATTAAGCAGCACAACTGTTTTCAACATTGACAACTGTGAATATCTGCTAAGCACCCAATCAGCATATTAGAATAATTAGGGGTTTAAGCGCATAGCGCTGAAGCCTTATTGTAATTGTTGGAATGGTCTCGGATCAGTGATCTCCAAAACTGATCGTGCAACCAAAACGTAAGTCGTAGAGACTTGAAACTTGGAGGGATGGTAGTACTCACACCGCCGACAATGTGACCAAGGTTCACCCCAATCGGCTTGACAGGGCACTACAGTGAACAAAAGTATGAAATCACTCATAACTCCTAAACCGTCAGTCGCAGGATCAAGTGTCGTATGTCGTTGTAATCCTTGGCTCACGCCAGACAAAACGCATGCCAGATTCGATCTTTGAAAATGCCTTGAACTTTTCTGATATTTTGGATTTTTGCGAACTACTCCTAGGTTTTTCGCCCGATCAGAACCAAGCTGTCAAGATTCTCTAGAGAGTGAATATCAAAAATAATCAAAAAACGTTTAATTTTCGACTCACCGTTGCAAAGGGGCACCAAAACATTCGAAAGGGGCAGGGCCACTTTTAGTAAAATGCCTATAACTCCTGAATGGAATGAGTTATCTCAACCAAACTCAGAAAACTTACGTAAGAGCTTCATCTGAGGTAACACGAAAGAAAAATAAATAAATAACAAATAATTAAAAATCACGGAGCTTGGCCACTTGGTAGTGCTATAAGTGGAAATAAACATAAAAACGGCATGAAAAAAACATGACATCTACAACGACATTTGCATATCTCAAAAAATATGATGAATTTTGAGCACTTGTTGGACAAGGTTAACGGAGGCGATCCGAAAGAAACTCTGTTCGACTCATGGCCCCAAAGGTCTGAGAGAAATTTAAGGGCGAGGGGGGGATAGCTATATTTGTAAATGTATTTGAGCAAACCAATACAGCCCTGGCTGAGCGTAAGACACTTAAAAAAAAAAAAAAAAAAAAAAAACCTACTGACTCTGCACTTTTTAAATAGTATTGTGTGTGTATTCATTCTGGCCTAAAATTTGCACTTGTACAAGTGGTATGCTTAAATTTTTAGTTTTATGCTTCAAATAAAATTGAATAAATAATAAAAGTAAATAAATATATGTAAAATTAGGATGTGCTTCAAGTAAGGCAAAATCAAATGAGGAAGTGCTACACTAAATCAAAAAAATCTTAACCTTTAATATGGAAAGAAAGCCTGGCAATCACTTCCTTTCACTGTTTAAACTACTGTCTTGTCTGTTCCCCAAATGCAAATCAAAGGTCAGCTTTATTTGTTATACCAATCTCTAAGCACAGGAGCTGCATTGTGCTCTTGTGCGGACATTATTTACCAGCTCTATTTAACTCTGATTGACCGACTGGAAAACAGCAAATCTTTAGCTGCGCTGATTTCCCTTTCAAATAACAAATGGGATGAGCAAACTACCCCTTCAAACATCCCTAGACAATACAGGCGGCTTCAAAACGCTCTTTCAATTTGACCGTATAGGCGTAGAGACAGACCTTTGAAGCAGGGCATTGTAGCTACCCTGGATCCTTTTGTTGAAGTAATAGAGTAAAACTGGCTGGTCTTTCCAAGCACTGAGTAGAACCATGGGAAACTAGTGTGAGGTCTGTTCAAGCGAGTGGTGTTATCTCTCTGGATTTTGCCGCTGATACGAGCCGCTTTGCTACACTTCAAGTGGTTTGGTATTTGGCGCTCGGAAACTACGAGGCGAGAAGTTCAATCAGAGGCCAAGATCTTAATCAAATGTTGTGTCTAAATGACCAAATTAACAACACAATTTTCTCAATTGTGAATGACGGATTACTTTAATTTTAAGTATATCAAACACACTCTTTCAAAGGTTAACAGCAAGTATAAATATGTATAAACGCTCTTGGAATTGCAACATAAAACTGGTAGAGATTCAATCTCAGTAAGTACCGACGTGCTAAAATGATCAATGTGACTGAAAGGACTGATGAGATTGACTCGGACACCTTTACATAGGACGTTTCAAGGGGAGCCAATACTTTTAAGTAGTCCAGCTTGTGAAATTCACAGAGACTGAGAGATTCTCCATGAGATTTTCTATGGAAGCTCCCAATATTGCTTTACAAGTGGCCCTAAACAGTATTTGGATATTTAGGCAACATTTTAAATGAATATATACTTCCTTCCTTTAAACAAATGACGCTTGAGCATTACTCAGAACTGGTTTTCAGAAGATGCATAAAGTTTATCCACAGGTATAATTTAACTAACATTTGGCAACCATAAAGGACCTTGATACTTTTTGACCTTATCTCAAACAGCATATCTGTTGATTTATCATTGGAAATCTAAAAAACAACTTTTTTTGGTGAAATGTTTCATGTGGAAGGTTCACTGACACTTAGTTTATTTAACATTTGGTTATCTAATGCAATGATGTTCAAATATCAAAGGGACCAAATCATTTTGAGGCCAATGTTCATGTAAACAACTGTCAACATCTCAAAAATCAAAAGGCATTTGCTTACAAATCAATCAGTACATTTTAAAAATGAATCTTGCAATCTATTCAAGGAAAAACACACAAGCAAGAGCGCTGCTGATTTGGCTGTAGATACAAGGCCTAAATACCTTAGGGTATTTAACCATTTAACCATTTTGACAGGAATGAAAATGAGGCTGTGAGGGACTGAAGTACAGTGCATTCAGTGGATTGTCATGTTGCCTAACAACATACCGACTGTTCAGGTGACCAAAAATTTACAACAAAAACTCCATAAAACTGTTTTGAAAGTTGTGAAAATTATATTATCTAGAACCTTTGTAGAGTGCGTGCCACTGTATATGTCTATTCCTCATAGCCTTGTTTTCATCAATACGGCATCTAACCTGATTGACATTTATTCAGTCCACGATAGCAAATACTACTGTTTTCTACAATCCTTACAAAAAAAAAAAAAAACACACACACACACACACACACACACACACAACAGTAAATATTGAGCAACTTATATTTCTGACATACTATTGCCAGCGCATTTTCGTTCCTTCCACTAAAACGGTTCCAAAAAAAGCCAGAGTGCAATGAAACGCACATCTCCGAGCAACATGTAGTAGTTTCAAATGAATCAGCATGCAAACGAATCAGCTTAAATTCAAGGATTTACCTAAAAACCTTTCACCATCTACTAATGACTGCTGAAATATTTGCTGGAAATCCTAAACTTTTCATTCCATTCAATTTCATTTATACGCATGTGATTGCAGGAGACTGAAAAAGCTCCGAAGTCTTGTGAACTTTGACTTAAAAATTCGTAACAAATTAGCAGGCGGAATCCAGTCATAAAAACAACACGGAATGTCACAGATTTTGCCACATTTTGGATGAATAACTCAAAAGTAGGTCAGTGCACTTTAGTCAAAATGTGATATGGACTAGTGTCTGTTAATATTAAGCTGCAAACATATGATTTAAATATGAAATACTGCACGTTCTACGTGTGAATGAATGGCGCAGATTATTTAAACAATCTCTAGAACTGCTCTGAGGGTCAATTCATGAACATTTTACCAGTACATTTGGGAAAAACTATCATCTTATCATATACAAACAGAAACGTAAAAGTCTTCAAAGCAACCAGTTAAAACAAAAGTTAGGTTTAACTTGAAAAAACTGTGACTTAATGTAATGATAGTATTACTACTAATAAAATTATTATTAAAACATTATTACTAAACATTCTTCTTAAAACTCTTTTTTTTTTATTAATAGAAAAAATAATGTGTGTGTATACCAGAATTTATTTACCAGAAAAATGTAAATACGCAACAAAGTATTTCTGACAATAAATAATAAAAAAGAATAATATAATAAAAATATATTTAAAAAAAAATAAAATCAATTAAGTACAGATGCTTTTGATTATTAAAATTAAAATTAAACCATTAAAATAGAATCCAAAAAATTAATGGAAAACACAGAATTAAGTAAAAATAAAACTGATTTTGAGAAAAAATAAAACATTTCATAGGGTCCTAAAAATGCAATTTTGGTTAATCTTAATAAATTGTTGTTAAATTGTTGTTATATATATATGTGTGTGTGTGTGTGTGTGTGTGTATATATATATATATATATATATATATATATATATAAAACCATTAAAACAGCCTAAAAATTGAAATGGAGAGAAAATAGAATCCAGAAAAAATTACAAAAGTAATTAATTAATTAATTCCTTTTTTGTTTAGTTTCTTTTTTGTTAAAATTATGTTATTAAAGTGATACAAAGCAGGATGTCATAACTAATTTGTTTGTCCATAAATGTGTTATTATCTTTTAATAAATAATATTTACTTATAAATTATACTTATTTTATAAACATTTTAATGTTTTTCTGTATTGCCATCCTTTTTGTTTTATCCCAATGCACCTCCAGCTATCTTTGTAAACCGATAAAACCAATACATAAATAAACAAAGACATTTCAAATACTCAAAGTCTAGTGTGACCGCATCTTAATACACAGACTGACATTCTCCATCTTAAACCCACAAACAGTCAATATAAACACTGAAAAATCCCAGTGCTGAGGCACTGTATATCAGGCTAATCAAATTACATAACCAGAACTGACCGTTTTATGCATGTATAAATAAATACACAAATTAACTCCCCTAGTTCAGGTTTTTTTTTCTTCCTTCAGCACTGGCTCAACTCTCTGCTGTATTTGGCTGACTGTACTGCGGCTGCTGCTGTTTGTAGACTCATAAAAATATTTGTTGCACAATAAGCTCTCTGATGAACAGCCAGGCAATAAGTTTAAACCTGTTGCATGCATCTGTCACCATATGCCTGCCCTCAAACCGTATAACGCTGTGTGCTCTTCTGCAGTGACACATTCAGAGTTTAAGAAGAGTTTAACTCGCTCAATAGGAAAATAGTGTCAGGACTGTGCTTAATGCTCCACAACAGCTGGTTTACCTTCAACGGACTGGCCGATACTGTGTAGATGTGTGATATCAGGAAACGTCTTATTGATGTCTTTCAAGTACTGCTCCATTTCCATGCTGTTATGATAGCGAAACTCCAGACCGTGAATGGATGACAGCCAGGACCATAAGAACAGGCAGAGCGTGAAGACGAACATCCTTTGAGCACAATGGAAGAGAATGGAAACCTTTTTCAGAAACACAAACAGAGAAGACAATAACGTGATGAGCACTTATCTTGACTCATTTCACTTTCTATTGTCTGTCAATATGGATACATATTTTTCAAGCCTCGAGGATTGGAACAACATTCAATAAACAATATGTTTTATTATGTGGCAGGTGTGTACCATGTTCAAAAATGATCTTTAAATAAAAAAATAAAAAAAATGAATTATTTGATAGTTTGGACAGGACAGCCAAAGGCTGCCTATGTAATATAACTGGTAATATTCAAAATTGCCCTTCATAAAGTAATTCTAAGCATCAAAGCTGCCTAATTTGTTTTTAGTGCTTAGGGCATTATAGGCATCATTTACATTTACACTACACTAACATTTATTATTATTATTATTATTATTATTATTATTATGATTGAAAACAGCTGAGTAGATTTTTTCAGGTTTCCTTGATGACTAGAAAGTTCAAAAGAACAGCATTTTTCTGAAATAAAAAATCTTTTGTAACATTATAAATGTGTCTAACATCACTTTTTATCAATTTAAAGCATCTTTGCTAAATAAAAGTATTCATTTTTATAATTTCTTTAAAAAAAAAAAAAAAAAAAAAAAAAAAGGTTACAGGTTACAAAAGCTTTTTATTTCAGATAAATGCTGATATTTGGATCTTTCTATTCATCAGATAATCCAGAAAAAAGTACTCAGCTGTTTTAAATAATAATAATTATTATTATTTGAACAGCAAATCAGCATAATAGGATGATTTGTGAAGGATCATGTGACACTGAATACTGGAGTAATGATGCTGAAAATTTAGCTTTGATCACAGGAATAAATTACATTTTAAAATATGTTCAAATAGAAAGCAGTTACTTTAAATAGTAATAATATTTTAAAATATTACTGCTTTTGCTGTATTTTGAATTAAATAAATACAGGCTTGGTGAGCAGAAGATAATAAAGGAAAAAAAAAAAATCTATCTATCTATCTATCTATCTATCTATCTATCATAAAACACACTTACATGTAAATAATAAGATACACTTAATAAATGTAAATTCCTTACAAAAAGTACTGTGGTGGTACCATGGTACAAGTGTGATATTAATGCAACTGTACTGACTTTACCCTATTTACATGGTACTTCAAGGTGCTTGAAAAATGTCATGTTAGTGTTTATATCCAAAACATGATCATTGTGTTGCATCTAAAAGGTCAGCAGTAATGTGATATGCTAAAGTCACAGTTTTTTTTTTTTTTTTTTTACAGATAGTAATGTTTGCCTTTTCCAGAACAATGCATTATATATCTGGGAATTAATAAATAAATAAATACATACATACATACATACATACACACACACACACACACACACACATATATATATATATATATATATATAAGAAAATAAGTATTTACTGAGGACAAAAAAGGTACCCATGATGCGTATAAATGCGAATTTATAGATAAGAAGAGGCAGGATAGTCATATTCTTTATATGTAATCTGTGGTGGAACGTTGCTACAGTGATGCTATCAATATATAATATCAATAATACCATATTACTGAAACATACGTATATGTTTATATACACAAATTTCAAACTATACACAAGTATGTATAAATACTAAACTGCAGTATTAACAAATAACTAAATCCACCACTGTTCGCCTAAATGATAAATAAAACACGACATGGTTTATAAAATAGAAGCAAACTGCATTACTTCGTAATTTATGAATTAACCAAACAACTTTAAACGCAGTACGTAGCATTAATGACAGTACATGAGCAGCGTTACCTCTTGTGCGTTCTGTGGCGTTTCTCCGAGACTGTTCAAGACCTTCCCCTCTTTGACTAGTTACTGTCTTGTCATTAAATCATCTCATATGATGTTGATAAAGTTCATACGTTGTCGTCCTGCTCGTGTCATTGATGAAATGAAGGTGTCTTGTTCCATACCGCAGTGAGTTCAACCGACTCCACTCCGACCTCATGTGTGTTTGGTGCAGCTGTAGTGACTAAAGATGGGAGGCGGAGCGCTCGTACTGTACACACTCAACACACACACACTGAATCAGTGACACTTTATCATAACTTATTTGGCCTGTTTCTAAAACACACTAAGCGACAGTGTTCGGTGAACTGTTGTTAATCAATCTGTTCGCTATTTGCATTTAATTAAATCGTACAATGTATACATACAGAGACAGGAATTACCTGAAAGTTATTTGCATATATTGCCTGACATCTTGACCAGTTCAGTTTGCATATTCTACTCCTACTGACTGTTACAGTGACCGTCGTGAATCATATCTTTGAATATTTTCAGCTTTAAACCACTGCAGATATTTTATTTTTATTCATTTTTTACTGTAAATTCTAAACTTATAGAGGGTTTGCACTTATGTCACGATTTGGTCAGTTACTCAAATGCGCGGCCATATTGCCGATACTCATGTAAACAATAGCACTGGTTGCATAATGTACTACTGAATACGTTTTCTGCTAACTTATGATGTATAAACTACGAAAAAAAAAGGAAGTTGTGGAAGTTGCTCAATCATATAGAGAAGTACTTAGTAAGCATGAAAGGGGCAATATTTTGACAAACTAAAGTTAATAAGTGGCAAATATATGTGCAAGCAGTATTCCCTTGTGAAAAAAACAGCATATGCTGGTTAGGTATGTTTTGATGCTGGGTTAAGCTGGTCCTTTGCTGGTTTATGCTGGTCCTTAGCTAGTTTAAGATGGTCCTTTGCTGGTTTATGCTGGTCCTTTGCTGGTTTTTGCTGGTCATGTTGCTGGTCAAGGACCAGCATAAACCAACAAAGGACCATCTTAAACCAGCATCAAAAACTACCTAACCAGCATCCCAGCATCAAAACATACCTACCAGCATATGCTGTTTTTTTCACCAGGGTTAGCCTAATATCAGCCTAATATTTCACCTATATCTGACTGAAAATGATACGAACAAACACAAATGTTGTCAAGATTCTTGCTTTGGAAATCCTGGTTAAGTTTGGCCAACCACATATTTGTTCCTCTGACAGTTTTTTCACTTCCCTCCTTGATTATATCTTTTAGCAGTCTATAGTACTCCAAATGTTTTTCCTGGTCCGACCGATTATTACAGCCCAATGACAATAACTGACCATTTTCAGCTGCAATAGTCAGCTAAATTTGCAAGTTTAGTTCGGTTCAGTGTCATTGTTTATGTTCACCCTGGTGAAAAAAACAGCATATGCTGGTAGGTTTGTTTTGATGCTGGAATGCTGGTTTATGCTGGTTTATGCTGGTCCTTGACCAGCAACATGACCAGCAAAAACCAGCAAAGGACCAGCTTACACCAGCATCAAAACCTACCTAATCAGCATTCCAGCATCAAAACATACCTACCAGCATATGCTGGTTTTTTCACCAGGGCTAATTAAGATATTAGCCTAACATTTCACCTACATGACTGGAAATGATACGAACAAACACAAATGTCGTCAAGATTCTTGGTTTGGAAATCCTGGTTAAGTTTGGCCAACCACAAACACCTTTTGTTCCTCTGACTGATTTTTTACTTTCCTCCTTGAATATAACTTTTAGCAGTCTATATAGTACTCCAAAGGTTTTTCCTGGTCCGACCGATTATTACAGCCCAATGACAATAACTGACCATTTTCAACTGCAATAATCAGCTAAATTTGCATGTTTCGTTTGGTTCAGTGTCATCCCTGGTGAAAAAAACAGCATATGCTGGTAGGTATGTTTTGATGCTGGGATGCTGGTTAGGTAGGTTTTGATGCTGGTTTAAACTGGTCCTTTGCTGGTTTATGCTGGTCCTTAGCTGGTTCATGCTGGTCCTTGACCAGCAACATGACCAGCAAAAACCAGCAAAAAACCAGCTAAGGACCAGCATAAACCAGCAAAGGACCAGCTTAAACCAGCTATTGTCCAGCATAAACCAGCAAAGGACCAGCTTAAACCAGCTAAGGACCAGCATAAACCAGCAAAGGACCAGCTTAAACCAGCTAAGGACCAGCATAAACCAGCAAAGGACCAGCTTAAACCAGCATCAAAACATACCTAACCAGCATATGCTGTTTTTTTTCACCAGGGATTGTTTACGTTCAGTGCTGGCAATATGGCCAATTGATGCTGTGTTGTGAAAACACTCTACATATATACTCATTCATGGTGGTTTGGATCTAACATCACACCCTGTATGGTTAAAAATGGACATCATACATTAAAAACATAAAGATAAAACTACATTCAGAACCAACTGCTATGAACACCACTATATAACAGAGCAACACAAAGAAGAACAAAAAGTAAATGGTTTGCAGGCAAAACATTTTAGACTAATAAGAAGACCTCTTGAATTTTCCTGTCAAATTTAAGGTGTAACACTCATCTCCAGCTTCCTGCAGAGTTCCTCTGGGCGACAGTACAACCAGATAAATGGCATACCTGTTCCTGCAAGCTCATTCTTCACTGCGAGTTTCCACTCACCTAATGTATAATTATGCATTAGTGAGTAGATTAGAAATAGATGTGCAGTCTACTGTTGTCCAAAAGATTACATAAATACATCACCGTCTGGTTGCAAATAACTCATAGACATTTTCATTCCCTCATTATTCTTTATACTGACTTAAAAGGGCGCTTCAGCGTGGTCCAGTTTGCATTTCTAGGAGAGCAAACTAAAGAGCTCTCTAGAAGGAAAAGGTCATTTCACAACAAACTTAAACTAGACCTATGCATTTAAAGAAACCAGTGACACAAGTATTTGCTGTTTTTTTCCAATAACGGAAGATGCCCTGAATTCCAGCCTCCTTAAAAACATAAACTTGTGTACACAAATGACAAACATGATGTGTCATTATTATACTTGAGTCACGTCAAAGGAAGGATTGCACTTTACCTGACCTATGATCTCCTTAAACACTCCGAAAACACAGTAGCCTGCCATTAAGGTGCGGTCATGGTTGAAATCCAGTCATTTCAATAGGAATCCAAACAACTTTATGTGAGGGTGTAAGATTTCCACACAGAGATTTCGCAAAGGGCTCCCCCTGGTCACACGAATGCTTGGTTTGACTTCTGTATGAGCTGTGCTTTACATAAACACACTGTTGACAATGTACCCTTTTTTGTCAATGCAATGTTAGAAATTTCACAAATGATACTGCATCTTTATTCTTAAAGCACGGTCACTTTTACCCTTGTTTGGAAAATTTAAATGGCAAAAATTTAATGGGCAAAATCCATTTATTTCAATAGAGGGTTTGCACTTAGATCATGGTTTGGTCAGTTACCCAGATGCGTGGCCATACTGGAGATACTCAGATGTAAACAACAGCATGGATTGCACGGTTAATAGATTACTGAATATGTTTAAACAACAGAAAAAAGTGTTGCCAAGTCCACGGATTTTCCACAGAATTGGGCTTACTTTAACACTGTTGCTGCAGGTTGTTTTTGATGTTGCGTGTTGAAGCGACCCCAATAACGTCATATTTAGCACCTGAAATACAAATTTACCAGGGGAACCCCAACCAAAAAAATGTGTATTTTATCTGCCGAAACATGATTTTTAACGGGGACCCCCGTTTGGGCGATTTTGGGCTAGTTTTGAGTAGCATTTGGGAGGGTTTTGTTGTGAAACCTGGCAACCCTGACAGAAAAAAAACATGTGGAAGCTGCTAAATCATATAGAAAAGGACCTAGTAAGCAGGAAAGGGCACAATATTTTGACAAACTAAAGTTAACAGCTGGTATGTATGAGCAGTAATAATTAAGATATCAGCCTAATATTTCACCTACCTGACTGGAAATGTTAACAACAAACAAGAATGGTGTCAAAATTTTTGCCCTTGAAATCCTGGTTCAGTATGGCCGACCACAAATGCCTTTTGTTCCTCAGTGCGCTCTTCTTAGGGCTGGGCGATATGGGCAAAAAAAATTATCATGATAATTTTTTTTTTCATATCAGTCGATATCGATAATTATCACGATAAATGTCAAATCTTTATTTCTTTTAAGTTTAAAGTCAGATTTTTGCTCCAAAGTGAAAGTCATAGAAACCAGACCATTAATTTTTCTTAACGAAATAAATATCTAACTAGAAAAAATAATTTCTTCATGTTTTAATGAGTTATATTGCTTCAAATCAAGAAACAGGTTTGGGTTGTCTGATAATGATAATAATAACAATAATATCCCTTTTTTGTCTCTTAGAAATGCACATTTGATAGTAGCTTGAGGATGCAGAGGTAAAAAAAATAAACTGAGCAACCTCAGTTTTATATGGTTAAATTTATTCTGACCCATTTTTTTTTTTTTTAATTAACCATTGATCTTCATTAGCTCATTACTAATTCGTAGCATCGTTGACGTGCATCCCAGAGCCTGTGCTACACAAGGTTTTGTGCTTAAAAAGAATACAAATTTTTATTTTCTGAAAAAAAATAAAAAAATGGCCGATCGTTTCGCAAGATAACACCCTTCTTTCTTGGCTGGGATCGTTTAGAGCCCTTTGAAGCTGCATTTACACTGCATTTTGGAAGTTCAAAATCGGGGCACCAATGAAGTCCATTATATGATGAAAAATCCTGAAATGCTTTCCTTGAAAACATAATTTATTTACGAACCATTTCACACCGGATCACACAGCGCTGTTTAGTTCTCACGTGATGGAGTAAATGCATCTTCTCTAGTGAGCTTGCGTAGCGTGGCAGTTTGAACTTTGGTCCGAGCGGATAAATGGTCCGTGTACCCGATTCAAATGAGTCGTGCTGTTTCGTTCCGCTTTTGCCACATAAAAATGATATCAAACATTTATCAATGATATTGAAAATTATATCGCGATAATTATCGCTATTGAATTATTGCCCAGCCCTACCTCTTCTCCTTGATTTTATTATAACTTTTGGCAGTCTGTAGTTTTCCAAATGTTTTCACTGTTTAGTACTGATTAGTGCAGCCCAAAATATGACATAATTGAGCATTTTCAGCAGCAATAAACAGCAAAATATGCGAGTTTTGTTTGGTTCAGTGTCATTGTTTACATTCAGTGTTGCCAATATGGTCGATTGATGATGCGTCGTGAAAACACTCTCTTTTAGAGCTGTGCTTTATACATTGCTACACTATTGACAATAGGCATAGGCAACCTATTTTTGGCCATGCAATTTTACTTTTAATTTTGCAAATGTTCGCATACCCTTAGTCTTAAAGTGCAGCCACATTTATTTTGTGAATTCTTGCGGGCAAAAGTTGGTCATGCAAATTTAGCATGTTGACCAACCGAAAGCTGCTTGGTTTGAAAATGACTTCCTAATGAACTGTACTTAATACATTATTGACAATAGTCAGTGAACCAGTTTTTGGCCATGAAATTTCAATGAAATTTTGCAAGGGTTAAGAGTTTAAGGGTTAGTTCACCCTAAAATGAAAATTCTGTCATTAATTACTCACCCTCTTGTTGTTCCAAACCCATAAGACCTTAAGACCTTAATTAAGATATTTTTGATGAAATCTGAGAGTTTTCTGAAACTGCATAGTCAGCAAAGCAATAACGGAAGATGCCCTGAAATCCAGCTTCCTAGAACATAAACTTGTTTACACAAATGATGTGTCATAATAATACTTTCAAGTCATGTCAAAAGTAAAAATGCACTTTACCTGACATAAAATTTCCTTAAACACTCCAAAAACACAGTAGTCTGCCATTAAGGTGCAGTCGCGGATGAAATCCAGTCATTTCAATAAGAATCCACACAAGGGTGTAAAATTTCCACACAGAGATTTCGCGAAGTTGTCACACCAATTTGGTGCATTGATCAACAGAAAGCTGCTTGGTTTGAAAGTGACTTCTGTTTGAGCTGTATGTGCTTTTACATCAATACACTATTGACAACTGACAGTGGACCCTTGTTTGACAACGAAATGTCACTAATGATATCACGCATTTATTCTTAAAGTGGGGTCACTTTTACCCTTGTTTGGAAATTTTTAATGGCAAAAAATTCATGGACAAAATCCAGTCATTTTAATAGGATTTAAATTTTTTTGCTTGAGATTTCACAACAGTTGGTCATGCAAATTAGCACGTTGAAGATTTCTTTTTGAGCTGCGCTTTATAGAATGCTACACTATTCCATGTTTTAATCCATTTTTGCCATGAAATTTCACTGAAATTTTCCAATTGTGTCTGTACCTGTATTCTTAGGGGCCGTTTACACAAAAGTTTTAGCCCAAAAGGGAAACTTCTTATGCGTTTTGCCTGTTCGTTTACACGGCAATGGCATTTTGGGGACTGAAAACAGGTTTCAAATTACAAGTTTGTGAAAATGCCGCCGTTATCATTTACGTGTGAACACCCGATACGGGAATCTTTAAAAACGGTGACGTCATGCGCATGCGTAGTACGTGTTGGGTATGTGGAGATGCACAGTATGTGTCAATTTTAAACGCAAGCACGACCATACACAATGCCAACTACTGGCCTACGTAATACAGTGTTTTTGGCAGTTTAAACGGATGTGTAAACGCGTGTATACGTGAATGCTACACTATTGGCAATAGGCAATGAACCCATTTTTGCAATGAAATTTCACTGAAATTTGGCAAATGTGTCCATACCTTTACTCTTACACAACTTTTTCAGCCAAAAACGAGAACATTTTTATGCATTTTGCCTGTTTATTTACATGACAAAGGCGTTTTGGGGACTGAAAACGCATAATTTTGAAAACGGGTTTCAAAGTGCACGTTTTTGAAAATGCCACTGTTATCGTTTCCATGCAAACACCCATACGGGAACCTTCGAAAACGGTGACGACGTTTTTGGTGGATATGTGAAAACTTGATTCATTTTGAAAATGATGCCGTGTATACGTGAAACGTTGTAAAAATGCAAGGGAAAAACTTCCGTTTTTGACTACATTGTTGTCGTGTAAACGTAGCCTTAAAGTGCAGTCACATTCATCCTTGTTTGGGAAATTCTCATGGGCAAAATCCAATCATTTCACCAGCTAAGCAACAGAAAGCTGCTAGGTTTTCACAACGTGTCATCAATCGGCCATATTGGCGGCACTGAACCGAACGAAACTCGCATATTTTGCGGATTATTGCTGTTGAAAATAGTCAATTATTGTCATGCTTTAAAACGTTTGGAGTACTATAGACTGCTAAAAGTTATAATCAAGGTGAAGAGTGCAAAAACGGTGCGAGGAACAAAAGGCATTTGTGGTTGGCCAAACTGAACCAGGATTTCCAGAGCAAGAATCTTGACAACATTTATGTTCGTTCTTAGAATTTATGGCCAGGTAGGTGAAATATTAGGCTAATATACTGCTCATACATATCTTTACCACCAGTTAACTTTAGTTTGTCAAAATATTGCACCCTTTCCCGCTTACTAAGTCCTTCTCTATATGACTTAGCAACTTTCATTCATTCGTTCAAATGTGACAATACCTTTAATCTTAAAGCGAAAGTTCACCCCGAAATGAAAATTCAGTCATTAATTACTCACCCTCATGTCATTCCAAACCTATAAGGCCTTCGTTCATCTTCAAAAGACAAATTAAGATAATTTTGATGAAATTTGAGGGCTTTCTGACCCTGCAAAGACAGCAACGCAACTACCACGTTCAAGGCCAAGAAAGGTAGTAAGGACATTGTTAAAATAGTCCATGTGACATTGGTGGTTAAACCATGATGTTAAGAAGCTGTGAGAATACTTTTTGTGTGCAAAGAAAACAAAAAAAGGTTTTTTCAACAATTCCTTCTTTTCCATGTCAGTCTTCAACGTGCAATTTTTTCATGGACAAAATCCAGTCATTACAACAGAGTTTTTCCAAAAGACAGCTCCTTGGTTTGAAAGTTATTCTTCAGAAAAGTGATCTGTACATCGCTATACTACTAGGAGATTATAGACCCTGTTGTGGATGGTTGCTAAGTTGTTCTGGATAGCTATTAGGTCAAGTGATTGCAAACAGTTATCAAACAAAACAACTGGTTTCCAAATATGGTTTGCGCCACTCCTTAAAGGTAAGTCTTTAAGTTTAAGTTGAGTTTAAATGCAGGTTAGGGTGCCACTGCAGAGGATTCTTGTGTCCGCCTGCACCATCTTCAAACACTGCAAAGAGGAAATCTGTATCCATTCAAGCCTATAATTCCTGTCTCAATGTAAAACCCCACATAATCGCTCTTGCATTAGTCATGACAGCTGCAATTTAGTCTCATATTGTGCCGCATGTGGTTATCTGTGTGCTTAGACGTCTGGAGGTGTTCACTGGTATATGTCTGTACACATCCACATTTGACAGGAGGTTTCAAGTTAGGTATGCTACATACTGTACAAGTACATAAAAAAAGAGAAATCAGCTAAAACTAGACATTTTTTACTCGGCCATTTTTAGGTCAGCCATAAAACCACAGGTTGCATCAACAAATCCGACAACATTAATCAACAGATCATTCTTCTAGTGAATGCTGACATGACGCCCATGAATTATGTAATTCTAAACACCCGACAACAAATAGTTTCCAGTAACCTAGGTAAGGCAGTAAGGCAAAATCTACTCCTCTAGTCATCTTGTCTTCCTTTTTCCAGAAAACAGACTGATATACGGTTCTTACGCTATTTGGAAATTCGTTCTTAATCCTGTGGCTCAGGGGGGTCGTTGACTGTTTCCATACTAAATGAGTGACAGTTAGATAATTTACTTTAACAGTTTCCACGGCTATGTTCAGCAGAGACAAAGTAGACATGGGGACTGGAAACAAAAGCTTAGGCTGTCTTTATCGTGAGATAATATACATCAATCACTCTTATCATCAAAACAGAATCTGCTCATGTTACAATATTGTCTATAGTTTTCAACACAATGCAGTGTTTTCATATGACAGTCCCAAGTTTTTCGTCTTAAAACTTATAAGATTTTGAGCAAATGTAGAATCTAGTAAGTGAAAAATGCATGCTTTGTCATCTGGGCCTGCACTTTATTGCCAGCATTTGTTCAGTGATGTTAAAATTGAATTAAGAGTCAATATACAGTTGGAGTCAAAAGTTTTCATACACCTTGCAAAATCTGCAAAATGGCAAGCAATCAAACAAAATGCATGGTATTTTTTTTTATTTAGTACTGACCTGAATACGATATTTCACATAAAAGACGTTAACATATAGTCCACAAGAGAAAATAATAGTTGAATTTATAAAAATAACCCTGTTCAAAAGTTTACATACATTTGATTCTAAATATTGTGTTGTTACCTGAATGATTCACAAGTTTTTTTTTAGTTGTTTATGAGAAACTGCCCACTGTTCTTCAGAAAAATCCTTCAGGTCCAACAAATTCTTTGGTTTTTCACCATTTGTGTGTATTTGAACCCTTTCCACCAATGACTGTATGATTTTGAGATCCATCTTTTCACACTGAGAACAACTGAGGGACTCATATGCAACTATTACAGAAGGTTCAAACGATCACTGTTGCTTCAGAAAGAAAAACAATGCATTAAAATCCAGAGGGTGAAAACTTTTGAAATTTGAAGATCAGGGTAAATTTAACTTATTTTTTGTCTTCTGGGAAACATGTAAGTATCTTCTGTAACTTCTGAAGGGCAGTAGTAAATGAAAAAAATATGATATTTAGGCAAAATAAAAAATGTACACATCTTCATTCTGTTCAAAAGTTTACACCCTGGTTCTTAATGCATCATGTTTCCTTATGAAGCATCAGTGAGCGTTTCAAGCGTATGTAAACTTTTAAATACAAAAACTACAAATTCAACTATTACTTTCTTCAAATACACAAAACCAAATAATTTGTTCAGGACAAACAAGGAACTCATGAACAACTAAATCACAAAAAAAACAAAAAAAAAAACAGCTGTGGATCATTCTGGAAACAACACAGTATTAGAATGACTTTTGAACAGGGTCATTTTTATAAATTCAACTATTATTATTTCTTGTGGACTATATGTAAACATCTTTTATGTGAAATATCTTATTCATGTCATTACTAAATAAAAATAACATGCATTTTATATGATCCCTCTTATTTTGGTAAAATAATTAACATTTTGTAGATTCTGCAAGGTGTATGTAAACTTTTGACTTTAACTGTATAATGAAGATGAAACTTTTATACTGAGGCGTCATTCTGAATCCTACACCACCTTTACCCTATACTTCATGAATTGTTAAGTTTGAAACAGATCTCTAGTATCAAATTGCACAATGTGTTTAAGCAGAAGGAGACATCTGGTGGTTGTAAGAAGTACACACATCCAAATATTTCCAATTATTTACAATTGAATGACTCGCCTATTACCACATATTTCTTACAGTCACACACACAAACAAAATGCAGCCATGTTTTTTAATAACCCCATGTTGTTTTATTAGAGAAGGGGGAATCTGATAATCAAGTTGCATTTAGTAGTTTAACAAAGACATATTAAATTCAACAATCTGAAATCGAACGCCGTGTCAAAATGAACTATTGTACAAGCCTGGAAGAAGGAAACAATTTGGCGCTAGAGAAGAGAATAAATTAGCTTGCTTGTCCATAAGACATGGGAATATGTTTTTTTTTGCATGGATATGATTCTGAATAGCGGACGAGATCACAAAGGGATACATAAGGATTTGAAAGCTGAGACTGGTCATTAGGGTGTATTATGAAATAACCCATCTGCTACATAGTTGGTAGCAAACAAAGTGGTGTGTATAACTGAATGTATGAAATGAGTTGGTAGTGTTGCCATGCCATATAATCAAGTCAAGTTGGCTGATTTTAAAAGGTATAAGTCAAGGTAAATGGCTAGTCTATTTAGTGAACAATGTTAAGTAAAATAATAACCACAGGTCCAGCTAATGTCAATGCGGTTGGAGGAAACAATGCTGGTAAATGCTCAATGCAAATGGATAATCAAATCAAATCCAAAAAAAAAAAGCTAACAACCTCACCTAACCTTACTGAAATACATCCATGCAGAACAAGAGCAATTCTGCTAATTTAAAAATAAATAAAATAAAAATAAAAAAAAGGTTAGGAGTGACAGAGCGGACTGGAAAATATACTGAAAGATCTTTAGGGTTTTAATGATCTGTACATCTTGATTGTGTTCTAATGTGCAAAACCTGTGCTTTTTGTGAAACTTGAATTTGATAATCTATTGTAAAAAAGTTGATTATTTGAAGAATTCCACTGAGTAACAGCACAGGTACAACCAACTTAACACAGCAGCTGCATGCTACAAACTACCAGCCATATTATTAAATTATTAAACAGATTTGTGATTCGGTAACTACTTGCATAACTTGCACTGGGCATTACTGACAGACATATTCCAGATGAATTTGGGTAAATTGGGCTACTTTAACTGTCCAAGGGGGGGCCAATTTACTTAAATTCACCCTTTGTTACAGATTTCTTTGCTACTGACAGTAACACAATGTTGTAATATTCTGCTGCCACATTTAAGGCAGTTTTCATAATCTTAAAGGGATAGTTGACCCAAAAATGAAAATTCTGTCATCAATTACTCACCCTTAAGTCGTTCCAAACCCGTAAGACCTTCATTCATTTTCGGAACACAAATGAAGATATTTTGGGTTAGAAATCATTCGGATCTTATCAAAAATATCTTCATTTTTGTTTAGAAGATGAACAAAGGTCTTACGGGTTTGGAACGACATGAGGGTGAGTAATTAATATCAGAATTTTCATTTTTGGGTGAACTATCCCTTTAATCAAGCTCTGCTATCAGTTGGTCTTATAAATTATTAACTGATAAACTGAAAATATGAGATCTACTTGCTGGTCAGTGCAATAGATTTTGAGAACGCACATACTCTCTAAAGTTCCCTTTCTCAATTTAAGATTAAATATCTGCATTTTTATATATAACCTCAAAAAACAAGCCTTACAAACAAGGTTTTTACTTTCACTTGAACACTGTAGTGATGCATTGAAATGTTCCGCCAAACAGCGATTACGTCGCTGTTTAAACGTATGTTTATAATATACATATCTAACCTACACAAATCTTTGTTTTTAAAAAATATATTCACAATCAAGGAATAAAGTGTCCTCTAAAGTATGTTTATGTCTGAAACGCATTAAAAAAATAGATGATAATTGATCAGTAACTGAGTTCGTCCATATGAAAAAGACTCTCCGTATTCCTCTATTTAAATATCTCAGTGTGCTAACCAAAGGAAACAACAACAAAAATCTCACTTTGCACATTTAAGCTGTTATATAACTCACATCGGCAGTTAATGGTTACTTTTCGGACAAAAATGTACAAACAAAAACAAAAGTAAATTTCTTCAGTCAGTCTTCGATCAGTACAAATGCCTGAAACTGGCAACTCTTGTGTGGTAAGACTTGCCAGACAAACAAACGAACAGACAAACGAACAAAACAGAACACAAAAACATCAAACCAACACAAAACTGCTTGCTAGCCATCGCTCATACAGTGTATCCGTCAATCTTGGTCCCTCTCAGAGCAGCATGGACTCTTGCATCGCAAAGGCCTCCTGCGCCTGCCTGTAGTGTGTTCCTCCAAACAGCGGGGGGAGCTGTTGCCTGCCGGAGTGCTCTTGATAAGGTCCTCTGAAATGGAGCACAGTGTCTGAGATATTCCCAGGGGCAAAGTTAAACTCCTGAACGGGGTGAATGGGAGAAAGCTGAGCTTTCTGGAAGCTGGGAGATCGAGGTAGTCCCACAGGAGAACGCGGAGGCCCCGCCTCCATGTCTCCATACCAGCCCTCTCTCCGTCGGTGTGCCTCATAACGCAGTTCTGTGGGCGGGTAACCTGGAGAGCCCATCAGTCGAGTGGGTTGTCGCATGTAATACCCGCCCTCGCCAACACTGTCTATCTGGGACGAAATCTCGGCAGGAGCAACCCTGAGAGGGGTCATGTTTGGCGGTGGCCGTCGGTAGGTTAAGTAGCTGTTGTTCGTCAGGGCTTTCTCAGGTGAAGGGTTAGATGAGCCACGTCCTGTAGTTGCGTAAATTTGGTCAGCGTACGGCTGCCCGTATAGTCTGTCCTCGGTCCGAGAGTCAGAAACGTAGGGGGTGTAGACGGGAGTCATGCCAGGTGGGTAGTGCAAAGGTGCACGGGGTTCTGGTTTGGACTGCATCATGCTTTGCTTGGGCATTCGAAAGGGAGAGACGCCATCGCTAGGGGGACGGGTGGGACTGCCCTGTCTTAAAGAAGGTCCAACGTATGGTCGAGATGGGGGACGAGAGGGTGGTTTCTCAAGCTCTATAATTTCTATAACCTCTCCGTCTGGTCCTGGGACGTTGTCGTATTGCGAAGCGTTGGAGGCACGGTTGGAGCCTGGAACGAATGCTCGAGAACGGGGGCGGCGCTGTGCGCCGGTGGCCTCCTCTGGTGTTGGGGAATTGGGCGAGGGTGGAACACCCATTGCTAGACTCAACTGGCTTTCCCGAAGTGCTGCAGCCTTGACTGCTTCCAGTTTGCCTTCCGAAGGCTTGACCCATCGAGGTCCAATGCGCATGCTGGATCTAGCATTGGAGTTGTGATTCGCTTGGTTCTGGGTCAGCTTTGCACCAGCTGCTGGGACTCGCTCCTTATGAGTGTCCACTTCTTGTCTATCCCTCTCGATCTTGTCTGGACGAGGCACCTTGTCCAGCGAGCTGGGTGGCCGACTTTCTTGGTACCTCTCTGGTGTTCCATCAGTGATGGAAACTGGTTTACTAACGCTTGCGGCAGGGCTCGAACCATGAGGGGGAAGGCCCTCAGCGGTCTTCCTGACCGGCTGCCCGTTAGCCACATGATTCATTGTTGCTGCTGCCAATCCTGTAGGCTCTGGAGGAAGTAGACCTAATGGTTTCTTAGGATATTCATCCTCCTTACCTGCAAGGGTGATAGAGGAATAGCCAATCAGAGCAAACATCAATACAGAAATGTCAAGTATTAAAGGATTAGTTCACTCCAGAATTAAAATTTCCTAATAGTTTACTCACCCCCACATCATCCAAGATGTTCATGTCTTTCTTTCTTCAGTCCAAAACAAATGTTTTAAGGTTTTTGAGGAAAACATTTCAGGATTTTTCTCCATATAATAGACTTCAATGGGGATCAGCGGGGTGAAGGTCCAAATTGTAATTTCAATGCAGCTTCAAACGGAGCTGGGCGTGATCCCAGCTGAGGAATAAGGGTCTTATATAGCAAAACGATTGTTCATATTCTAAAAAAAAAAAAAAAATTATATACTTTTTAACCACAAATGCACGTCTTGCACTAGCTGGACTTCACGCATTACGTAGTAACATTGGAAATATCACGTGTGACGTAGGTGTAAGTACTGACCCAGAAATTCAAACACCCTTTATAAAAAAGAAGGTAAAACAAAGATGTTGGACACTTTAAAGTTGGAGGAGAAAATAAAATTGAGTTTTCGCCCTACCCTACCTTTTTGAACTGGAGCATACAGACGAATAACTAACCACAAGTGAACCTTTTCACGTGAAGTCGTGGACGCGCATCGCACAGCTAGTACAGGTGAGCATTTGTAGTTAAAGAGTATTAATTTTTTGGTTTTTCTTAGAAAATCACAGATCATTTTGCTAGGAATAGCTGGGATCGTGTAGAGCCCTTTGAAACTGCATAGAAACTGCAATTTGGAACTTCCAAATTTCTCCCCTTAGAGAAAAATCCTGGAATGTTTTTCTCAGAAACATTAATTTCATTTTGGCTGAAGAAAGAAACACACGAACATCTTGGATGACATGGGGGTGAGTAAATTATCCGAAAATTTTAATTCAGAAGTGAACTAATCCTTTAAAGACCCCATGAAATCAAAACTATAACCGAACTTCATCTACATTCAAAATGTAAAACAGATCAAATCATTGATAACTCCTCTTGCACCTAGGGGCGTATACTATTTCTGACCAATAAAATGCTCTCTCCTGGGAAAAACTGCATTTCATGGAGTCTTTAAACCATCAGAATATAAACAAACACTGAAGTGCAACACTCATGCAGCCGAATGCCGTTTAGAAGAACCAAACTGCCAAATAAAACAAGGGTAACAGTTGACGCTTCGTTCAAATAAAACCAAACCACAAACATCCACGGCTGGTGTCAAATCAAAGCTCAGATTGGGAACACTGAGGAGTCAAGAAGCTAAAAATATAAATGAAAATATTACCACAACACTTACAGTTCAAGCCTGACTGTAAACATACAAACCATGTGGAGAAAAGATGTGTTAGGTACATTCTGGAACACACAGCATGTGCACAATATTTACGTTCGCAGTGAACGAAACTGAAGAAAACGTCAAGGGAATGATGAACGTTTACAAACAGATACTGATGGTTGGGGCGGATCTTGGTGTGCATTGAGAAAGGGCTTGACGAACGCAAACGTCAAATACACACAAACCTGTGAACACCTCCAAAGGTGCGATTATCATATTTTGGGTCCAAAATTAAGATTTGCCGTACACCAACAGTGAGTTTCTGGTTTAAATCAAGAGTCGCTGTTCATGGTTTCTCACGGAAATCGACAGGAGACATGACTCAGAATTGATGAAAATAGTTTGGTGTTAGCATGTTGCTAAGCTAATGATGAAATACTTCAACATGCTTTAGATTCTGTCAACACTATATTAATTTTTTATCACAAGCTTGTCACATTCTAGGACTTTTTGATGCCTGGCCAATATTAGGTCTATTAGAAGACAACTTTGTGTTGGAAGTGAAACTATGATGAGGTAAGCCATTTTCCATTGGCAGGTGTGGCAAAAAGTTAATTTTGGACACTTTTATCTACTGACTTGTGTGTTTTGTACTTACTTAAGTTGAATGTATTCATTACAATTGTCCTTTTACATGTTTGTTATATACAGTACCCCGAAATTCCCGAAACAGATATTTTAAATATACGAAACCCCCCCAAATCCAGGTTTTGTGAAAGACAGAGAAACAAACGAGGGGAAAAGGACGTGTGTGTAGTGGGGGTAGACGAACGAATGGCTGGTTGATTGACAGATAAAGTAGTCAGTGCGTTTTTGCCCACCGGTTGGTTTTGTAGGAGGGTTGGCGCCCCCCTTTCCCAGACCCACTAGTGTAAGCAGAAGCTATGTTTGAAGCGAAAGGGAGAGAACGCAGATTAGACAAACAGTACATAGCAGCAGTGAATGAGTGTGTGTATGTGTGTTTGTGCATGAGATAAAGGAACAGAATCAGAGAAAGAGATTACCAAGAGACAGTGTGTGCAGTAGGATCTGTCCTCTGGGTGGTGACACACAGCCATACAGTACATTTCATGATTATTTTAATGCATGTGTGTGTGTGTTTAAAGTACCTGGAGGTGGCAGCTCCAGTTTAGATCGTCTGAGCTCAGACATAGAGTTTTGAAGCTGCTCTATCACAAAGTCATCCTCAAAAAAGAAATCCTTTGACAGAGTCACCTGCAGAAACTTCACCAGGTCCTCCATGGAGAACTTCAAGAGGGTTTCTAACAAACAAACACACACACAACACACACAGAGTGATGAGAAAACAAGAATGGGAGATTCAAAGTCTCTGAATTTCAAATATTAGTTTTTTAGGATGTGTTCACACTCGTTCGTTTGGTTCATTTGGTTCCAAAAAAAGGAAAATGATACATTTGGTCCTGGACCACTTAGCGTTCACACTGGCATTTTTGACAGCAAACCTAAAGATACTGAACCTAAAGGCATTGTGATACATTCACAGCCTGATTGGTTGGGTTTAATGACGTATATTTGATGTATAATGCACTGAACACCCCAAACAAAAGAAAAACGTGCGTTCGCTCATTGTTGCATACATATGATTTGATTTTCACCACCTGCAAACTCTCAAAGAGCACATAAGAGCCACTTAACTTCCTTGTTGCTCCATGTTTGCCCTCTGCTCATTTTGTTTTGGATACACCGCTTGTTCCCTTCGTGAAATCATGTTGCATAGTGTCGCATCTTGTCATTACTTCCTGATTTCGTTTAGAAGTATTTGGTCGGTGTTGCGTTCATATTTAATTTGAACCACATCAGAGTTTGTTTGAAAGCAGACCAAGACCCATCCTTTTAGCGGTCTCGGTCCATTTGTTTGGTGCACCAGGGTTCAAATGGCAGCGTTCACACTTACTCAAATTGACCGCACTAACAGAGCAATCGCACCAGAGTTTATTTTAATCAAACCAAACATGACAAGTGTGAACACACCCTTAATTTAGCTAAACCAAATAAACCAACACAAACACATTTCTATTTAGCTATCTAAATGAAGACATTACATAGACTTATATTGTTTTTATATGCAGACAGTTATAGATTTTATAAGGTAATCCTAACCTCACAGAAAACTTTCTGCATTTTTACAAAAAAAAGTGTTTTTATACCCATTTTACAAATGAGGATGTCCCCAAAATATGGTTAAGTAGGTACACACACAGACACACACACACAGGCAGAGTTATTACTTTTGTGAAGTTTAAGGATGGTGTAGGACATTGCAGTCAGAACTCGCTCTCCTTCCAGAATATAGATGTCCCATATTCTCAACGTAAGCGTGAAAGGTGTCTGTTTGATAAAATACACATAATTGCAGTCAAATCAGTAAGGTTTCACATTGGATAACAAATAATAATGCAACATAACATCACAATATGCTCAGTTTTACTGAAATAATGTATAATGAGTGCATACCCGATCCAAGAAACACTGAAAAAACCATTTCATAGTGTACAGGCTGGTGTAGACCTCTTGATTATCCTGTAGAGGGCAGCAAATGGACAAGTATTGTACGTGAATGGTATCAAAACACATATACAGTAATGTTCTGCATAATGTACATTATGTACATATTTGAACATAAAAAAGGAACTTTTTTTGTTTAGAGTTTTTTTCTATAATTCTATATTTTTAAAAAAGAAAAAATAAGGGAAAATGCTGGTGGTTCATCACTCTAGAACTGAGAGCACACTATGAGCTTTAGTGTTTTATTACACAGTTTATATACTGCAAACGTAGGTCATCCAGGAATCCTACTTAAAAACAACAAAAACAATGCCATAATTGATCTAAAATACATTTATTTCATACTAAGTATACTTCAAATGCATTAACATTTATTGACACCTCCCTTAACCCTTTAACTGTCACTCCCATGTTTGAACATAACGTGAAAGTGCACTATTCAAGCATAAAATTGTAATATGATTTTGATCTACATTTTCAATAGTAATGCAATGTCTGATTTTATAATGGCTTTCAAAGGATGAATTTTAAGATTTTAAGTTTTTAAGTGATATATAATTTCTGAAGTGTGATAGGGAAAACGAAGAAAGTCTTTTGTGACAAGGGTCAGAACTCCTGTTATGATGTAGATTTTTGAGGTACACTCTTGACATTTATTAATCTATTACTTTTCCTACATAATTTCATGAATAGATTAGGATTTATTTGTAATATGGTGAAGTAAACACTGAGGGGACGGGTGACAGTTAAGAGGTTAAGACTCATATAAAATTATAATAACATTTTACTTGGAGAAAATTTCTTAATATTATGCCTAAAATGTGTTTTAATATCACTATTAACAAGGATTGTTTGATCTCTGTATAATATCAGTCTTTTTTCAATGCAATATATTTAAAGTGTACCTGAAGTATACTTGTAATAGTTCCACTTCAACACAATCATATATACTTAAGTTTATCTTTAGTTAGACCTTATCACTACTTCTGCACAATTAAAGTGCATTAAGCACAAAATTAGTTGTTCCAATTTAGCAGACTTTAAGTATACCAGTTTAGTATACCAAGAGTACAGTTGCATTAAGCACATAAATATATAAATGTATTTTTCAAGGTCAAGGTCAAAGTTTATTTATAAAGCACATTTAAATACAGTTGATACTGCCCAAAGTGCTGTACATGTTTCAATTCAAAAAAAAGAAAATACACACAGTACAAAAATAGCAACAAAAAAAAAAAAACGTAAAAATGCTAAACTCAGCTCATGTTGAAAGCCAATGCATAGAGGTGTGTTTTTAAAAGTGACTTAAAACTGTCAATGGAAGAGGGTGATCGAATGCTCAAAGGGAGCTCATTCCAAAATTTGGGTCCGACGACCGCAAATGCCCTACCACCTCGGGTTTTTTTCTTAGGGCGGGGACAGGTTAAAAGCTGTTGGTCACATGACCGCAAGGCTCTCACAGGACAGTGTAGAGTCAACATTTCAGACAGATACTCTGGAGCCAGGCCATTCAGTGATTTAAAAACTAACAGTAGGATTTTGAATTGTATCCTGAAGGGAACCGGGAGCCAATGAAGAGACTGTAGCACAGGAGTGATATGGTCATAGCGCCTAATGCCTGTTAGAAGGCGTGCAGCTGCATTCTGTACTAGTTTTTTTAGTATTTTAGTATTTTTTTTTAGTATTTTTAGTACACTTAGCATAGAATAAATGCATTCAGATTCATTTTAGTATATTTATTTTTCACTAGGGACATTAGATGCAATTCAGATTTTGTGGCCCTCATTAGATTTCTTTCTTTTTCTTTGCACAAAATAAATGTATTCCAAATACATTTTAGTATATAAATACATCGATTTTCACTATGGTATGCATGCAGAAGATTCACATATTTTGCAGTGTACATACTGCAAAAATAATGTAAGTATAGTTGTACTGCATATGATTTGGAACAAAGCCATATGTTCTCTCTCTTTCTCTCTCTCACACACACACACACTTTATTGAGTGAAGCTTATCGTACCCTTTTATCCTCTTTCTAATCCATTCACATCAAAGACTCAGAAGTCTCACACAAATAATTCATTAATTAATCTATCTCATTACTTATTAATATTGCCTTTTATTAATTACTCTGCCCTTTATTGAATCCCAGGCTGGCATTTCTTTGTGAATCCTTTGTTACAGCGCTCAGGGTTGGCCAGCTGCTTGGGTTTAATATACACTGACAAATAAAGAACACAGGCTAGAGATATGAAATATATGAACACAGGCCAAAAATAAGACTGGATACGAAGCTTTTCGGAATTGTTTTAATGTAGGACACGCTGCAATAATGGGGACAAAATGAATTTCAATTTAATTAAAAAATTTAATTAATTAAAAAGTCAAGTAATGCAAGTAATGTGTATTGTGAAGTATTACTAGTTACAAGTGACCCTAGGTTCAGATGTCCCACTTTTTGAATGTAGTACATGAAGTTTTGGAGGTGTTTGTGTGTGTCTTACTAGATGTTGTTTGAGCTTCGGCAACATCTTCTGCAGGATACGGTCATGATGCTCCTGGAAACGCATTAGTTTAGGGAACCCTGGGACAAAGAAACCTAGACGAACACAATAACAATTTTCAATTTGGTACAAAAACTGTATGTAAAGTGCATGTTTACAATCCAAAAATGAAAAATCCTGACATTGTTTACTCACCCTCATGTCGTTCCAAACCTGTAAGACCTTTGTTCATCTTTGGAAAACAAATAACTTCATAAAATTACGGCTAAACCACTGATGTCCCATGGACTACTTTATTGAGGTTCTTACTGCCTTCCTGTGTCTAAAATGTAGTAGCTGTGTTGCTGTCTATGCAGGGTCAGAAAGCTCTCGGATTTAATCAAAAATATCTTAATTTGTGTTCCAAAGAAGAATAAAGGTCTTACAGGTTTGAAACGACATGAGGGTGAGTAATTAATGACAGAATTTTCATTTTTGGGTGAACTATCCCTTTAATATATATATAAAAAAATAATAATCATGCTAACACATGCACTGTTATTATTTTTATTATTATCACAACTACTACTACTCAACACCAGTTGAATATCACTGTTCTAGAATGAGCAGAAGTGTATGTGTGTACCATGCATGGCGTGTTTCTGTCCAGACAGCAGTTTGACCAGTGCCCAGAAAGCATCTTCCTCATTCATATAGATGAGTAACAGAGCAGTGATCTGACTCATGCCCTGACAATAGCCCACCTCCTACACACACACACACACACGAGAGAGAATTCATAGTGTGCAGGTTCCTGCCACACATAAATCAAGTGCAAGCACGTACTCATAAAATGATCGCTACTGAGGTTGCATTTTAATTCAGCATTGTGACGCCAGCTTAAAGGAGAAGTCCACTTCCAAAACAAAGATTCACAGATAATGTACTCACCCCCTTGTCATCCAAGTTGTTAATTTCTTTCTTTCTTCAGTCGTAAAGAAATTATGTTTTTTTGAAGGAAACATTTCTGTATTTTTCTCCATATTAAGGACTGATACGGTGTCCCGGAGTTTGAACTTTCAAAATGCAGTTTAAATGCGGCTTCAAACGATTCCGAATGCGGTTGTAAACGATCCCAGCCGAGAAAGAAGGGTCTTATCTAGCGAAACGATTGGTTATTTTCATTAAAAAAATACAATTTAAATACTTTTTAATCTCAAACACTCGTCTTGCCTTTCTCTCCCAGAACTCTGGGTATGTCGAAAAACTCCAATCGTATTTTCTCCCTCAACTTCAAAAATCATTTAAAAATCATCCTACATCGCTGCAGAAGTTCTGACCCAGTCTTTGCAAAGTGAACATGCAAAGAAGATCAAACACCCTTAAAAAAAGTCTTTCGACATACCCTAACTGTCATGAACCGGAACAAAAACAGTCCAGGCAGAGTACACTGCAAAAAATGATTTTTTAACTTAGATTCTTTGTCTTGTTTCCAGCCAAAATATCTAAAAATTCTAAAATCAAGAAGGATTTTCTAGACAAGCAAACATGATTGTCTTGTTTTCAGAAAAAAAGACATCAAATTTAAGTGAGTTTTTGCTTAAAACAAGCTAAATAATCTGCCAATGGGGCAAGCAAAATAATCTTATTTCAAGCAGAAAACAAGATTATTTTGCTTACCTCACTGGCAGATTGTTTAGCTTGTTTCAAGCAAAAACTCACTTAATTTAGACTTGTTTTTTTCTGAAAACAAGACAATCATTTTTTCTTGTCTAAACATCCTTCTTGATTTTAGAATTTTTAGATATTTTGGCTGGAAACAAGACAAAAAAAAAGTAAGAAAAGCATTTTTTGCAGTGTAAGACAAGACGAGCGTTTGGCATTAAAAAGTATATAAATTGTATTATTTTTATTAAAATAACCGATCGTTTTGCTAGATCAGACCCTTCTTCCTCGGGATTGTTTACAAACGCATTTTGGGATCATTTGAAGCCGCATTTAAACTGCATTTTGGAAGTTCAAAATCGGGGCACCATATCAGTCCATTATATGGAGAAAAATGCTGAAATGTTTAACTCAAAAAACATAATTTCTTTACGACGTACATTATTTGTAAATTGTTGTTCTGGAAGTGGAGTTCACCTTTAAATCAACACGGTAATATTCCTGGGTATATTTTACTCACCGTGTTATACACAGAATATGCTGTGAGCACATGAAACAGATCCTGCTGTCTGAAACACACAAGCACACACAAAACATTTAGGATCAAAGAATCAATTCAGTTTTTCTCTTTTGTATGCCATGGGTCAATTAGGTTTAGTACATTTTTGCATGTTCTGTTCTTTTCCTCTCTCATTGTCGCATTGTTTTTTATTCTTGTGGATGTCTAAGGCCACACTGTGAGAATGATCTGAGCCTTTCAAATCTCCACAGGTAAATGTCACATCAGTCAATATGGGCGCTTTAGCTCTGTCACAATTCAATACACCAATAACTGGAAGAGAAACGGTTGGGTGTGGGCGTCTCTCTCTCGCTCCATTGCGTTCTCAACTTTTCCATTTCACATGCTGGTTAAATGTAGCAGTTTTATGGCCATGAGAAATGGAAGCAACTCCGAGGAGAAATAAAAAATGTATTTTATACAGACACAGATTAAAGCCCTACATAAAAAAGCCCCCATCAGCAAAGCAAAGCCTGCTGAGACACCACAATGTATGCTGTGCTGCTAAAGTCAAAAGTTTACATACATCTTACAGAATCTGCAAAATGTTAATTATGTTACCAAAATATGACGGATTATACAAAATGCATACTATTTTTTATTTAGCACTGACATAAGATATTTTACATAAAAGATGTTTACATATAGTCTGCAAGAGGAAATAATAGTTTAATTAATAAAGATGAACCTGTTCAAAAGTTTACATACACTTGATATTTTGAATACTGTGTTCTTACCTGGATAATCCAAAGCTGTTTTTTTTGTTGTTTAGTGATCATTGTTCATGAGTTCTTTGTTTGTCCTGAACAGTTAAACTGCCCACTGTTAGCATTTTTGTGTATTTGAAGCCTTTCCAACAATGACTGTATGATTTTGAGATCCGTCTTTTCACACTGAGGACAACTGAGGGACTCATATGCAACTATTACAGAAGGTTCAAATGCTCACTGATGCACCAAAAGGAAAAACGATGCATTAAGAGCCAGAGGGTGAAAACTTTTGGAATTTGAAGATCGGTAAATTTATCTTATTTTGTCTTCTGGGGAACATGTAAATATCTTCTGTAGCTTCTGAAGGGCAGTACTAAATTAAAACAAATATGATATTTAGGCAAAATAAGACAAACGTACACATCTTCATTCCGTTCAAAAGTTTTCACCCCCCGGCTTTTAATGCATCGTTTTTTCTTCTGACGCATCAGTGAGTGTTTGAACCTTCTGTAATAGTTGGATATGAGTCCCTCAGTTGTCCTCAGTGTGAAAAGATGGATCTCAAAATCATAAGTCATTGTTGGAAAATACACAAAAATGCTGAAAAACCAAAGAATTTGTGGGACCTGAATGATTTTTCTGAAGAACGGTGGACAGTTTAACTGTTCAGGACAAACAAGGGACTCATGAACAACTATCACAATTAAAAAAAAAAAAAAAGCTGTGGATCGTTCAGGTAACAGCACAGTATTAAGAATCAAGTGTATGTAAACTTTTGAACAGGGTCATTTTTATAAATTCAACTATTATTTTCTCTTGTGGACTATATTTAAACATCTTTTATGTGAAATATCTTATTCAGGTCAGTACTAAATAAAAAAAAAAACTGCAGATTCTGCAAGGTGTATGTAAACTTTTGACTTCAACTGTATTTGCAGTAAAATGCTTGAATACTTGAATTAATTTTTTAGCATAAAAAAAAATTATAATCGCATATATTGCCCAGTAGCATTTAAACCTCCTGTGTGTGTTTTTTGTTGGTGTGTGTGTTTAGATGCTCACTTGACATCGTAGCGGTGCATGAACATGATGTGATCTCTGTATGTACGATTTACATCTAGATCAATCTGACGTACATCTGGAGACAAACCCCTGGCTCTGATCTTCAGTTTCTGCGGAAAGAAAGAGACAGTTCACAGAGTTCATAATATCACTAACTATATAGTCAACACTCCGCAGGCCACAAATTCATCTAACGATACGCTCACAGACCACAGCATGATTTCTGCCACACAAACACCTCCAGTTAAAAGGGAATGCAGACTGCAAATCATGTTTTCTGTCCAGTTGGATGCTGCAGGGCTTTAGTAAAGCTGCTATTGTCCGTTTGGAGTGATATTTCCCTCTGCGGTGTGTGTGTTAAACCACATAAATGTTACATTGCAAACCTCAGGGGTTGGCTATTTTAGAAAGTCATATTTAAGCGAAGAGTTTGTGATTGCCTCTCTCACACACATGCACGCACACACACGTTTCTGTGGAATGAACTACCTCTGAAAAAAGCCATGACTATGCTGGAATGGAAAACTGTGTTTACCTCATAGAAGTCCTTTTTCTCCTCCCTGATTTTGGGGATGTCGAGCAGCAAACACCAAACCTGACCTCTGAGCTGCAGTGGAATTCCCTTGTAGATCCTCCTCACCAACTACACAAAAACACACACACGAATAGCACTTCAAATTCAAGAAATCTCTAAACCTCAACCTTGTGAGTGAAAGCACTGCAGTCAGGATTTTAAAAAAATAAACACATAAATAAAATAAAAAGTACGTAAATAAATAAAGTGTGGTAGAAAGTTAACTACAGTTCACACATTTGTAGTCCCATTTTTTATTTCGTTTTTTTTATTTGAAAGAAGTCTCTTATGCTCACCAAGATTGCATTGATTCAATCAAAAATAAAGTAAAAACAGCAATATTGTGAAATATTACTACAATTTAAAGTGACTGTTTTATATGTATAATTATATATAAAATGTATATTTTAACAAAACTACATTTTTTCAAATGAAATAAAAAAAAACAAAACAAAACAAAACACAGGAGTACTTAGTTTAAAGCTTTTTACTTTATTATAATTGTCATACCATTTATGATCCACCCAAAATATTGCAATTAACAAAAAAATAATAAATAAAAATCACTGTACACATAATTTATATTATTTTTAAATTAATTAAATAATTAATAATTACATATATGTGAATTATTAATAATATTTTTACATTTATTATTATTATTATTATTATTATTATTATGTATTTCTATTTTAAAAAAATAAAGAAAATGTCATGTAATTTTAAATAAAATAAACATTTTAACAAAACTAAATTTTTTAAACTAAATAATAAAAATACACAAGACTACTTAGTTTAAAGCATTTTTCTAAAAAATAAAGCTTTTTTAAATATTACAATAAAAAACATCAATTCACTATACACGTCATTTCTATTATTTTTTAAAATAAAATAAATAATATTTAAATAAATAAATATTTAAATTATTATTAATATTTTTATATTTATTATTATTATTATTATTGTAAAAAGAAAATGTCATGTCATTTTAATTAAAATAAATATTTTAACAAGACTAGATTTTTAAAAATGAAATAATAAAAATACGCAAGACTACTTGAAGCTTTTTCTTCATTATAACACTATTTATTATCACACTATTTATGCTCCACCCCAAATATTACAATTAATTTTAAAAACTAAAAAAATAACATTCATCAAGTCACTGTACACATAATTTATATTATTTTTAAATTAATTAAGATATTTTTAATTTATTATTAATGTTTTTATTATTTTAATTAATAATAATAATAATAATTATTATTATTATTGTTATTATTATTATTATTACTTTATTCTGTAAAATGAAAAAGTCATGTCATTTTAAATAAAATACATATTTTAACAAAACAAATTTCTCCATTATAATGTCACACCATTTATACTTCACCCCAAATACAGCAATTATTTTTAAAAATAAATAAATAAATCATTAAATCACTGTACACATAATTCTATTTATTTTTTAATATATTTATTTAATTAATATTTAATGTATTATTCATATTTTTAATTAACTGTATTTATTAATTATTATTATTATTATTTTATTTAGTTACATTTTTGTAAAAAGAAAGAAAAATGTCATTTTAATTAAAATAAATACATTTGAACAAAAGTCACTGTACACATTAATTCTATTTATTTTGAAATTAATATTGAATTTATTATTACTATTTATTTACTATTATTTTGTTGGTTTGTTTTATAAATAGAAAGAAAAATATCATGTCGTTGACTCTCTGCAGTCTGGGATACAGACAACTATATCAGAGACCGATGACTTTGTTTTTTTGTCTAGGTTAGAAGTAGACCCAGACAAGGATTATCAGACTTTCCACATTTCCTGTGCTGATTTTGGGAGAATAGCAGTTAGGAATCGAAGGTGAAATACGTTAAATTGAGCTAAGATAAACATATGCAAATTATTTAAAAACACACAAATACTTAAAAACAATAAACAATATTTAAATCCACAGTACATAATATAACTTTAAATCAACGATGTGGCCACAGATACCGCTGACCTGGTTATTAGGACACCCTCAATATGGATAATCCTGCTGTCTAAACACATTCAACAGCAGAGTAATGGAATACATCTGTGTGTCTGTGTCTCTCACAGGTAATTGTGCAGTCAGTAAAGATTAAACTCCCATCAGAGGACAGATTAAAAGCTCAAAAGCAAAACGCTGAAACCACAAAAGCTAATGGCCGGCGTGAATCGTCTCTCAGCTACAATTAAACTCACCCCGTTGGAACAGAGAGAGAGAGAGAAAGAGAGAGATGTACGACTGCGGAGGGGTTGAGAGGTGAAAGAGAGGAATGAACACTCTTCCGTTTCCTGCACTCATCTGTCCACATTACTGCCGCTAAGTGATTTCCTGAACGTCTCTTCTGCCCTCAGGGCCCATCCATGTATGTGTGTGTGTGTGAGAATTGATGGCTGCTGAGTAGTTCACTTACTATAATGGTAACGACGATATTAATAATCTTCGCGAGGCTCTTGAGGAGCTGATTATTGACAGACAGCAGTGGGCGCATATCCCACAGCCACAAACCCGACGACTGTCTATGTGTGTGTCTCTGCCTCTAATCTCAGCAAAATGAGGCGATTAAGGCTGTTTGTTTATTTGAATAAAACAAGACATTACAAATCGGCAGGTGTCTGTGTGTGTTTGCTTGTGTGTTTGTTGACGGGGGGATTGGTTTTGTAATTGCGGATGTGTAAGAAGTCAATGACTCCATCTGTTTTACAAAAAAGAAAAGTCTTTGAACAGAATGTCTTTGGAGCGAGTGTGTGCGGTACAGCGAAATCAGAACCCAAACAAACATGCAGATCGATACTATATAGCAGGGTTTCTCAAAGTGGACTGATAAAAAGCTAATTTAATTAAAGAAATGTCAACTGAAATAAATCAATAAATGCTAAAATATTATTACATTTTATTTATTAACTTGCAAGCCACATGGCTATTAAAGGAGTAGTTCACTTCCAGTAAAATTTACAGATAATGTACTCACCCCCTTGTCATCCAAGATTCTTGTCTTTCTTTCTTCAGTCGTAAAGAAATTATGTTTTTTGAGGACATTTCATGATTTCTCTTCATATAATGGATATCTATGGTGCCCCCGAGTTTGAACTTCCAAAATGCAGTTTAAATGCGGTTTCAAAGGTCTCTAAACGATCCCAGTCAAGGAAGAAGGGTCATATCTAGCAAAACGATTGGTTATTTTTGTAAAAAAATTACAATTTATAAACTTTTAACTGCAAATGTTTGTCTTTTCTAGCTCTGCGTGAACTCTGTGTATTCCGGGTCAGTACAGTTAGGGTATGTCGAAAAACTCCCATCTCATTTTCTCCTCCAATTTCAAAATCGTCTTACATCGCTGTAGAAGTACCGACCCAGTGTTTACAAAGTGAACATGCAAAGAAGGTCAAACGCCCTTAACAAAAAAAGGTAAAACAGCGATGTAGGACGTTTTTTTCGACATACCCTGACTGTCATAAACAGGAATACACACAGTTCACGCAGAGCTAGACAAGTCAAGCACTTGCGGTTAAAGAGTATATAAATAGTTTTTTCTTTGAAAATGACCAATCGTTTTGCTAGATAAGACCCATATTCCTCGGCTGGGATTGTTTAGAGCCCTCTGAAGCTGCATTTTGGAAGTTCAAACTCACAGGCACCATAGATGCCCATTATATGGAGAAAAAATGCTGAAATGTTTTCCTCAAAAAACCATAATTTCTTTACGACTGAATAAAGAAAGACATGAACATCTTGGACGACAAGAGGGTTAGTACGTTATCTATACATTTTTGTTTTGGAAGTGAACTACTTTAACTGGCATCAGAAAACTGTGAACATACAAATTTGTAGTTAAAATACTAAAATATAAAAGTAAAATCTCAGGGGGTAAATCATATATGGGTCATTCTACAGAACTGGTGCAAACTGCTGTCCTGCAACCAATAAACACATGTAAAAAGCATTTAAGAATTCAAATCTTAGATGTTTACTAAGATCCTTCTATTATCTATTGAAACCCACAATAATATTTAAAATATCAGTAAGTTGATATGATTCTTTAGAGTCTTAATGAAAAGTCTATAATATACTTTGGTTAAAAAATTCTCTGGTTGTGTAAAACAACACCCTTTTTACCTTGTCAAAATGAGCTCTGCAAAAATCATCCCATTCTGAGGGATTGTTCCTTTAAATGCAAATGAGCTCTGCTCGCCCCGCCCCTCTCTTCTCTCTGTGGAGTGACGAGCCTGTTTACTTTAGCCGCATTTAGCGCATTTAGCCGCAAAACTTGCATGTTACTAGGAAAGGCAATTGCAGAGATTCATAAAAAAAAAAAACCTTATACTCACTTCTGCTGTAGGTGAAGCTGGATCATGAATGATTTGCATGAACAGACGCATTTATGTAGATCAGGAGGCGCATTCCCTTCACAAACAAACATATTCCACTGCATCTTTAGCAGCTCAGATGTTGGGAGTAAATGACGATGACTATGTTCATTATTACATCCAGCAACACAACACCTCAATCGCTCAATCGGAGATATTCTTGTCTAATTTGCATCCCTGCTCCGGCATTGAAACAATGGAGGTCGGACTGTTACAGCTGATCTGACAATCAACTAAGGTAAGACGCTCATGTCAGTCAACTATCGTGGGAGCGGCCTCTGTCAGTGTGACAGGCATCTGAGAACGGCTCGATTTGAAAAAGGGGATATTATTTTTACAGATTAATTAAAAACCACTGCATGGACTTACATCATTATCCACCTTATTTTTCAATGCGGAAGTAAGCTGTTTTCTGGTAATGTGTTCATAATCCGCCATAGGGAAATAACGAGAAGAATATCGAAGTGCAGTAAACAGTAAAACAGTTTGCACTACAAACCAGCGTGTTCATAATTACGATAATACATTAAAATAATATGGTAAGAGACACCAGTTTGCAATATCAAACAGTAAAACAAGCTTTTTGTGCATCCAAAAATAGCTGGAAGTGGATGAGACTGGAAGCCAGACACAATGTACAAATGGCTGCACCCACTCTTATGGGAAAGATAAGTTGGATAGGGTAGATTTGTACATACACTGCCAATACACATTAATATTCAAACAACATGTAAAAGTGAAGTTTGCATCCGATTACCCCTTTAATATATATAAAATCATAATTTATTGGGTACTTTCAATTAGTAGGTGGCTGTCCCGAATCCGAACTTTTAAATTTTAACTTATGAAAACAATATTCAAAATTTTTTTTTTTTTTTGGCATTTTATTACACTGTAGGTTTTAAAAATATCTTTTTGATTTTTTTTTTTTTTTAAGTGAAGTTCCAAAAAACAGTGTATGTTTAAGTCCATTGGCTGAGACTGATTTTAACTACACCCCTGCATTTATGATCAGGAAATATTTGTCACTCTCTCTCTCATACCTACATGGTGAGTAGATAAGCCCCATTATTTTGAGATAAATGTGTTCAAAAGTCTGAAAAATCTGTGTGTAACTTTAAGAAACGTCACTACCGAACACCACTTTTCCTTAAACACACTTTTTCGGAAGTTTTTCTAGTTCAGAACTGTGCTAGCTAACCATGCGCTCATTAGCACCTTTGAGGTAGGCTCAAAAGTATCTAAAATTGTCTACCGAAACATTATGTGAGGTTTCTGTTGTGACATCCTTGTTTTTTGAGCTGTCACTACCGAAACATTCACAACCAAAACATGTCATCATTGTTTTGGTAATGACAAAAGAGAACACATAAACCTTTATTTGGGGAAAATAAACACAACTGTAGTTTTAAATTTTAGTATTTTAGTATGTTTCAGTAGTGTTTTAGTATGTGAGTGAAATTTCGTAATGTGATGTGGTCTCTACCAAAACATTACTGTCATGATCGAAACATGGGATGTTTTTTTTCAAAAATAAAGTATACTGAATTATCAACTAAGATGTTATGATAGTGTTTGGTTCAATGCGTATTTAAACTAATGAATTTTTAACTTTAAAATCAGTATGGTCAACTTTATGCCTTTTAACAAGAAAAATTGGATTCAAACTTGAACAAATCTCATAAATTATACTTGAAATAAAGTAAAAATTGTAATTGTTATTGATTTACCTCTAAAAACGCAGCCCTTCTTATTAAACGATATATTATTGTGTTTCGATAGTGACAAATTTGAGGAGAGGACAAATATTCCAAAACTTACTGAAAATACAATATGAGAATCAGCTGCACAATTACTAGAAATGTGTACGTAGATGTTATATCATTTGCATGCATACAAAATTTGTGGAAAAAGACACTTTTTTCAAGATGTTTCCAACTGACTTTGAACCATTTCTGTAGAATGGCCCATATATATGATTTACCTACAGTATCGTGGACAGTTCAACAACTAAATAACGTAAAAGATAAAATACTGTTTGGCATACAAACAATTCTAGAAACTCAGTTTTAGATTTCAAATTCTCACCATTTTTAAAAAAGCAAGACTTGTGGCATGAGGTGAATACTGAAAAAAAAAAAAAAAAAACCTAAATATCTCAAAAAAATAGTTACAGCAAAACGTCAATGATTGCGTGAGCTAGTTGGCTGAAGATCAAACAGGACATGAACTGAATAATACACTTGGTGGTACATTGGTTAAAGTGATAGGAGGTCACCCCAATCTATCCTGAAAAACAAGCTGGGTATTGACCTTCCACTGCAGATGAAGGGAAATAAAATTCCACAAATCACTTGAGAGTAATATTTTTTTCAATTTCTGACTACATGCAAATCCAGGTCACTGTCATGAGTCGCTGAAGCTCATTACAGCATGCATTTCCATCGTTGAGGAAAGCATATCTATGAATGTAATGTCATTAGCAATTTTTCGCAAAAAGAGGACTTTGAATGACAATGTCAGCTTGAGGTTGTTTACACGACAAGCCCTCGGAATGCTCACTAACAATCAGCCAATTAGGTTCGAACTTGAGGAGCTAGACTTTAGCAACAGTAAAATGTAACACTGTACTTGTTTTCATACTATTTTAACAGATATAAAGAAGCTGACGTCCAACAATTTTAAATTTTAAATTTCATCTACAACTATTTTACATTTTATAGATATTAAGTAGATTTCTGGTTTTGATGAAACAGTAAGAGTTTGATTAAAGAGTTAGTTCACCCAAAAATGAAAATTACCCCATGATTTACTCAACCTCAAGCCATCTTACGTGTATATGACTTTCTTTTTTCAGAGAATGCAATCGGAGTTATATAAAAAATGACATAAACCATAAGCAAATTGAAACCATAAGTCCTTGCAAACTCAGTCCGAAATTCTGAATGTGATGTGAAAAATGCAGAAATTTTAACCAGATCCATTTTTTTTTTTATGACGGACGAATGTTTCCGAGGCAGTGTGTAAACATGACTGACACAACATTAGGTCGTATTTATTTTTTAATGTGCGAAAATTTCGACAATAATTTTGGACTCAGTGTGCAAGGCCCTAAATTTATCCGCTGGAATGGCACTCTCTCAGTCAGTGTGGGTACGACAGTTAGCGGAAGTTAGAGTTTATGGTTTATAAAGTTTTAAATATGTACTTTTTTTTATACAAACACATCGATTCGCTTCAGAAAGCCTTTATTAGCCCTCTGGAGCCGTGTGGAGTATTTTTATGATGGATGGATGTACTTTATTGGACTTCAAAATCTCAACACCCATTCACTGCTTTTATAAGCGTTGGAAGAGCCAGGACATTTTTTATTATAACTCCGATTGTATTCGTTTGAAAGAAAACATATACACCTAAGATGGCTTGAGTAAGAATTTTCTTTTTTGGCTATTCCTTTAAATATATATTTATAGCAGTCAGTCCACAGATATTTGTAATCTAAAGTTTAATTTCTAATGGATGAGTAAAAACAAAGTGTCTGGAGTAGCTATGCAGTGAAAAATAAATAAAAAATTGTAGACAGTTTTGTTCTGCTTTTGATGCATCGCAGCGTGCTGCTTATGCTCATTTAGTCCAGACGTAGTGTGACAGTCTAATCGAACTAATTGGACTAATAATAAGAAGTAATAATTAGTTCTACCCAGAGTAATAAACTGCACAACTGTCACGCTCCACCTCAGGCAACATGAAGATTTCTCATTTCACACTAGACGCTGTTAATGGACAGAAATACAATTTAGCACACTAACAGCTGCCTGAAGATGTCCAAACACACTGATGGATAGAAACCAGCAGATGCAGGACAGTGGTTTTCTCAGGGGACCAAACCAATGACGCCCAATACGCAGGACAGAGACAGCCAAAGGGAACGTTAGCCATTTACACGCACAGAAGATGAAAGGCTGAGAAACTGACTTTCTCAAAGTCCTTCAGAGAGTTACAGCCTGTTTATGAGTGACACGCACCTTGTCGCTGTTCTTGTATTTCTCCCAGCTCTTCAACATTTTCAGCCATTTTGTCGTTCTCTCCACTTCCAGATGTTTTTGCTAAGTGCAAACACACAGTGCAATAAATTAAGCAAAACAGACAAAAACTCATAGAAATGTTTAATCTAAGGCAACGCTAAGTGGACTTTAATGAAAATGGATTTCAGTGAGATCTAGAAAGCAATATTAGAACAGCCATATTAAAATTTAGGAAGCCACCCAAAAAAACCCACCAAAAGTCATTTTGAATATCTGCTCTGCGTTTTCTTCTACAAGAACATAATGGCCTCTGAGGCAACGATGTTGCTCTGCTTCTCCAATTTAGAGCTCATTATCACTTTACAACCTGACACTTTAAGTGCTTTCTGTCATGATAAATGTGTGATAAAGAAATCAAAATTTACATTTAAGTCACTTTTCTGCATTATTTTTGCATTTACTTTCAACCAGCTACTGACAAGGACATTTTTATTAGATGTATAAAGTCCATTCCCCTTAAGTTCAGATGTTGCTAATTTTGATTTCTTTGCACACAAAAAGTTAAGGTTGAACCACTGATGTCACATGGACTATTTTAATGATGCCATTACTACCTTTCTGGGCCTTGAACGTGTCAGTTACGTTGCTGTCTATGCAAGGTCAGATAGCTCTCTGATTTCATCAAAATATCTTAATTTGTGTTCTAAAGATTAACAAAGATCTTGCAGATTTGGAACGACATGATGGTGAGTAATTAATGACAGAATTTTCATTTTTAAATGAACTATGCCTTAAATTAAAACCTACACAAGTATTTTTTATCATCTGACTGGTGTACTTCCTCTAGTTTCCAGATAAAACACTGTGGAGAAATTTTCACGGATGCACTAGGAAAGTATCAGGTTGGCTTTGAACGTAAGTTTTATTCACTATTTTGGTATCACAGACACAAACACAGCACTTCACTCACCTTTTCCTCCACTACGTCATACACTGGAAGCTCATCCTCACTGTGAAAGACAAATCACATCAAATTATAAAATGGAAATACACTCTTGGACTAAACTCAATTTTCTTCTGTTGAAACAAATCAAGTGTTTTAGTCCGACCACTGGACTCAGAGATTTATGGTCTCAGATAACCACTAATGCTTGCCCACTGTTCACATAACATGATGGCCGTACAGGGAGAGAAATTGTATCAATAAATCATATGCTGGTTTATGCTGCTGACGTCAAATCTTGGTTGCTCGCATGTATTACTGAAAAAGGAATTACTTTGTTCCACAGGAAGTCCACTCGCTGGATAAATAAACATCACTATTGGTAACGATGTCCCCGTGACCCCCACCCCTGAAACTGCTCAAAGTGCGAGATCTTAGTCAGCTACACAAACAGGAAATAACTGTTTCCATGAAAGACATTTTGGATCTGATCTGGGATATCCATGAGGTAACCCATGGAAGTCGTGACATGACATTAAGGCTCTGTTCCAAACCCTAGTGAGCTTCCTATTTGTCTACATAGGCAGCTAGCTTCTAAGGCAGTATCGTGACCAAAATTTTGTGCAAAGTTGTAAGGTTAGTGAAAATTCAATCAGTGTAATTACTGACTTGTTGTTCATATGGTATTTATTTGATAAACAAAACAAAAATAGTGTGTGTGTGTGTGTGTGTGTGCGCTATGTGGTTGTGTGTGTATATATATATATATATATATATATATATATACACACATATCTAATAAACAAAAAGATATAGAACAAACAAAAAAGCAAAGCAAAACAAAACAAAGCAAAATAAATAAATAAAATACAGAGCAAACAAAACAAACAAAAAACTTAAGGTACAGAAAAAACAAAGCAAAAATAAATAAATAAATAAAATACAGAGCAAACAAAACAAACAAAAAACTTAAGGTACAGAAAAAACAAAGCAAAAATAAATAAATAAATAAAATACAGAGGAAACAAAACAAACCAAAAACTTAGGGTACAGAACAAATAAACACTAAATAAATAAATAAATAAATAAATAAAACATAAACAAAAAAGCAAGGGAAAACAAAACAAAAATACAAAATACAGAGCAAACAAAACAAACCAAACAAACTAAAGGTACAGAACAAACAAAAAATAAACACATGAACAAAAAAGCAAAGCGAAACAAATATAAATAAATAAAATACAGAGCACACAAAACAAACAAACAAATTAAGATACTAAACAAACAAACAAAAAAATCTATGCAAAACAAAACAAAATAAAGAAATAAAATACATAGCAAACAAAACAAACGATAAAACTTAAGGTACAGAACAAAACAAACAAAAAATAAACAGGAACAAAAAAGCAAAACAAAAATAAATAAAACACAGAGCAAGCAAAACAAACAAAAAGCATAAGGCACAGAACAAAAAAAAAAAAAATAAAAAATAAACACAGAAACAAAAAAGCAAAGCAAAACAAAACAAAAATTAATAAATAAAATAGAGACCAAACAAAACAAACAAAAAACTTAAGGTACAGCACAAAAAAATAAAAACAGGAACAAAAAAGCAAAGCAAAACAAAACAAAAAAAGAAATACAGAGAAAACAAAAAACTACAGAGGTACAGGAACAAAGATACAGAACAAATAAATAAATAAACAAACACAGGAACAAAAAAGCAAAGCAAAACAAAACAAATATATATATATATATATATATATATATAGAGAGAGAGAGAGAGAGAGAGAGAGAGAGAGAGAGAGAGAGAGAGAGAGAGAAAGAAAAAACTTAAGGTATAGAACAAACAAACAAAAAAAAATAAACACAGGAGCAAAAAACGCAATGCAAAGCAAAACAAAAATAAATAAAATACAGAGCAAACAAAAAACTTAAGGTACAGAACAAGCAAACAAAAACACAAAAAAGCATATTGAGCAAACAAAACACCTAGCAAAAACAACAAAAAACTTAATGCAAAAATCAAACGAAAGACAAAACTGTAAGAAACACTGGCATGTGTGGCCAAGTCAGGTCTATCTCTCATCTACATATACTTCCTTGAACCTTTCCAATTCTGTAACTTATCTTTCAATCTTTTTTAGCCTCTGTCTCTCTGCCACCGACTTTTCTGTAGCCATTTTTCTTTCCTCCTGTCTCTCTACCCCTACAATTATAGAGTCATGATATGCCAGACACATGTGGCACCCTATAAATATCGCATAGTGCACTGCTGTTTAAGGGGCCCGGGTAAGCCACAAACCTCCCTGCCAGTGCAAAAACAGAGTAGAATCGAGAAGACAGGAGAGGCCAAAGGAGCAGACAGATATCAAGATAAGGGTGTACAGTGAACGCTCAGGCTCTTTGAGCTCTCTGCTGGGTTTCTCCAGTACCTGCATCTTCTCACTCATGTGTAAGATCTCGCACAACAGAATAATGCATGCTTCTTACTGCAGGAATCCGAAGCGGTCCACCACTTTATACAGATCAAAATTGGCCTCCTCCCACGGCTCCACCTCCGCACTTTCTTTACCCTGAAAGCACAAATAATACAAAGCCGCTGAGAAACAGTTTTAGTGTGTATGTGTGTGCAAAGTTGGCTTGGCTCCACTGATCTGTGAATTTGTTGTTTGTACATATTTAAGGCAGGTAATGAGGGGTCGGTAGAATGTGGACAGGTTTAGTGTAACACATATAAACAATTCAAACTGAAGAAATAAAGAGAGAGGCGCCTGTGGCAGAAACAGATCATCCTTGAGTAAGAACAGTGTTTACGAAAGAAGAAAGACACATGTTTTGTTCTGACCACACATACATTTTTTTTCTAAACTTGTGCAGTTAATTCTGAGCCACTTGACACAGAGACTTCATTTAAAATGTATTTTGTAGATATTTTCAGGAGCAGAAAATACTAATCCTCTAGAGAAGCTGGTGTGAACTGATTTCTTTGAGACATTTAAAAATATATAATAAAATAACAAAATAAATAATACACTAAAATTGTATTATATTGAATTAAATAATAAAAAAAAAAACTAAATAATAAAATTAAATTATATTAAATTCAAAAATAAAATAACAAATTACATTTAATTGTGAACTGATTACTTTACTTTGAGAGAAATAAAAAAATAAAAAAATAAAAAAATAAAATAAAATTTCCTTCAATTAAATAAAATAATAATAAAAAATGTAGATTTTTTTCAGTCTTTAGGGAGCAGAACATACAAGGGAGCTGGTGTGGGCTGATTACTTCACTTTGAGATAAATAAAATAATAAAATAACAAAATAAACAATACAATAAAATTGTATTACATTGAATAAAATAAAATAAATAAAATAAAACTAGATAGTACAATAAAATTGTTAAATTAAGAAAATAAAAGAACAAATTAAATTTAATTAAAAATACAATAAAATAACAAAATAAATAATAAAAGAAACTTATTATTATTAATTTAATTAAATAAAAAAATATATTTTGTTGATATTTTCAGTCTTTAGAGAGCAGAAAATACAAATTCCATAGAGGAGCTGGTGTGGACTGATTACTTCACTTTGAGATAAATGAAATAAAATGAAATAAAATGAAATAAAATAAAATAAAATAAAATTAAAAAAAAATAAAATAAAATAAAATTTTAAAAACTACTTTTACATTAAATAAAAATTAAATTAAATTAAATTACAAAATACAAAAAACAAAAAAAAAAACAAACAAAAAAAACAAAATAAATAATAATAAAATAAAATTAAAATAAAATAATAAAATAAAATATAAATTAAATTAAATTAAATAAAAATAAAAATTAAATTACATTAAATAAAACAAAATAAATAAATAAATAAAATAAAAAAACTAAAATATTAAAATAACAAAATAAATAATTAAATAAATAAATAAATAAATAATAATAATAATAAAATAAAAAAGACTGACCTGCAGAACCATGCCTATCAATAAAAATAAAGCTGTGAGGTAAAATATACAGTCAGTTCATTAGGTTGTAATTTGCCACACACCAATGTTACAATTCATAATCTACTAATAAACTAATAAAGAGACAATATTACAACTGTATACTATTTGAAATAAAGAAATAACAATAAAAAACTACAATTATAATAAAAATAAATAATAATAAAAATTATAAATAATAATAAAATAATTATAATGCATGTTAATAAATGATTAATAATAATAATAATAATAATAATAATAACAGAATAAAAGAACAACAGCAAATTAATAATAAAAAATATACTAATTTTCAATACTTTGTGTTCACTATGCATATCCAATTTTACTAATCACAATTTTTGAGTCACATTTTAGATAAGCATGTGAAAACATGGAGAGAAAAAAAAAAAAAAAAAAAAAAAAAAGTTGAAGCACTTTACCCACTGACAAAATCATTCATCCCAAAAGCCATTAACCTGCCAGGCCAATAACTAACTGTCTATATTATGCAATATGCAACATGTGCACTTTGTCATGTTTGCAAGAAGATCTATGCAAATTTAAATCTAATGCAAATCTTAAGATCTTAATAGATCTGGGAGAATGAGAAAAGAACAGGAGGAATCAATCGGCAGAAGCGAGAACGAGAGTGGGGGAGCCATAAAAAAAGAATGAGTATGAAAGAAATCAAGAATCAGAGACAAATATGAACTGGTACAGAGAGAAGCCATATCAAGGGCACACGCACACACTCATTTATCTCTGTCTCACCCTCTGGTGTGTGTGTCACAGGCATAAATCTACAGTGGGATATGATAATCTGATTGCATGTCACAGTGACATGCATGGCTGTGGGAAATATTTCGGCCTGTGACACGCGCCAAGGACGTACCCCTCCTCCACAGTTTTCTCTCAAGACTTTCTGAATTTATTCATCCCTCTAGACTTGCCACTTGAGACAATGACCTCACAAGAATAATATTACATGTAATAACAAGTTAACATTCGATATTTGGCTAACATTTGACATTTAAACAATGATTAAATTACATCATTACCAGGCTCTGTGGCATTTACATTTCCCTTCTGTTACTTCCTTCTGAAATGTTGCATGAGACTGTGACAACACCCACAACTACAACAGGAACATCAGTGGCACGCGTTCCATAACATACATAATAAAGTTTGTTGCAGATGTGCTGATTTGATGGCTGTAAAGGCGATGCTTTTAGGACACATCTTCTCAGAGAGGGTTTTATTGTGCTGACAGATCAGCTGCTACTGTTGTGGAGGAAGTTGAGCTCTTAATTCATTCCTTTTAACCGATAAATCATCAGTGAGTTAAATTTAGTGAATCAGTCTGTGAACAAATTATTCAGAACATTTTTTTAAATGTATAAACTAATGAATTAATTAATTAAAAACAACAACAACAACAACAGCAAACTCAGACTAAGATGAATGATTTCTTTATGAGTCAGACATCTCAGCAAAAATTCACAAGTGATCTATGGACAATGTCAAGACTTTTAGGGAATAAAGTCTTCATAAACGTATCATACATGCACTGCTTTTATAGTGTTTTATTTGATTATGGTCTTGATCTTTGAAAGCTCTAGCCTTCATTTACTTTCATTAACAATACACACACAAAGAAACAAAACAAAAACCCAGCTCAAACCAAAGCAAAAACCAACCAATCAACCAACCAAAAAAACAACAACAACAACAACAACAACAAAAAAACCCCATAAATAAACAAAATATAAAAACAAACCAAACCAAACTAAACTAAAATAAACTAAACAAACAAAACAAACAAAAAAACAAAACAAAACATAAAACCAAACAAGAAATAACCAAACCAAATCAACAAAGAAACAAAGCAAAACAACAAACCAGACAAAAAAAACAAAAAAACAAACAAACAAAAAAAAAAAACAAAGAAAAACCAAACAAAAGAAAAACCAAACAAAAGGGAAAAAACAAACCAAACAAAAAACAAAACATAAAACAAAAAATAAAGAAAAACAAAACAAACAAAAAACTAAAACATAAAACCAAACAAAGCAAAAAAACAAAAAAAAAACAAAAAAAAAACTAAAAAAAAAAAAACAAACAAAAAACTCAAACAAAGAAAAAACAAACAAAAGGGAAAAAAACAAACCAAACAAAAAACAAAACATAAAACAAAAAAAAAAAACAACAAACAAACAAAGAAAGCAAAAAATGAACCAAAGAAAACCAATCAACCAAATACAAACAAACAAAACAAACAAAAACCTAAGCCAAACAAACTAAGCAAAAAACCCCCCAAAAAACTAAAAAAAAAAAAAACAAACAAAAGAAAAAACACAAACCAGAAAAAACCTAAATCACATCAACAAACAAAGCCAAAAGCCAAAACAAACAAAATAAAATAAAACAAAACAAATGAAAAAACTAAACAAAAAAATAAAGAAATAAAGAAATAAAGAAAACCAAACAAAATACCAAACCAAACAAAAACAAACCAGACAAAAATCCAAGCCAAGCAAACTAAACAAAAAAAACAAACTGAAAAAAAAAACAAACAAATAAAAAAAACAAATCAAACCAACAAACAAAGCAACAAAAGAAAAACACATTGAAAAAAGAAAAAATAAATAAACAAAAAATCTAACCAAAGAAAACCAAACAAACAAAAAAAACCCAAACAAAAACCCAAGCCAAACAAACACCCCCCCCAAAAACAAACCAAACGAAAAAAATAAACAAAAACATAAACCAAACAAACAACAACAAAAAACTAACTAAACCAAACCACACAGAAAACAAACCCAAACCAAACAAACTAAACATGAAACCAAAACAAACAAACAAAAAACAAAGCAAACAACCAAAACAAACAAAAGAAAAACAAACCAAATGAAGAAAAAAATCAATGAAAAAAAAAAAATCAAAAACAAATTAAGAATTCAAAGAGTAACATTTTTAGACTAATATTTTAGAGGCCCCCCAAAAAAAAAACATAACAACAAGAGCAAACGTGTTATGCTTTCTGAGTCAAGAGACAAATCCCAGTGTACGCAAGCTTATCACAATCCAATTAACAGACTCGTTACAGAATTAGAGCCCCCTAACGAGAGCTCAGATTACACTCAATTTAAACGATCAATTTACAAACTGGACACGCAGGAGAGATTTCATGAGGACAAATCATGAAACCTTTTAGTGAAAACACACATTACTCTTACAAAGGTGACAGGAAGTCATAACACTCTGAGTTAATATTTATTACCACATAATCATTATTGCATTTATGCAATACAAACTCTCATTTCACTTTTAGCCATCATAGTCTTCATACTTCACAAATATATGCTTTAACAAGTGTATCTTCTAGAAAGCCTGTACAATGCCAAACATGCCTTAAGAATAATGAGTGATATACACAACAGATGGCGAACAGGTGTTTCGCAACATAGCTGTGATAATAAAACATATCTTAACGCCCTATTGACCAATCACACAAAGCGAATTCTCTGTGTCATTCTAAATCAGAAATGTAGCAGAAAGCTTTAGCTGCTTTAGCAACAGATGAGAGTACAGAAAATCTCGCACAGTAAATGTGATGTGCACAGGCTGTGAACTATGATGGAAGGAAATGACTGGCAGGAGCAGCGTATGTGTTTATTGTGTTTTTGTTTTTCTTGGAAGTGGATTGGAGGGTACTTGGCTAGTGAGTGAATGGCAGCTGTTTTCTCTCACCTTGTCATATTTGGCGAGAATCTCAGCTCGCTCCTGTTCCAACTTCGCTGCAACATCCTGCTCTGAATCAGACGCTGGAAAGAGAAACAGAGAGGGAGAGCAATTAGCCGCAATTTTCACTGTCCACTACGTGAATCATCTTTAATAAGCCTGTGCTCTCAGATATTTCGAGAAAAGACCTCTTTGCACTTTGAGACACGCACACACACATTCTCTCTTTTCTATCCGCTACAGCATAGCAACAAGTGGCTGTTCAAATAGGACTGAGCCAGTATGTGGCTCTCAAGGGCAAACTGCGTCATTCACATCCAAAGCAAACAACCTGGGGCTGCTTTTATAGGAGGGTTCTAGGTTTAGTACAGACTCTATGGACAGCATGTCTACATTATGCACAGCAAATATTGTAGACGTGTCCCTCAGTTTGTACACAAATGCACAACTAAATTAGAGGCTAGAAAGTTTAAAGAAATGTAATTAAATTCTGTCTGTCAAGCTCTCTTCAAAAAATATCTTGCTTTTTACATCGAGAGACCAGATTTGCAAGTCACTTATGAGAGTAGTAAAATAATAAAAGCTAATAAAAAGAAAAAAGCCAAGAATTCACAACCCAGAATTTGGTAAGAATAAAACAGTTTTTGTCACAGACAATATCAAACAGTCAAGACACAGAAATAAATCAATCAATCAATCAATAGATAAATGTCATAATATTTACTGTTAGATCAAATAAAACCCAATAGGAAAAAAATAGTACATAAAACAAACAAAACACCCCCCCTCAAAAAGCAAAAACAAACAAAACTAAAACTCAAAACAAAACAAACAAGCAAAAACCAAACCAAACAAAAGAAACCCAAACAAAACACCCCCCACCAAAAAAACAAACAAACAACCCAAACAAAAACCCAAACAAAAAGCCAAGCCAAACCAAACAAACCAAAACAAAAAACAAACCATAAATAAATCTAACATGCACTACTTTTATGTTTTGTTTGATCAAGCTCCAGTACTCTTTTACTTTCATTAGCAATATACAAACAACAAGAACAAAACAACAAAAACCCCAAAAACCAAAACAAAGAAAAAAAAAAACCCACAAAACAAACAAAAAATAAACCAAACAAAACCAAACCAACAAACTAAAAAAATAAACACAAACCAAACAAAAAATAAAACATAAAACCAAACCAAAAAACAAAACAAAAAAACTAAACAAAAGAAAAAAATAAAAACACCCCCACCCTCAAAAAAAAAAAAAAAAAAAAAAAAAACTAAATGTAAAACCAAACCAAACCAAACACTAAACCCTACCAGCAACCACATCGAACAAAACAAAAAAACAAATGAAAAAATGAAGCCAAACAAAACGAACTGTTACAATATTTACTGGTAGATAAAAATACAACCTGACAGGAAAAAATAGTACATGAATTATACATGCACTGCTTTTATGGTGTTTTGTTTGATCATTCTGGAGCTTGAAAGCTGTGCAGAAAAATTCCTACAGGTTTGGAGCAACATTACTTTTCCTTTTTATAAATACTTTCAAAAACACAAACATCACATTTCTGCTTTATAAACTCTTTAGAACATATAGGCCCGTAGACATTAAAAGCATTAAGGTAAAAGCAACAGTGCTTATTTTAACAACTAAGGGATGAGTTAAAATGATTTTCTGTGGTACTTCACAGCATTTTACGACACTGTTGACAGAGCTTAGCTTGTATTGAACCTGGCACATTCCCATCGAAGCAGCACAGAAAAAGAACCAGAGTGAGATAAGAGAATACTGTGTGTTTGAGGGCAATAAAACACCCTACTGGATCCCAGCCTGGACTTTGATGTTGTCTATGAAGTGTGCAGACACACAATCAGATGGAAACATTCTCCTGTCAAGAGCTCTGCTGTGGGGATGTTGATGTAGGATTGGGTTTTCTGTGTATTTAATGTGCCCTGCTGCTAGTGCACAAACATGTCTATTTTGCACATGGAGCCGGCCAATGAAATGACAGCCAATTGCATGGAGTGGTCAATCATTTCCTCTCCAGGAATTAGGTTAACTGTGCCACTTCCTGTTTGGCTTGGTTCCATTCTGAGTGTATTTCGCAGGCAACACTTACTTACAAAGGCTTCCACCAGCTTTCAGCCCTTGGGTTAAAGCCAGCTAGATTCCCATGCTGGATGAATAGGCTTTTAAAGTCAATGGAATTTTTATGGAAGGACGTGTTTGTGTATGTGTGTGTGTGTGTTTGTGTGTGTGTGTGTGTGTTTAACAGATGCAAGCAGAATAAATAAAAGCACATTAGAGCAGATGAGAAAAGTATGTTAGATGATAAAAGCTGTCAGAAAAAGAAGCATATGTGATTGAGATGAGATGAGATGAGATGAGATAGAAAATACTAGATAAGAAAAAAAGAGATTATGAGAAAGAAGAGAGCATGTATGATAACATAATACACAGTGGAGATAGAAATTAGAAAACAACCTATAATTTCCTAAATTTCAAGGTCACTGCTTAGTCCTATTTGAAGTTATCCTAAGAGGAGTAGAAGGACAGTTTTTAAGCATATTTCATAAATGAATTGCATTCTGAAACACAGTATAAAAAAACTTGAATTAAATATTTGAAAAAGAACTCGGAGCAAAATTACAGATACCTCCAAGTTATTGTTAATCTGGAACCTGGTATTAATTTCCTTAATTATATGACAAACCCTATTTAACCGGCAGCACTCCTCTAATTTTCACTGAGATTGCAAGATGGCGGGCCACTCTAAGGTGACTGAAACCCTGAGACAGGAGGTTGGGATGACCACAAATCTGTGATTTCTCGAATATTGCAGGTTTACAACGACACTAATTCAAGCCCTCAAAAGGCTGGTCATCCACATAAGACAAATGCATGAAAAAAACTGGATAATGCAGGTCTCTGTGCTTGCTTGTCTTTTTTAAAAGTCAAGAGTCAAAATTTCAGGAGCACCCTCTAATCAACAATCAAAAAATCTGATCAAAAATTAGCCTTACCATTACGAGGTGATATATGACTCCTTAAAGTGATTTACACGGGGTTGTTTTTTTCCTTTGTAATGGCAATTTTATAACTTAATTTGAAGTATGTCATCTTTTATGTCAAGTTTTTAAAAAATTATACTTTATAAACTTTTTAAAAATATCTAATTAAAACAAGTAGAATAAGAATAAGTTATCAATCAAATGAAATCAGTATTGACAAAAGTAATTTGTCCTACAGAGGTGGCACAGAAGAACACAAAAGTGGCTTGTAGGCATATTTTCATGTTTAATGAGGCTCAGAGTGCAATCAAATTCATCAATTCATATTGAGATTAATGTTTCAAATATAACATTTTAAATACAGAAATATTAAACAACTTAAATAACTGTAAAGATACTTTAAAAATAAAACTGCCAGTAGCTGGCGGCAAGTCACTGATTTCATTACTGAATCATTCATTCATTCGATTTGTTCAAACAGCTGATTCATTCAGGAATAAAGCAAGTGACTGTCTTTATGAATGGGAAATTGAATCATTGACTCACTAGATTTGTTTAAAAGTGCCCTTTCATTCATAAACGAAACAATGTTTTGTTTGAATGGAGATGCGCAGTGGCCCAGTTGTGACTATTTTTGATGCCGAAATAGAGCAAAATCAGGCAATAGTATTATAGTTAGGCAATGTAAGTCACTTAATACTAACTTCTTGTTTATTTGACGGTTGTATTAAATCAATATCTTGTTTAAAAAATCCCTTAAAAATCATTAAAAGCTGTCACGCAATCTCACAAAGGTCTATTATAATCAACAAAGCTTTCTCACTGCACAATGAATCTGTTATTTACACTCTCTCTACAGTTTGTTGTGATACATTACTCAATGTTGCAAAAACACATAGAAATCTTTGACGCTCCCCTCAGCGCAAACACAAATATGCTGATCGGATCAGTCACACTAGTGCTCCTAAATATTTTTTCATAGTAGCACACAGTTGTTTTCAATGGTCACACTGTAGAGCCCTGTATTGCAGAAGGAGAAATCGGTTCAACACTGCAGCTGGAACTGCACGTGAAGAATGTGGGAGAAAATATGAGAAAAGTAGTATTTAATATGAGAGTATTTATTATGACATGAGTCAAAACAAGACGAGAGAAAACAGGATGTGAGATGATAAAAAAAGATGCATGTGAAATAAGGAACAAGACAAAAATACAGTAGACTAGATCATATGAAAGAAAGAGACCAGATGAGATGAGATGAGAAGAGAAGAGACAAGAAGATAATGAAGAAGACAAGAAGACATATGGTCTCGTCAAGTAGAGACAGCATTTTGTGAGACATAAGGAGATGAAAGAAAGGAGCACTGCATATGAAAGAAGAGACAAGATGAGATAACTGAACAGAGATGAGAAGAGTATGTGAGAGAAAAGAGATGAAACACGAAGAGCAATTATGTGAGAGACGAAAAGACGAAGAGGTTTGAGTATATGAAAAGAGAAAAGACAGCATGTAGGAGACAAATCAAGACAGAATGAGAAAAGAAAAGGCGAGAAAGGAAGACAGTAGTTTACATGGCTGGTGGTCTTAAAGCTCTGGGGCCTCCACGGCATTTTAGCATTCACTCAGCGCCATGTTTCAGCTCAACACTCTCTCGTTCATGCTCTATACATCAGTCTGACAGCTCACGCTGAGCGTATGTGAGCACAAGCGTATTTAGAGATGAGCGAATGATCTCCGAGGCCTCTGCGGCAGAGGCGTCGTACACGAGAATGAGAAGCATTTCAATCCCTCTTAATGGTCATTTGTCAGATTAACAGAGCTCATTCACGTGGATAAGAGTGAAGAAATCGCAGCTCATCTTCCCTTACGATTTCTAGAGCTGCACTGCTCAGCAGAGATACTGCAGCAAGCTGACTAGAGACGCAATTACTGTGAATTATGAAGGAAAGACTGCAGCAATGACGCTATGCTCAATTTTTGAAACGGGACATGTCAGAGCTATTATTAAATGTGCATAAATACAGCTATGAGAATCTCAAAAGTTAGCTTAGCACTTTAAAGCTAGATTTGAAAGCATAAGATCTCCACCCACCCTGCATAATAACTCTCCAAAGCCAAGCCTCCTCTAAAACACATGAATGTGCACAGGCAGACCAGAGGCCAACCTGTGACAAGACGAAGTTTGTAGGGGGTTGAATGCAATGCTGGCGGATTACCAAACACTAAATACTAAATTGAATATAGATGAGTCCTTAAAGCTACAAAAGTTATTGATTTCCTATTTTCTTGTGTTCTTTGATTGATGGAGATCACAGCAGCTGGGTTATTAGATGCTGCTATTACTTTAAGAGCTTGGCTGCTATTACTTTAAGAGCTGCCGCTGCTGAACGCAACACGGATCTGACACGCATGCTCGTAGTTTCATTTGCACTTTAATATGAAATTATGTAGGATACAGCGCACACCGCTGCATTTGTGCATGCAATTGAAGACCATGTGCTACGAGCACAGTATGACAGGTTGACAGGACAGGTAAATTCATTTTTACTGATGCATGGCCTAAAAGCATCTCATCTGACCACAGTTTACTGTTTTTCTACTAAAGCACCCTCGTGACCTTTCTCGCGCATGTTTGAGTAGCGCCTGGCACTTAAGTGAAGACAGAGTGCACGTCTCCCGTTTGATGTGGTTGTAAAGACGTTCTAAATAAACACACTTCTTGTCAAGAAAAAAAGGCAGAAGCAGCAGTTGTGAGTGGAGTGGCCAACCCTAGCCCTGCCCCTGTGTTAAATATTTTTAATGCTGTTAAACTGGAAAAATTAATCACTAGCGTTAATGCGCTTATTTTGACAGTGAGAAAATAAATGCCAGCTTACAGTTGAAGTCAAAAGTTTACATACGCTTGTCTGCAAAATGTCTATTTTACCAAAATAAGAGGGATTTTACAAAATGCATGTTATTGTTTATTTAGTACAGACCTCAATAAGGTATTTCACATAAAAAATGTTTACATATAATACTTTTTTTTTTTTTTTATAAATTAATAGAACTTATAAAAAATGACCCCTTAAAAACTCCCTTGTTTGTCCTGAACAGTTAAACTGCCTGCTGTTTTTCACAAAAATCCTTCAGGTCCCACAAAATCTTTGGTTTTCCAGCATTTTTGTGTATTTGAACTCTTTTCAACAATGACTGTATGATTTTGAGATCTATCTTTTCATACTGAGGACAACTGAGAGACTCATATGCAACTATTACAGAAGGGTCAAACGCTCACTGATGCTCCAGAAGGAAACACAATGCATTAAGAGCCTGGGGGTAAAAACGTTTGGAATTTGAAGATAAGATAAATTTCAAGATAAATTTAATTTATTTTGTCATCTGGGAAACATGTAAGGAACTTCTGTAGCTTCTAAAGAGCAGCACTGAATGAAAAAATATGATATTTAGGCAAAATAAATAAAATGTATACTGTCCATTCTGTTCAAAAGTTTTCACCCCCTGGCTCTTAATTCATTGTTTTTCCTTCTGGAGCATCAGTGAGCGTTTGAACCTTCTGTAATAGTTGCATATGAGTTTTTTAGTTGTCCCCAATGTGAAAAGATGTATCTTAAAATCATACAGTCGTTATTCAAGGGTTCAAACACACAAAAATGCCAAAAATTTGTGAGACCTGAAGGATTTTTCTGAAGAACAGCAAGCAGTTTAACTGTTCAGGACAAACAAGGGACTCACAGCTGTGAATCATTCACATAACAACACAGTATTAAGAATCAAGCGTATGTAAACTTTTGAATGGGGTCATATTTATAAATTCAACAGTTATTTACTCTTATGGAATATACACTACCGTTCAAAAGTTTGGGGTCAGTAAGACTTGTAATAGTCTTTAAAGAAGTCTCTTATGCTGATCAAGGCTGCATTTATTTGATTAAAAATATAGGAAAAAAAAAAAAAAACAGTATTATTGCAAAATGTTTTTACAATATAAAATAATGTTTTTTATTTTAACATACTTTAAAATAGAATTTATTCCTGTGATGAAAAGCTGAATTTTTATCAGCTGTTACTCCAGTCTTAAGTGTCACATGATCCTTCAGAAATCATTCTAATATGCGGATTTATTATTAGAATGATCAATGTTGGATAATATCAACAGTTGTGCTGCCAAATATTTTTTGGAACTTGTGATTTTTTTTTTTTTCAGGATTCTTTCATGAATAACAAGTTTAAAAGGTACAGTGTTTATTCAAAATATAAATATTTTATAACAATGTAAATTATTTATTATTAACTTTTAATAAACTTTTAATTATTAACTTAATACATCCTTGGTGAATAAAAGTATTAATTTCTTAAAAAAAAAAAGAAACAATAAAAATGTACTGACCCCACACTTTTGAACGGTAGTGTATGTAAACGTGAAATACCTTATTGAGGTCAATACTAAATAAAAAAATAACACGCACTTTGTATGATCCTTCTTATTTTGGTAAAACTATTAACATTTTGCACATTCTGCAAGGCGTGTATTAACTTTTGACTTCAACTGTATATACATACATGCATACATACATGACGGTACCAAAAAAGTTGTTCCTCATGCTTGATAGAGTAGTTATTCATTCAAAAGACTCAAATAATTAAGTACTTTGACATAATTTTAGATACAGCTGAGCATCCTGGGCTCAACATCAATCCAAAAATCAGAAACATACGTTTTAGGCACTGCAAAATTTTGTTTGCACAGAATGTGGGAATAAGAACGTGTTCCTGTAAGCAATAATTAGCGTTCATGTGTAACTGTTTCCATTTATGTATAGTTTTTTTTCTCCTGTGCATATGCTAGATTCTTGCGTATGAGTGGAATTTTGTTGTGCAAATATGAAAGTCTTTTTTTTTCTTTTTTTTTTTTAGAAATTGTATCTATACTAGTTTTTTTTCAGTGTAGCTACTTATCACAATAAGCTAATTTTATAGAAGATGACATTTAAACACATTTATCAAATAAAAGTTCATCTAAACTGAACTCATTAATATGACAAGATGACAAGAAAGATTACAATAAATAATACTGTGTAATGTGAGCAGTACAGCGATTCCGGTCATCTGACAGTAGCACAGTGAGGACACAGTCTAAGTAAACCACACAGACACACACACAGTAGTCTCTCTTGTGTGCAGACGAACTACGAGCAACACATGTTCCTCTGTTCATTCTTTCACTCCGGCATCTTCGCCCTCACAGACGATTCCACTCAGACTGAAGAGCCATCCAGCTTTCTGTCACACACACACACATACTCATGCTGACACTGTCTGACACCATTCAACAAAGCATCATACAGCTCTAAAAGGAAGTCAGTCAAGTAGACATTCCCCAGCTATTTTTATCAACACTTAAGGAACTTATTTCTAATTTTTCCCACTTATACAACTCCCTCCCTACTTCCTGACGAATGTTCTTCTGCCTTTCTCAATCTCTCCCCCTCGTTTCAGTGTCAAAATACCCAGAACTTCCTCAGAGTGGTATTTTGAGTGGTGTGATGTCAATGAATGGTCTGGATCTTTATGACTTTACAGACGCACACACAACCCTGGGAAAGCGTCTGTCATTACAGCTCACTCACACACACGTACATGGGCGGCTTCAAGCCGCAAACAGCAAGCTATCATTCAAATCATAGCCTCTGTATGTCAAGTTCAGCCCATGATGGAAAAGATGCACTGTACAAATCAAAGCTTTAAAAGCAATGCTCTTTAATGTAATTTCAACGTGTCACTTGATTTGTAAAAGCATAAAAATCATGTTTAATGCATTTAGAATGGTCCATGGGGCAAAGATTTTTCTACGTTAAACATAATACACTGTGTTTTGTAAATGACATATTTACAGTAAGATTTAATTTATTAAATAAAAATGAAAATTTTGTCATTAATTACTCACCCTCATGTTGTTCCAAACCCGTAAGATCTTCATCTTCAAAACACAAATTAACTATATTTTTTGATGAAATCCAAGAGCTTTCTGACCCTGCATAGACAGCTAAGAAACTTTCACATTCAAGGCCCAGAAAGGTAGTAAAGACACTGTTATTTTTGCCTTCTTTGCACACAGAAAGTATTCTTGTAGCTTCATAAAATTACAGTTGAACTACTGATATCACATGGACTATTTTAACAATGTCCTTACTACCCTTCCGGGCCTTGAACGTGGTAGTTCTGTCTGTGCAGGGTCAGACAGCTCTCGGATTCCATCAAAAATATCTTAATTTGTGTTGTGAAGATGAATTAAGGCATTACGAGTTTGGAACAACATGAGGGTGAGTTATCAATGACAGAATTTTTATTTTTGGGTGAACTATCCCACCAAAGCATTTATGGAATTAAGTCAAAGCCATTATACTGGGATAAACGTTGCAATAAACACACTTAAATTAAACACTGTCCCCGTTAACATGACAATTTATTAAACTAATTGTTGTGGGGTCATCGGAAATTGATAGGATTCTTTAGGGTCTTAATGAAAAGTCTAAAATATACTTTAGTTAAAAATTCTCAATGGTTGTGTAAAAACACCCTTTTTACCTTAAAATGAGCTCTGCAAAATCATCCCATTCTGAGGGATTGTTCCTTTAAATGTAAATGAGCTCTGCTCGCCCCGCCCCTCTCTTCTCTCTGCTGCTCTGAGAGATTGTTTACTTTAGCCGCATTTACACATTTAGCCGTGAAACTTGCTAACTAGTACGTTATTAGAAAAGGTTATTGCAGAGATTCATAAAAAAACCTTATAACCACTTCTGCTGTAAGTGAAGCTGGTTCACCAATGATTTGCGCGAACATAGACAGATATATGTAGATCGGGATGAGCATTCCCTTTACAAACAAACATAATCCACTGCATCTTCAGCGGCTCAGATGTCAGGAGTAAATGACGACCACTATGTTCATTCTTAAATCCAGCAACACAACACCTCAATCACTCAATATGAGATATTCTTGTCTAACTTACATCCCTGCTCCGGCATCGAAACAATGGAGGTCGGACTGTTACAGCTGATCTGAGGTAAGACACTCATGTCAATCAACTATCGTGGGAGTGGCCTCTATAGGTGTGAGCCCACACCGACAGGCATTTGAGAATGGCTCGACTTGAAAAAGGGGATATTATTTTTACAGATTAATAAAAAAATCACTGCATGGATTTTTATCATTATAGTGTGGATTTGTAAATACACTGCCAACACACATTAATGTTCAAATAACATCTAACAGTGAACTTTGCATCCGATGACCCCTTTAATGAATTATTAATTACATTTATTATTTACAAAAATTTTTAAAAGATGATTTTTTTTTAATGCAATTTGTTTGCGGGAGGCCAAACAAACGTAGCATTACATTTGATTTATGCAAAGTAAATTGCAATAGTATTTTTGTTTATCAGCTATGACAAAGCAAATGCCTTATAAGACGTTACAGTACATGCTGTATTTATACCAAAAACCAAAAATTTAAAAACTAGTTTGCAACAAACTCACACTGAGAGATATTCGCATTCAGAGACTCATTAGGCTTTCTGCTTCCATCTTTTTTCTCAGTCAAACTCCTCTCTCTCTCTCATCAGAGTGCAAGTGAGTAACTGTAATGTCAAGCCTGATTGGTGACACGCTCATTTCCCGCCTGTTGTTCTCTCCTCTTGACTCATACATCATTTCATCCTTATTTTATCCTTAATGAAAGACAGGACAGAGCAGAAACCAAGGGCGCACGCGGTCGAAAAACAAATGGAATGTTTGACAGATCAATCTCATGCGGTTATTGCTGCTTCACTTCTACCGTGACACGTTGCTTTCAAATGTAGATGTTGAGGAATAAAGATTGTACGAGAACAAACAAGAACTCACCATAATCTACAACTTTTATGATGTATATGTGACCCTGGACCACAAAGCCTGTCGTAAGTAGCATATTTGTAGCAATAGCCAACAATACATTGTATGGCTCAAAATGATCAATTTTTCTTTTATGCCAAAGATCATTAGGATATTAAGTAAAGATCATGTTCCATGTAAATTTCCTACTGTAAATGATCAATTGATTTTTGATTAGTAATATGCATTGCTGAATAACTTTTTCTCAATATTTTGATTTTTTTGCACCCTCAGATTACAGATTTTCAAATAGTTGTATCTCAGCCAAATATTGTTCTATCCTAACAAACCATACATCAATAAAAAGCTTGTTTATTCATAAAATTGACCCTTATGGGACTGTAAGAACAGTCATATAGGCTATGTATAAACTATAGATCCAGATCCTGATTATTTTTATGGTGTGTCCAATAACAAATTTGTAGAATTGGTCTTATTTTTAATCACTGCTATTTTTGCTTTGACACAGATTAAACGTTAAGATACCTCAACATATTGAATTTAAAGTCATATTTTATTCAATATTCATGTATAATATTGTTCTTTAATGTGACATTTATTAGTTAATCCAACATTGATAGACCAATCACCTATTAAAGTTAAAAACTTCTGTAACAAATATCAGTCAAACCAACAGTAGATCCACCTTTGAGTAAATGCAATGATGTCATAGAGCTACTGTTTAAACAGAATTACGTAATTAAATCTTACCTGGATCAATTTCTTCATGATCCGTGTCGCAGTTTAGATTTTTGTTATGCATGAGTGTGACGAACACATGCACCAGCACTAACACGTTAGTTTTCTGTACTTGCCATGGTAAAAGTGAACTTTCAACAGCTAAGCTAAAGAAATCCAGGCTTTCATCATTCTGAGTCAAATAAGATACGACGGAGAAGCAGAAAGAAAGAAGAAATGGAGAAAAGAAAGAGGAATGGAGGGGAAAGATGACAGCAAGGAGGAAAGGAGGCAATGATACGCGTTCTGACAATACGGCTGTTTGTTTACTTCAGAGACACGTCACACTTTTAGACCCACACACTACATACCAGACTGACTAACAAACAAGAGTTCCTATTCACACACACAGACACACAGGCACACACACTTTACAGATTGCTCACAGCACACACACACACATATTACATATCTTATTAAAATGTAAACTTGCTTAGAAAAATTTTAACATAAGATCAACTATGTCTCAAATTGTGCTCATGTTTGCCAAGATACCTAAGTGTGCAGTCAAAAGATGTCAATATGTTCTCAAACATTTATTAAGTATCAAAAATTATCGGAGACACGCTATCCACATTCTTTTAATAGCGCTATGCTGTCAACGATTGCCTCATTTGTCTATATTTAGCTCTCATGAGAACTTGTAGTAGAAACATCACATACTTTTTATACTTAAATGAACTATATCTTAAGACCTCATTAACGTTTCCTTTGAACAATGTTCCTCTGAGATGACAACATGTTTTAGCTTTTGGCTCTGTTACCATATTTAAATAACTGATCGAGTTTTCCTTGTAGTAAAAATGCACTGTGGGAGAAAAAAAAAGAAGTCGGAACAGAAATTGAAAGAAGGCAGAAGAAAGAAAAAGACCAGAAATAGAGAAGAATGAGGGAAGCAGTGGATAAATTATTTACTTCTGAGTATCCTCATGTTACACCACAGACCTGAGACTCAACACTTGACTCTATCAACCAATCAGATGACAGTATCAGCCTATTCCAGTTAAGAACAGCCAATCAAATTCTCAGCTATGTGCTGTAAATCTATTCCATGATATCATATTATTGCTTGCATGTTAACATAAATATAAAACATGTGTTACCCTAAAATTCATTAGTTTTGAAATCTACGAGAACTCCACTTCTTCTCTAAGAGATTATGTATAATTTTATCTGAAAAAAAAGCATTCGTAGATACACATTTCTAAAACTGTATATTTAATTAATAGCCTTTTGATATACTAGTGTAGCATACTATGATTTGGGATGCACTAATTCTCATCTTGCATAATTCTACACTCTTAAATAGCTTTTTTACTGGACAAAAGGTTCTTTATAGTGAAAAAGGATCTTCAGATTCTGAAAATGTTCATCACACCAAAGATAAAATGGCAATTTAAAGGGTTACTCCACCCCAAAATGAAAATTTTGTCATTAATCACTTACCCCCATGTCGTTCCAAACCCGTAAAAGCTTAGTTCGTCTTTTAAAACACAATTTAAGATATTTTGGATGAAAACTAGGAGGCTCGTGACCGTCCCATTGACTACCAGGTAAATGACACTGTCAAGAGGAGACAAATTGTTGAACAAAATCGTTGTTATTTTTTTCTTTGAGTACAAAAAGTACTCTCGTCACTTTATACAATTCAGATTAAACCACTGATGGCAGATGGACTATTTTGACGATGTCTTTCATACTTTTCTGGGTCTTGACAGTGGTATTTACCTGGCAGTCAATGGGACAGTCACAAGCCTCTTGGGTTTTCATCCAAAATATCTTAAATTGTGTTCCGAAGACAAATAAAGCTTTTATGGGTTTGGAACGACATGAGGGTAAGTGATTAATGACAACATTTTCATTTTGGGGTGGAGTAACCCTTTCAGAACTGTTTATTAAAAATGTATTTTTAATAAATGGTTCTTTTATGGATTCATACGTAAACCCCCTTTTAGAATCATTATTTTTTAAGTGTGTAGGGTGTAAAATTTAACAGCATGATGCAAGGAAACCAGACTCCAACTGCCAGGAAGCTAGTGAAAAATGACAGGAAATAAGTTTGGAAATGCAACACCATAAATAAGTCGACATTATCAACCAGGAACTGTCACTTTGAATCCAATGGCCTACAAAAGGTGCCTGTTTTGTAAATACTCACACACACATACCAATACAAAGAAGGGCTGATAAATGGAGAAGCTGGTAGAGGAAGTGAACAACATAAACATGTCAAATAGCTTTTGAATCACACACGCACACACACGCTGTAAAATTAGCTCATTTCACACCAACTTGGAGATATCACATCATACTTCCTTAATAAAAACCCCTGCTGCAAACATATGTGAGTGTGTAACCATGAGCTATAATGAGCTCAGCTAGCAGGGGACCTGCATGGATTGCTAAAATCAGGGTTTAAATTGAAAGTTTCACATTATTGCGAAATTGAAGACAGAACAGTGCAAAGCAGACTTCTGTTTGGCTGATTCAAGATCGCTGTGTTTCACAAGAGTGGATGCCTCATTATGAAGCAACTGCACTTGATTGCACAGATTGGAATGGTTTATATAAAATGTGAAGTCCATGTCTGAAATTAATAAGTTCACCCAAAAATCAGCATTCTGCCATTAATTACATCATCAAGTCATTCGAAACCCATTTGACTTTCTCTCATTCGTAGAACACAGTTCACCCTGCGTGACAAAACAAAAACGAATGGTGATAATCTAAGGACACCCTTACTGTCAACATAGGAATTAAGAGGGTAAGTGCTGCTAATCAAATACCTTTGGTTGACTCATCATCAGCAAGTGTGAGCACCTCTAAAAAAGCAGAAGTTTGGCAGTTTGCCGGAGCCTTCAGGTGTGTCTTAACACAAAGAGGAAGAGAAGCAATTGAAAAGCAATTGTTGCTGCCATCAATCTGAGAAAGGTAATACAGCCATTTCCAAATAATTTGAAGTCTGTCATTCCACAGTGAGGAAGATTACTCACAAGTGGAAGACATTCAAGACAGACACCAATTTCCCAGGAGTGGACGTCCCAGGAAATTCACCACATGGTCAGACTGTACAATACTCTGAGAAATTGCAGACAACCCAATTACACCTCAAACTATATAGGCCTCAGTTAACTTGTTAAATGATAAAGTTTGTGACAGTAGAATTGGGCAAATATTGACCAATATATCGGCCTTGTGCAAATACTAATTTTACTTTTTTTTTTGACATTTTTGAAGCTTGACAGCCTAGTCCCATTCACTTTCAGTGTAGAAAGATGAAAATGCGACTTTGGAAAAACAGGTTAGTAAACTACAAAAAAACACAGCTGCTTTCAACAAGAAATGAGTCTTTAACTTGCCCTTGACAACTCTCTCACCAATCCACACATACTGTATAAAACAACACACAACCACTTCACATTAACATAAGGTATGACATTTTTGCAGTCGTTGAGTGTTAACTAGTGTGAAACCACAGAAAAAACTGCAAAAGCAACATTATAGAAAATAAATCAAGCTTTTCAAGTGAGACACAGTTACGCCAAACACGTACAGTTTCACATACACACCTGCAAATCGGCTACTGGCGCGGCGGCGAGAGGGCGACACCAGCTCCTTAACAATTTGCAGCACTTGCATGATCAGAAGGGGGCGGGGCCAAGGTGTGAACAGAACGTATGTTGGGGGGCGGAGCCAGTGCAGAAAAAAGCGCAAAGATCTTCATTCTCACCGCCCATGCACAAAAACGACTGAAAATAGCATTACTAGACCGAATTTAGCTACAAAATAGTCTTGATTGTCGACTGTCAATCCGGTTCAGTTGGCGGCCATCTTGGTGATCATTAAACCTCATATCAATTTGAAAAACTAAATTTGAGTCAAAATTACAAAATATAATAAAATCAAATAAATCTTTAGCTCAAAATAGCACTAAAAACTATTTTTCAGGCTCGTCCAGTTAATGCACGATCAAGAGTAAATAAACAGACGAGGCCTCCATCAAAAAGTGATTGAATGGTGGGATTTCCATTTCTACAGCCACCATACCGAGAGTAGCATATTTTTACATTCATTTTTATCACGAGCCATCTCCTTCCCTTATACTATCTCTGATGCTAGTCTCCTGTCTTTTCCATTAATTTGCAGTTTCTTCCTTTCATTTTGTGTACAAAACGCATCCAAAGGCAGCTTCGGTCTGCAAGTCCAACTAAAAAACACCACTAATTCATAACACGTAAATGAATCACAGAATACACTCTTCAACATCCAAAACACAGTTTCTGATATCTTCTGTACTTCATAAACCACATTAAATCCCTCCAAAAGCAGCGTCACAGGTTAAAATCAGCAATGCATCCTGCAGAATTTGCTTTCTGCAATCCAGGTCCCACCGGTCCGAACACGAGGGTCCGCGTCTGTCTTTTTTATCCTTCACATCATTTCTTGCTGCTTGCCTCTATCTCTCACACACACTCTTCTTCCAAGCAGAGTTGGGCATCTGCAGTTCTTCTTGTTTATTTCACTCTTTTGCAGATAGACAGTGTCCAGTTCTTCTTCCTGTAACCGCAGTATGGTTGTGTGTCAGGTAGGAGAGACCATCTGAAAAAGTGGCTACACCTCTCTCTCTCTCTCTCTCTCTCTCTCTCTCTCTCTCTCTATCGCAGTCTCTGGCATCCAAATCAATACAGCTAGGGCAAGCTGTATAACACAGCTCTACTCTATTCTTCTCTCGCTCTCGTTTATTCTTCACAGCCCAGCTCGCCACTGACACACACATTCCAGCTTTAAATTAGAGAGCATCTGTTACAACAGCCCCTCCCCTCAACTCTCTCTCCCTCTTTCTTTCTCTCTCTCTCATCTGTTCCTCCTGTTTTAGGATTTAATGTGAATATGTAAATGCTGGTCTTATATTCAAAATATCATCATAACAGATGGGATAGTAAAGGTGGAATCCTTTAATCTAGGATACATTATGGATTGGAAACATTTCTAATGCCCTAAAATTATTTTTGCAATTTTAAATAAACAATTAAAGAGAAAACAGTTAACTGATAGATAGATAGATAGATAGATAGATAGATAGATAGATAGATAGATAGATAGATAGATAGATAGACAGATAGATAGATAGATAGATAGACAGACAGACAGATTAAACAGACAGACTGGATTGAAAGACAGACAGACAGACAGACAGACAGACAGATAGATAGATAGATAGATAGATAGATAGATAGATAGATAGATAGATAGATAGACTGTCACAGACAGACAGGCAGATAGGACAGACAGACAGACAGACAGATAGATAGATAGATAGATAGATAGATAGATAGATAGATAGATAGATAGATAGATAGATAGATAGATAGATAGATAGATAGATAAAACAGACAGACCGATAGACTGATACAGACAGACAGACAGACAAACAGATAAGACAGACAGATAGACCAACCGACAGACAGACAGACAGACAGATAGACAGAAAGGTAGATAGATAGACAGATAGATAAAATAGACAGATTGATAGATTGATACAGACAGACAGACAGAGAGACAGGCAAACAGATAAGACAGACAGATAAACAGACCGACCAACCAACAGACAGACACATAAATAGATAGATGGATAGATAAAATAGACAGACCAATAGACTGATAAAGACAGACAGATAGACAGACCGACCAACCGACCGACCGACCAACCAACCGACTGACCGACAGACAGACAGACAGACAGACAGATAGATAAAATAGACAGACCGATAGATTGATACAGACAGACAGACAGGCAAACAGAGAAGACAGACAGACAGACCTATAAATAAATAGATAGATAGACAGACCGATAGATAGACTGTCACAGACAGACACACAGACAGATAAGACAGATAGACAGACAGACAGGCAGACACACAGACAGACAGACAGACAGATAGATAGATAGATAGATAGATAGATAGATAGATAGATAGATAGATAGATAGATAGATAGATGATATAGTGTGTTGCATTTATAATGCACAAGTATGCATAATCAAAGAAAAGGTCCAATAGAGAGTTATAAAATGTTATAATAAAAACAAAATTATTTTCAATTTCGATATTATTTGATTGGATTTTGAAATGCTCAATAATTGCCATCACATAATTGCAACAAGCCTAACTGTGATAAATGTGGCCATTCATCCTTCCTTCTAATAGCTCTCACAAGAGCCATTTCTGTACAATGCGCAACAACCCACAATATAAAGAAAAATCAAACAGACATGGGAGAGAGATTTGAAGTCAGGTAAATGCTGCCGATGTAATTTTAAGTCTCAACACACATGCACAGACAGCAAACCTGCAAGCACTAGTATAATCATATGCCAAACCCCAGAGTTAAATCACAAATACACCTGCATGTTTAAATGATTACACACACACATACACACAACCCTCAAGCAAGCTATTCATCTACCTTTACATTTCACAGTGCCTGATCTTGCTCAAGGACAGTGTGTTATCATGGCTCGCTGCAGCGGTGTGTATGTGTCTTGTGCAGACATCCAGCAGCACATGTATCCTCCGTTGTAATCAATCTCTATATAATGGCCTCGTTTGGATCTAATTACCCTCTACCTCCCTGAAATGTGCTGAAAGCGTCAAAAACACAAAACAGCCTGACAACGTTACATCAGCATTACATCATCGCTGCTCACCACTAAATAACACTAGTGAACCATGTTTAAACCATGAGATCCATGTGTCTGAATTTAACCACAGCTATCATGGGACTGTAGCAAAAGTACTGCACAGCCCTGTGCTAACCAAACTGCAGTGCTACACTACTGCAACCAATAAATAATACTTTCACAATGTTCCTGGAATGTTATTTAGAGTTAGTGCAACCTGTGCAGGAACAGATTTTTGAAATTTGGAAATCTTGTTCTGAAAAGTTGTTTTAACCTAAGAATACTTCAGTTTCAGTAAAACAGATTCAAAGAGATGCCAACTTTTTTCCATGGGAGTTTAAAGCTGAAATTCATGTTATCCAGTGTCATTGTCCATCTCTCTGTAGCAGCTTACAACTTTCTGGGCAAAGTCTTGATCTTTGGGGCTTGGTCATGAAACTTAAGATCACAAATGTGGCTTTGTACTCTTTGTTTGGATCATGGTCTTTGCTTTTGGTCTCAGGAGAGGTAGGTCACAGTTTATTCCTAGCACATACTGGTGGGAATTTCCATGACCCAACATAGGTGTTAGGTTGGGTTGTAGACAAGGTTGAGGAAAGGTTATTGTCTTTGTATCTGGGCCTCATGAGTTTAAAATTTGGTCTATATCGAAACATTGAGAGTTCATGCTGATTTGGGTCTTAAGGGGTCTCTAATTAGTCTGGTCATTAGAGGGTGTGGAACTGGTCTATATCTGGTCCTGAGGGATCTAGTACTGGTCAGAGTCTTAGAGGCTCTGGTACTGGATCTAAGGGGATCTCTATTATCTGTCTGAGTCTGAGTCTTAGAGGCTCTTGGTACTGGATCTAAGGGGATCTCTATTATCTGTCTGGAAGGTCTGGAATCTGTTTGAGTCTCAGAGGCTCTGGTATTGGTTTGGGAATGGGTCTTAGGGGCTCTGGAGTTGGCCTGGATCTAATGTGAATCTGTATTGTAAGAGAATCTGGAATCTGTCAGAGTCTCAGAGTCTCTGGTATTGGTTTGGGAATGGGTCTTAGGAGGCCCGGAGTTGGCCTGGATCTGAGGGGATCTGTATTGTATTGGTGTAAAATGGTCTGGAATCTGTCGGAGTCTCAGAAGTTCTGGTATTGGTTTAGGAATGGGTCTTAGGGAGTCTGGAGTTTGGGACAAAAAGCATCTCTAACTGGCCCTTGGGGTGGGGATCTGGAAATGGTCCATATCTGAGCTTAAAGGGATTTCGTTTTGGTCTGAGTCTTACAGCAAAGGTCCTGGAGGGCCACTGTCTTGCAGAGTTTAGCTCCAACTTGCCTCAACATACCTGCCTGGAATTTTCTAGTATACAAGACCTTGTTTAGCTGGTTCAGGGGTGTTTAATTGGGGACACAGCTAAACTCTGCAGGACAGTGACCCTCCAGCAGCAGGACTGAACACCCCTGTCCTAAGGGATCTGTTATTGGTCTGGCTCTTAGATTGTCTGGTATTGGTCTACATCTGGTCCTCAAGGAGTCTACACCTTGTATCTCCTTTGGGACTGGTGCTGGAGCTGGAGGCAGTGCTTGGCTGGGCTCAAGTTACTACTGACTTGAGAGCAGTGGAAGCCAACAGGCATCAAAGGTCCCCTTGTTCAAGACTAGCAAGGTTTTGGGGCCAATTTGGAACCAGGGTTTGGGCACTGGTCCAGGGTTATTTTTTGTGTGTCTGAAAAAAGAGAGATTGGATCCAGATTGGGCCCTGGTTTATGGGGAGTTGGGTCTGGGTCTTAGGGTGAGTCAGATATTGCTCTGAGTCTTAAGGGGTCTAGTATTGATTTGGTTCTTAGGGGATCTGGTATTGGTCTGTATATGGGTCTTGAGATCTCTGCTGGGGTTTGTTAAACTGATCAGTGTGGACAGAGCAGAAGTGATCTGAAATCAACATTTCTACAGTACGGTTTGCGGTCCAGACCCTGAACATGTCAGAAGTAACAAGCATGATGGAGTGTTATGTTGATGTGATAACAGTACTGGATTTGTAGGAGCTGAATGAAGTGAAAGCGCACGGCTCAGCTGAGCTTAAATAATGCATGCAGAATAGTGGATTCATTTGATTCAGATATGCAGAGGCACAGTAACATCCCACAGCACCGCACTGCGATTAGAGTGTATGCGATGAAGACAAATCATAATGCAACTCTCAAAATGCTCTGCATGAATTTCCTCTCTTTTATTCACTCTCTACTGCTGGACAAATGCCAGTGAGAAAGAGCGGGTATAGTGGCTTTGGAAAACAGTCTGTCACATCCTGTTTACTACTTTCTCATCCTCAGTGTTAAGTTTCACATGCAATGTAATGGTTGTTTAATGTTGATTGTTCCAATTAACTGATGGATTTATTTAATGTTTGTTGACAGGTTTGCACTGATGGCTAGGATATAGATAAGACCGGGATATATGAATAAACAGTTCAGTGTACTGCTATCACATCTGTTTCTCAATTATCAGAATTAAATGACTATGACTATCAATATTAAGTTCACATTACAACTTATTCTGGCCAAGAACTGCTTACTTAGAAAAGAAGAGATCATCTGACTAGCATGTAAAGTGACCAACCACACTTTAACGGAGGGTTTATCTAAAATAAATCATGTAAATAAATAAAAACCCTCAAGCTTAGGAGTCTCTGCAGATATTTGTATAAGTTAGCAGAATATGTGTGTAAACTCTGTGATCAGAATGTCTGTCCATCTTGAAGTAATAAATTATTTTGCAGACATAACTTCAAAAGCTAAAAACAGTTCTGCATGTGGATATCTAGTTTGCAAGTAAGCATCTGAAACAAAACTTGATACCATGTACCTCACATTGATTAGCACTTTCTGAAATGTGCTTATCAACCCATTATCTTGTAAAAATAAGTTGGTTTCCAGCAGACTGGTAAAGATATCTATGAATTAGTTCTTTAGCAATCTTTTAAATAAAAAAAAAAAAAAAAAAAAACTATATTATCTATTATACACACAGTATGTATATATACACATTTATGAATAACAGGAATTATGTATTCATATATCTTTCCAAAGTTAAAAGTTTTATGGGCCTGTGTGTGTGGAACTTCCTATAATGAAGTGTAAACTATATCCATCTAGGCATCTGGGGAAGTGACTATATAATGCAGAATTTACAAGCGAGTTAGCAACTGTCATTTCACTATCACACACCTATGAGTTTGTGTGTATGCACTGAGTCACACACACACACCCTTGATCCAGACATGTACAGCAAAGAAAAAAGCTCTCAATATTTGATCAACACACACTTGATTAAAAAACACACAAAACAGCTCTTAAAAAGATCATGAACTGCCTTTTTATTATTTTGTACTGTTCTCTGAGGTCCACTGATAATGTTATCAAAATTTCTACATAAAAAAATAATTTAGAAGGCTATTTTCCATCCTGTTTCGACCCCCTTCATCAGAACGCTCTGTTTGAATAGGTGTTGCGGATTCTAGACTCTGAAGTAAACGCCCACTGGTATGATTGATGATTGGCTAATAGTTGTGTATGTTTAACAGCCTACATTCTTCATAAGGTGTGTCTGACTCGAACTGGTGCTGCGCAGACCAATCGGTGTATGACATCAAAGATTTTGAAAGTTCAATTCGTCTGCTCTCTATAGCTCTCACTGTACTTTAATGTCCTAAAACGGTCAGTCTGCACAGTCCTGCTTCAAGTCGGAAACACCTAACGATGGACGCTCCTCTGATTTAGGTTAAAAACTAAAATATGTAATACATATCAAACAACTTGTAATAAAAAGCACAGTTAGTCACAGTTAGTCGGTTCCAACATACTCAACACAGTATTGTATTTTAGTTTCAATCTTTTTGAAAATCCTGCATCGAATTGTGACTCGTTTGCAAACAAATCCTTGGAAAAATGAAATGAACAAAGGGCCGAGTTCTTACTGATGTGGTCTGGAACTTCAAACAAGAAGTTAATCCACTCTTTCCTAATGTTGTGATCAGTACGAAGCCAATGCAAAGATTATTTTTCCATAATTTGGCACTGCACTGCATCTTATTGTCTTCGGAGCCATCTTTATTGTTAGGTTTCTCCGTAAAACCTGCTTTCGTCTGTCTAGTTATTTACTTACTACAGATGCAAATCGGCGGCCAGGCCAAATCTGGCAGCGACATAGAAGCAGGCGTTGATCTTCTTTTGCAGAGGCGGTGTTTATGCACACTATTACATCATAAAGTGGCAAATTCCACAACCTGTCGTTTTGGCATTCTGGCTTCAATATAAGCTGTTTTCAGACTAACGAGAAAGTTTTGAGTTCTGAAACTTACAGTATGGTTTTGTAGTACAACTAGGGCTGCACAATAAATCAAAATAAAAATCGGAAACCCGATTAATCAAAAGCTGCGATTGTCATGCGTATCGGTTCTGTGATCAGCAGCAAATCTCCATCCGAAGGCCAGCAGGCGCTCTCACACAGAAACAGAGATGATTAAATCGTCCGCGATACTGAACGTGAACGTAGCTTTTCAGTGAATTACAGCTCTGTGTACTAAATGCTAAAAGCACCTGCTAGAGATTTACTACTGATTTCACAACCAGCTTCATTGAAAAAATGCCTTCGATTAATCGTGCAGCCCCAAGTACAACGATCTTGTATATCAATGGAATTTTGATTTCTTGATTCATGACCCCTTTTAAAACACAGACTGTAGTGCATTCTGAGACTGCCCTCCCCAAAGAAAGACATCCCAGTTAAGTTCCCACCTTTCAGAAGATTTTACACATCAGGAGAGCTACAGTAGGTTTCATATTAGAGCTAATGCGAATGTCTTAACCTACCTGTAAAAAAACCTACTTCACTTCTCAAGGTTAAAGCAATGTGTGTGTGTGTGTGTGTGTGTGTGTGTGTACACAGCAAAAGGGCGCAGGATCCATTTCCTCATGTTCCACTGTTTACCGTGAAATGTAATCACATTCCTGAGTGACTTCCTTCCTATGATCATCCATCTAGTTAGCTGTGCAAACACACCCACATGCTCAACATGGGCATCTGGGTAATCTAGGTTTGTATGTATGTATGTATGTATGTATGCATGCATTTATTTACAAAAAATGTTTTTAAGTAATTATAAATAATAATGAAAATATATAGTTTTTACTATTTAATGTTAAAAATTTGTATTATTTATTCATAACATTAACAACAAATAATAATTTTAATTATTATTAATAAAAACAGAACTGAACAACTCCCAAATCTTATATACATATACTATATGTATATAGATATGTATAACATATCAGTGAGTAACTCAACCTACATTTTTTTATAAACTATAATTGAGAATAACCCCAAATCATGCGGCTTGTTCAGACAAGGTGTGCAATCTGACATAATTTTCACTTGGCATGAAATAAAACTGGCAAAAATCCCACTGATTTACATTGAAGCAGGAATCCGAGTCATATCTAGAGATTTGGAGCTCTTTCAACTTGGACCAGTAAGCAACTACTTATTGTCAACAAGTAGGAAAACAGCATTATGCTTTTGTCAATGATTCATAATTAAATGTTAATCCGATGCTGAACGCAGGCTAATTAGTAGGATGTTTAAAACACACAACATAATTATCATAGTGCTGAATATTCTGAATTCGTAACAAATGCCCATTTTCTCATGCATTCTACAAGCATTCGTGGCCGTATGATCCATAAAACCAATCTTCTGTTGGCAGCTGGTAAAGGCGCTCTGCGTCACAGTACATTATCATTCACATCAATCATAAATTGTGACCAAATCTTTAATAGATTAAGAAACATGTCATGCTGAGGGGGGGAAATGAAACAGCATCTTTCTCTTTTTCTCTTTTTATCCCCCTTCATCTCGTTTCAGGTTCTTGTTTCAGTCCATCCTGGATGAGTCATTTCTCTCATTAGTGCTGCCACTCACAGGGGCACGGGCAGGGGGTAATGAGGGTAATTAACTCAACAGACACACACAAACACACCGACACACACACTCTCCCTCAGTATCAAAACAACTCACAAGCAAGGTCAAAAAATAATCTGTACTGCCAATACTCTACACAAAAACAGCAGCTGAAATTAGATCAGAAGAAAAAGGGAAGCTAATAAACAGGCTGTAGTTTGCGTTCCCCGGGTCATATTGTCTACACCACATCCTCAAGAGTGGACGGAGATATAGACACACACACACAGACGCACACACATTTCTCCTGTGTGGTCGTCTGGCTATTTCAGGTGCCTTTACCGTCACTGCTATTGGTCTTTGTGTATTTTTTCTATTTCTGTCCTGATTGATGTTGAAGATGAAACAGTCAAGACTGTGAGGTGTAGAGCACTTCCAGCGAACAACAGAAGACAAATGTGGAAAGGCTTAGGAAGAGGGGTGTGTACCTAGCTTTAGACTTTCAAAAAAACACAAATAAACTTTAAAGCCTTCATTCCCAGAACTTGTAGAGCTTTTGAGAATTGCTTTAAAAGAACAGTTCACCCAACAAACAAAACTTGTGTCATTATTTACTCATTTCAAACCCGTATGTTGTTATTTATCTAGTGGAACACAATTATCGCTTTTGGTATTGTTTAAAGAACAAATTATCTACTGTTTTTCCTCTAACTCTGGTCCTCTGAGAAATCTAATCCGATCTGGATAAAAATGTCTGCACCTCATTTATTTTGACCTTTTCTGTACTGTGCAACTAAACCTAAGTTCTTATTGTGTGACTGTCTAGTGAACCTTCATTATTAAATTCAGATATTTTTGCCAGCATTAATTATAACAGCTGGTGGTTCAAGCATTGCTGGCTTCCCATAGAAGCAAAAAGAGAACAAAAAAATGAGGAGAGTCCAATCATGGAGTTGCTCACTATATTAGCATCAGTCAGCTAGGCCATAGATGTAACTATTGCAAATAATTAACGACATAAACAGGGTATTTTGAATGTATCATCATTTGTCCATTTCAGCAAAACAAATGAATGAATCATCTAAGAGAAATTCAAAATAATCTGTCCAAAATAATCAAAGCTGTTACAATATATAAACAAGACGTTAATATTAAGTGACACTGTCTGACTATAACACTTTTTTGTCGTCAAAAATACTTTGAAAGAAGTCACAACTGAGCTGCTGCGCATCTCCATTCAAACACAGCAGTGTTTCGTTTATGAATGAACGCACTTTTTTTAAACGAATCTAGTGAGTCAGCGATTCAATTTCCCATTTATAAAGACAGACACTTGCTTTGTTCCTGAATGAATCCGCCATTCGAATGAATCAAATGAATGAATGATTCAGTAATTAAATCAGTTTACTGGCAGTTTTTGTCATTTTTCAGTATCTTTTCAGTTATTTAAATCATTTAATATTTCTATATTCAACATTTGATATTTAAAACATTAATCCCAACATGAATTTATGAATTTGATTGCACTCACGCCACCTCTGAGCCTCATTAAACATGAAAATACACCTACAAACCACTTTTGTGTTCTTCTGTGCCGCCTCTGTAGAACAAATTAATTTTGTTTAATACTGATTTCATTTGATTGGTAACTTATTCTTATTCTACTTTATTTTGTTGTTTTAATTAGACAATTTAAAAAATATATAATTAAAAAAATAATTACATAAAAGATGACATACTTTTAATAAAGTTAGAAAACTACCATTACAAAGGTAAAAACAAAATTTCCCTGTAAATCACTTTAAGGACGAACGTCACCTAATTCGAAGGATTATTTTTGATCAGATTTTTTGATTATTGATTAGAAGATGCTCCTGACATTTTGACTGTGCTTCTAAATTTTTCAAGCATAGAGCCCTCCAAAACATTCATACAGAAATCTCACAGATTTAATTAAAATATCTTTGTGTATCAAAGATGAATAAAGGTCTTATGGGTTTAGAATGACATGAGGGTGAGTAATTAATGACAGAATTGTAATTTTTAGTTGAACCATCCTTTAAGCATCCAGTATGCAAGAAAAGTGCTATGGATATACTATATCCTCTGTAAATCTGCAGTAACATGCTGTCAATGTAATCAAGTAAGGGTCAATGACCTGTCAGATCATTATCATTCACTTTACTGAAAGAAAAAAAAAAAGTCCAGCTGGCTAGAGCCTATGTAGCACCATTACTGTTGTTTACTGGTTTGGTGTGGACTCCACAGGGGACACACTGTGTAATCCAGTTAAATCTCTCAACTCAGCCGTCTCCCGACATGGCAGCTGACCAATCCAATCGCCCCATAGTCTCCACAGCAACTGCACACACTTAAATACACTCCAGTCCTCTAAAATGCACCATCTGTGAGATTACAAGTCAAACTCCCATAAAGCCCCGTTCTTACAGGAACTTACTGAAGGATCGGAGTTGATCTGATGTGAATCAGGGACGTTCTTTAACTAGATCTCATGAAGCTCAAGCTGATTTCAAATCAGATTTGTAGAGCAATGTATCTATGAATAAAGCAGTCATGCTATGAAGTCTCATTAAATTTACTCAGTGACATACCCGGTAGGGATGGCGAAAACTAAAAAATTTCTTGACCGACCACCGAGCCTCATTAGCCGGTTGAAACCGGTTAACCGATTAGTTTAAAATATGGTACGCTATTTGAAATAACAGCCATTTCGAGCCGCGCCTGCAATTTCGCAACTCTGTCGCATCTCTCTGCCGCTCTGCCTCCCGCACACACACACACTGCCACTCACATTAAAATCCCCTACAGCGCGAAACATGAGTCCCGCAAACGCGGCGCCGAAAAGCTTGTTGTATTTAATCGTAGGACAAATGGCTCCTTAGTTTCAAATGGTTTGGGTACAAGGTGATCGCTTTGAAAATAAAGGCGTTTGTCTAGGTTAGAAGCTCATTTGAAACATTGCCACGGCTCATTTAAGAAAATGACAGCTCCGAAGAGACGCCGCTCTAACCTCGAGTGTTTTAGCCTGTTGCCTTTACTTTTCGCAAACCTTGTGAGCGCGCGAACCCAAACGCTGTGACCTCGCGCCAAAATGTTTTTATTGGTTTATTAAGTACAAACAGGCGAGTTATGAAAAATTGAGTGTGAGGGATAATTTGTTCACTTAACACAAAAAGATGAGGAATGAGATGGCTAACTGTAGTAGCGTATAGTCCACTGTCTATAATAGCCTAATTTAGATATCACTTTTTTTTTTAACCGACTACCGACAACTTTGACCGGTTAACGTTGATACGGTCAACCACCGGTCAAATGGTCATCGGTTAACATCCCTAATACCCGGTAACCTCTGCTCTTATCTCTGATCTATACCTGTGTACAGAATGACACACAAGCATGTGCTTATTGCTTATAGAGTAGAATACACTGAATATTGACAATCAATAAAAGATTTGCATAACTTAAAAAATCCACATCGTTTCACACATATTTTGGACTATGGGGCCATTATTTCAATGACATGAAATGGTTGCACTCAATGAGCTACTGCCGCTATCTGTTGCTATTTTTACCGCAACACAACTCTTAAAATAATATAATGATATGATGACAACAACTACTGAAAGAGTTTACAGGTGGAGTTTAACTCGAATTTAGAGATTGACAGGTGGGTGCATCATTCATCAGTCATTTAGTTATAATTAACTTTTATTTATAACTGATCAACACACATACCTAAGATGTGATAGAAAGTAAACAAATGTGCGTAAATGTGTGTGACACTCTAGAACCAGGTTTGGTCACGTGATATTTGCACTTGTATTTCAAACAAATATTAATTGAATTTGAAGGAAGCAAGAGTTTTGCTATAATAGTTTTAGCATCAATAATATGATTGGAATGTTTCTGCTGCGCTGCCAAACGCTAATATGAAGCAGCCGAGAGAGTGCAAGAGAAATTTATATTTAATTTTGTTTTGGCTATCTGAGTCTGAAATCTGAAAACAATCAGAGAGAGAGATAATAATGTGATTTTGAATGCTTTGACTGTTAGAATAACACTTTACTGTAAAGCAAACTTTGTTAAAATTCATTAGGTAGGCCTAAAATGACCTAACAGTATTACAGCACTTAATCTAGGTCAGTAATTAGTTATAAATGATAAATGAACTAATAAATGTTTAGTATGTTAAAATTACTTACTACATTTTTTTCAATTCACTTATCTTTTGAGGCTTGTTATTTGTTACCTATGGTATCGATTTAGTATTGATACCGAGGAATCACATTTTGGTGTCATACTGAAGCCAAAATAATGGTGTTGAGCCATTACTACAATGGATATAAGCTTAGACTTAAAGGAGAAGTCCACTTTCAGAATAAAAATGTACAGATAATGTAGTCACCCCCTTGTCATCCAAAATGTTTATGTCTTTCTTTCTTCACTCGTAAAGAAATTATGTTTTTTGAGGAAAACCTTTCATCATTTTTCTCCATATAGTGGACTGCTATGGTGCCCCGAGTTTGAACTTCCAAAATGCAGTTTAAATGCAGCTTCAAACAATCCCAAATGCATTTGTAAACAATCCCAGCCAAGGAAGAAGGCTCTTATCTAGTGAAACGTTTGGTTATTTTCATAAAAATAATACAGTTTATATACTTTTAATGTCAAATGCTCATCTTGTCTTACTCTTCCGGAATTCTGTTTTTTTCTGGTTCATGACAGTTAGGGTATGTCGAAAAACTCCCATCTCATGTTCCCCCTCAACTTCAAAATCATCCTATATCATTGTTTTACCTTTTTTGTTAAGGGTGTTTGATCTTCTTTGCATGTTCACTTTGCAAAGACTGGGTCGGTACTTCTGCAGCGATGATTTTGAAATGAAGATGATTTTGAAATGATTTTTGAAGTTAAGGGAGAAAATACGATTGGAGTTTTTCGACATACCCTAACTGTCTTGAACCAGAATACACAGAGTGCAGGCACAGCAAGACAAGATGAGCATTTGAGATTAAAAAGTATTTAAATTGTATTTTTTTAATGAAAATAACAGAACATTTCGCTAGATAAGACCCTTCTTCCGTGGCTGGGATCGTTTACAACCGCATTTGGGATCGTTTGAAGCTGCATTTAAACTGCATTTTGGAAGTTCAAACTCCAGGCACCATAGCAGTCCATTATATGGAGAAAAATCCTGAAATGTTTTCCTCAAAAAACATAATTTCTTTACGACTGATGAAAGAAAGACATGAACATCTTGCATGACAAGGGGGTGAGTACATTATCTGTAAATTTTTTTTCTGGAAGTAGACTTCTCCTTTAAACCAAATGTCGTACCCTTGATTTTCCCTCACAAGGAGTCTAAACGCCCCTGGATATTGAGTGAAATCCGCACTGAGAAACTGCTTCAGTGGCCGCAGCGTCATGACATGTGTCGGCATATTTACATCCTGCCAGGATGGCATCTAGCGTTTCTTGTCTCTGCCATTTGTAAGTTTTTTCAGTAGCTGTGCTCTACTAAAAGCCTTAAAGGCATCAGGGCTAAAGTGGAGAGAACAAATATGCAGGTTTTTAGGAAGTTTTATTCATCCACAGACATCTTCCAATTCTTTTCTCCTCTTCTTATCGCTAGAAAAGCAGTGAAGACTGACATCACTTCTCTTGTTGGCCTTCAATTGAAACTTAGAACCAAAAGCCACACAATGTGGCATTATATCAGTATTTTATTTTCTGAGTTGTGTTGCGGTAAAAATAGCAACAGGTAATGCCAAGAGCTCACTGAGTGCAACCATTTGACATCATCGAAATAATGGCTTCCCCAATAGTCCAATATACGTATAAAACAATGTGGATTGTTTAAATAACACAAGTTTTTCATAGGTTTTCTACTACATGTTTTAGTAAGAGCATCATTTATGATATATTATGATTTTTTATAATATGTTTTTAATTTCTCACATATGCTGCTGAATACTTCACTGCATTCCACAAGATGAGGTGTTATGTAGATGACATATACATGTACTTACTCATACTGGGATGCTGGGAGTTGGTAGGGGTGTGTGGTCCAGGTGAGGTTCTTCTCAACAGCTGTTCTCCTCAAGGCACTCATGACCTGTACACATCCAACAAATACCTCCTTAACAACACAAAAGCGATTGTAAAAAAAAGCCTAATGTAAAAATGACAAGCAGTTGGTGTAGAAACAGATACCAAAACCTATTGAATCGACACTAAGAAAAGCACAAGAAAATTCAGCTGAAAACCACAGCATTCCAGTCAGCCAGCCAAATGTGCTGAAGCAGTGTTATCTTCCAAAGAGAGCACAGATAACATTCCTCCATCCAAATCAGATGTGATCCAGGAATTGTAAGCAGAATGTTGAAGCACATAATCCATAAAAAAGCCCCGTCACTGAAGAGGTTTCAGTTTTCATACGAGTGTCATTTACAAGTCTGTGAATCAATGTTATCAGTGTCATAAAAACTTTCTTTTTTTTATGATCTGGCATGAGAGCATCTTAATATATCAAAGGTATTAAGATAATGATATTTTTGTTACAACAGATATAATCAGAAGTATTTACAGATACACCCAAACAAAATATGTGGGTACTTCAGATTTATTAAATACTTAAAAATGTATGAATGACAAGAGATTTTCTCACTAGAGCTTTTCTCATAATTAACTATGACCAAAATCTTAAACCACGACATGCATCATAATCATGGCAGTGACATCACCAAAAAGTAATTAGGTTTGTCACTACACCAAATTGTTATATACTAAATAAAGCACTTTTCCTTTTCCCATAATAACACCGCAAAACAAAACTGTAACTCACATTTACAACGACTACATGCATGTGTTTACTTGTTTGTTCTTCTTTTTTTTTTATGTATTTTTTTTAATGGCATGGTTATTCTTTGGCTACTCTAATGGTGAAAACCATACTTGAGTCATTCAAATTTTAAAAAGAAAGAAATATATACACTACCAGTCAAAAGTTTTTGAACAGTAAGATTTTAATGTTTTTTCAAGAACTTTTCTGCTGACTAAGCCTGCATTTATTTGATCCAAAAAACAGTAACATTAGGAAATATTTTTATTATTTAAAATTACTGTTTTCTATTTGAATATATTTAAAAATATCATTTATTCCTGTGAATTCAAAGTCGAATTTTTATCATCATTACTCCAGTCACGTGATCCTTCAGAAATCATTCTAATATTCTAAAGATTTGCTGTTCAAGAAACATTTTTATGATTAATTACATGATGATTTTTTTCAAGATTCTTTAATGAATAGAAAGTTCAGAAGAACAGCATTTATCTGAAATGTTTCCCCTAAAAAAAATAAAAAATAAAACTAAAAATATATAAACAATTATACTGACTCCAAGCTTTTGAATGGTATAGTGTATAATGTTACAAAAGCTTTGTTTTAAATATTGATAATAATTTTTTTTTTTTTTTTTTTTTTTTAAAGTTTCTTGAATAGCAAATCAGCATATTAGAATGATTTCTGAAGGATCATGTGACACTGAAGACTGGAGTAATTGTGAAAATTTAGCTTTGATTACAGGAATAAATTACATTTTAAAATATATTCAAATAGAAAGGATCATATAATCAATTGGATCATATAAATGCAGGCTTGGTGAGCAGAAAAGACTGTTTTAAAAACATTAAAAACTGTACCGTTTAAAAAAAATTTAACTGGTAGTGTATATATTAGGGGGCCGACTGATTATCGGTGCTGATATTAAGCATTTTTATGATTATTGGTAAGAGTCAGTTTCAAACCTTGATTTGCCAAATGGCCATCGGCCCATTTGCTATTAGCAAAGCATCAGAAATTTTCTTTCTAAATTTCCAGTTTTACTTTTAGTGAAATAAACCTCTAGATAATGGCTCAAATACTTAAAGGTGCAGTGTGTAAATGTTAGCAGCATCTAGCAGTAAGGTTGTGATTTGAAACAGAGACAAAAGAGAGCAAACAGTGGTAAATTAAGGATTTTGCTTAGTTATTCAGTAAGCTCATATGTTATTGTGAATATTATTGTTACTTGTTCAGCATTGTGTTAGTGTTTTACTCGCAAGAACAACATAGTGACAAAATGTGCTCTGTAGAACAGTTTGTCTGTTTAGGGCTACTGTAGAAACATGGCGGTGCAAAATAGCGATTTCCACATAAAGCGACCCACGGTGTATGTAGATTGAAATTGTTCATTCTGAAGTTATAAAAAAAAAAAAACATGGTTCATTATGTTAAGGTCTTTATACACCTCTGAAAACATTTGTGTATATTATATTGCACAGGGTTTCTGCAGGTTTTATGAGGGTAAATTTAAGACTTTTTAAAGACCTGTTTAAGACCAACTAAAGAAAATTGGGGGGTGCAATATGTTCTCTAAGGATAGTTCGAGTTATACTTTCACTTTCAAATTAGCAGCAATTCAGCACCTAGCAATTGTTTGTTTTTAGTTTGTTTCAGTTTTCCCTCTTTTCCTCGCTTTTCTTCGGTAAAAACACTGTGCACATTTTACTTTCACTTTCAAATTAGCGGCAATTCGGCATCAAGCAGTTGTTTGTTTTTAGTTCACTTGAGTTTACCCTCTTTTTTTCATTTTCCTTCATTTTTAGGTAGCTTGTAAAAGCATGCGCATTTTACTTTTACTTTTAAATTAGCGGCATTAACATAACCTAATAAAATTATGCTTTTTCCCTCGCTTTCAAATTGAAACACATAAGGAAACAATCCCTCACGAAAATTAATGCCTTGATCATATAAATTTAAATCTTGCTGCTCTGATTTAAAACCTTTTTAAAGCAATTTAAGACTTTTAAAGACTTTGTTAAGACCCGTGAAAACTCTGATTGCATTTCTCTCAATAGATCCTCCTAAATATGAGTTATTACGCACTGTACCTTTAAGTGTAACTCTTTGGGACTTTCCAACAATTTTATCATCTACCTGGCAAAAGTAACCTGATTGGTTATAAAAGTACTAGCACACCTCCTCAACAGTCAGAAACTGACATGTCAATCAGCTCAAACAAAGAGAGGAATTTTTTTAAGTATCACAAGGAAGTCAACACTTTTCAGGAAGTCAGCCAAAAAAATGGCTTACTTATTGTCTCTTAACATTAAGCTGGGACAGAAGGAAAATAAAAACGTAAACTTAAAAGCTTTAAAAAAAATAGTCTATTACATAAGACCCCATGAAAGATTATTTCCCCACCCTGCACCAAACACAAACATCCACACACACACAGTGATGATATCAGGAATGTAGTATCAGGCTCGCTGTCATGACCCAGTGTGAGAGAGATAACCGCTACTCCCACCCTTCCTGCCTTTTCTTATTTTACTTGTCTCACTCCTTCATTTAGGACGACTAATAACCCCTCTCACTTACACACCACCCCTGCCTCCTGCAGGCACTATTCACCATAGTAGAGTAATGATCAGCTGCATTGTGTGTGTATGTGGATGATAGTAATGGGACAGCAGCGAGAGGAGGTAATCACTGTAATAAGATGATGCAGACCGGGTGGAGGTGACAGGAAATGATAAGGGTCGACCCGAATGGGAATAAGATCTCCCATCACATGCTTGTGTGATGAGCAAAATTTGAGTTAAAGGAATAGCTCATCAAAATATGAAAATTCAGTCATTGCTCTAAATTCAAACATTAGTCTTCACCATACAATGAAAGTACACTTTGCAAGCCCATTTCCGCCAGTGAAAAAAAAATAAAAAAAGGTCAGAATTGCATGATATAAACTCACAATTGTGACTATAAAGTCAGAATTGCGATGTATAGACTTGCAATTTGTCGAAATTGTAAAACTTGAGTTTTTTTTCCGAATTTTTTTCAGAAAAAAGTCAGAATTGTGAGTTTATATTGTAATAGTAAGAAAAAAGTCAGAATTTGACATAAAATTCTAAGTTATTAGAATTGTGAGATACAAACATGCAATTCTGAGAAGAAAAAAAAATAAAAATTGCAAGTTTATATCGCAATTCTGAGAAAAAAGTCAGATTTGCAAGTTTTTTCCTTCTTTTTTTTTTTTTTTTTTTCAGAAAAAGTCAGAATTGCAAGTTTAGCACAATTCTGAGAAAAAAGTCAGAATTGCAAGATGTAAACTAGCAATAGCGGGTAAAAAGAATTGAATTATTAGATTAAAACCGCAAGTTATTACCTCAAAATTGTTGGGAAAAAGTCAGAATTGCGATATATAAAATTACAATTTGTCGAAAGTAGTCAATACTGTGATTTTTTTCTTTCTTTTAGAAAAAAGTCAGAATTGCAAGTTTATATCGTAATAGTAAGAAAAAAGTCAGAATTGTGAGATAAAACTGTGAGTTATTAACTCAGAATTGTGAGATACAAACATGCAATTCTGAGAAAAAAAGTAAAAATTGCAAGTTTATAATGCAATTCTGAGGAAAAAAGTCAGAATTGCAAGTTTTTTCCTTTTTTTCAGAAAAAGTCAGAATTGCAAGTTTAGCGCAATTCTGAGAAAAAAGTCAGAATTGCATGATGTAAACTAGCAATAGCGAGAAAAAATTAGAATTTTGAGATAAAACCACAAGTTATTAACTCAAAATTGTTGGGAAAAAGTCAGAATTGCGATATATAACATTGCAATTTGTCGAAAATAGTCAAAACTGTTATTTTCTTCATTTTTTTTTTTAGAAAAAAGTCAGAATTGCAAGTTTATATTGTAATAGTAAGACAAAAGTCAGAATTGTGAGATAAAATTGTGAGTTATTGCAAGTTTATATCGCAATTCTCAGATTTTCGCAATTCTATTATTATTATAGTTTTTGACAAAAAAGAACCATAAAAAGTGTCATAAAAGCAATCCATACCAATCACTGAGATACTATTATATTTAATAATTATTTTGAATTACTTTTTATTTCTGTATTTTCAGTTTAGTTCTAGTTTTAGTGATTTAGTTTTGTTTATTTTATTATTTTTTAATATGTTTACATTTTTTATGTACACATAATTTTTAACTGCTTCAAGAATAGTGTATGTCTGTGTATGTGTGTGTGTGTGTGTGTGTGTGTGTGTGTATATATATATATATATATGTATATGTATATATGTATATATATACACTACCGTTCAAAAGTTTGGGGTCAGTACATTTTTATTGTTTTTTTTTTTTTTTGAGAAATTAATACTTTTATTCACCAAGGATGTATTAAGTTAATAATTAAAAGTTTATTAAAAGTTAATAATAAATAATTTACATTGTTATAAAATATTTATATTTTGAATAAACACTGTACTTTTTAAACTTGTTATTCATGAAAGAATCCTGAAAAAAAAAAAAACACAGGTTCCAAAAAATATTTGGCAGCACAACTGTTGATATTATCCAACATTGATCATTCTAATAATAAATCTGCATATTAGAATGATTTCTGAAGGATCATGTGACACTTAAGACTGGAGTAACAGCTGATAAAAATTCAGCTTTTCATCACAGGAATAAATTCTATTTTAAAGTATGTTAAAATAAAAAACATTATTTTATATTGTATTTTTTTCTATATTTTTAATCAAATAAATGCAGCCTTGATGAGCATAAGAGACTTCTTTAAAGACTATTACAAGTCTTACTGACCCCAAACTTTTGAACGGTAGTGTATATATATATATATATATATATATATACACATAAACACACACACACACACACACACTTGAAGCAGTTTATAAAACTATAAATATTCAATATTTTATTTTATTTTCAATAAACAGAGGCTTACATTTCAGCCTGCTCTTCACACAAGTTACTGTTTAGGAGAATTGTAAAACTGAGTACAAGTTGTTCAGTTTTTGTTGTTCTTCTAGTTTGACTGCTCACTATCTGTCGTCACTGTATGTAAAAGACTGAACAGTCTCCAAAACATTGTTTGTGTTCCATGGAAAAAGGAAAATCACATGGGTTTGGATCAACATCGGGGTGAGTAAATGATGACAGAATGTTCATTTTCAAGTGAACTGTCCCTTTCAGATCACATGGAAGTCAAAAAGCCAGTGAAAGGACCAGTCAGGTGCGAAAGAGAGAGGGAGAGGGAGAACTCTGGAGAGCAGGTCTTAACTCCAGGATTACGCAGCCATATGTTCACATGTTCTGTGCTGTCAGTAGCATGACACAAGGAGGAACAACCACAGGAGAGTGAACTAAACCTAGTACATTCAACACAAGACACATCATATTCCTGTTTATGTTCCGTTATTATGAATATGTGTGTGTGTTTCTGTGTGTGGGCTGACTGCCTTGTGTTGCGCCAGACAGGTTCTCTCTGCCAGTGGGCATAAGTACCAGCACCGACCATCCCTCAGTGCCAGGACAGCAGCTCAGGAATGTGAAGACCTTTAGCGCCGTGTCTTTACATGCATGTAGGCCTCATTTTTTGCAGTTATAGTAGCAGCTATGGGCTATGTTGTAATAAAGTCTGTATTATTTTGTTGAGAATATAAAATCATTTTAATATACTTTTTATTTGTCCACTGCATTTTCTTAAGGTCATGCCAATAGAGGTTTTGTGCAAACTGTTTGTGTCATAACTTGCAGACAGGTACCAAAACTAACATTAAACAGGGTTGAGCTGACAGATTAAAAAAAAAAGCAATAACACACATATTTGTACTATTTTTCAAAAACAAAATAAAATAGCACCTATTGGAAAGTTTTTTGGAACACTACTTCTTAAATACTGTATTAATAATAAGACTAAAGAAGTACATTTGAATTTTTTTACATTTTGCATACTATTTTCCCTGTTAAATCATTCATTTCAAGATACTCTGATATTGATGATTTATGTTCCCTTTGTAAAAGTGAGAGATAGCTGTTGACTTATTTGTTTTCTGTTCTTAAAGTTGTCCAAAACTTTTAGGTGGAATTGGCAAAATTAATTTTTACATTTAGAAAAGGTTAATTACTTTTTTACATTAAAGGATATTATTGTGTATTATGAAAACAAAACTAACAAAAGTCTTGAATGCATTGTTAATTTATTTATATTGCTGGCCAAATTTTATATACATAAGCAAAAATGTTTAATTTTACCCCTGTTGTTTATACTGTTTATTAATGAATTAGATTTTTTTATGTTATCTCTGAAATTGTATATAAAAAAAAATAATAATAAAATAAAAAAGGAAATTACAATTTTTTTCTAAACTTGTTTCGGCTTTCGTTTAAAAAAAATAAATAGCATAAATAGCATTTGAGAAGTTTGATTCATAAATCAAAACATTTCATTAGACAAATGACGTAAATCATGAGACATTTGAAAACTATCTATTTGCATCATTACTCTATAAAGAAATGAACTATATTAAAATTCTATATTAAATTCTAATATTAAGATTCCTATTTTGACTAAATAAAGTAAAAATAAAATGCTGTTTGGTCAAATTGATCTGGTCTGAATGAAAAAAAAAAAAAAAAAAAAAAAAAAAAACAAACAAGACCAAACAAAACCAAACAAAACAAAACAAAGCAATGCAAAGTGAGACGAAGGATAAAACCAAACCAAAACATAATGCAAAGCAAGACAAACAAAACAAAACAAAAAAAAACAAAGCATGACAAAACATAACAAAACCAAAACAAAGCTAACCAAAGCAAAACGCAAAGCAAGACAAACATAAAACCAAACAAAAACAAAACACAAAGCAAGACAAAACATAAACCAAACCAAGCCAAATCAAAATGCAAATCAAGACAAAACATAAAAACAAAACAAAACGTACAGCAAGACAAAACATAACAAAAACCAAACCAAAAATAAACACAAATACAAAACATAAAAACAACCAAACCAAAAAACAAAGACGAAACATAACCAAACCAAAATGCAAAGCAAGACAAAACAGCCAAACTATAAACAAAAAAACCCGGACAAAACATAAAACTCAACCAAAAACAAAACAAAACGCAAAAACAAAACATAACCCAACCATAACAAAATGCAAAAACAAAACATAATAAAACCAAACCAAACCAAAGCAAAGCAAACCAAAATGCAAAGGAAGACAAACATAAAACCAAACCAAAACTAAACTAAATGCAAAAGCAAGACACAACATAAATCAAAACAAAAAGCGTGAAGCAAAACACTGTTTATTGCAAGTAAATAAATAAATAAAAAAACAGAAAAACAGAAAAATACAGAAATATTGTTTTAGCTTCATCCCAAATGGCGAGTAACAAGACAACAACGGCAGTGTGTGTGTGTGTGTGTGTGTGCGCGTATGTGATTCTGGGTTGAGGGAAGTATTTCACAAAAGTAATAACAGCTTCCTACAGCAGTGCCCACCAGAGAACTGTCTAATGTACCAGCTATGAAAGCTTTGCTCCATTTTGTTGCCATGGCACATCCTCCCCCACACACAGGAAGTGATCTATCCTTATCTGTGGGCTAAACCAGTTGAGTTCCTCATCAGCTCCCCTCTACCTCTCCAGCTAAAGCCATCTATCAAACATCTGTGTGTGTTTCAGCTATTAGACTGCCTCTTACTTCATTCACAGCAGTTCGGAGAACAATACAGGCTGAAGCTGGGATGCTGCTGCTGTGACTGTCTGGGGCTTTCAGACTGTTTTGAGCTACGTTTACTTTTAATGTCTTTTAATAAACAAGCCCATCATTTTATCTGCACTGGGTCAGTGCATTAAGATTTACACTTACTTACTTACACACTGCAGAAAGAAACTTAGCGTTGTTTGTTTTCCAATATATACACTACCAGTCAAAAGTTTTTGAACAGTAATATTTTTAGAGTTTTTAAAGAAGTCTCTTCTGCTCACCAAGCCTGTATTTATTTGATCCTAAGTACAGCAAAAACAGTATTTTTTAAATATTTTTACTATTTAAAATAACTGCTTTTTATTTGAATATAGTTTAAAATGTAATTTATTCCTGTGATTTCAACGCATCATTATTCCAGTCTTCAGTGTCATATGTTCCTTCAGAAGTCAATCTAATATGCTGATTTGCTGTTCACTAAACATTTTGTATTATTATTATCAATATTTAAAACTGTTGAGCACATTTTTTCAGGATTCTTTGATGAATAGAAAGATCAAAAGATTAGCGTTTATCTGAAATAAAAAGCTTTTGTAACATTATACACTATACCATTCAAAAGCTTTCAGTCAGTATAATTTTATTTATTTATTTGGAAATGAAATTCTAGAAATTAATACTTTTATTTAGCAAGGATGCTGTAAATTGATCAAAAGTGATATTAAAAACACTTACAATGTTACAAAAGATTTCTGTTTAAGATAAATGCTGCTCTTCTGAACTTTCCATTCATCAAAGAAACCTGAAAAAAATTGTTTTCAATATAATAATAATAATAATAATAATAATAATAATAATAATAATAATAATAAATGTTTTTGAGCAGCAAATCAGAATATTAGAATGATTTATAAAGGATCATGTGACACTGAAGACTGGAGTAGTGATACTAAAAAATCAGCTTTGAAATTACAGGAATAAATGACATTTTAAAATATATTCAAATAGAAAACACTTATTTTAAATAGTAAAAATATTTCAAAATTTTACTGCCTTTGAGTCAAATAACAGCAGGCTTGGTGAGCAGTACAGACTTTCTAAAAACATTAAAAATCTTACTGTTCAAAAACTTTTGACTATATATTTATTAACAACTCAGTGCTTGATAAAAAAAAAAAATCCAGCGACTGGGTTGTTTTGACCCAGCAGTTAGGTTCAAAGTTTATTTAGTTTTATTTAACTCAACTATTGTTTAAAAATTACTATATGGCTGGCTTAAAATGAAATTAAATATCAGATACATAATTACCTGAGGCATTAGCAAATAAACAAAAGGTGAATATTTATTAATAAGCATATTATAAAATGTTTATTATTTAATTATTATTTATTCAACAAATAAAACTGAAGGTTGAAGGTTGGATTAAACATTTAACCTGGGTTTGTCCATATTTCACTCAGCAAAGTGTATATTAAATAAAAAATATATTATATATTTATATTTATATTATATTATTAAAAAAAAAAAAGTATTCTTAAAAATGTACTTACTCTTTTTACTGTGTATATAGTAGCTGTTAACCTAATATTCTGCCCCATAATTAGATTTTAAAATATAAAAAAGACTTCTGCTTTACAGTAAATGCATATTATCATGAGGGAATCAAATGCACTGTATCAAAATGTTGCTGTTAAAGCACTCTGCTTAACCAAAATTGAATAGTTTATTTAATAATATGTCCATGTAGAAATACACATGTAGAAATATAATTTATTCTTGCCCACCGACCGCACGTAAAATCATGAAATATGTATAAGTATCTGCAATGTACTTTACAGTTTTATTTCTGGCCACTAATGCACCACAATTTCCCTCATGAGATCAATAAAGTACATTATCTAATAAATTCTATTTAATCAATCGTAAGCACATTTAAGTGCAAAATCTAATTGTTTTAAGCTTATACACATATGCATACTTTATTTTTCTTAATATAACTGCTATTGTTTTTTAGTGTGTGTTCTTTTATGATCATTCTAAGCAGGTGAAGCTTATTTCTTGCAGATTTACACACGTTCTGGACGTTATTTGCTTTGTATCACACATGTTCACTTACAGCTGTGAATGCTGATGTTGTAGGGCTCTGCTCTATATAACAGGACAGTGATGTGTGTGGTCAGCACATGCGCATGTGCATGTGCATGCAAAACACACAGCTCAGCAAAATGTGAAACATGAAAACACACACTCACCCAAACCCTAAATAGGATCCACACTGATTTATATAAGCTACCCTGACGAAATATATCAATTATGATAAATAATGTAATATAGCTAATTAGGCAGTGATTCATGAGGTGTGCTTTGACTGCATAATGTAGTAAAAATGCCTTTAACAATTAATGATTTAGCTATCACGTTTATGTAATTACTTCCACATTTAGACTATTTACACTGCAATCCAAATTAGCTCAGAGAATACTATTGTAAATAAACAGGAAGAAACATTGTAATACCACAGGACTTTTTAGTACATCCGAGCTAACGTATTTCTATAGTGAATAAATAGTGATTTAAAAGCGGAATCGGTTTGTTTTGTGAATTTCAAACTTTATAAATTAAATTAACGACGAGAAATTCTTGCTTCTCCACAATTTAATTTACATACCAAAACATTTAAAGGCGTTCGGGACATCTCATGAAAGACAGCGCTCACAGCCAATCAACGCTCTGCATCTGTACGCTCAGCCAATCAGCGTGCGTCATTTGTGTTTATGAACAGCCCATCAGCATCAATTCTGCTGCTGGAGGCCGTCCGAGCATTTGGCTCGCTAGGCCTCATTGAATACAATTATAAACAACTTTAGAGTAAATACGGGCGCAGGTCTCTCTCTAACAGTTAATAAACATATACAGCCAAGCATACCGCCGTGTTTCCAGGATTTAAACTCTTTTGAACTGCCTCCGTTGACTCTAAGGGGCTCCAACTGCCCCGCTAGCGCTACTTTAGCACAGGAAACAAACAGAACTTCATCCAGATCAATATCTCCCGATCACAGTTGATCGTTAATACGCGTTTACCTTTGTAGCTCGCGTCCGCGCTCCGCTTACATCCCTTCAGCCGGTCCTGTGGCGAAAATGCGAGCGGAATACACGCATTGTCCCGCATCAGGAAGTCCGCGGTGTTCCCGCTGAAGTCAGTGAGTGAGTGCGCTCGCTATGGAAACCCCTGCAGCAGCAGCTCAGGTGCTCGCGCGCCGCCCGCCAAACACTGCCCACATCACCACAATGCAATAGTCATGCAGTTACTGTACATACCTGGGTCTTCAGTGTAATGTGATGACTGTGATTTACAGCCCTTCTTGTGCATACAATCTCAGTTACTTCATTTAGCCAGCAAAGTTAAGCATAAGTTGATTTAGACAGAAAAATGTCACGGGAATATTCATACAAACAACATATTATTAATATATACAAAACATATATCTTAAATTATGTGTTATAAATAAATTATATCAAGGGCTGCAACGGAGTTTCAAGCAAAAACATCATACTGTCATGGTCCTTCTTGTTTAAATATATATTTTGCATAGATAAAGCAACAAAAACTGACAGTTTATGCTGTTGTGATTGATGATTTTTATTTTATTTTTTTTATTGTATGTGTGTTTTATAAGATTTTTGGAACGTAATGTCTGTCTTGGTGTGTTAGTTTATACGTGTAGCTTATATGTCTTTATCATCTTGCTTTTTACCATTTAAGAAGTAATGAGTCCATCGGGTGGCCAAAGTATGTAACTGCATCTCTCACTTTTACAGAGTTCTCCCGTCAATTAAAATTCTGTCATTGATTACTCAGCCTCGTGTCGTTCCAAACTCGTAAGACCTTCGTTCATCTTTGGAACACAGATAAAGATTTTGTTGATGAAATCCAAGAGCTTTCTGACTCTGCATAGACAGCAACGTAACTGACACATGCAAGGTCCAGGGAAAAAAAAAAAAAAAAAAAAAAACGTAAGGACGTCGTTAAAATAGTCCATGTGACATGGTTCAATCGTTATGCTATCAAGCTACGAGAATACTTTTTTTTGCAAAGAAAACAAAAATAATGACTTTATTCAACAATTTCTTCTCTTCTTTGTCAGAACGCTGCATGTTCACAAGAGTACCACAACACAGAAACTAGCATTCTGATGTAGAACATCCATCTCCCTTAGTTCATTGCTTGTATATTCTAGTTCAAATAAGCAAGTCGTCCTCACGTCTTCAGACGTGTTTACGAAGACTGTTTTACCCTGATATCACACATGCATCAAGGAGACGTTTATATGACGTCTGCATTTACATCTGGAAGATGTATTTTTTAAAGTGTTTGCTGATCTGCAATACATCTGTAGGTCGTTTCCTATCAGATGTCAAATAGACGTCTATTAGATGTCTTTAAGATGTTTATGATTTAGAATGTATGAATACTGACATCTTACAGATGTCTGTCAGATGTTTGTACACAGCTGATGCTTTTCAGATCAAGTGATCTTTAACAGACATCTTGTAGACGTACGTGTGCTGGGTATGTACTGCATGTGTCTTATTTTATTTCTAAACCAGGCACAGTGCATCCAGGTTCTACGTCAGAACGCCATCCAGATAGCACACATATGTCTGCAAGATGTCTGTTAAAGATCACTTGATCTGGAAAGCATCTGCTGTGACAGACGTCTGTAAGATGTCAGTTTTACATACATTCTAATTTCTAAATCATAAACATCTAATTAGGTTTTCTAAATCATAAACATCTTAAAGACATCTAATAGACATCTGTTTGACATCTGATAGAAAACGTCCTATGGATGTATTGCAGATGAGCAAAACACTCTAAAAAATATGTATCCCTGGTAGCACACGTACATCTCTGAGACATCTGACATCGGCATTTACATCTGCAAGACATATTTTTTAGAGTGTTTGCTCATCTGCAATACGTCTATAGGATGTTTCCTATCAGATGTGAAATAGACGTCTATTAGATGTCTTTAAGATGTTTATGATTAAGAATGCATGTAAAACTGACATCTTACAGATGTCTGTCAGATGTCTGTACACAGCAGATGCTTTCCAGATCAAGTGCTCTTTAACAGACATCTTGCAGACGTACGTGTGCTATCTGGGATGTGTGCTATTTGGGAACTGATGTCACATGGACTATTTTATTGATATCCTTACCACCTTTCTGGGCCTTGAATGTGTCAGTTGCGTTGCTGTCTATGCAGGGTCAGAAAGCTCTTGGATTTCATTAAACATATCTTAATTTGTGTGATGAATAAAGGTCTTAAAGGTTTGGAACAACATGAGGTTGAGTAATTAATGACAGAATTTTCATTTTTGGGTGAACTATCCCTTTAAAACACTCATGTTAGTGTGTAATTACTCAAGTAAGTACTGAGGAATATTAATTAACACTAACTTACAATAAGGATAGTGTTTGGTTTAGGTTGGTTGCTAAAAATCAAGCATTTTTTACGGTTTACTAAGTACATGTAATGTGTAACAAGTACACTATAAAATAGTGAATCTATATAAAGTGTCACCTTAAACAGTTTTTTGTGGCTGTGTGTATAGATTTGTAGAATCATATAGTATTATATCAGCGTTTTCATACTTCATGAGCAAGTAATGCACAATCCATAATTTTGAAATCATTTCATGGACTATTTGTTACTGCAGTACTTACTGTACGTTAGAAAAATCCAGCGATGAAGTCATTGTCTCCAAATGTCTTCTCATTGGTTGTGTGTTGCGCTTGTATTGTTTGCTTTTGTATTACATGTAGTTACTTTAAGCTTAAAGTTAGGAAGGTAATGCCTCTTATAATACTTTGATATGCACTGCGGTAGTGAATGAACTGATATGCCTATGCCAAAGCATTAGGGTGAGACCAAGATACATTAACGAACACAAATGGTATGCTAAGTTCTACATCCCTGTTATAACCATCACAGAATTTATAATGGATTAATTGGTAATGAAGGGAATTGTACTGGTTTTAATAGCAATTGTAATGATACCTGTGGGTCTCTACTGGTAATTTGTCACCTTCTATTGGTGGCTTGTTAAAACCTCTAAATCCTAATGGAATCTCAAAACACAGCAGGAAATCATTTTTTAATGGTTTTAATGATTAATGGTTTGTAATGTTTGTTATGGTATTTAGAGTGGAAATCATTAGATTTTTTTTCAGCAGGGTTTGTAATACAGTCACAAAGTTGTTCCCTGAAAACCATTAAACACTTTAAGTGTATATAGGCCTATAATACCAGATTATGAGACGATATGACCATGTGACCTTGTACAAATGCACTTGCACTGGGTGACCACTAAAGGGCAGCAAACACTGTGTGTTGAAAATGTTTATTTTCATTCGCTATATTAATTTTTTAAAAGAAACCGTGGTACTAACACATTCATATAACACCATATACATCATGGGAGTGTTTTGTTCTCTCCTTGCTTTAGTTGCTTTAAAAATATTCACTTTAAATACCTGCCCTATTATAATGAATGTGCAGTAACCATTTAACCACAGTTTTACTACAGATTCGATGGTTAAACTATGGTTAGTGTTGCAAAACCATGGTAAACATGTGACAAGCATGGTTTAACTACAAAAAACATGTTTTTTGGTTTTATTTGTAGTAAAACTACGGGTAATTTTCGTAAGGGTGTCACCTCACGGATGTTTTACTTCCTTTGAACGTATGATTTTAGGAATATGTTCATAATTGATGAGGCGGAATTCACCCTCAAACACCTTAAAAATGATCAGCTGTTTCCTCCCCTGGTGAAAAAACCAGCATATGCTGGTAGGTATGTTTTGATGCTGGTTTAAGCTGGTCCTTTGCTGGATTATGCTGGTCCTTAGCTGGTTTATGCTGGTCCTTTGTTGGTCCATGCTGGTCCTTGACCAGCAACATGACCAGCAAAAACCAACAAAGGACCAGCTTAAACCAGCATCAAAACTTACCTAACCAGCATTCCAGCATCAAAACAATACCTACCAGCATATGCTGGTTTTTTCACCAGGGTCACTGCTTTGAAAATTACATTCTGGCACATTAGTAAGCTATTATATATAATTTCCGCCATTCCTTGTTACCTTGTTTTATCACTTCAGCGGTACTTTAAATGTAAACAAACACCATCCATCCGTTGCATATTCCGTAAGTTTTGTGCGTGTTTGTGTGTTACTAATATATTTCACTTTATCTTAACTAGAATGTAGACCATATAGTTGAATTATGTATAACGTAAAACGCTTCTTTCAAGTTAGTTTAGTCTTACCTGCAGCCATATGCTCAAGATTGGTCAGATCCATTTTCCCCCTCTCCTTTCTCCATAAAAGACACTCTTTCTTTAGCTCAGAGCCAGAGCAAAGTCTTTTGTACCTGTCTGATGCGATGCTTCTGTGTTCCCGCAGCAGATGTCTTTGATAAAGTTTTCTGATTTCGTATATAGCCTTAAGTTCAGTTTTCACACACAGTGACACAAACCCTCTTAGTTCTGTTTTTCTGAAGTGAATCTGATGTAACATGTTTTGACAGCGTCATATCTGAAAACACACCAACATGGAACTTTGAAGGATAACTATTGTGACTCACACTTTTATGCTTTGTACCTTTGGTAAAGTAAAAAAAAAAAGAAAAAGTTTGTCCTAAGATGTGTGTTTGTGGTAAAATATTCCTGCAACAAAAACCTCTTCATTTCTTTAACAAGAGCAAAATGCTATCCTGTTTTTTTCTCAATAGAACCACAGGTTTTGGTAGAGTCTTGTAATTAAAGGGACAGTGCACCCAAAAATACAAATTTTGCTATCAAATCTGCACCTCACACAAAAGATATGAAATATGACTATTTTTATGTCCCGTTTGGAGTCTGACAGTTGAAGTCCCCATCCATATTTTTTGCAAAAATGGTGCATTCTGCAAAATATCTCCTTTTGTGTTTGAGGAAAGCATATCGTACACATTTCAAGTGACATGAGGGTGAAAAAATGATGACAGAATATTTATTGTTGTGTGCACTATCCCTTCTGCGTGATTAGGCGAAAAAAACCAAGCGCTAAATCCCTGGCACCTGCTCTAACTGGAGTTTCCAAAGCACTGGAACACTTAAGTCTCATTTGTAATGCTTTATAATGGTAGTAAATTGATTTGGGACTCTCTGGTATCTCTGTAGGGATGCAGTGGACACATGGACAGCACATAGTGGATAGGGACACAGACAGAAGGACAGACGGGGGCCTCGCCCAGAGCAGCGGTACAGTACAGAACAGTGTGACCTATTAATTACGTTACATTTGAAATCAAAAATGGGTCAGTTTTTAAAAATAAGTAACAATTCAGGTTCTCAAAAGGCCGGGGCCTCGCAGAGGGGTGTTTGATAAACGGCTGTCCATCTACTGTTACAGCAAGTTGGGCTGCACAGAAATATACATATATAAATCTGTATGTATATTTACCATGTTTGGTGATGAGACTGAAATTAATCGCAACGTAAATAAACGAAAGAAGGGAACCAAATAACCAAGAAACAATCCGACAAACGGTACAGAAAAAAGTGAGAAGGGAGATAGAAGAGAGACGTGAAACACCGGAGGGTTGCGTGAACATTTGTACAACATCGGACAGGTACTGGAACACCACGCCACAGAGAAAGAGACGAGTATTAGGAAAAATGGTTTAATATCGGAGACAGAGGCAAAAAACTGCATCACACAAGAACATACATTTACAAAAATAAGTCTGACTGTTCCAGCTACACAGTTAGGTTAACAGCAAAGACAGAGAAACCAGAAAAATCTAAACAGCTAAAAGCAAAGTCCTCAAATTACTTTTATCTTGTTTGTCAAACTAATACATTTATCCACTGAAGGTGACTAAATACTTCTAAATCGTCTAATCGTCTTTATCATGGTGACTGCACAATACTTAACTAAATGAAACTTACCGCTGTTGTAAAGACTCTTTGTAAAGACAAACGGCATTACGTATTTATAAGCCAAAAGGAAAACTCCTCGACCCTCTTTCCGAGAAAAGGAAACGAACGAAAGGAAAAAGGGAAAGCAAATATTGATGTGAAGAATAAAGAAGAGGAGGCTAAAGATACCAAGCCAAAGTTCTTCTAGAAAATCTTTATATCAAAACCTATCGTTCTGGACGCCAACTAGAAATCAAACTCGGGAACCAGTCGCTGTCGGCCCCTGGCTGGGGCCGCGCAGCCTGTCGGATAGTTTTTTTTTTTTTTTTTTCCTTTAATTGCCAGTATAAAAAGTTCCACTGGTACAAAAGGCATAAGTACAATCAGTGATAGAAATAGGAAAGCCTGCTTTTTTTTGTACTTTTTAAATTCCCATCCAATGACAGATTTTCAAAGTGTTGTCAAACAAACATGTATCACGCTTACATAATCCACTGAAATGCATTGACTTTGGCTTTTCTCAAGACAATACTTAAAACTATTTAAATCTTTTTAGAATCAAACGAAATGATATTAATCTACAGACGACAAGCTTTTGTTACGGCACGTTAGATAAACACATACATTTCCAAAAAACTTGACATAAGCCAAAATGCAAAGAAACTACACATCTTTTTTTCTTTAAAATACACTTGTTAAATAGCACTTAAGAGAAAGAAAGAAACAAAAGAAACAACAAACATTTCAGATGCGTGTGGTGCAAAAACCCCTGAGTGAAGAGTCTCAGCGAGAACTCCTGTGAGTTTGTGCTTTACTAAACATCTAACAAAGGTGTGTGTGAAATTGCGCTGGCCGTGAAAGCTTACCCTGTTTGTCTGAAGTTGATTGTGATGAAGTGCGCTAAATGAAATAGAACGCTAACTACCGATATTTCAGAAGCCCCCATACGGCACTGTGCTGAGGTAAAAACACTTACGCCGAACTACGGTTCGTTACAGAGTGTCCAACGAATCAAATGAGGTCAAACAAAGATGCATTCGTGAAAAATTTAGCATGAATATAATTCCTTATGTGCCACATAAAACAAATTTTCAACAACTTTCTGGGCGGGTTAAGCAGAGTCGTCAATTTTAATACTGCGCGTTTTAACGCTGTGCTAGTGCGCATGTGCTTTTGTGTTTGTGCTAGTGGTTATACGATTTGGCAAAGAGAACAGTATATCATAAACTGACCGACTCGACATCCCAATACGAAACTTGCTTATTAAGGGGTAAATTATAGAAAAACATTTCCATTTTTGGGCCTCTTTCATGAAAGAGAAGTAGAACGTATTTTTGTATAAACCATTCGTATTTTATCGTGCGCAGGTAACAGTTCAGTTTGTTTTCAAGAAAAGATATTAGATGTGCATGTTTTTTTTGCGAACAACGTACACAAATTCTTTCTGCGTGTGCGACAATTTATGTGAGAATGGTCGTAGGTTCAATTCACGCTAAGTTTTTAAGAAAATAAATTTATTGACTTTTTTGCGAATAACGTACACAAATTTTTTCGGTGTGTGCGTGACAGTTTACGTAAAAATGGTCTTAAGTTACAATTCACGCAATTCAAGTCTTTAAGAAATTACATTTTATATACGTTTTTTTTCGAACAAAACACGCAAATGCTTTTGGTGTGTGCGTGACAGTTTACGTACGAATGGTCTTAAGTTACAATTCTCACAAATTAAGTTTTAGAAAAGACATTTTAGTTATGTTTTTTTGTGAACAACATACACAAATTCTTTTGCTGTGTTTGCGTCAGTTTACGTAAGAATGGTCTTAGGTTACAATTCACGCAATTCATGTTTTTAAGTAAAGATATTTGATTTGCATGATTTTTTGCAAACATCTAAAAAAAATATTTTGGCGTATGTGACAGTTTATGTAAAAATGGTCTTACGTTACAATTCACGCAATTCAAATCTTCAAGCAAAGACATTTGATTTATGTTTTTTGCGGACAACGTACACAAATTCGTTCTGCGTGTGTGCGACAGTTTACGTAAGAATGGCTGTAGGTTACAATTCATGCAATTTACCAAGTCTAACAAAAGACATTTGATTTACATGTGTTTTTGCGAACAATGTACACACCCTTTCGACGTGTGTGCAACAGTTTACGTAAGAATGGTCTTAGATTACAATTCACGCAATTCAAGTCTTTAAGAAAGGACGTTTAATTTACATGTTTTTTTACGAACAACATCAAATTTTGCGTATGTTACAGTTTACGTAAGAATGGTGTTAAGTTACAATTCACGCAATTCAAGTCTTTAAGAAATGACATTTGATTTACATGTTTTTTTACGGACAACGCACGCAAATTCTTTCTGCGTGTGCGACAGTTTACGTAAGAATGGTGTTAAGTTACAATTCTATTCTCGCAATTCAAGTCTCGTGCACAAATTTACTTAAAACAGTTACATGTAGTTCAAGCGAGAATGATTTATATGACAATTTATGGACAAGTGGTTTACGTATGATATGGAAATTTGTTCGCTTACGCACAATTTAAGAAAACATTTACAAACAGTTTACACAAATTTACAGAAATTTGTTCTGCTCGTACGAAAAATTAAACAAGAATGGTTACACACGATTTACGCAAATTTGTTCTTGTTTCATGAATGAGTCCCGTTGTTTTTCAACTGGCACAAAGTTTGGCAGATCCAGTTTTGGCTAAAGATTAAAGATATATAACGTAGACGAACAGACAACACATCTGTACGCAGTCACACGAAACACACACACAACCTTGGCACACATTTTAAATGTGCAGCAATGTATTCCAGCCCATTAATACTGATTGACGTGTTAAGGCAACGGCAGAGCTTGGGTATAAAATAGTGCTATAGAGTGAAGTAAACTGGTTTTGAGGGGGCTGCCTGTAAACTACGTTTGTAAACAAGATTTTTACGGGCCGTTCGAACGATGTGTAAACGTTTACAGCAAAGTGCTACAGGCGCTAGCGAACACTGCGGATCACGCTGAACTACTTTGGCATCAGGACAGAGTTTTGGTTGTCCTACGAACGTAAAATAGTCCTGATAAAGGCAGCAGAAAGCGAGACTAAACAGTAGAGAAACAGATCGTGTGGCTGGCCCTGTATTATAGAATGATGGTCAAAAGTTCAACGCCTGATTCACAATTCACATAAATACGTCAATATTTTGTCCCATCAAACTGACAAACATGATGTATCAGATGAACCTTTCAAATTTGGGCCTTCTGTGGTGCAAATGTGTGAGTGTGTGTGTGTATAAGGAGAACTGCTGAGACTCAAGCTCAGGGGCTCACATACACACACCGTCAAAGAAAAGAGGGTTGTGAGGTCAACCTTTAGCACAGGTGTGTGTATGCGTGCATGTGTGTGTGTATGTGCTTACCTGTGAATGTATGCGTGTGTGTGTGTGTGTGTGTGCTTGTGAGAGCGATAATGACACATGGGCACTTTTTACATCTTTACAAATAAAGAAAAAGAAAGCAAAAACATGAACAGTTTCAGGCAACAAGACCACAGAAGAGCAAGTTAACAACCTTTTTTAAATCTATATCTTTAAATATGAGGGTTCCATACAAAACACTTACGTAATAAAATACCCATGTTATCAAATAATTTCACAAGTAAAACACTGAAGCTGTAGGCAGGATGTACCGTCAGAATTTGGCACTAAATTCCACTCATCTTGTTTTTTCTTTATAAGAAAAAAAAAAATCACATTTTGCTGAACAACATAACACATCTAAATATTGTTTCCCACAATAGAAATAAAATAATATAATGACATAGATGCTTCACAAGCCGACACTGTAACTTTTAAGAATTTTATATAGCTAATTACCCAACAAGAAATTTAGCAAAGAGGGACTCCTATTAAAAAAAAAGAAAGAAAAAAACAAAAAAAGAACAAAAAACAAGGAAAAAAACAAACAAACAAAACAAAAGTAGTAGTAATAGTACTTATGAAAGGCTTTGTCTATTGTTCAAGTAAATTGATTTTTAGTCTTCTCTTTAAAAACATGAGACAAATAAGACTGTTAGACTTGATGAAACCACGACTTTATCCACGAAAAGCACCGACGGGACCGCGGGTTACACAAACTCTGTTTTTTTTTCCTCTATACATTTAAACAGTATAAAATATAGGTCATTTCATGTGCATTTAAACCACGGATTGTCTAACTGTAAGTCAGTTCAGCAAAAGGTGTGACACGTAGGTAGCATTTCCCCCCCAAACAGGGCAATCTTGTGTGTGTGTGTGTGTGTGTGTGTGTGTATGTGTGTGTTTTTTAATACCTTTACTACTCTAGAAAAAAGTGGTTTTATATAGACTTTAATGAGAAATCAAGCCACTTAAAATGGCCTTATCAAAAAACTTTACACTGCCTGAAAAATGTAAAAACCACGAGCAAGCTCTGAGAGATTCTAATATCGATCAGACAGCTTTTTTTTATTTTTTATTAAAACTGCGTGGAAGTAGTCTATTCGTTTAGAAACCAGCGTGGGTTTCTTACGGCAGGCCTCAAATTAAGAGTATCGCCGACAGTAAGTCCCAACGCCAATCCCTGTATTGAACGTTCAAGTTTACTTTAAATGAATGAAAAACAAAAAAAAAAAACAACGTAAAGAGAGAGAGAGAGAAACAATCGGACAAATAAAAAAGAACAAACAAAAGTCAAACGCAAATATTCGTAATTGTTTTGCCACAGGATTTTTTTTTTTTTTTTTTTTTCTTTTTTGTCTGTTTTCTTAAAATGATGCTCTGGTTATGTTAGTAAATATACTCTGTCTCTAGAGTGTGAATGCAGCGTTTTCACATTATTATTATTGTGTTTTTTTGTTTTTTTTTTTGTCTTTCCTCCCTTCCTTCCCTCCCTCGCTCCCTCCCTCACCAGTTAATCTAAACAAACAAAAAACAAAACAAAACAAACCAAAAAAAAAAAAAAAAAAAAAAAAAAGGTCAAAATGAGGTCACATGCGAAAACTTTCCAAAAAGATCAGGCTAAAGTACAAAGATCAGTAAAGGAGACCAGATTATGAGCAGGAGAACTCAGAAAGACATCAGAAACAATGACGGGACGATGAGACTTTTTTTTTTGTACGCCACGTAGACATGCTAGGCAAACGATGAGCATAGAGTCATGGAGATGAGTTCTAGGGAAGAAAACGGGAGAGGAGAGTTACACACACAGCTCCGGCACACAACTAACATCATTAAACCATGAGAACAACAAACGAACAAACAAAACAAACGAACAAACAAACAACAGCAGCAGTGCTATTAACCAGCGTTTCACCAACATCACATTAGCATTTTTTTTTTCGTACAGTACACAAATTTTGAATAAATTGGCAACATGTACACGTGAATGAGGCACTCGCTCACACAGAGAATACGAACACACACTCGATCTCCTCCATAGAGACATACACCCAAAAGTATCCATCCTGGTCCGATCTCCCGATCCGAGACCGCTGATGGATCGCCGTTTGGGAGAAACTATTCTTTTTTTTTTTTTTGGAGAGTACGAACAAAAACCAAACGAAATGAAACGAAAAAGAGAGATTTTACTTATGAAGTGCCACTACTTATGACGAAAGAGAGAAGAGGAAGAGAGAGTCGAGACAGATATGATGGGGACGTGACGGATGGGATTGTGGGAAATGGCGAGAGGGAAGGTGAGAGAGAGAAAGAAAGAAAGAAAGAAAGAAAAAGAGGGGTTTTGTACGTGATTCTGTGTTCTCGTCACACAGCGTGTGGTTTAAGAAGACTACCGGACGAGGCTCAGGATAGAGAGAGCACGACTTTCCAAACCCAATAACTTAAACGATAATAAATAAAGTCCTTTACTTCAGAGGCAGTAGAAATTTTGTATAAAAATAGAACTGCATTTTTTTACAAATAAAATTTACAGGCCTGTGGCTTTCTGTAATTTAAGTTTTTTTTCTTTCGATAAACATCAAGTTTTCAGTTCCCCGCCCTTCCACATAGAACCTAGAATGCTTTATTCTTTTTAACCATCGACAGATCAAAATCTTTTTTTTAATGCTCTACACAAATTCTGTTGGACAAAGACCACAATCATCTGACGCATAAAATTCGGACTCATTTTTTTTCTTCAAAAAAAACAAAAAAACAAACATAAACGAAAATAACAACAATAACGAAAAACCCTTACTGACAGAAAATGACGGAAAAAAAAAAACTAAAAAAAAAAAAAAAGAAATTCACTGAACATTTGACGGCAAGTATTTGTTGAGGAAGCTGTTTAGGCAGTTGTTGCCGTTGACTACAGAGAGGCCACAGCGGGTTTAACCCTTTCCTCTCTAGTGCCAGTGGGCCAAGGGTTCGAAGGAGCAGCAAAGCCCTGAACCGACACCAGAGGCCAAAGGGCAAAGGTTAATGTGCATATTGGTGCTTTAATCATATCGGAACCTTCTCTACTTGTCCTTACAAGCCTCAGGTTCACAAAGAGAAACAAATAATACTTTATACATCGTTTCTTTCTGCTGTTGTTATCATCATAGAATGAAATAGCCATTGTATAAATATTTACTTTAAAAAGAAAAAAAAAAAAACTCAAATAGTTTACACATGACTTAAACGAAAAAAAAATAGTTGACAAATAAAAGCTGTTCATCCATCGCAAGTCATACAAAAAATGGCGGAAATGGAAGCGTTCATGTGAAAAAAAAAGACAAAATAATACTGTTATTAATTTAAAAAAAAAAGCTGAAAAGAATGTTATGGGAGAGTGGCTCCCTCTGGTGGTCAAAGGGTGAAACTCCCCCTCGTGCACCCCCTCCCCCCAGAGTCCCAGTTTGGTAACCGTGGCAGCAGTGGGGACTTACCCTAGCAGTGTAACATGAGAGAGGCCCTAGTGCTAAGATCAGTACGGTTTGCTGTCGTTCTTCGAGCGCTTGAGCTGGACTTTGAGACGCTTCATGCCGATCTGAAACCCGTTCATCGCCTGAATGGCGGCCTGCGCTGACACAGGATTGTCATAACTGACGAAACCTGTGATAATGGAAAAGGAGAGAGGAACACACACAATGTCTTTCGATTGTAATCGAGTCATGTTTGGCAGCAAAACAACTGCTCCAATAAATTAAATGACAGTATGAAATACAACATAAAATTTAATTTAAAAATGAAAAACTGTATTACAGACTAAGCAAGAAAGGCCTCATAAACGCATTTTTATGAAAAACTAATTTGCGAAACAACTTAAATGTAAATTAGCGCAGTCAAATCGATTAATTGCAATTAATCGCATCCAAAATAAAAGTTTGTGTTTACATTATATACGTGTATGTACTGTATATATAAATACAAACACATACATGTATATATTATACACACACATGTATTACGTAAACACAAACTTTTATTTTGGATGCGATTGATTAATCGCGATTAATCGTTTTGATTATAATATTAAAAATATATTATAAATATTTATAATATATAGCAAAATAGTCATTATTATTTATTATTGTTAAAAATATAATGTTTGATGTAGTCTAATGACTAGTTTAATGTTAAATTGAATATGTCTACATACTGTAAGTTATAACCGAATAACCGTTTACGTGTAAATTCTGTTTTCATTTGCATAAGTGTTTCTATGTCAGTTCATACCGAAGCACTTGAGATTTGTCTGTTTGTCAATAAAGACTTAAATGTAAAGGCTGTCAAATTTCAGGACAGTCAAATCGATTAATTGCGATTAATCGCATCCAATAAAACTTTGTTTTTACATAATATACTGTATGTGTGTACTGTATATATAAATACACACACATGCATGTATATATTATACACTGTACACACACAACTATTACGTAAACATAAACTTTTATTTTGGATGCGATTGATTAATCGCGATTAATCGTTTTGACAGTCCTAATATAAATATTTAAATACAATAGCATTAATATGACAGCAAAATAGTCACTATTATTTAGTATTGTTAAAAATATGATGTTTGATGTAGTCTAATGACTAGTTTAATGTCAAATTGAATATGTCTACATACTGTAAGTTATAACCGAATAACCGTACAGTCAAATCGATTAATTGCGATTAGTTAATTGCATCCAATAAAAGTTTGTTTTTACATAGTATACTGTATGTGTGTGTACTGGATATATAATTACACACACATACATGTATATATTATACACTGTACACACACATCTATTACGTAAACACAAACTTTTATTTTGGATGTGATTAATCACAATTAATCAATTTGACAGCACTAATATAAATATTTAAATATAATTGCATTAATATGGTGGCAAAAAAAAAAAAAAGATTATTAAAAAAAGATGTTTGATTTTCATGCAGTCTACTGAGCAGTTTAATGTCAAATTAAATATGTCTACATATTGTAAGCCATAAGTTACTCCTAAATTCTGTGTTGTTTTTCCACACGAGTGTCTGTATGTCAGTTTATACAGAAGCACTTGCTCAGATTGGTCTGTTTGTCCATAAAGATTTAAATGTAAAGTAGCAGGGCAGTCAAATCGATTAATTGCAATTAATCGCATCCGAAATAAAAGTTTGTGTTTACATAATATACTGTAGGTGTGTGTACTGTATAAATAAATACACGCACATACATGTATATATTATACACAGTACACACACGTATTACATAAACACAAACTTTATTTTAGATGCGATTAATCGCGATTAATCGACTTGACAGCCACAATATAAAATGGCATGAATATGACATTAATATGTCAAAGCCGTATATGAATAACTTTTACTCTTTTACTCTTAAATTCTGTGTTGTCTTTCGCATGAGTGTTTAAATGTCAGTTCATACCGAAGCATTTGCTCAGATTGGTCTGTTTGTCGATAAAGACTTTGGCAGACACCACGTTTCCGAAAGGCATGAACATCTGTAGGATGTCCTGGTCCCCAAACTCCTGTGGCAGGTGGTAGATGAACAGGTTGGCTCCTTCAGGTCCTGTTTCGCACACACAAAACATGCATTTGTCCACGTTTAGAGAAGAAACCACAACTGCGATGATGCGTTAAAGGATCTTAAGGACAATATACGAAAATATAGACACTGTTTCAAATTGAAACTGTCATTATATTTAATATATTGAAAAAAACTGCACCGTGCTCCAAAACTGATTTGGTTATGGATGTATATTAATGACAAAAACATTTACAAGAAGCTGCACTTCTAAAGACAAAAAAGTTCCTACTTTGGAACACATTCACTGCATAATTATTCAACCATGTTACATTGTAGCCTCATAAATGCAAACTTTTTTTTTTTTTTTTTTTTTTTTTTAATTTTGACATTGATATACCTCCATATTCACTGTGCTATTTAAATGAAGTTAAGCTAAATGTCCAGTGTGTGTATCCATACCCTCTTTCTGGCTGCCCGCAGCGCTCTGTTGCTGCAGTAGGGACTGGCTGTAGAGGGTGGGCAGGGCGGCAGCCGCGTACTGTTGGATCCCTGAGTAGGCCTGTGTGAGAGCGTCCATGGGCCCGGCCGACCCGTTACTCAGGCCCGTGCTGCCCAGCCCGCCGTTCAGAGCTGCCATACCTGAGAGCATGTGAGCAACTTTACATAAAACCCAACAATAAAGAAAAAAGAAGTGCTCTTACTCGTTAGCATTTGGACTCAGGGTGTGTTTCTACAACAAAGCACAACACGACACGCACAAAAACAGACAAAAGACGAAAACCCAACAACAAAAGTAAAACAGTAAACGTATACAGCAGAATCACAAACGTCACGCTGGACATCACATCATAAACGGCACCCACTCACACACATATACACACAAACACAAGATAGAGAAGATACATAATATACTGACCGGTGTATGCAAATGAGGAGCGCGGCCTACACATGCACACTAATGTCACAATAGCAGCACGAAACGATCACCACGGCGACCCTCAGACACACAGAAACATCTGACCAATCACCTTTTTAACCTCACACAGCGGAAATCTACATCTAATTATCTCATTATTCGTGTCAGCGATCTCAGCTGTATTAAAGGGGTTGTGGGGAAAACATTAAAGTCATCTAATAAAATACAAATGCATCCTTGGATGCATTAAAGGCAGAACCCCTGACTGCTAAAACAGATGCATATGTGCTTCAGGGAGTAACTCCTGTAAACATATGAGCGGCATAAGCACAGTCTATGCGAATGTATATGTAAACACACACAAATTACTGTTCAAAGGTCTGGGGCTGTTAAGATTAAACGGTTTTGAAAAAGCCTGTATTCAGCATCCCTCCTGAAAAGAATTATATAATCATAATTAAATTACTTTAAATATAATTATTGAATATTATCATTATTGATTTCCTATACACTGCCTTTACTTTCAGTGGTAACAAACCTCGGTACTTAAAGGGATAGTTCACCCAAAAATGAAAATGCTGTCAGTAAAGACCTTCATTCATCTTTGGAAGGCAAATTGAGATATTTTTGATGAAATCCGAGAGCTTTCTGACCCTGCATAGACACGGCTGAACCATATGGACTATTTTAATGATGACCTTACTGCCTTTCTGGGCCTTCTGGGTAGTTGTGTTGCTGTCTATGCAGGGTCAGAAAGCTCAGATTTCATCAAAAATATCTTAATTTGTGTTCAGAAGATGAATTAAGGTCTTACAGGTTTGGAACGACATAAGGGTGAGTAATTAATGACAGAATATTCATTTTTTGGAGGAACTATTCCTTTAAGCGGGGGTGATAGAGTTCAAATCCTTGTCATTAAATGGATATTAGTTTATCAATGTGATTATCATATAATCTGTCAATTATTTCTTCAATTAACTGATTAACCGGATCTTGTTCAAAACTCTCCTTGTGCAAATGATGGTCTATATAATGCATGAGATACATTATTACAGTATAGAGTTAATTAAACAATTAAACTAGAGAATCCATTGTGGCAACGCATATACGAAATGTAAAACAACACATCAAATCGTGCTACCGTAGAAGCAGTTGTGTTCATGTACTGTGTACAGAATATGTTTTATGTCTTAGTCAGTGTGAGTGTGTGTGTGTGTGTGTTTATAAAGACTGATTCATGAGTATTTACTGACTGGCCTTTTGGCTTGACGGCCTGGAAACAATAAATGATGAGCGAAGTGCTTGGATGGCCAGCTCCCTCATTTATCCAGCAATAATTACAATACTGACCTTTTATATTCAATTACACTATACAGCCTCTTAAATGAGCACTGGGAGTGAGAGAGAGAGAGTCATTTGAATGAATTTAAATTGGAGGCGTTCTGTTAGAGAGAGCTTGATTTATAAAACTAGAAACCTGGCTGAAAGGTCACTGGTGGAGATAGAGATTTTGCCCGCGTGCCGACACACTGACATATACACATGCACAGGCCGCGGTGATCTTTAGCTCGTCTATTCATACTAATTACATTCTGCAACGCCCATTAGGTACATTCTATTATAAGATGAGTAGTTCTGGCCTTGAATGCTGATTTGTCAATACAGCATTCCAGTCGTGCTAAAATACACAATGTGGTAACAGCTATAATGCCGAACATCTGTTTAGCAGCTACTGGTGTAAATCACTCCTACCACAGAAACCAACTATTAACCCTGAAAGATTGTCATTTCAAACCCATTGTCCAAACACAAATGAAGATTTTTTGTTTTTTTGAATCATGAATCATCAATTTGGTAAAAGCAAGCTCAAACGCCCTTGAGACAAACAAATACGGCTAAGCTTCTGCTTACTATATTTGATGAACTCTTTTTGTATGTGCATTGAATGATATTTCTTTGAGAATACATCTGTTCATTAAATAAAATTAACATATTTCTTTAAAATGCTTGGATTAAACTCTTATGGATTACTTTTAAGTTGTTTATGTTGATACTGAAGTGCAGTGTTTTGGAGGGATGGACTGTCAAAAGAGAGACTGAAATCTTCCAGGTTTCATTAAAAATACATTTGTGTTTTAAACTAAAATCTTGTGGGTTTAGAATGACATGAGGCCAAAGTCAGAAACTAACGAGGGTTTGTGGCAAAAATGCCACCAAAATGAACAAAAATGCCACATAAATTCCAGACAAAGGGGTAAATATTTCCCCAGCACAATTAAACAATGTTTTGCAGTGATTAAAATAAAATTTGTGAAAATTAATAAAAAGTGTAAATTCACGGAAGCTAAAAATGCACCAATCAGAGGCACTTAGATTAGTCAGTGCTGAAAACGCACCGATCAGAGGCACTTAGATTAGTCAGCGTTGAAAACTCACCAGAGGCATTTAGATTGGTCAGCGCTGAAAACGTGCCAATCAGAGGCATATATTAGATTAGTCAGACTCAGCACCGAAAACACACCAATCAGAAGCACTTAGATTAGTCAGCACTGAAAACACGCCAATCAGAGGCAACTTAGATTATTTCATGCTGAAAATGTGCCAATCAGAGGTGTTTAGATTAGTCAGCTCTGAAAAAGGGGCCAATCAGAGGCATAGATTAGATTAGTCAGCACTGAAAATGCACCAATCAAAATTGCTTTATTTAGTCAGCACCAAAAACGCTTCAATCAGTGGCGTAGATTAGCCTCTAAGCATTCCAACGTTCCACCCGTGGGACGTTATGCATTGAGTTAAATTTGACAGGAACGCTAAGGGGTTAGATTAGTCAGTGCCGAAAACACACCAATCAGAGGCGATTAGATTAGTCAGTGCTGAAAACACACCAATCGGAGTCGCTTAGATTAGTCAGCGCAGAAAACGCACCAGAGGCACTTAGATTGGTCAGCAATGAAAATACACCAATTAGAGGCACTTAGATTAAAGTCAGCATTGAAAATGCACCAATCAGAGGTGCTTAGATTACATTAGCACTGAAAATGAGCCAATTAGAGGCGCTTAGATAGTCAGCACAGAAAATGCAACAAACAGAAGCATTTAGATTCGTCAGCGCTAAAAATGCGGTAAATAGAGGACCTTAGATTAGAATAGTCAACTCTGAAAACGCACCAATCAGAGGCGCTCGGATTAGTCTGACCTGAAAACGCACCAATCAGAGCCGTTTAGATAGTCAGTGGCGAAAAAGCCAGAGCTGTGTTGAGTTTGCACACTCGCAAATTCCCTCAGCATAAACAACACAGAGCAGATAAAATGTAAATAAAATATTAATATTGCAGCTTCAGTGTTCAGAGTTTTTGCATAAGACTAGATTAACGTTGTGGACCAGCATGTTTGTCTGTGAAGCCAGAATGTGACGTGCCCGAAATGCAGACACTAAACACAAAACATTTATATATTATATTCTATATTCATATTAATAATCATTATTACAATATAAAGAGCAATAATCTATAAAAATGATTTCTGTCATAATATAGCAGCCCTATGAGCTTCTGTTTTTAGATACAATTTTAAACAGGCAACAGTTTATTGAGAACAATTTGAAATATTTTGACTAATTAAAGTAATTGGATAAATTTAAGTATTTAACATTAAAGTCAAAAAAAGATAAAACTAATAAAGTGATTTTAAAAACAGACCTTACAAATGTAAAAAAAAAAAAAATGCTTTTTGAAATCAATTCCAGGGTGCAAATATTGTCCCTTAATGGAAAAGTTCATTTCTAACCCTGCGTGAGGGTGATTAAATAGTGATAAAATTTACATTTTTTGGCTACAGTATCCCTTAAAAATTACCATTCTGGGTGAACCAGGAGTGAACTATCCCTTTATTAGATATTAGACTAAAATATTAGACTAAAATCATTCAAACCCCATGTGCCTAAGTAAAACAGACATGTATACACAACACACACACACACGCACACACAATAGCGACAAAACACGTCTATAGAAACACCCAGAGCAATGATTTAGCGGTGTGTTAGCATGTCTGAATGTGTGGAGATGTGGCCGATTGGTGCAAACACACTCATGACTACAAGAGATGAGCTACATTTGTTCCGACTTAGCAAATGGATTTGATCTGATCTGATTTGATTCAATAACGAGGCATTTTACAAATTACACACACACAGTTTCAATATATCAGCAGGACTCAGTGTGAGAAATTCACTTAACAAATTCTGGCTGAAGCCCAGAGAGATGCCCTTGCTTTAGCTGGTGGAAGTTTACAGTAAATCGATTAAAAAACATTCACTATGTGTGTGTTTGAAAGACAGCAGGCATCTCTATGAGCAGTGGGAGGCTGGTATGAGGTGATGTTGTATGGATTGGGATGGAAAGGCCGATGGACGGTAGTACTCACTGTTGACGCTACCTGCTAGTGCATTTATGTTATTGAGGCCCACGGTGGCCCCGGCCAGACCCTGCAGTGTCCCCAGAGAACCCAGGGAACCCATCGCACCCGCGCTGGAGTTAGCCGTGGAACCTGCTGTGGGGAAAGACAGACAGAGCAGGAAGGAGAGACAGGTGGAGAAATGGAAGAGAGAAAAAGAGAGATGTTTGAACGTACACATACATTCGCAGATGATACTGAAATGGTTAAAGATACACATAAAAGCTTTGGTGGAGGTACACAGAGGGAAGGATGCATGGATTGATTGATTCACTGATAGATGCTGTCAAAACTTGTGATTCAATATATGCAAATTTTATATACTATTGTAATAGCATAGAATATCATCAAGGAACTAGAAATTAATGGAATTTGTTTGCTATATGATGCAGTCCTAATAAAGTGGATAAGATCGATGGATGCATGCATCGTACTTATTAATCCCTAAAGGGAATCGGTTAAAATTGCAGAAAATTTACCAGATAGAGACATCAACAACAATGAAGATTACTGCAATCATGAACATGATGACAAAGACAATGTTTTCAGAAAAGAGCAATAAGATAAAAACAAAAGAACTCCGAAGCATATAAAAGCTTTTCCCTCTGCTTCATTTGCATTTATGCAAGTTTGAAAGAAACTGTCGAGTTTCAAAGCAATACAAAGAGATGCTAATCTAACCAGAGAACCACGTGTCACACTTATAAGTGTATTCTGATTTCACATTTCTTCTTTTCCTAAATGAGTGGGAGCACGGTTTAAGCCAAATAGCACAACTGCTAAATGCCACACATACAGACACACTCTTCCAAACACAATGATGGTCATGATGATGATGAACGTGAACCATGATGGACGGTATCAAGGAACACACATAAACACAACATGAAAACTCGAAGGACATCAAAGAGTGAACTCTACTACAACAAATGAACGGACAACGACGCTATGGTGGAAATGATACCGATACCGAAGATGACAATGATGATGGGACGGCCTCTGGTTACCTGGGCTGGCCAGGGCTCCCAGGGACCCTGTGCTGGAGGTCAGGGCGCTAGCGGTGGACGGGCTGGCCGAGCTCTGTGCTGCAGCCGCTGCTGCTGCTAGAGTGGCCAGATTCTGCAACTGCAGAGCATTCATACCTGAAGAAAGAGAAAGCGTCAATGTGTGTTTTGCCGATGTTAAACTAAAGGACTCACATGTGCTACAGAATGCTCTACACGAGCAGGTCTTTGTGAACAAGAGTTAGTAGAGGCCTTTCGTTCAGAAGATCCGATTCTATGAGTGAGCTCGGGTGCATCTACTCCAAAGGCGACTCTAGATTTGCGTGTTTGGGGCACGGCTACATGCAGTGGCCATGACGCCAACACACTGCGGGAAGTGGCTCGCAGCCAAGAAGGACAGAGATTGGAAGTGGTACAACAGGAAAATGCACAGCATGTGTCGTATATACACGTAAAATGTATATACTCAACACTATGAGGACGCACACACAGAGAAAAAAAAAAAAAAAAATGCACAAGAGACACACAAAACTTCAGAATTACAGTATTTGGATTGTTGAGGAATTATAGGCCCTGTCCCAAATGCCAAGCTCCTACAAGTCCACAATTTGGTGACCAGTGCCCTATGATGGTCTGGTGGTCATCCCAAGTGTTGGCTCGATGAAAGTGTGCAAGCCCATTTGCCAAATGAAAAAGTATCATGGACTTCACAGACAACTTGAAAGACGACAAGTACACATCAGTGTTTGTCAACTGAGACTGAAAGCAAAGACTCAAATTCAGGATCCGAAGCCATCTGGAAAAAAATGGCTTTGTTTTTCCAGCCTTATCCCTTTAGACTGCACTAGCGTGTAATTTGGATTGGTCAGACAGTGCTCTGGGGACGCCACGGTTGTCTGCCCTCCCGATCCACCGAGCAAGCAAGAGAAGTGCATTAAGAGTCTAATTAGCACATCACAGAAGGTGATTAGAGACAGGAAATCTACCTCTAATTGCAAAACAAAGCCCAGGTCAAGACATAAGAGCAGAGCCGATTCCATAATGTGTTACAGATCTTGAACAGCAGGTTTAAAATCAGCATGAAATGGCTCTTAAGACCTACTCCACTTCCGTAATGTGGCATTTACGAAAGAAACTGAATATTCAACAAGAAAGAGAAAGGAAAAAGTTGGGCAGGACTTGCAAAAAGTGGTTCAATCAGGGGAGTTGCCTCCTCAAAATATTGGACGAGAAAACTATTGTAGTACAACAATGCCAATAACATTAAAAAGTGTATAAATCAGTCATTTTTCTAAAGCGACGCCAACAGCGACGCCAGCAGGTAAAGATACAGTGCGTCTCTACCGCCTCCCCTGAGCCCGTTGAGTTTTAACAGACCCCCTAATGAGTGCAGAGGTAACTGAGAATAAATGGGGGAGATCACGTGAGAGGACGCAATGCCTCCATCGCGATATGACTGGATATGATTGGTTATGTTCGGCTGTGACTGGTTCATACGATAAATCCCGCCTCTTGTGTTCGTGCACATTCAGTCTGAATCAGTCTGAACAAACAATATAACCGGGAACCCATAAACTAAAGCAGTTTTAGTTATACATTATGAAGAAATGTTATGAAGGCAAACATTTGTAATTCTTTTGAGTAACTGTTCACAATAAGGAATGTTAAAGGTCGATTATAAATAGGTCATTTCTGACTGCATGGCGCAAGACTTCAACCCTGAATAGTATATAATATAAAAGAAGCTAGAAAAAGCTTTCATTGGATGAGAAAGTGCAGTGTTGGGAGGTCAAAAAGGGAGGTTACGACAGAAATGGACTCTGAAATTGAGGGCTTTGTGACCGCCTTTGTGCTTCTGAATAAAGCGGAAAAGGAACCATTTTGAGTTTTTGGCACTCAAGTGTAAAAAAATGGGCATTGAGTATTTGGCACAATGTGAGTTCTGTGGTTGAGAAGGGCACTTCTGCTAGTGTGTGAGAGAGATCGAGAAAAAGAGAGATCCATCCATGCAGTATGTTCACACTCTCCGTGCACTGAGCGGAGAGAGAGGTGTCAAGAAAGAGGTGATGCTGGCTCTCGCTGAATGTTCATCATGTGTAATGGAGCTCCTTATGGCTCGTAACTCCACCCACAGCACAGACACAGCAGATGTCAGCTGTATATATCGTCTGCCAATCATAGATGGTTGCCAGGCGACAGATGGAGGGGCCCAAAGATCTCACAATTCAGCCGAGAAAAGCCTTCAAATCCTGTTGAGTTTGAGAGCTCCTGTCGATTCGCACTTCAAGTAGTGTCTCAAACAGACTGATATGTTTATCTGGTCATATTGAGCAGGTTTTTGGCTTGGGTTTATGCAATGGTCTACTTTGAAGTTTTTACATTTACTTGTTGTTCCACTTGAACAGACAGTAGAAAGGGACAAAAAAGTATAGTGGGAGAGATGAGGGACGAGGCAGATTGGATTTAAACCAATCTTTTGCTCAAGCTTCATAGCTCAACATGTCAGCATGCCAGGAGTGTACAACCCTGCACCTGGTGGGTCAATGTCCTGCAGAGTTTACCCTCAACCTGCTTCAACACACTTGCCTAGACGTTTCTATTTGGTTCAGGTGTGTCTGCAGTGGTCTGTCTTATAGGGTGTGTTTTTTAGCTACTGGCGTTCCCCAAGTATTAGGATTGGGCCCACTCTGGTTTTGCACTGAACTAAATATTTAGGTATAATAAATGCATTCACACCAATTAATTGTGTTTAATTACGATTAGAGTTAAACTCTGCAGGATAGTGGTCTATCTAATAGGGCAAGTTTTTTAGCTACTGGTGTTCCTCAAGTATTAGGATTGGACTCGCTATAGTTTTCCATTAAACTAAATACTTAAGTGTAAACAAATGCATCCATACCAATTAATTGTGTTTAATTAGGATTAGAGCTAAACTCTGCAGGATAGTGGTCTAGCTGCAGTGGTCTATCTTATAGGGTGTGTTTTTTAGCTACTGGTGTTCCTCAAGTATTAGGATTGGGCCCACTCTAGTTTTGCATTAAACAAAATATGTGTGTAATTAATGCATTCATGCCAATGAATTGTGTTTAATTAGGATTAGAGCTAAACTCTGCAGGACAGTGGTCTATCTGCAATGGTCTATCATGTAGGGTAAGTTTTTTGGCTACTGGCGTTCCCCAAGTATCAGGATTGGGCCCGCTTAAGTTTTGCATTAAACAGAATATTTAGGTGTAATTAATGCGTTCTTACCAATTAATTGTGTTTAATTAGGATTAGAGCTAAACTCTGCAGGACAGTGGTCTATCTGCAATGGTCTATCATGTAGGGTGTGTTTTTTGGCTACTGGCGTTCCCCAAGTATCAGGATTGGGCCCGCTTAAGTTTTGCATTAAACAGAATATTTAGGTGTAATTAATGCGTTCTTACCAATTAATTGTGTTTAATTAGGATTAGAGATAAACTCTGCAGGATAGTGGTCTATCTTATAGGGCAAGTTTTTTTATCTACTGGTGTTCCTCAAGTATTAGGATTGGGCCCGCTCTAGTTTTGCAACAAACAAAATATTTAGGTGTAATAAATGCATTTATACCAATTAATTGTGTTTTGATTAGGATTAGAGCTAAACTCTGCATCCAGGAGCAGGGTTGGACACCCCTGATGTATGCCAAGGCCATGGCTACTTTATACTTGTAAGCCAAAGAATTTGGCTCATTTGTGCAAATTCAAATCTATCAAACCAAGACGTGTCGCACCACGTTTAGCATCAACATAGTCAAACGTCATTGGTTTCTGTTCCACAAAAGAAATAAGTCAAAAACATTTAAAACAGCTCTTGAGCAAATGACAGAATTTTCATTTCTGGTTGAATGGTTCCTTTAATCCAGCACTGACACTTTGCTGTATATAATCTGTATGTATAATAACAAACTACTTTGTCCATCATGCTTGACCAACTGCCATTCATTTCTGCAAATAAACCAGTTCGATTAAAAGTCTAAACTAAGCTGTTTTGGAAGAATATATTGCGTTAAAAAATGAGGTCCAGAAAATTCAATTGTTATGGTAATGTGGGAATTTCTCGCTCTTTAATTGCGTGGTGGCAGCTGCTGCTGGTTTGGCTCGATGTGAACTTCATTCTCGCTGAGAGGCTGTCACAGATGTACCACTGAACTTAAACGAGAGCTTCCAGAACTCTTCATAATGGTAAACAAAAACACCACAGTCCTGTTCACCCTCTCCACAAGAGCCTACATTAATGAGGAAGCCACTCTCTGGTGTGCAAAACTGTTGTCAGGGGGGGAAGGCTTTAGGAGATAAAGGCACTCATCCTACACACACTGTAAGCCATTTTGGATGCTAATACGTTCTCTTTCTTTCATCCTTAGCAGCTGCAATTAGGCAAGAGCGCGTGCTATAAATATTTCACTTTCCTTGAAGGCCTGGCAGCTTGATAAACAGACCACAATTAAGACCTGACAAGAACAGAGACGCACACTGGGAATGTAACGCACAAGACAGCAAAAAAACACTGAAAATGGAAAAAAGAAGGAAAGTGAGCAAAGAGGAACTTTCATTTTTTTTGTTGCATCTAGCGATGTCGGAGGCATAAAAACTGTCAAAGAGAGAACAACATGCACCTGTCTAACAGCCGGAGTAAGCAGGAGCTCATTGGCAGATGTTGTAAAACACTAATCATATTCCAGAGCGCTAAACCAAGTCAGCATGAAGATAGAATAACACATCATGTTGCTTCGACGAGGAATCCATCTTGTGTTGCTGAATTCTCTGTGGGTTTCTGCTGAATTTGACAGTATTCGTGGCATGAACAAACTGTGATAAGTGGCCTATTTGGATAAGGGTACTCTCATTTTTCCTCTTCTTTGAGAATTGCTAAAGTGAAAATGTAGAAAGCTGAAGACATCTGAGAGTTGATGGGGCATATCATCATGATTTGGTCTCTCATAAGCCTCACAGAGCTCAGGCAAGAAGATGTGATTGGATAATGAGACAAACTCCTCTTCCAAGAAACAAAACGTGTTTGATGCACATCGGAACAGGCGGAAAAAGAATGGCTTTTATGTGATCAATCAAGTCTCAGTTCATCATCAAATTCTGACAAACACACACCCACTTACAAACATTACAAAGTGTCCAGGTGTGCTACACATTGTATAAAGCCAAGAACTCTGATGATCCTGGATCTGCAACCATTGGGTTTTTAATGCAATCCATAGCTGGGTTGAATGGTTTAGTAGGGGGGGATGGAAGTTTAGTTGAGGAGTTACAATGGGGCTAGTTGGGTTAACACAGATCTGAGATCAATATCTCACCTGCCATTTGTTGAATACCACTGAACGCTCCTAGGTTACTGGAGGAGGTTGCTTGTTGGAGCAACTGGGAGAAAGAGAGAAAAAAACACAATTAATGTATAATCACTATTATGTATTGGCTTATTTATGGTGATGGATATATAAGGATAATGTTTGAAGGAGCTAGTGTTAGCTAAATATACAGCAGATGAAACATTGTGGTTTGTTTCCATGTTCCATGTTGTCTGGAGTGACACTATAGAGCAGTCTGTCAACAGTAAAGCAACACAAAAGCCTTTATCTGTTATAGCGAGTTTTTAGCCACTGGTGTTCCTCAAGTATTAGGATTTGGCCCGCTCTAGTTTTGCATTTACCAAAATATGTAAGTGTAATAAGTCCAATCCTACAACTAAAAGTTACCAACAAAACGGCTTGTGGCATGGCACATTATTGCAATGCTGGCTAGGACAAAAACTGTTAGAAAGGTTATCAAGCTAAATAAATTCATACCAATCTGGTCTCATGACGAAAACATACCTGTGGGAACTTTTTCGCGAGATGCAAAATACGTACAAATAAGTGATTTAAATAACTGAAAATACTTTAAAAATTAAACCAAAACTGCCAGTAGGTGGCGGCAAGTCACTGATTTAATTACTGAATTATTCATTCATTTGATTCGTTCAAACAGCTGATTCATTCTGGAATAAAGCAAGTAACTGTCTTTATGAATGGGAAATTGAATCATTGACTCACTAGATTCATTTAAAAATGCCAATCTTTCATAAACAAAACACCACTGTTAGAGATGCGCAGCGGCTCAGTTGTGACTAGTTTCAAACTATTTTTGATGACAAAATAGAGCAAAATCAGTTAATAGTGTTATAGTCAGACAGTGTAGGTCACTTAATTTTAACTTCTTGTTTATTTAACTGTTGTATTAAATCAATATCTCATTTACAAACTTCCTTAAAAATATTAAAAGTTGTCACTCATCTTAGTTCATTATAATCAATGAAGTACTGCATAATGAATCTATTATTTAAACTCTCTCTACACTTTGTTTATGAAAGGATTCGTGAAATATGAAATATGATAAATTACCCAAAGTTGATAAAACAGATAGAAACCTTTGACGCTCCCCTCAGCGCAAACACAAATATGCTGGTGCTCCTAATTATTTTTTAATAGTCACACACAGTAGTTTTCAGTCGCAAATGCCTTGTTTCTGTTGGTAACTGCAGTGATATGTACTTATTGGTACGTATTTCGCATCTCGCAGAAAAGTTCCCACAGGTACGTTTTCGCCATGAGGCCAGGTTGATTAATACAGTCAAGAAATAATGATAACTATGGACTCTGTGGTTTCTTAAAACACTAATGTGTGATAAACCATGTAAAATATTTAGAGGAACAAAATCCTAAAAGACTTGAGGACCACTTCAAGGTATTAGCCTCAGACATCGTTGCCAGTGAAAACTGTCATGCTAAGAGTCGCCCGTCAGTTCTGCTGGCAGTGTGTTGCTGTCCTGGGCAGTTTCTGCACATGAAAGGGTAGAGGAAAGCAGACTCTAAATGACTCTAGAGGATTAGGATGACATTGAACTATACCCCTCAGACTGCTTAAAAGCTGAACGTAACCTCGAAATGACAGGGAAGTGAAAACAGGCGGAAAAAGGCAGAAAAAGGAGAAGCGGAATGGTGGGAGAGATGGCCCTGTCCCAATGCTCTTGCATAGTCCTTTAATCCTCACCCACTGTCCTCATGGACTAAACGCAAGTAAATGTCACCACCATGTTGTATCCTCTTTATATTTAGGAGGATGAAGACGGGTGAAAGCGAAACAGGGAATTTATGCATTGTCCTCATCCCAATCCAATTACACAACAGAACCCAAGCCGGGTTCTGGAAGTAAAAATCTCTTTCATTCAGAGAATAAGATATTTAGTAATATCGCATAAACCTTTTAAGACAGACCTACCATGATTGTTAAAGCCCAGTATATGTTCCTATATTTAAATTTACAGATAATATACTCACCCCCTTGTCATCCAAGATGTTCATGTCTCTATTTCTTCAGTCGTAAAGAAATTATGTTTTCGACATACCCTAACTGTCTAGAGCCAGAATACACAGAGTTCAGGCAGAGCAAGACAAGACGAGCGTTTGAGATTAAAAAGTATTTAAACTGTATTTTTTTAATGAAAATAACCAATCGTGACGCTAGATAAGATCCTTCTTTCTCAGCTGGGATCGTTTACAATCACATTTGGGATCGTTTGAAGCCGCATTTAAACTGCATTTTGGAAGTTCAAACTCGGGGCACCATAGCAGTCCATTATATGGAGAAAAATCCTGAAATGTTGTCCTCAAAAAATAATTTCTTTACAACTGAAGAAATAAAGACATGAATATCTTGGATGACAAGGGGGTAAGTACATTATCTGTAAACTTTTGTTCTGGAAGTGAACTTCTTTATGTTTTTTGGGTATTATCAAAGAGGAAATTGTTAATTGTCATTTTTGTTTTCTTTGCATACAAAAAAGTATTCTTCAGTAGCTTCATAAAATTACGGTTGAACTACTGATGTTACCTTTCTGGACCTTGAACGTGGTAGTTGTGCTGCTGTCTATGCAGGGTCAAAAAGCTTTTGGATTTCATCAGAAATATCTTAATTTGTGTTCCAAAGACGAACAAAGGTCTTACAGGTTTGGAATGACATGAGGGTGAGTAATTAAAGACAGAATTTCCATTTTAAGAGCCACCGTCCTAACGGTTCTAAATGGCAGCGCCACCTTTCACAATTGAGTATGGGGACTGGTTTCGATCAAGGCGCGATCGAAGTTCAACAGATGAGAGATTTGGAAAGGGTTAAGGCTGGCTCAGAGAGAGCAAGAGAGGTGGGGGCGGGGCAGGTGGGCGGAGACAGTGACTGACTGCGGCGGCTGCGCTGGCTGTGCTGCTGGTGGGCGTGGCTGCGTGGGTGTGTCCTCTTACTGCCAGATACTGCGGGGTGAGGCCAGTCAGGCCGGTCAGGCTGCCCCAGGCAGACGCGCTGTTCAACTGCTGCATCTGCTGCGCCAACTGCTGCTGCAGCCGCCGCTGTTCCTTATCCTTCTGCGTGTCGGCAAACTTGACCACCATGGGGGAGGAGCAGCCCTGTGTGGACAGATTGAAAGAGAGAGGAGGAAAGTGGAAGAGGGAGAGGGGTAAAAAAAAGCTAAATATCTAGAAGAGCAATGATCTTGTGCAGTGGTACTGCATAAACCGATAATGGCACACAAACACACACACAACCGCTGGAGCGACGGGAGTTCTTGGTGAAATGAGAGTTCTGTGCTGTGCTGCTGATTTTATTTCCCAGGAAAGCGATTTCCTGCTTTATAAAACTATTTCATCATCTGTCTGAGAGAGCGAGCGAGATCTCCCACCCCACAGCCCTCACTGCACCCTACAGACCTGCCGCATTTCTGCTAATCTCTGGCGCGTTCTGTCTCTCTCTCGCCGACGAAAGCAAACAAACCTAAACATCATGGGGCTGACCCGTGTTGCCCGTTTAACTAAAGTCCTGAGGGTTAGAAAACACTGAGGGAAGGGTGTGTGTGCATAGCAAGTGATGGGTTCGTTTTTGAAGGGGTTATGCAACCAAAATCTAATATGTGACCCAGGAACCAGTCATAAGTAGCATCTGTATATTTGTAGCAATAGCCAAAAATACACTGTATGGTGCAAAATTATGCCAAAAATCATTAGGATATTAAATAAAGATCATGTTCCATGAAGATATTTAGTACATTTCCTACCGTGAATGTATTAAATCTTATTTTTTGATTAGTAACATGCATTGCTAAGAACATCTGCACAATTCAAAGGCAATTGTCGCAGCAGTTTGAATTTTTTCCACTCTCAGATTCCAGATTTTAGTTGTTCTCTGCCAAATATTGTCCTATCTCAAAATATATCAAAGGAAAGCTTTTTTATTCAGCTTTCAGATGATTTATAAATCTCAATTTTAAAAAAAATTTACCCTTCTGACTGGTTTTGTTGTCCAGGGTCACATATTTCCTCATGATCTACTTAAAGTAAACAGTTTTTTTTTTCTTCACAAAGGCTGAGCAAAATTTTGACTACAAAAATCTCTATTGTACTCCATTCACTCAAAAGGAGTATTATGCATAAAGACAGTGACAACATAGTCATTAAGACATTTTTCATTTTTGGCATTGTGACGATGAGAATTAAGCACATTCTCCCCCAAATTCCTATTACCATAATTAATCTTTTTAAATTATTTATCTATTTTTATGTTGTAATCCCTATTATTGTCATTGTTGATTCTCATTAGATTTTAATTACTGCAATACAACAATTAATTCTAACACAATACTTAAATGTATCCATTTTATTCTCAATGGTGATTCTAATTAGACTCCAATTACTATAACGCAATAATTTATTGTAATATAAAATTTGCATAAATTGAAGACAGAACAAACAAATCAGTTAAAGTGATAATTCACTCAAAAATTAAAATTCTATCATTAATTACTTATTTATACTGTCATTTATGTACCACATGTTGTTCCAAACCCGTAAGACCTTCGCACATCTTCGGAACACAAATTAAGATATTTTTTATGAAACCCGAGAGCTTTCTGACCCTGCATAGACAGCAACACAACTGACACGTTCAAGGCCTAGAAAGGTAGTAAGGACATTGTTAAAATAGTGCATGTGACATCAGTTGTTCAACCTTAATTCTATAAAGCTACGGGTCAGAAAGCTCTTGGATTTCCGAAGATAAATCTTACATATTTGGAATGACATGAGGGTGAGTAATTAATGACAGAATCTTCATTTTTGGGTGAACTATCCCTTTAATTTAAATGGTAACAAGAAGTGGGGTAAGGAAATGTGTTTAATGAACTAGGATGAAATCTGAGCTGGGCATGAGATTCAACCAAAGACACTTTGACTGCTTTGTGTAAGGAACAGATCAAAATGTAACTTGCACGAAGTTGAGCAAAAGATAACAGAATTTTCTCCTTCTCTGACGCAAACACATAAGCGCGCACGTTGCAGAAGACAGACTTTGTGAATGGTGTTCAGTGCGAACATTCAGCAACACCATTACATGTATTAATATCAAAGCTGTTCCTCAGGCAACGGCAGCTAACGCAGGGCAGCCATATGGAACCACAAGAGGACGAAAGATTGAGACGAGTGCTTCAAGGCAATTATTCTACATCTCTGTCTCTTGTCTCTAGCTTACAGGTGCTGATTCACTCTGATAAATCGCTCTGCCGCTTTTATTGTGCTCTCTCTGAACTGCAAACCACAGTCTTGACAAAAAAAGATGAAAGATCACAGACCCTCTAGAATGCAAGTGTGTGTGAGAGAGAACGTTTTTTGGAGGTGTAGCGCCTCACATCCACCCGGAGCGTTCTGCGGTGTTCCTTCCATTCGGAGAGCTGATTTTCTTATTTCTGCTCTCAGACGGAGAGGAGGTAAAAATAAAACTTGTAAGGGGGGGAAGATGAGATTTAACTCAAGCTGTCAATCGAGTGGTGCCATCGCCGAGTGAACATCTCAAGAGACCTAAAAATCTCATTACTCACTGGCTCGGTCTCAGTCTTTCTCTCCTACACACACACACATGCTCTCTACAGGCTTTGACTAATGTGAATGAAGTAGAATGAAGCTAAAATGTTAGATAAAGTTAACACTGTTAAAATCGGTAACACTTGACTTTGGTTAATCTCACAAAAACATGCCCAGTTCACATTTCCCCCTTAAATGAACAGAAGGGAAAAAAAACTTAAAATGAGTCAAATTAGTGCATTTTAGTAGATCCCCTGTGTTCTTTATCCCCTTGGTTTATTTTTTTTTCATTATGGTAATAAGAAGTGGTAAGAAGTTTTTTTTTTTTTTTTTTTTTTTTTTTTTACACGATTCAAAAAAATATTTTTTCTTCATAGTCTGGGATAAAATCCTTTAGTTTTATTTTTTTTATTTTTAAGGATAGATTGAGTGTTTAAGTTCATCTCTTGAGTTCTTGTTTTATTTAATTATTTACTTAACAAATTTATACATTTATTTTTTATTATGGTAATAATAATTGGGGTAAACAAATGTGTTTAATAAACTTTTTTGTTTCAAAAGAAAAAACCTTTTATTCGTTCTTTTAGTCTGGAATGAAATCCTTTAGATTTTTTTTAAGGAGTGTTTTAGTTGATCCCTTTGGTTCTTGTTTTTTTGTTCTTGTTGTTTTTATTTATTTATTTATTTATGTATATATTTATTATATTTATTTTCCCCATTCATTATTGTAGTAAGAAATGGAGTAAGTAAATGTGTTTATTAACCTTCATTCTTTCTTTTTAGTCTGGGAGTCTGGGATAAAATCCTTTAGACTTTTTTAAGGGATAAATTGTGTGTTTTAGTTGATCCTTTGGGTTCTTGTTTTATGTTTTGTTTTTTCTTCTTCTTTTTTTTTTTTTTTTTTTTTTTTTTTGTGTGTGTGTGTGTTAGTTATACAAGTATAGAAGTAATACATTTTATAAATAAAGAAATGTAAAGTTGTAAGCAACAGAATAAAATAAATAAATAAAATGAAAATAAAACAAATAAATAAATTTGAATAAAATAATACACTTTACGCATTGAATTAATCATAGATTTTTCCTCTATACAGAAGGTTCAAACGCTCAGTGATGCTCCAGAAGGAAAAATGATGCATTAAGAGCCAGGGGTGTAAACTTTTGAACAGAACGAAGAAGTGTACTTTTTTTTTTATTTTGCCTAAATATCATATTTGTTTTAATTTAGTACTGCCCTTCGGAAGCTACAGAAGATACCTACATGTTTCCCAGAAGACAAAATAAGTTAAATTTACCCTGATCTTCAAATTTCAAAAGTTTTCACCCCCCGGCTCTTAATGCATTGTGTTTCGTTCTAAAGCATCAGTGAGCGTTTGAACCTTCTGTAATAGTTGCACATGAGTCCCTCAGTTGTCCTCAGTGTGAAAGGGTTCAAATACACAAAAATGCTAAAAAAACAATTGTTGGGACCTGAAGGATTTTTCTGAAGAACAGCGGGCAGTTTAACTGTTCAGGACAAACAAGGGACTCATTAACAACTAAACTAAACCAAAAAAAACAAACAAACAAACAAACAAAAAGAAGCTGTGGATCATTCAGGTAACAACAAAGTATTAACAATCAAGTGTATGTAAACTTTTGAATGGGGACATTTTTATAAATTCAATTTTTGTCTTTAGTGGACTATATGTAAATATCTTTTATGTGAAATATCTTATTCAGGTCAGTACTAAATAAAAAATGCCATGCATTTTGTATGATCCCTCTTATTTTGGTAAAATAATTAACATTTCGTAGATTCTGCAAGGTGTATGTAAACTTTTGACCTCAACTGTATATATATATATATATATATATATATATATATATTCTTTTTTAATATTTTGTCATATTTTAGTGAGATTTATGATCTGGGCTGCCATGTACACACCCCCATAAAGTAAAATACAGGTGTAAACGAGCGTGCATCTGTGGAGAGACACACATACACACACGCCACAAAAACACAGTAACGCCATCACAGAGATAAAAAGAGACAAACATATCAAACGAGATGAATGTCCAGGGAGACTACTGCAAACAACAGCACTGAAAACAACCCTTTGAGACGAAACTAAAGGAGCAAGGCCACTCGCAACTGTGCGCGAGTATCCAGGCGCATGCATGACCACCCTCTGTCATATCCGTTTTCATTAAGTCATGACATTCAGAAAGGCCACAAATTCCTCGGTGGGAGGGGTTGGCGGAGAGATGGCCGAAAACAAACAACAACCCGACACAATTTACTCACTCTCATCTAAAGCGGATAATTACTTTCCCTATGCAAAAAAGACGTGGCTTACGGGGGGGAAAAAACGCCTATTTGGACACATACTGTGCGAAAGGCGCCCTGAAGCGAATCGTGGATCGTTTATACATGGTCAGCTGGATGAAGGATGAATATATTTGTAAATTTAGCCATGAATTCGAAATTACAGACCTTCAGAGGCATGACAAAACAGCTTAAATCCATTAGTGTCAGTGATTTCTGATTGGTTAATGGGTGGTCTTTAAAATCAGGCGTCGGTGGTAAAAATCGAGCGTATGCAAGGGTTAACATGCGAGAGAGTGGTGACATGCATGCGCAAACCCGAAGTCGCACACACACAGGCGAATAGTTAGGGCCCTGTATTAGACAGCTGTCAGCACCCTCTGATTTGGTGTGTCAGAGCTTTGACATTTTGACAGGCACTGAGACGGACTGCTAAACTCTGAGAGCAGCACGCCGGCATTCTACAGGGCAATCACAATGCGAGGGCCCGTCGGAGGTCTGTTATTAAAGCGTCTGTGACATCGTCACCGTTAGACCCGTCTGCTAATGGCAGACTGGTTGCGTGGTGGGTGCGGGGGGTCCTTCTTAGTTTGACCCGTTTGGCCAGGGGTGGTTTTGGCAACGCCTGACAGTAATAACAGGGAGCGAAGAGCCACTTAATATGGTGTTGAAAGTTCTGCAGGAAAGTGAGTGACTGAGGGAAAATTCTGTTTAAAAAAAGTTTCATCTTGTTTCAACTTAGAACTTCATAGGGAAAATATTAGAATCTGTACAATGTGTAATAATACTGGCCGCCAATTCAAACAGAAAGAGAGAGAGAAAGACAGAGAGAGCAAGAGAGGCTCTGTTCTTAAATCTAGTGAGCTAAGCATCTTAAGTAAACTTAACATTAGCATATTGTTAAGATAACAGCCATTTTCTAAGCAGAGAATCCAGAACATAATACAATGGTAAATGTGGACACATTAGCATTCTGCTAAGCTAACAACAACACTTTTATAAGAAGTCTCAGGTGCAATTTTGTGGCCAACAAAAGGTCTATTGTCCATTATCAATCAATAATTTACCAAGGTTTTACTACAAATGAACTCTAAAAAACATGGTTACCATAGTTAAACCATGGTAACTACAAATTATTCATGGTTTTGCTACACTAACCATAGTTTAACCATGGTATTTGTAGTAAAACTACAAATTAACCATGGTTTTGCTATACTAATCATATAGTTTAACCATGGTATTTGTTGTAAGACTGTGGCTATACAAATGGTAATTAATATGACTAAAAAAACATGGTTACTACACTTTTACTATAGTAAAACCAAAGTTAATTTTTGTAAGGCAGCAGCTAAGTTCCCTTATGAAAATTACCTTGGTGAAAAAACCAGCATATGCTGGTTAGGTAGGTTTTGATGCTGGTTTAAGCTGGTCCTTTGCTGGTTTATGCTGGTTTTAGCTGGTCCTTTGCTGGTTTTTGCTGGTCATGTTGCTGGTCAAGGACCAGCATGAACCAGCAAAGGACCAGCTTAAACCAGCATCAAAACCTACCTACCAGCATAAGCTGGTTTTTTCACCAGGGTAACTATGGTTTCACTACAAATAAACCCCAAAAACATGTTTACTATAGTTAAACCTTGATAACTACAAATTAACCATGGTTTTGCTACACTAACCATATAGTTTAACCTTGGTATTTGTAGTAAGACTGTAGCTATACAAATGGTAATAAATATGCTTAAAAACATGGTTAACACACTTTTACTATAGTAAAACCATGGTTAATTTTCATAATCAACTAGTTCAGTTCCAAACTAAGGAGCTTTATAGTGGTTAACGTCAAATTTGTACGTTCAAAGTTTAACAAACCGGAATTTGATGCGATACCCAGACTCAACTTACATTTGACTATCATTTTTACATTAGCATGCTAAGCTAACAGCACAAACTAACGAACAAAACAAAAAAACACAAAAACTGGGTAAAATAGTACATTTTAATTAGGACCGTTTATATAGATACTTTGTGGTACTGAATCAAATATTTTTGTATCAACATCATATCTTTCAACATTTTGCTGACTTGTACATTAGCGTGATGCTAATTAAGCTAACAGCACAACGCTAATGAACAAAACAAAAACAAAAAACAAAAACTAAGTAAAATTGTTCATTTAATCAGACAGAACTATTTATTTAGATACTTAGTGGTACTGAATGAAATATTTTCGTATCATTTTTGCTTACTCCAACAAGTAAGCAAAAATGGTTGCTTTTAATTAGACATAACTATTTTTATTAATGCTATGTGATGAATTATATTTAGAACAGACATTTCTTACTGCATTGTACGCCATCCCTTATGAAAATTAACCATGGTTTTACTACAAATAAAACCAAAAACAATACATACTACAAATTAACCATGGTTTTGTTATTCTAACCATAGTTTAAGCATGGTATTTGTAGTATAACCCTGGTTTTACAAATGGTAATCAATACACTAAAAAAACATGGTTACTACACTTTTGGTTCATTTTCGTAAGTGATCTTGGAAGGATTTTTTCACTGAGTTTGACACAATGCATTATGAAATTGTCGTCTTCTCAGAAAGTTAAGGACGACTATTAGAAATCATCTTTTGGAACAACTTTTGCAGCAGGACTGCACCCTACATAGGCAGCTCACTATGTTTTGGAACAGAGCAGAGATAGAGAGAGGAAGAGTGAGACTGAGAGAGAGAGAGAGAGAGAGAGAGAGAGAGAAGACAAGGGTACAGTACCTCCATGGTTTGAGACTGATGCATGGCTTTGATTGCATTCTGTGCCATAGCCCTGGTAGAAAACGTGACAAACGCACATCCTGCAGGAGGGAGGGGAGGGACGTGGGTGGGAGGGAGGAGAGGAGAGGAAGGAGGAGAGACGAGAGAGAAACAAAACAAGACAAAAGGGTTGGACAGGTTGTTATAAAGCCAAAAAACAAAGATCGTACAAAGAACACAGCAGACAACAGTGCTATACAGTTGCTAGAATAGAACAATCAACATTCAACATTCAGCTTCAGATAAACATTCAACATTCAACATCTCAAAATACACACTCAACAAAATGTCAGCAATGGAATCAGTTCTTTAGTTTTGTTCGGTGTGATGACTTGGAAACTACAGTATGGGGTTAGAGTGTGTGGCTAGTTTCATCACACACACAAACACACACACACTGTAGTGTGACTGTAATAGTTAATACCAATTCCAGTGAAATTTCACAATTCTCAGTTTCAATTTTGAAACCACAACAAAAACTAACATGATAACTCACCATTATTTATTTAAAAACTTAAGCACTAATATAAATAATACATTAAAAATTTAAACTTGAAAGTTCTGTTAGGTTTCATTGAAAAAATGCTGTCATTTGTTTATCGAAGATGAACGAAAGTCTGAAAGACAAAAGTTTGAGTAAATGATGGCAGTTTTCATTGCTTTTAAACTAAAACAATGATTAAAATAAATTAAAATGAATTAAATTAAAACATAGCTCACCTAAAAATAAAAAAAATACCTCATGATTTACTCACCTTCAAGCCATCCTAGGTGTATCTGACTTTCTTCTTTCAGATGAATACAATCTGAGTTATAATAAAAAATATCCTGGCTCTTCCAAGCTTTATAATGGCAGTGAATGGGTGTTGAGACTTTGAAGCCCAAAAAAGTGCATCCACCCATCATAAAAAGTACTCCGCATGACTCCAGGTGTTAATAAAGACCTTCTGAGTGTAATCGATGCATTTGTGTAAGAAAATTATCCATATTTAAAGCTTTATAAACCATAATCTAGCATCCGCTAACTATCACACGCATGTTCATGAGAGAGTGGTGTTGCAGCGGATGACATATATGTAGCATTCACATCAGAAGGCCTTTATTTACCCCTTGGAGCCATGTGAATCTCTTTTTATGATGGATGGATGCACTTTATTTTATTTTAAAATCTCAACAGCCATTCACTGCCATTATAAAGTTTGGAAGACCCAAGACATTTTTTTAATATAACTCCAATTGTATTTTTCTGAAAGAAGAAAGTCATTAGACCTAGGATGGTTTGAGGTTGAGTAAATGATGGGGTAATTTTAATTTTTTGGATGATCTGTTTCTTTAACTCTTCAAATTATTAATGCAAAAGGCAAACAAAGAAACAAATCAAGAGCAGTGAGTGATTTTCTCTTTTTTTCCCCTTATCATTATTACTGTTTAGTAATATTAGCAAAACAGTGGCACATCTCATAAGCTTTACAGAATTTAAACTGCAAGGCACAATATTTTCATCCAAAAGTATTTTAATACTAACTTCACGCTGAAGTATCTGTATTATTGATATCCCCACCAACCCTGATTCATTAATATTCCGTCTGTTCATAAATATGTACAAACACACCCAATTTCTTGCTTTTTAAACAACTGTAATCAAGGCGAACAATCCCTGGAGGGGGAAAAGTGTGCGTTTCGGGAGAGCTTGCAATGGCATCTGGGACAAGAAGTCTTGGAACCGAAGCGATGCAAGCGGGAGCCAGAAGAACAGGCCATATGGAGGCATGCTGGGGGAAAACGCAGCCCTGTTTGAAGAGCTCTACTCTACTGTGCAGTCCAGCACATTTATACATATGGAGGACACACACATGCTCGCATGCATGGACAGTCTAGTTAATGGGTTAACTACTTCTCACACGTCTACATAAGCGGATACGCTGAGATAGGAGGGAAAGAATGGAGGAGAGGAAAGAACAAAAGACTTGGCGTCCTGGCTTTTCGTAAATGGCTCCTTTTAAATTTGGAAACTCTATTTACAATGTGATGTGTGTCCAAGTGTTGTTGGCCAGGATAACATGGACATGCTGGGCAATTTCATATTACTATCTCTCTTTTCTTACTGTGGCATTCTCAAGCTGCCATAGAGGATGATGGGAAATGGAGTTTTCACACAACCTGTAAGATCTTAAACTGGCTTTATCGTTATTTGTCATCCACGGTACATGATTTGCGTACAAAATACAGTACAATCAACATTCATAATTACATATGATAAGCACCACCATATTTCCACCTTGATTCTTTAAGAAAATCTTAAATGTCCCATTAGAAATGAGTACATAGTTGTTGTTCATCTTATAAATGGTCAATGACATTCAAAAATAAATAAAACATAAAATGAAATAATCCAGTTGCACACTTAAGAAGTTCTTAGAGTTGACTTTTATATGTCATGTGTCACATGGTGTAACGTGGTGTAACGTGGTGTAACCAAGTAACATAACATTTTTCCTATATTAATCATTGAAAAAAGGTAAACACTATTTCTTTTACAAATACCAACACTAATCAAAATTCACAAATATTATTTTTGTTTTTGGGGAGTCGCACCAAATGACATTTCACAATATGAACTAACCATGTTCTGTCATAAAAGGTCAAATAATTTATATTTTTATATTTAATTATAATTTGATGTTCTAACATTTAATGCATTTAATATTTAAAAAAAAAAAAAAAATTACATTTAGAAATGAAAAGACGCCCCACACAGAAGAAATGTATTCACTGCATATTTAGTAATGTATTTCTAACTAAAATCAAATGAATGCAAAAAAAGGAGCATCATATCATTTTACTTGACTTAAAGTCAGCAATAATTCCACCCTGCAATGCGGAGTTACGACCACACGGTTGCGCTATATATCTGCTGGCACCGTCTACCTGCTCAGGCGGCCATACCTTTCTTCTCTCTTTCTCATTAGCATCTTTCTCTTCACTATCGGTCTGATACAACCTCCTTTCTGTCTTCAGAGCGGGTGAATGTGGCCCCGGCGAACCGGAGCATCGCCACGAGTGAAAGCGAATGAAAGGCTGTTTATTTTTAGAGTTGTTTAATTAGCCTCATCATTAAAGCAGTTTTGGACACTCTGAGGGTGATATTTGTGGGCACTGGCAGGGTGCGAAACTCTGGAGAAAGCGTCTCGTGGGGGAGAAACGCGGAAAAAACTTTCTCTTTCAACTCTCGAAGTCCTCGTTTTTGCTGACCTGCGACTGCACAGTTCGTTCACGGTTCGAACCAACTATGATCTGTTGAGAGAAGAAGCTGTTAACGAGGAGACCGAATGAAAGAATTTCCAAGGAAAGCGATTAATTATTCTTATTACGCAGCCCTGAGGAATACTTGACGGCGATTGGTCAATCGCAGCATTCTGGGGTCAATTTCTTTTGGCGTAATGAGTGCAAAACAGCAGAATTGTTCTAGTCAACCGATTTCCTCTGCTAGTTTCTTATTTTTCTTAAACGAATGAGTACTTTTTACCTCAAATATGTCAAAGTTGTGGCAAAAAACAATGCAATTACCTGTCAGTGTCACCGAAAGGGAATAAACGAGGGAGACGGTGCGATATGAAGGGATAGAGAGCGTAAAAGATGAAAGTTTTTTGAAGAAAGTGGGGTAGCTCCCAGGGCACCGCGCTCACATGTGGCCTGATCTATATTTTATTAATAGTGAAGTTCAATGATGATTGATAGACCGCTTTAATAGCAGCACGCGAGCTCTTTTAAAGTCATCCTAGTCTGTGGGATTTACCGTACACCTTCTTTGCGTACACATTTGCTCCTCTATTTATTCATCCAATCCTTTTTTATGGGAGGGGGTGGTAGTTTCTCTCATAGAAGCTTTTCAAATATATCTCCAACCACGAGCTCAGGGAATAAAGTTAATCTCCTGTGGAATTAAAATATTCATGAGGACAGGAGGAGAAGACGGAAAATAAGGACTGCGGAGGAGTAACGGAGGATGGAGGGACGACTAGAGGAGTGGATGAGTAGGATAAACGAGTGATAAAGACGGCTGTGTGCGAAAGCAGGGCATTGTGGGAAGATGGAGGTAGAGCGTAATCATGTAGCACACATATTCCCATGATTCTGGAGGAAACTGAACATCCTCACACAAACTGTGAAAGACTGACTTTGCTAAATAACAGATCTTAATGGCTAGATGGTAAAACCATTAACTAGTATCTCTCAGTTGCTCCATAGATTTCTACTGTAAGTGTAATTAAATCATTTTTCGGTGAGGTAAATATTAATGTTCAGTGTGAATCCGCAATGGATCTTAACTTGAATATCCCTTTAATGAAGTACAAAAAGCAAACAAGCATTGTAATATATCAAACATGCTCCAAACGGTTGTATTCTACTCTTTTATTAGATTTCTTTGCAAGTCCACATATAAAATTAGTTTTTATAAACATTTTCCACATCCTTTGTAACTAAACAGGCTGATTTGACACTTTTAAGACCTCTATTTTTAAATAAACCTTTATGATTAGCTTACGTAGCCAGACTAAATGCTTTGAATGGCCAAGGACCGCCCAAGAGGCCATATGACTGACAGCTAAAACAACCAATCACGTTTCGTTTTGTGTCGCGTCTTGTTTAGTGGCGTGGAAATGCCCCCACAACAACAGACTAGTGTGTAAAACATTACATATTTCACATATTTTTGAAAATCCAACATTTAGTTGATCCTGATAAGCGCTCATTGTAACAGTTGTAAAGAAAGATAAACCAATCCGATGATGACTTCGAAACTCCTATAGCGTTTTTAATTTTGTATGCCATATGCATTAGAAATTCAGCCAGCGGTTTGTGGGTGTGACGTCTGAGGCTGAGACTATGATTGGCTAAATGTCAAACTGCTATAGTTCCAACCCGATAATGTGAGAAACATACGATTTCGTCAGTGCCGACTGCTACGGCGTCCCGAGTTCGAATCCCTGTCCCGATCCCGCCCCCCTCTCTCTGTCCTACTTAGTTTCCTGTCACATGCTTTTTATGGGGGAAAAAAATCACCCATAACCCCACCCCTAAACAAAAACATCAGTACGATAGTAAAAAATGAGATTATACAAAGTCGTATAAATTACGTAACAATTCGCCAAAACATACAATAGTTACGAACTGCCCTAAGAGTTCACACTGTTGTTTGTGAGGGCAGCACAAGCTGCTGAATAATTAAGCAGCTTGTGCTTGGTGGGCGGACATATGTTAATGAGCTTATAGCTGTGATGTCACAGTTGTGATGTCCAGTCCATTCACATAAAAAGTACAATTCTGCGTGAACCAAAATAATCACCACCAGTTAGATCCAACTTTTTTGTTTACTATTTAGCTACAGCGAAAGCTTTATTGGACTAATGAGGTTTCAGTGTGGGCGTGGCTACACAGTATTACCTGGTTAGCTCGGAGTGTTAGTTTCACATTCGCGCTGAAAATTTTGAATTAAACATTCTTATTTTAAAAGAGAAAGAAAAATCCTGTTTTCCCTCACATGTTCCCTTAAAAATGTAAAAAAAATACTGATGGGCGGTCATATGTTAATGAGCTTATGGTTGTGATGTCACAGTTGTGATGTTCAGTCTGTTCACATAAAAAGTGAAATTCTATGTGATGCGAAATAATCACCACCAGTCAGAACAATTTTTTGTTTACTATTTAGCTACATGGAAAGCGTTATTGGACCAATGAGGTTTCAATGTGGGCGTGGCTACACAGTGTTACCTGGTTAGCTCACAGTGTTTCACATTCGCGCTGAAAATTTTCAGAGTAAACAACCTTATTTTAAGGCCCTGTCCATACAAACATGGGTAAAACCGCAGGTATTCTAAGCAGTTTGGCAGTTCGTCCACATGCAGACTCAGTATCAGGTCAATGAAAACTAACTTTTTTGAAAAGTATAGAGTGTGTGCTTTTTCAGGCTTTTGTTTGGCCAACATGGCTTTATGGTTAGAGTTATAACACCACCTGTTGGTTTGGCATGTTCTTGAACACTTTAACACTTCATAGCGTGTTTTTGCATTTTCAGATTTTTTTTTTTTTTTTAACTAGGGTGACTATGTAAGCCTTTTATCCCCGACACATCCTGGCCAGGATTTGTTTTGGCTTTATTTTCTTGTTTTTATACTTGCTGAAGGTAATGATCGAAAAGTAGCATGCAGGCATTGTAAATAATTCGACCAATTGTGGGTCATGAGAAGGTGAGATCTACAGAGAATGGTCAAGCGATGCAAATATGCATACACTCTAAAAAATGCTAGGTTATTTTTTTTAACCCAAAAAGTCAGGGCACGGGCCTTTTGAGTCCTCCAGGAAAGAGCGGTTCTCAGCGCTGCCGATTTGGTGCACATCTTCAGTGAAATAAAAGTTTGTATACATTTTATTTTGTTTATAAAGTCTTTACTGTGCTGTAAATTATATTATTTTACGCAACACTACATAAGGACGGGATGGCAGTCAGCTGCGTCAGCAGCGGTCACTTCGCATGATGGAAACACCTTTTGCCTTACATTCACTAAAATGTTGTATTCACCCAAATAAATTCTGTTTGTCCATGTATTCTTGCTAAATAATAAACGTTCATCTTTTGATTATTGTTGTTGCCTCTACTAATACTGTGTGTATTTTAAAACTTCCAGTCCATTTTAAGCCAGCAATATAATTTTGAAACAATAGTTGACTTAAATAAAATAACCCAGCATGTTATTGTAAAAACATTTAACAGAAAATAACCCAGCATGTGTTCTGTCCAATATTTACTCAGCACTGGGTTGCCAAATAACCCAAGTTGGGTTGTTTTTAACATTTTTTAGAGTGCACATATTAGGTGTGTTTGACTTGAAGTGGTGCTGCGCAGACCGATCAGTGTTTGACATCAAAGTACTGCAAGTCGTCTGCTCTCTATAGCTCTTACGGTACTTTGATGTCATACACCGATCGGTGTAAGATCAGCGCAAACAAAGCCAAAGCCTAGATATTTTAGGCAATATAGAAAATCTGGCCAGGAAGTGTACAGGAAACTAGCATGTATAGTCACCCTATTTAAACGAAAGAGGAAAAACTGTCTATGAAAATACCATGTATGTGTGGACTAGGCTTGAGAGAGCAAGAAAAAAATCTGTTTTCCATCATGTTTCCTTAAAAAAGGTAAAAATGAATACAGTATGTGCACGTGTCTCACCTCGGCTGAGTCCGTCTGGTCCCCTCAAGATGCGACACTCCTCGATCTGTCCGAAAGGAGAGAACATGACCCGGATGTCGTTCTCGTTGCATTTCTTCGACACCATGCCAATAAACAGCTTTCTGTCCTCCACCGCTAAAAAGGGTGTAGAAAACAAATGTGAGCAATGTGTGGTAAAAAAAAAAAAGACGTTACGGCTACACGTGATCAATGTCTCATTAGCACATCAAGCCCAGACACACACAACTGCAAATTTTCACTTGGTTCTCTTTGATCTTTTCTTTCAATGACCCGAGCGCTCTCTTTTGCCCGTAATCTGTCTCTGCTGCCTTCTAGTCCTCCAGGGAAGATCCTATTTACGAGCTCCGAGGCCGTAATTATGATGTGATGTGTGTTTATGTTCAAAATAAAATGGATGCGTAGGGCAATTTTATTTTTATTTCTCTCCTTTTCAGTTCACCATAAAGACAGGGAGCTCTTTAGCGCTAATGCACCAAAATGAAGAGGGAAAAGTGCATTAGGTGTGTAATTGATGCTTTATTTATGTATTTTATCATTCTTGTGCTGCCACAGAGAATGATGGGAAATGAAGTTTTATTGCTCACCTCATTAACCGGCTAAATGAGCAGTGTTTTCTGGCAAGCTATATTGCTATTTTTCATCAACAGTAGATAAAATAATCCACAAATATCATTGGAATTTATGTTGATTTAGCATTGAGTTGCTTGTAAGACTATAAAACTCAATTTAACATTACAATATAATCTTGGAACATGTATGAAAATGCATTTCCTCCTTAAATAAATCACAACTTCATAACCCTATTGTAATACGTAAAATTTAAATCTTATAATATGACTTTGTGTATTAATCATAGACCTTCTATAATGAAACATAAGACTAATTTCAAAGACTTTTACAACATGATGAATTTATTTACAAATATATGTGTGATTTTTGACAAATGTTGAGCCCATATGGAATACTGCACGAATATCCATAAATAAATTATAAATACATAAATTATAAATATATATATTGACCAAAATTGTAAACACAACACTTTTGTTTTTGCCTCCATTTTTCATGAGCTGAACTCAAAGATCTAAGACTTTTTCTATGTACACAATTTCTCTATTTCTCTCAAATATTGTTCACAAATCTGTCTAAATCTGTGTTAGTGAGCACTTCTCCTTTACCGAGATAATCCATCCACCTCACAGGTGTTGCATATCAAGATGCTGATTAGACAGCATGATTAATGCACAGGTGTGCCTTAGGCTGGCCACAATAAAAGGCCACTCTAAAATGTGCAGTTTTACTGCAGTGGGGGGGTCCAAAAACCAATCAGTATCTGGTGTGACCACCATTTGCCTCACACAGTGCAACACATCTCCTTCGCGTAGAGTTGATCACGTTGTTGATTGTGGCCTGTGGAATGTTGTTCCACTCCTCTTCAATGGCTTTGCGAAGTTGCTGGATATTGGCAGGAACTGGAACACGCTGTCGTATACGCTGATCCAGAGCATCCCAAAAATGCTTAATGGGTGACATGTCCAGTGAGTATGCTGGCCATGCAAGTACTGGGATGTTTTCAGCTTCCAGGAATTGTGTACAGATCCTTGCAACATGGGGCAGTGCATTATCATGCTGCAACATGAGGTGATGGTCGTGGATGAATGGCACAACAATGGGCCTCAAGATCTCGTCATGGTATCTCTGTGCATTCAAAATGCCATCAGTAAAATGCAACTGTGTTGGTTGTCCATAACATACGCCTGCCCATACCATAACCCCACCGCCACCATGGGCCACTCGATCTACAACGTTGACATCAGCAAACCGCTCTCCCACACGACGCCATACACGTTGTCTGCCATCTGCCCTGTATAGTGAAAACCGTGATTCATCCGTGAAGAGAACACCTCTCCAAAGTGCAAGATGCCATCGAATGTGAGCATTTGCCCTCTCAAGTCGGTTACGACGAACTGCAGTCAGATCGAGACCCTGATGAGGACGACGAGCATGCAGATGAGCTTCCCTGAGAAGGTTTCTGACAGTATGTACAGAAATTCTTTGGTTATGCAAACCGATTGTTGCAGCAGCTGTCTGGGTGGTTGGTCTGATCTTGGAGGTGATCTTGGAGGTGAAGATGCTGGATATGGAGGTCCTGGGCTGGTGTGGTTACACGTGGTCTGAGGTTGTGAAGCCGGTTGGATGTACTGCCAAATTCTCTGAAACGCCTTTGGAGACGGCTTATGGTAGAGAAATTAACATTCAATTCACGGGCAACAGCTCGTGGACTTTCCTGTAGTCAGCATGCCAATTGCACGCTCCCTTAAAACTTGCGACATCTGTGGAATTGTGTGATAAAACTGCACATTTTAGAGTGGCCTTTTATTGTGGCCAGCCTAAGGCACACCTGTGCAATAATCATGCTGTCAAATCAGCATCTTGATATGCCACACCTGTGAGGTAGATGGATTAGTGCTCACTAACACAGATTTAGACAGGTTTGTGAAAAAGTTTTAGATCTTTGAGTTGAGCTCATGAAAAATGGGGGCAAAAACAAAAGTGTTGCGTTTATAATTTTGGTCAGTGTAAATAAAAAATAATAATAATAATAATAATAATAAAATAAAATAAAATACGTATGTGACTTTTAATCTTACAATGTTAAAGTATTATTTTTTTAACATTATTATTTTACAATTAAATTTTTAGAGATAGAAACAGGTTTCCATACAATAAATACCCTTCCGACAACTTACCAGTGAGAGAAAATGCAAACCTTTAGATGTTTCTTATCTGAAATGATCGGCATAATGGGAAGAGGACCGAACATGAAGGAAATATTAAAAATACGCAGACAAAACTGTGAAATCATACATTTGGAGACAGTTTGCAGTTGTGTGTTTGCGTATGCTTGAGTGTGTGAGAGAGAAAGTGAGAGAGAGCAAGAGAGAGGCAACTGTAATCCAATTTTTTTTAATGAAGAATGTGTCAGCTCTTACCGCTGGGCGGCCGATAAGCAAGCCGCTGCACTCTGGGAAATCGATAGCTCACTTGTTTATTTTGCTGTTTGAATTGTTTGTGCATTTAACAGCAACAGGATGAGCCTGCGATAAGTGCTGTTTCAAAGGCTTCGCCTTTACACGCGCACAGTGTCATATCAGAAGATTAACCGCGCACACACACACGGGAGCAGTGTTCTCAGTTTGATGGGTTACAGTCTTCACTAATAAGCAGAATAAATGCATTACAGTTGTGCTTACAGTGAACATTTGATATAATATCATCTATGTGAGACGCTTTATGCAGGGTCGCATCTATAACATTACTGTCACTCAGAGAGGCAGACAGACATGGATCCTTTTACACAGACAAGCAGCAGAGCCCAGTCTGACTCTGAAGAAAAAACATTAAATGCTATTCGCACACTAATTTATTTCCATAAGAAGTCATTTTAGAGGCAGAACGAGTTATTACATTTTGATGAAATATTACAACAAATATTTTTCTTTGGAATAACATGCAGCAAATCAAATACAATAAGACCAATAACTAGTGTTACAAAAGTTATTATCCATTGACTGGATACAAATTTTTGCAGATAATTCTGTTTCAAAGGAATTCAAGAATCAATCATCCAGACTGATTTGTGAACCAGTCTGAGCAATCAACATTAATATGACTTGCAAGCAAGTTTTAGTCTACACAAGATTAATTTTTGGCTGATTTTAGCTTGTGTACAATACATGTTTAGTTATTATTATTTTACAATAGATGTTTAATAAATATTCATACAAATAAAACATGTTTTTTTTTTTTTTGCACAAGACCAAACTCTACACAAGAGCAATTTCTTGTGTAGTAATCGCAGATCCACAATGTAATGCTTTATGATTTTATTTACAAATACATGTTACATGATTATCATTTTACAATAGATGTTTAATAAATATGCATAGAAATAAAAAAATATTTAAATGTACACAAGAGCGAGCTTTACATAACAGCAACAATTTTAGCATGAGTTTTGATCACAGACCACCTATGATGTAATATTTTATGATTTTATTTACAAATATATGTTAAATGATTATCATTTTACAATAGATGTTTAATAAATATTCATATAAATACAAAATATTTAAATTTACACACAAGTAAACTCTACACAAGAGCAATGTCTAGTTGATTCTAGCTTGTGTATTAATCACATACCAACTGTGACATTATATTTTATTATTTTATTTACAAATACATGTTAAATGATTATTATTTTATAATAGATGTTTAATAAATATTAATAGAAATACAAAATATTTAAATTTACACACAAGTAAACTCTACACAAGAGCAATTTTAGCTTGTGTATTAATCACAGACCAACTATGATGTCATATTTTATTATTTTATTTACAAATACATGTTAAATGATTATTATTTTATAATAGATGTTTAAGAAATATTCCTAGAAATACTAAATATTTTAATTTACTCACAAGCAAACTCAACACAAGCAATTTCTAGTTAATTTAGCTTGTGTATTAATCACATACCACTTATGATGTCATATTTTATGATTTAATTGACAAATACATGTTTAATAAATATTTACATAAATACAAAATATTTTAATTTACACAAAAGCAAACAAAAGCAATTTCTAGCTTATTTTAGCTTGTCTATTAATCACAGACCACCAATGATGTAAAATTTTATTGACGTATAAATACATATTAAATGATTATTGTTTTACAATAGATGTAAAAAAATTTCTAGCTTGTGAATTAATCGCAGACCACGCATAACGTAATATTTTATGATTTTATTTACAAATACATGTTAAATGATTATTATTATTTTACAATAGATGTTTAATAAATATTCATATAATTTTATTGCACAAAATTATTTATAATTCTACAACTGTTAATAAAATTTGAGGGATTTATTTTCTTAAAGAAATGAATACTGCCTTAACTTTTTAAGTTTCTTTTCATCCCAAAAATTCTTGAGAAAAAAAAAAAAATCCTGATTTCCACACTGGCACTGAAATCAAATCAGCATTTTAAAATGATTACGTATCACGACACTGAAGATTGGAGTAAAGACGGCTGAAAATTAGGTTTTGCATCACAGGAATAAAATACATTTTAAATATAATAAAATCGAAAATATTTATTTGAAATTGTAAAAATATTTCACATTATTACTGTTCTCACTGTAATTTTGACTAAATAAATGGAGAGAAAAAAAACAAAACAAATCGAAACCCAAACTTTTGAACGGTGGCAAAGCAAACTTTGTACTACATTAAGACTATATCATGGATTTTTTTAGGTTATGTAGTAACACAGGTGTCAGAGTTACATCATTCTGCTCTCAAGTCTCTGGAAATGTGGGCCCCTGGCCAAACACCAGCTCTCTTCCAGTGGACTTCCTAACCACATCAATAAAATCTTTTTGTGAGCGATATGGCTTATGTGAGTGTGTGTATATCTGTTTGGGTCACTGCCAGGGCAGATACTTAAACTATTCTTGACCCGCGGCTCTCCCGGGTTTCAATAATTCATCCATCTCCCAAACACAGAGACAAACCCCCAGAACAAACGTACGGTCAGGCGACCTGCGAAAAATAAGAGAGACGCATACAGACACTCACCATTTGATTTCTCACTGTCTGCGGGCTTCATCTGTATGGGATGGTGCATCTGAAACACAGGACACACACGGGGTTACATTTACACAAACACGGCACATTTACTACAACGCACTCATTAACGCTCACGCCAGCACATAATCAACCTCGTCTCGCTGCCGCACTGATGTTCTACATTATCGCTGTAATCTTGTTAATGTGTCGTCATTTTTTCCGCTGACTCTATTCTTCATCTCGATAGACTCTAGCGGAATGAAGACGTACGCGTGTCGGGGGTTTGATGAAGGTGATTTGTCAGCACTTTGCCGATGAAATGTTTATTGCGTTCCATCTTTCTTTCGCGCACACTTGTTCTCTTAATCTCTAGCAAATGATTTTTTGAATAATTTTCTGTACACATTTTGCCATTTCGTCTGCACAGTTTTTCAATTGCCAGTCTATGTACAAACCTGTCAAATGTCTTTGGAGAGGATTTCATTGAGTAATACTGTATTTTCAGCATTGTGTTTTTAAGGCGTTGTGTCATGTAAGGTTTTTGACAACTTCCCCAACGTTTTGACAATAGACAATTTTTTTTATAAATATAATTTGTGTATTTGGTCTAAAAACCATCCATCTATTACTATATTTATGTATTTGGAGAAAAACATTATGAACAAACAAATGAGAGTTGATTGACAAAACAAAACAAAACAAATTATATATCACACACACTATAAAATTAATAAATTAGAAATAGCGTTAATATAATACTTCATATAATATTGCGTATAAAACCTATTAAGGAAAATATTTATTAAAATTATATACTGACCCAGATTTTTGACAAATATCAATATTCCCAAATATCAATATTACCATAATTATGTCTTTGTTCTAAAATAACAGATTAAAAAAACTATAATAAATAAACCGATCACTAAACAAATATTTTATCTAAACATAAATAAATATAAATATTTATCTATATTTATCACCATAATTATGCATTTACACAAGTATGTATTGTTTAAAAAACAAACAAACAAACAAAAACATTTAGATCAAACAGATGACCAAACAAATATATAATCTAAATATCAATACTATCACTATTTATCACCATAATTATGTATTTGCACAATTATGTATTATAAAAAAAACATTTTGACCAAACAAATATTTCATAAATAAATAAATAAAAATGCATCATTATAAATATTAATATTATCACTATTTATCACCATAATTATGTATGTACACAATTATGTATTACAAAAAAACTAAAGGATTTTGACCAAACAGATGACAAAACAAATACTTAATCTAAACATAAATAAATAAATAAATCGTCATTACAAATATCAATATTATCACTACTTATCACCATAATTATGTATTTATACAATTATGTATTATATAAAAAAATAAATACATAAAAAAAAAAAAAAAAAAAAAAAAAAAACAATTGACCAAACAGATGACCAAACAAACACAAATATATAAAGGGTATTTATTTTTATATGTATCTATTTTTATATCTTTCTATTAAAATATAAAACAATTTATTAAAAATATATAATTAAAAACTAATAATTTTGACAAATAACAATATTTATCAATATTTATCACCCAATTACCATATATGTATTATAAAAAAAATCATTTTGACCAAATATTTAATCTAAACATAATAAATGAATGAATTAATACTTTTGTCTATTATTTATATATTCCATTCTGTTTTGTCTATTAAAATATAAAACAATTTTGAAACAAATTTATTGCATTGAACATTTTGGCCTAGAACTGATTTGTGCGAATAAATACAACTTCCCCATTTGTCATTTTTGGTTATAAGCTTTAAAATCAGAGATTCTATTCAATTACCTTTATCTTAGTGCTCAAATACTCAAAAATTGCGACACAAGGACGTGTGAAACTAGTTTCCTACCACAATCTTTATGAAACTTAATAGCCAAATTAGATGCCTTAAAACCATTATGACATTCGCATTAAAAACCCAAAACATGAGCCTTGAAACCCCTCCATTCTGTTCAAATCTGTTGTGCTCACTGTCTAAGAAAGCAAGAGCGAACTATTCTGTGTGAACATCTGCTAAACCTACACTTTCACTTTTGGTTGCTTGTCTATTTTCTAAATCTCTCCTCCTCTTGTAACACCTTCAGCTTCATGGTCAACTCCACAAGACTGAGTCCAGCTTTGGTATACTGCCAGAGACCAGATCTGTCCAAATCTCACACACAAAACTCTGTTCGGCATCTGTCTCCCAATATTCATGTGTTCTGCCATAAAGCTTGTGGACGTGAGCGTTCTCATTCTCTCCCATTAAAGGGCGTGACACTAATTACAGAGATCATGGTCTGATAGCAGTTTCTCATGAAATATACATGCTTGCTCTCACAACACACACATACAGACACCTGAAAGAAGTCAACATCTGCGGCTGAAGACAGAATGACAGCTCCATAACTCTTGGGTTGGATCGAATTATAAAAGCAGTCAGAAATAACTGAAGGTATCTGTTTACTTCATTTCAACTCTGACCTTTGACCTTCAACACACACCCACACACACGGTCACGAGATGGTTTGGCATCTGATCCTGTAGGACACACATGCTCTTTCTGACCATGGATAGAATACGTAAAGGTTTTAAAAGCCAAGGTTTGTTTTCTGTTGTTTGCTCTCTTTGGACACAGACTGTATATCATTTTTGTTTTTACAATTAAAAATATATATTTAGATGTTGTAGGAGGTTTACATGTTTTTAGAAAATTAGCTTGTGTGTGTGGGTGTGTGTGGTCCAGTGGTTTGAGGACACACAATGTGTGTGTTTGGGTAAAAGATCACAGGAGTCAGACAGATGGGCACACAGTGGGGATTTTATAAGCTGCCACACTCTCCTGAACACACACTCACACACAGTGGCATAAACACTAGCAGTAAGTGATATGTAATTAAAAACATATTTAAAAAAGATTGCAGCTACCTTTATTAGAGCACGCACACAGACCTTCTTTAAACCAGTTCAGACAGAGAAATTGATAACATCTGTCATAAGCTATAAACAGATAACCTACTGACACACACTCACACTCACAGGTGGAAATCTTTTAATCAACTCAATCTAACAGAGCAGCAAGATAACAGATAGATTGAACGATAGATCGATAGATAGATTATAGATAGATAGGACGATAGATAGATAAAACAACAGAACGATAGAATGATAGATGACAGATAGATAGAATGACAGACAGATGATAGATGGATAGAACAACAGAATGATAGAACGATAGACAGATAGATATAAAGATAGATAGATAGATGATAGACAGATAGATAAATAGACAGATAGAATGACAGATAGAACGACAGAACCATATAATGATACATAAATAGAACGACAGAATGACAGAACGATAGATAGAATGATAGATAAAATGATAGAACGATGAATGGATGGACAGATAGACAGACAGAACGATAGAAAGATAGAACGTCAGAAAGAATGATACAAAGAATAGATAGAATGACAGATAGAACGATAGATATTAGACAGATAGACAGAGAGACAGACAGATAGACAGATAGAACTTAGAACCATAAAACCATAGATAAATAGAACAATGGAATGATAGAAAGAATGATAGAAAGAATGGCAGAATGATAGATAGATAGATAGATAGATAGATAGATAGATAGATAGATAGATAGATAGATAGATAGATCGACAGAACGATAGATAGATAGATTGAACGATAGAATGACAGAACGATAGATGGATAGATAGATAGATAGACAGATAGATAGATTGAACAATAGAATGACATAGATAGATAGATAGATAGAACGATAGATAGATAGATAGATAGATTGAACAATAGAATGACAGATAGATAGATAGATAGATAGATAGATAGATAGAACAATAGATAGAACGATAGATAGATAGATAGATAGATAGAACGATAGAATGACAAAGAACAACAGAAAGAACGAGAGAAGGTTGAACGATAGATAGATAGATAGATAGAACAACCATAGATAAATAGAATGATAGAATGGCAGAATGATAGATAGATAGATAGATAGATTGAACGATAGAATGACATAGAACGATATATAGAACGATAGATAGATAGATAGATAGATAGATAGATAGAAAGAATGGCAGAATAGATAGATAGATAGATAGATTGAACGATAGAATGACAAAAAGAACGACAGAAAGATAGATAGATAGATAGAAGGTTGACAAAATAGATAGATAGATAGATAGATAGATAGATAGAACAACCATAGATAAATAGAATGATAGAAAGAATGATAGAAAGAATGGCAGAATGATAGATAGATAGATAGATAGATTGAACGATAGAATGACATAGAACGATAGAACGATAGATAGATAGATAGATAGATAGATAGATTGAACGATAGAATGACAAAAACGACAGAAAGAACGAGAGAAGGTTGATAGATAGATAGATAGATAGATAGATAGATAGAACAACCATAGATAAATAGAATGATAGAAAGAATGATAGAAAGAATGGCAGAATGATAGATAGATAGATAGATAGATAGATTGAACGATAGAATGACATAGAACGATAGAACGATAGATAGATAGATAGATTGAACGATAGAATGACAAAGAACGACAGAAAGAATGAGAGAAGGTTGAACGATAGATAGATAGATAGATAGATAGATAGATAGATAGATAGATAGATAGAGCGATAGAAAGATAGAACGATAGATGGAACCTCAAAAAAAATGATAGAAAGAACAATGGATGATATATATATTGATAGATAGATAGATAACCACTGAACCACAGAACGATAGATGGACAGAACAAATGATAGACAGAACGTATGACAGATAGAACGATAGAACGACAGAATGACAGATAAAACAACAGATAGATAGATAGATAGATAGACAGACAGACAGACAGATAGATAGACAGACAGATAGACATCCATCACATAACGCTGCAGATTTCTACAAATGCAATACCCAGCTTGTTTATTACATTTGCAAATATGTTTTCTTATTAAATATTTTGATTTTACTTTCATCTACAGTGTTATTAACCCCCTTAGCTAAAATTTTCAAATCCATTCCACAGAGTTCTGCATTTTTCCTTCAAAATAAGCATAAAGTCTTCAGATTTCATTTGGGCCTGCTCATTTGCGACTGTAATTACTGTAAATGAATGTCTTCTGCCCAAAAACTCCACAACAAGCATATTCACAAGACTCAACTGATCTTGCAGTGTATAAGCAGGCTTCAGTGAACTGAATTAATCTACAATCACATTATGAAAGAGAGATAGAGATGAATCCGTTCACAGCTGGAGGATACTTTAACAGACATGTCCTACATTAGCCTTCAATCGTCCTCTCACACACACACACACACGCACACACACACACACACACACACACACACACGCCGCTTCAGAGACGGTCTGATTATGGCAGCAATTGATATGATAATCGTATGTGACATCTCTAGGTCTGCCGTAGGCTAAAGGGTTCGGAGTAGGAAAAACAACATTTCTAACTACACTAAAAGATGATTTGAAAACAATGACAGTAATACACAGATACTAAAAGCAAGAAAACAGTTTATCTGTCAGGTTTTTAACAGCACAATTTTATGTTTTCATAAAATAAATCTTGTTTTGACTGTATGGACAACCTTACGTTTCATTTTATTACATCTGACAGTAACCTTTGTTACTGTTTTATATACAAAAACTTATTTCACAAATGTTTTGGGTGGTTCAAATATAAGTGATATGGAGAAACTTGTAGTAAAATATTGCGATATGGTACTATATTAATTACTGTCCTATTTTTGAGATATAACATTTTTAAAAATACTAATAATTTAATAACACTGTTACAGTAAATCATGCATTTAAAATCTCAATTCATTTTTTTTTTTTTTGTATTGCATATGTTCTAATGCTTAAAATCACTTGTAGAAATATATATAATTTATTGAATTTATTTGGTTGAATGTACTGGAGTCGAACTTAAGAGTGGCATTTATTGTTTATATGAATAATTATTGGCTTAACTGCTCTCGGATAGAATTTTAATATTAATGCATTCCTATAAAATACAGTAACATTCAAAATTTTGTGGTGTGTAGAATTTTTTTGTTTGTTTGTTTAAGACTCTTATGCTCACCAAGGTTGCATTTATTAATTCAAAAATACAGTAAAAATGTAATTAGCACAATTTTGAATATTTTATTTAAATATTTTTGAAGTAATTTCTTCTTGTGATGGCAAAGCTGAATTTTCAGTAGTGATTAACAGTGTTAAAAAGAATGTATCTGAATTTTTATTTATGTATTTATTTATTTATTGTTGCTAAATATTTTGTGGAAACTGTAATACTTTAATATTTTTTGATAAACAAAGTTGAAAGCAGTTATTTATTTATCTATTTATTTATTTATTTGTGTAATATTTTGTGGAAACTGCAATACAAACAAAGTTAAAAGAACATCTGAACTTATCTGAACTTTTATTTATTTATTTATTTATTTGTTATTGCTAAATACTTTGTGGAAACTAACACTTTAATATGTTTAATGAACAAAGTTAAAAGCACAGCATTTACTGGAATATTTAAAATTTTTTATCTATTTTTATTTATTAAGTTATTTATGTATTGTTGCTAAATATTTTGTGGAAACTGTAACACTAATATTTTTTGACAAGCAAAGTTAAAAGCACCGCATTTATTGGATTTTTTTTATTATTATTTTTTTTTTTATTTATTTATTTATGTATTGCTGCTAAATATTTTGTGGAAACTGTAACACTAAAATTTGTTTGATCAATAAAGTTAAAAACAGCATTTATTGGAACGTTTTTTATTTTTTATTTTTATTTATTTATTGTTGCTAAATATTTTGTGGGAACTGTAACACTTCTAGATGTTTTGATGAACAAAGTTAAAAGCACAGAATGTATAATTTTTTATTTATGTATTTATTTACTTTTTTATTTACTTATTTATTGTTGCTAAATATTTTGTGGGAACTGTAATACTTTTTAATAAACAGTTGAAAGCACAACATTTATCTGGATTTTATTTATTTATTGCTTAATATTTTGTGGAAACTGTAATACTTATATTTTGATTAAATTAAAAGAACAGCATTTATCTGATTTTTAACATTTATTTCTTTATTTTTGCTAAAGATAAAATTGAAAGCACAACATTTATCTGGATTTTTGCTTAATGTTTAATTTAATTTTGCTAAATATTTTGTGGAAATTGTAATACTTTTACATTTATTTATTTATTTATTTTTTTTTTTTTTGCTAAATATTTTGTGGGAACTAATACTTTTAGTAGATTTTTTTTGATGAACAAAGTTTAAAGAACAGCATTTATCTGTTGCTTTTTTTTTGTATTATTAAAAAAATCTTTAAAAAAAAATTCTTTAACATTTGATCAATTTAATTGCTTAAAAAAAAAAAAAAAACCAATCTTACGGACCCCAGATTTTTGAGCTTTAGTGTACAGCTCAGATCTCTCCCATGACCATTTGTTTTTTTGAATTTGGAGAACAAGGGCTTTGATTTCGTAACAACAACCATTACCCGCTCTGTCAGAAAGCGCAAATCATAAACTCATTAAAATCGCTCTTTGACTTGAGACAAAAAGCACCATAAGCCTGTCTCCTCAACCCGACTTCACACATTTTCCTGAATTACAACCTCCAACAAAGGAAACCAGATTAAAAACTCGAAACTATCATCATTTGAATAAGAAATTCTCTGCCTCGCTAGCTTTCAGAGAGAGACAGACATGAGCAGATAAACAAACACTCACCCCAGTTAAGGTCTTTATGTTGTGCAGTGCATTCTGGGCCTCCAGGGCAGCTTTCCGTGTGTAGAATGTGACAAAACAGCACCCTGGGAAAACAGACAGAGACAGAGAGAGAGAAAAAGAGAGGTAAGCATTTTAAGCATGCAATAAGCCAAGTGGATTTGATCTTTTTCTTTTCGTCTCACTACCTGCTGAGAGAGAAAACAATCTCACTGCTGTCATACAGATCTCTGCCAAACTACACCACAGAGAAGATAAGGGACGAGGGAGAAAGAGAGAGACAACGACAATGAGAGGAAAGAGGCTAATGTTTGATGCTTAATAAACAGCCATATGGAGTGGGATTTTGGACCAATGAGATTTCACCGTGGGCGGGGCTACCCAGCTTGATGCCTCAGACAGAAAAACCAGGTGACCAACGTGGTGTTGCAAGCATGACTAAGGTAAAAACTCCGATCATGTGTGACAACTCGAGCAGCAAATCATTTGTACTTGTTGAAAGAGAAAACACTGCATTGCGGCACAATGGCAGTTAATCAGAACATATTTAATTTATAAAACAAAAAATTAAAATAAAAAAAATAAAATAAAATAAAACAGGATTTAAAAAAATGTAAACAGTTAAAATGATTTATTAATTTATTTAAAATGTATATATTTATATATTTATTTACAATATTTTTACATTTTAATAATAAAATTATTATCCATTTGTTTATAATTATTTATTTATTTTTACATTTTAATAATATTCATGTAAGACAATATCTTATCTAATATTTAAAATGTAGATTTTTTTGTTTATTAAATGAATGAATGAATGAATGAATGAATGAATGAATACTAGTGTTTGTGTGAATCTTTTTGAATAATTCAAATTTTAAAAAATGCTCATAAGAGTCATTTGCTTATGAATCAGTCTACACTGGTCACGTAATGTATTTCAATCAGGTTTCAATTTGGTTTAAAAATAAAATAAAATAAAATAAAATAAAATAAAATAAAATAAAATAAAATTTTGGGCCAATGAGATTTCAGTAAGTTAAAAAAAGTTACATGTATTTATTTATTCATAAAAATATTTTAAATTATTATTATTTTTTTTTATTTTATATTTATTATTTTTTCATTTTACTAATACAATTATTCATGTATACAGAAAATATTTTATCTAAATATTTAAAAATGTAGATATAAATAAAATAAATAAATAAATAAAATTGCTTATGAATCAGACTACACTGTTTACAGACTACACTGATTTCAATCAGAACATATATGAATAAATAAACTAAACTAAATGAAATAAAATAAAATAAATAAATAAATAAATAAATAAATAAATGTTAAAATTAAGTAATATATTTAATCTATATATTTTAATTACTATATTTTATATTTATATTTTCATTTATATATTATAATTATATATTTATTAGTTTATATATTTTAAAAAATGGTCATAAGATTAATGTGCTTATTAATCAGACTATGCTCGTCACATAATGCTAGACTAAAAGACTAAAAACTAAAACTATTAAAATTTCGTTAATTGAAATAAATCTGAAATTAAACATTAGATGAAAAGCTTAAAAAATGCTGCCTTGACAACTACCTGAATATTACAATATTAATATTAATATTAATATTAATGAATATTAACATTAAATATTACAATTTCTAAAATTAAAAATAGAAATAAAAACAAATAAAAACTACAAATACATGTAAAACGACTAAAACGAACAAAAAATTTAATACAACTGAAAATGTACAAATATTAATAAATACTAAAACAGTAAATAAATATGACAAAAATAACATAGATTGTACCTCATCACATTCAATTCAGACTGAAAACTCACTTAAGACTCAAATTAAATATGTAACATTTAATGGACAAGCTCCACAAATCTGACAACCGCAAAATGTCCCGATACTTTTTGAGGTCACCAAAACAGATCGACCAAAAGGCTGTCCTTCATCAGAAAAATAAAAAAACGAGTGTATGTACAGAATGTATGCACACACATCACTGTCCTTGACTGGGCATTGGAGCACAGAAGCACACAAACACACAAACAGGCAGAGATCACCAGAGAGCACTGACAGAAAGAATCAGCTGGGGACCTTTGTATGTATGTGTGTGTGCGTGTGTGTGTGTGTGTGTGTGCAGCTAAAGCAAGCTGAGAGTGCTGGCATGTTTTATTTAGAGAGAAAAGAGAAGAGGAACAAGAAAAAAAAATGAGTGAACTGAATCCCCTTTTACTGCCAAGGAGAATTTTGGCAGGATGAACTAAGGACTCACTCGTCCCTGGCAACGGTGCAGTCCAGTCCATGGCCAAAACAACCCTGTTCCCAGTGTTACACACACACACCCACACCAGACACCAGTAAGTGATCATACACATTTAAACTCCCAACATGCCTGAAACATCCATCAGTCAGCATTGACATTGGTCCTGGTTGGGGGGCTTGAAGGTTCTGGGCCATTAACACAAAGGTTGCAATTAAATGTGACCCAGGAACTGAAGTGTTAATGAGATCCCAGTTCTGATCAATCACCATTGTGCCTGAACCAAAAAAAAAAAAACTGACCCCAGGGGTCCCAAAGGACTGTATCTAGAATTAATGTACCATAGGTACACTAAATAGACATGTAGTCTATATTTGAGACTGTCCAAGAGCTTTCTCAGAACTGTCAGCTTAAATCTGATTGGTTGGTTTAAAAATAAAATCAGTGGTTGGTCGCTTTTTGTCTAAGTGGGCGGTTCCTGGCTAAAATGAGCTTTGGTGTGGACCAGAGTTTGTGGTGTACATTTACGGTTATGTATAAGATAAACAAACGTTTGTATGAAACAATTGTGAAACATTTGATATGGGGGAGTGTTCATGAGTGTTTTGTGTACAGAGATTTGAGTTAATACCACATGAGCCTAAACACTCCACCGCTACTCTAGCAGTAATGCTACATGAGCTCATAATACTCCAGTAGTATTAAGTAACACTCCACTACATCAAGACTTGGAAGGCACCGCATACTTGCGCAAGACCAGTGAAGGTAAAGATAAGAATAAGGTTAAGAAACCTGATGAATGTTTTGGCTTATTAGCCATGTTTAAACTTGCTGTGAAGAGCTATACGCACAACCTCACCGTAGTGGACCAATTAATATGCCAATTTACTATGTTGTTTAGTTATATAATAATAATAATAATAATAATATGAAGGAAACCATACTGATTAAAAGTTATTATAAAAGATTATTCAAATACTATTTAAAATTTAAATAGTATAGTAAATTTAGTAATAGTAAATTTTACATTAAATAATATTTAATGTAATTAATAATATTTAAAAATACACACACACACACCACTATATTATTATTATTATTATTATGAAGGAAACCATATAGATTGTACGTATTAAAAGTTGGTAATATTAATTAATTAAACATAAAAAAATAGTACATAATATTTAATAACACATAAAACACATATTATTATTATTATTATTATTATTATTATTTTTTATTAAGAAAACCCTACTGTTTGTACGTATTAAACATTATATATAAGATTATTCAAATAATATTTAATTAATACTATTTAATAACACACATAAAACACATTATTATTATTATTATTATTATTATTATGAAGGAAACCATACTGATTGTATATATTAAATATTAATTAAATAAACATCATAAAAATATTACATTACATTTGATAACACATACTATTATTATTATTATTATTATTATTATTTAATATTATTATTATTTATTATTATTGTTGTTATTATTATTATTATTATTATGAAGGAAACCATATAGATTGTACGTATTAAAAGTTGGTAATATTAATTAATTCAACATTAAAAAATATTACATAGTATTTAATAACACATAAAACACATATTATTATTATTATTATTATTATTATTATTATTATTATTATTTTTTATTAAGAAAACCCTACTGTTTGTACGTATTAAATATTATATATAAGATTATTCAAATAATATTTAATTAATACTATTTAATAACACACATAAAACACATTATGATTATTATTATTATTATTATTATTATTATTATTATTATTATTATTATTATTATTATTATTATTATTATTATTATTATTATTATGAAGGAAACCATACTGATTGTATATATTAAATATTAATTAAATAAACATCATAAAAATATTACATTACATTTAATAACACATACTATTATTATTATTATTATTATTATTATTAGAAATGTTTTTGTATATTATTTTTAATATGTGCAAACATTAAATATATAACATATTATTATTATTATTATTATTATTATAGTATTATAATAATAATAATAATAATAATAATAATAATAATAATAATAATAATAATAATAATAAATTATTATTATTATTATTATTAAGGTAACCATACTGTTTGTACATATTAAAAGTTATATATTAGGTTATTCAAATTATTATTATTATTATTATTATTATTATTATTATACTATATATATATATATATATATATATATATATATATATATATATACACACACACACACACACACACATATACAAACAGTACTGTACAAACAGTACAGTTGTATTGCTTTTTAAATACCTGAAAAGCTTTGGTAATTTTATACTGAACTATTGCAAGATTTTACCAGATTTTAAAATGCAAATAATAATAATAATAATAATAATAATAATAATAATAATAATAATAACAATAATAATAATAATAATAATAATAATGTCTTTGTTCATCTTCATATCATTTCAACATAAAACATTATTCAAATAATAATAAGTAAATAAATAAATAAATAAATTTGTAATGAAAATAATAATTAATAATATTTAATAACATTATTATTATTATTATTATTATTTTAATGTTTTATATACAATTTTCAAAGAAAACACAATTAATTATGATAATGTCATACTATGTACTGTACTATGGAGACTCTTAATAATCATTATTATTATTATTTTTTTTATAAAATCTTTTTTTTCTTAGTTTATCTCCATGTCATCAACAAAATTAAAAACTTCTGTGCTAACGGACTGAACAACTAATTTTTATTTTCTTTCTAACTGACGAGTGTTGTCATTTATGATATTACTGTCACTGATTTTCCCATGTCTAATGTGAAAGGCCACTTCAAATTGTCTCATTGGTTTTGCATATCATTCTCCTTTTCCCGTTCCTTCTAGAAAACAGAGATATCCAAAACACATTAACATGCTGCCTTCGAAACAGTGCTAATAAGCTAACATGAAACAGTCAGCCAATAAGATCTTGTTCATTCTTGTGTTGTCAGCAAAAGAGAAGGAAATGCAGGCTTTCTCGACTCTGCCAGCAACTCATTCCTTGGCTGCTGACAGCAGTTCGTGTTTAATCGTGTTGCGACACTAGAAACTTTTGACAATCCCAGGCAGGGAGGTCAGAACAGCCGTCCTCAAAGTGTTTTCCACATCCGTACGTGGCAGGACTGCTGACGTACGCTCTGAAAGCCCATGCCTCACCTGAGACGGATAAGACAGGATGAAACCATGAGGCGTACAACCGCCTCAAGAGCTCCGTGACCGTTCGCACTCGTGCTGAGACTCGCTGACGGACCGATTCCATAATATCATACAGCACAAGTGCATGCTTACAAACCCAGGGCTCATGTTGGGGTGTTGGGGTATTGGGGCACATGTAAAAGTAGCAGAAAGATGTTTTTAAAGAGACAGTGCACCTAAAAATGAATATTGCTAAGAGCATAGTTCATCTTCAGAACACAAATTAAGATATTTTTGATGAAATCCGAGCGCTTTCTGACACGTTCAAGGCCCGGAAAGGTAGTAAAGACATCGATAAAATAGTCCATGCGACATCAGCGGTGTAACCCTAGTTTTATAATTACGAGAATACTTTTTGTCCACAAAGAAAACCAAAATAACGATTTTATTCAACATTTCTTCTCTTCCGTGTCTTCTGGGCCTTAAACGTACTGGCTATCTGGGATCAGAAAGCTCTCGGATGTCATTAAAAACATCTTAATTTGTGGTCCGAAAATGAACGAAGGTCTTACGGGTTTGGAACAAGATGAGGGTGCAAAATTAATGACAGAATTTTCATTTTTGAGTGAACTATCCCTTTAAATTTTTTTTGGTAAACATTTTATCAAAATTTACATTTGCTCTACTTCCTACGAATCCTACAAATTCTATATGGATTTGTTGAAAAACAGATTAATTCCCTTGTAAACCTCATTCTCCGATAAAACATATAAGTGTAAAAAGCTACTTGTTTTGATATTTTGTCATATAATTCAAGCTATATTGAATTTAATATATTTTAATAAAAATTTTGACTATAAATCAAGTGTTCAAATACTTTCTGAAGCCACTGTATATATTTGTAAAAAAGAAAAAAAAAGTTCCACCTCTTCTCCGATTCTATTTTTCTCCTTTTCATTTTAAATCAACAGGATCCAATGGAAAGAAAGTCTTTCACAACTGTGAATTCATGCCCAAAACTGTCGCTTTTCTCGATCCAATCAATTCCCCAAGGATAAAACGAATCGCCCTAAGCATTTCACATCTCGTTTCACTCGAAAATGTGTCACATTATGGAGATATAACAGGTTGCGAATCCCGTTTTCGTGTTGACTGTAAATGAAAACGACTTGAATGCCAATTATTCCCAGATTCAGTTTTTGATCCGTTATATGAGACAGACCGTCCAAAGCCCTAAAGTTATGGACTTAATCCCATGAACACACACATATCTGTTCGAATACATTTCAATACATTAGCATAGCACGTCTGCATTTGGCCTTAGAGGACACACACACACACACGCTTGTTTCGTTCTGTGGCTGTGCTACGTGTCCAGGAACTGAAAAGGATGCACACACAAACGCATCCATTCATCTTGTGAGCGTGTAGGCGTGCGTATGTGTGTGTGTGACGGACTTCAAAGGCAGACAGGAATACATCTTTACTAAAGAACCCCAGCTGCTCAGGGCCATTTAGCCCTGGACCGCTCTCGCATCACTCAATCAACAAGGGACAGTCTGTTTCGATGTGTGTGTGCGCGTGTGCAGACCGTTCTAAATTGCAGCCTGGCTCTGATAAACAATTCCTGCTCTTCACCTCTGGGTGCATTTATATTCTACGCCTTCGTTCTGGTCTCGCGCACACACGCGCACATGCGAGGCAGGCGTTCTGTGAGGCCGTCTGTTCGGAAGCACCTCCCCGCTGATGCTCGGGCTATGGCGGCCAGGCAGGGACACACGCGGGGCACAGGACGCGACATCCCGCGCTGAATCGGCACAGTGGGCGCGTGATCGTAGATTAAACCGCTGAGACCGCAACTCAGCGCAGTTACGCACCCTTGCTGGGATGTGTGCAAGTGTGACTACTTTTCGGCTGGGTGCCGGTGCCCAATCTGTAATAGACTGGTACATTTCCACCATAAAAAGGCTGGATCTGGGTTGACGGAATATCACACTGGTCGCTTAAAACCTACAGCGTAGCACTAACGTCAGCAGCCAAGGGTGCGGAATATTGTCTTCACTGCGTGAAGCTAATAAAACAACAAGTCAAGATGCAAAACTAGATTGCTTCCATTATAATCTAGTTGTCTACACTGTTGTGGTGCAGCATGAAGTGATGCAAAACTTGATGGGGAGTGCAGCAAAAGCAAAGCCACTTGCAAAATAAGGTAACAAAATGCATTTAGAGCCGGGGGTGAAAACTTTTGGAGTGTGAAGATCAGGGTAAATTTTATTTATTTTGTCTTCTGGGGAACATGTAAATATCTTCTGTAGCTGTTGAAGGGCAGTACTAAATGAAAAAAATATGATATTTAGGCAAAATAAGAAAAATGTACACATCTTCATTCTGTTCAAAAGTTTTCACCCCCCAGCTCTTAATGTGTCGTGTTTCCTTCTGAAGCATCAGTGAGCGTTTGAACCTTTTGTAATAGTTGCATATGAGTCCCTCAGTTGTCCTTAGTGTGAAAAGATGGACCTCAAAATCACACAGTCATTGTTGGAAAGGGTTCAAACACACAAAATTGCTGAAAAACCAAAGATTTTGTGTGACCTGAAGGATTTTTCTGAAGAACAGTGGGCAATTTAACTGTTCAGGACAAACAATTGACTCATGAACAACTATCACTAAACAAAAAAACACAGCTGTGTATCATTCGGGTAAGAACAAAGTATTAAGTAACACAGTATAATTTTTAGAAATATGACTATTATTTTCTCTTGTAGACTATATGTAAATGTCTTTAGCGTGAAATATCTTATTCAGGTCATTACTAAATAAAAAATAGCATTAATTTTGTATGATCCCTCTAATTTTGGTAAAATAATTCACATTTTGCAGATTCTGCTGTATATGTTTAATAAAAACATCTAATGTATTCTAAATATTTATCAATATTTAACACCCTCAGACCCCAGAAGGTTAATATATTTGAGTAAAAATGTATTTAAATTGTTATTTAAAAACATTATTTATTATAATTCTGTGTTTGCTTGTGGGAAGGATGCAACATCTGACAGACAGTGTGAAACATTAAATTATTATTATTTGTTTAATTTACGATAATATTACATAAAATGTGCAAAATTGTTAAAAATGGTAAAATTTTAATTGTTAACCATTTAAAAAAAAATACTTAAATGATTGGTTTACATCCAGAATTAAAACTTCCTGATTTACTCCCCCCCATGTCATCCAAGATGTTCATGTCTTTCTTTCTTCAGTCAAAAAGAAACTAAGGTTCTTGAGGAAAACATTCCAGCATTTTTCTTGATATAGTGTACTTCAGTGGGAGCCAGTGGGTTGAAGGTCCAAGTTGCAGTTTCAGTGCAGCTTCAAAGGGCTCTACACAAACCCAGCTGAGGAATAAGGGTCTTATCTAGCGAAACAATCAGTCATTTTCGAAAAATCTTCTAAAAATGGTCTAAAACTCAGTCATTTTCTAAAAAAAAAAAAATTGATATAAGTCACGCATGACGTAGGCAGAAGTACCGACCCAGTGTTTACAAAGCAAACGTGCAAAGTCAAACACCCTTTACAAAAAAGGTGAAACAACGATGTCGGACGATTTTGAAGTTGGGGGAAAAAAATGAGATGGAGGTTTTCGCTCTATCCTACCTTTTTGAACCGAAGTACACAGACGAAGAACCATGCAAAAACACTGTAGACGCGCATCGCAGAGCTAGTGCAAGATGAGCATTTGTGGTTAAAAAGTATACAAATTTACATTTTTTTAGAAAATGACAGATCATTTCAATAGATAAGACCATTATTTCTCGTCTGGGACGTGTAGAGCCCTTTAAAGCTGCACTGAAACTGCAATTTGAACCTTGAACCCGTTGATCCCCATTGAAGTCCACTATATGGAGAAAATTTCCCTCAAAAAACCTTAATTTCTTTTCGACTGAAAAAAGAAAGACATGAACATCTTGGATGACATGGGGGTGATTAAATGATCAGGACATTTTTATTCTGGAAGTGAACTAATTCTTTAAATTTGTTACTTCCCATAAATAAGTGTAAAACTCTTGAAAACTAAATATAAACTACAACGTGTCATGTTAGTTTGTGGGCAGGTTATGTATTAAACTAGTCGATTGCGTCGGTGGAAATTCACGGAAACTTAAGTAAGTGTGTGCGAACTTGAGTAAGATCTCAGGTTATCTAATACTGTGTGTTTATGTTGCTTCAGGACACTTCAAATTGAGTCCTGTTAACTGGCACACTTTTCTTAATATAATCTGCCCATTAACTGGTAATTTCAAAAGGTGGAAAACTGTCCTTATGGGAGAAAAAAATGGAAAACCAAATCCTTTTTTAGAGAAAATCAGTTCTAATTGGCGGACGCCACAGGGAAAGACAGCGCCAGAGAGACAAGCGGGAAGTTAACGCTCACCTTGCGACTTTGTTGGTGGAGAAATCTTTCAATACGGTCTAATTTAACAGCCGGAGTCGCGAGCAGACGACCTTTTCCTAAATGAAAATGGGTTAGAGTGAAGCTGAAGGCTTGTGGCGGCCATTATGGCCCCACGGCTGTGTCAGAGGCCTTGATGAAGCTGGACCTGAGAGAGGCACTCTAACTGCAGCTAACTGAACTACAGGAGCACTCATCACCCCGTTTGAAAGCCAATCACACACCTCGGCTCTGGCGGAGATACCCGCCGCAATGGCTGTGTGTGCGCGCGAGAGAGTACAGGACTTGAGTAATGCTCTCCCACTCGGCCCTGACTCATCCTCCATAAGAGTGAGAGGATGGGCGGCACTGCGAACGCGTACATGCCATCTTCCTGTCTGAGTGTTAACAACTCCGCAGAACCGAGGTTAACGCCTACGCTTTAGCGCTATTCTGAAACCCAGAGAGCTACTTCGCTGTCTACCGCCTACATAGGCGGCATCGGAACCAAAACTAAACCTCATAAGCGACTGATTTGGATCATTACTGCATTCAAGTCATGCTGAAAGGATCATATTTACAAGACGAGCGGACATGAATGCCAACACAATGTCGTAATTATGAGTGTAAAACTCGTAAGTTCAGACTTTCTAAGTTGAGGGTGTGTAAATTAGAGAAACAAGGTGAAAGCTACATTTTAATTATTATTGTCGATGATTAATAGTTTGAATGCATTTAATGAACTGTTCGATGAATATGCTGAGGCTAAACCAAAAAAACACACCTCCTTTACGAGGTATCAGGATAGTGCGACCATGCCAGATACCCATCATGCTCGGTAGCAGCACAAGAACATTTGCAATACATTACAATATTAATCACACACATAGAGGCCAATAACACAGAACATTTTTTTTTTAAATTCTACTGGGTTTCCATTGTTTTCCTATATGTGTTAAAGGGATACTTCACCCAGAACTGAAAATTACCCCATGATTTTCTCACCCTCAAGCCATTCTAGGTGTATATGACTTTCTTCTTTCAGACGCATCCAGTCAGAGTTATATTAAAAAATGTCTTCACTCTTCCAAGCTTTATAATGGCAGTGAATGGCTGTTGAGATTTTGAAGTCTAGTAAAGTACATCCATCCATCATAAAAAGTACTCCACACTCCAGGGGGTTAATAAAGGCCTTCTGAGATAAGTCGATGCTTTTGTGTAAGAAAAATATCCATATTTAAAACTTTAAACCTAATCTCTACCTTTCGCTAACTGACGTATACCTGTTCACGAGAGAGTCGCGCTCTAACGGATGACGTAGGGTGTAGGCGAACGTGAGAATTTGTAAAGAAAATGCTGGAAGATTTCGATATAAGCCAAGAGGACACTGGTTTACCTTTGCTGTGATCAAAACTTGACTCTCGTAAACCTACCATATTCTCACCAGAGCAAATGCTACACCTACATCATCCGCTGGAACGCCACTATATCAAGAATGCGTCTACGACAGTTGGCGGAAGCTAGAGATTACAGTTTATAAAGTTTTAAATATGGATAGTTTTCTTACACAAATACATCAATTCGCTTCAGAAGATATTTTTTTAATCCCTCGGAGCCATGTGGAGTACTTTTTACGATGGATGGATGCACTTTATTGCACTTCAAAATCTCAACAGCCATTCACTACCATTATAAAGCTTGGAAAAGCCAGGACATTTTTTAATATAACTCCGATTGTATTCGTCTGAAAGAAGAAAGTCATATGCACCTAGGATAGCTTGAGGGTACATCATGGGGTAATTTTCATTTTCAGGTGAACTATCCCTTTAATATGCTAATGTTAATCTTTGATCGTAATCTTTGATCGTAATATGCTAATGTCAATCTTTGATCGTCTTTTGCATCTTATTGCGCAAATGCATCTCAAGACCCTGTTTTTTTCTTTCATTCCACTGCCCTACTTTTTTAAGATTTACTTTTGCCATTTTTGCCTTTTTTATTAGGACAGAACAATCTTTCAGACAGGACATGAAGTGAGAGAGAGAGTGAGGGGGTGGGATCGGGAAAGGTCCGCAATCTCGGGACGGCCGAAGCACAACAGTGCTACATGTCAACGCGCTGCCCACAAGGCCATTGGCACCAATGTTTGAATTAAAAATTGATTATGATATGTTTACAAAATGGAATATTTATGAGCCAAAGGTTTTTCAATTCTGTCTGCCATGTTGAGCGATTGTTTTCACTGAGCCTGTTGCAAAGCATTCTGGCAATGGCTTAAAGGAGACATCGAATGTCGATTTTCCAAAGTTGGTATAATTCTTTAGGCTCTTCATGAAACGTAAAATACAAAAAACTTTGGCTAAGGCTGTGTTGACACTTGTCATTTGGTTCAATTAAAACAAACTCTGGTGCAACTGCTCTGTTAGTGCGATTCATTTGAGTAAGCGCGAACTGCCATCCAAACCCTGGTGTGGACCAAACAAGCGGACCGAGACGGCTAAAAAGATGGGTCTCCGTCCGCTTTCAAACGAACTCTGGTGCGGTTTAAATGAAATATGAACGCAACACGGACCAAATACTTCTAAACGAACCAAAAACAGGAAGTAATGACAAGATGTGACGCTCGTCAAGAAATATACGTCATTCAACCTGACCAATCAGGTTGTGAATGTATCTCTATGCCTTTAATTTCGGTATCTTTAGGTTCGCTGTCAAAAATGCCAGTGTGAACGCTAAATGGACCAGGACCAAATGTATCATTTTCCTTTTTGGTCCGGACCAAATGACCCAAACAAACCAAACTACAAGTGTGAACCAACCCTAAATATTCCTAAACGGTCAGGTAAAACAGCACCCTTTTTACCTGGTTAAAAACAGTTCTGTTTACAGCCATTTTGGTGCACGTCTCTTTAAATGATAATGAGCTACAGCTCACTCCACCCCTCTCTTCCATTTTTTTGTGTATTTGGTGCCGTGTTACCATCGAAGACAAAACAAATCCACTGCGTCCTCAGTTGGTCTGATGTCGGGAGAAAAATGAAGACTCTGTGTTCACTTTTACATCCAAATACAAAACACCTGCATTGGTTACGAGACATTGTTGCTACAGCTGCAAAAAAAAAAATGGCGGAAATATGCTAATACAGGACAGTCGTCAGCCGTCGTGGGCGGGGCCTGAGCAGTACGATGTCATACTCTCAAATCAAAATGGCTTGATAATTTAGGCTACATAGTTTTTTGGCATTAAAGAAGATACATTTATACGCAAACACTATGTAAAAGTGAATCTTGCATCCAGTGTCTCCTTTAGTAAGCATTTGAAAAGCTTTTGAGAGTTGGCGAAAGAGAAAGATATGGATGGAAGATGCAAGGCGGAAACAGACAGGAAATGAAGAAGCAAACACAGGAAGTCTGTGTCTCAAGCTAACACATCACACGTGCAGTTTTACATGACGCAGCACAACACTGTGAGAGTGTGTGTAACATGGCGATGGTGTGTGTAATATCTAAAGACAAGAAACGCACTCTACCTTTGCTCTGTGGTGGGTTCTGACTGCGATCTCGCAGTATGTTGATCTGGTAGACGGCTCCGTACGGCTCAAAAAGCTCCTTTAACTCTTTCTCGGACCAGGAGCGAGGGATCTGACCCACGAACATCTTAATGGCGTCCGGATCAGGCTGGTCCGAGTGTTCCAGGGCGCCGTTCATCTTCCCAGCTGTACCGTTACTGAAAAGAAACAGAAACCAAGCGTCATGAAGTGTAAACTGGATACATCATTGTCTGAAAACACTGGAAGATGTAAAGTGAGACGGGTTGGTCTCCAGGCTCACAGCGAGAGCAAATTTGGGCCGGACAGATCGACAACTGCTCCTCATTAAAGCAGGAAGACACTGAGACACAAACCCTGATTAAAATCACAACAGTGTTATTACACTCAGCGTGTGTGCTGTATCATGTGTGTTGAGGTTGTGTCTACAGTCCTGAGCAGGTACAATTCAGACTCTGTTTCGGGTTCAATAAGCTCTATTATCACATAAAATAACTGTAATTTGTTCCTCAGTTCATAAAAACAAAGAAAACGCATATTTACAGCAATTTACAATACGGCAATTGTCATAAAATGATAAAAAGATACACACAGTTCTGCAAATATCATTTGCGTATTATTCGTGTTACCATGAGATTACTGTGAAGAAACTTCATTATACACAATTTGTCAACTCATGGCATTGCCATGTAAAGCTGAATTCACCTATAATGTTTTTTTCATTAAAAACAAATCAAACTTTTGAGTTTAACACCTCTAATAGATCAAATACATTAATAACAATACATTTTTGAATAGAGTAAGTGCTTAACCACAAATACAAGCTTCAAATGTCTGCTTTCGCTCCACAGACTTTCATTGTAAGTGGAACTGAAAACACAATGTTCATACAGCTTCAACATGAACTGAACGAAGAGTTCTCAGTGAAACAAATCGTGACATGATAAAAGTGGCGAAACGGATCGGTGTGACCCCTAGACGCCCATGTTGCTGGTTCACTGAGTTCATGAGGAATTTCAGGCGCTTGTTTCAGTTCCAGATGAAAGCACTCAGAGAGAGAGCTATCGACCCCCACACTCACATTTCCTTTTTTACCAGCTTACAAATAACAAACAAGCCTAAACAAACTCAAAAATCATTGAGTGGCTACTCGATTTAATTTTAGTTCAGTTTTGCTGATCGAAGGCCAACCTGCCTGTTGCCCTTCAACTGATATGAAAATAAATAAAAAACTAAGTAAATAAATACTTCTATCCTCAGTGAAGAAGCATAATCATTTCCTCGTGAGACTAATTATCGCACTAAGCATTCTGTGAGTAAGCCTTCTCCGCCTGTTTCAAGATAACCGTTCAAATTTCTTCCCTTCGAAACGTGGATCACTCCAAGGACATTTTGACATGAATTAAGCGCTATTCTCTGCACAAAGGAGAAATGATTTCTTTTCTCTGTATACTGTGCTGGTCTGTTCAGATTTGAGGGATTAAAATATCTCACTGGCACACCCTTAAAAGGAAAAGATAATACAAAATAAAGGTGTTTCCTCCGAGGAGGTAAGGGAGGCAGTGTCTCCTCGTAAAATTGGAGAAAAAAAAAATAACAGTACAAATATAAAACAACACAATCATTAGAAAATAGGCCTCCCCTGAGCCCACTGAGTTTTAACAGACCCCCTAAAGCATGTGGTGCGTTTGCTGGGGGGTAACTGAGAATGAATAGGGGGAAGTCAAGTGAGAGGAGACAATGCTTCTATTGCGATATGATTGGATATGACTGGTTATGTTCAGCTGTGATTGGTTCATGCGCTAAATCCCGCCTCTTGTATTTGTGCGTGATCCGTGTTTGCGAATCACTCTGAATGAACAATATAATATGTGGGAAGGCTAATTATAAAAGTAAGTCAACAACTCACACACTTAGATATAACATTGTTATATTGTCAAGTCAAAATAAGACTTAAAATGGCATGAAAACACAATTTGTGGGTTTTTTATTTTAGTGAGTAATCAGCTTGTTGAAATTAAAGGTACATCTCCACGTTTGTGACCAATGTTTACCAAGCTTTGATGATCCAAAAATAAGTTTATTATGAAAAATAACAGCTGAACATCAAGTCATAAATAGAATATAGAATTGTAAAAACAAAATGTTATTGTTTAAATTGTTACTGCCTTGATGTATTATTTTGGAATAAATGTAAAATTCTTTAAAACACTAAGCTGATGAGATTTATACTTGGTTTTAATGTACAGAACAGCCTATTAATTGCATTGTTAATGTAAAAAATACAATATATTTTTATTTTGGTAATGTAAGTAATGTTTATTAACCAAGAAAATGTGACTGGAACGGAAAGAAAGAAAGAAAAAGAAAGAAAGAAAGAAAGGACTTTGTCTCCTCATTATAATATTGTAAGAGAAACTAAACTGAAAAAATAGGCCAGAAGAAAGAAAGAAAGAAAGAAAGAATAAAAGAATGAAAGAAAGAAAGAAAGAAAGAAAGAAAGAAAGAAAGAAAGAAAGAAAGAAAGAAAAATATTTTTGAATGACATAATTAAAATACTTTGTCTCCTAATTATACGATTTTAAGAGAAACTAAACTGCAAAAAAGGCAGAAGGAAAGAAAGAAAGAAAGAAAGAAAGAAAGAAAGAAAGAAAAAGAAAATATTTTTGAATGAAATACTTAAAATACTTTGTCTCCTAATTATACAATTTTAAGAGAAACTAAACAGCAAAAATGGCAGAAAGAAAGAAAGAAAGAAAGAAAGAAAGAAAGAAAAATAAGATATTTTTGAATGAAATAGTTAAAATACTTTGCCTCCTCATTATACAATTTTAAGAGAAACTAAACAGCAAAAATGGCAAAAAGAAAGGCTGAAGAAAGAAAGAAAGAAAGAAAAGGACTTTGTCTCCTCATTATAATATTTTAAGAGAAACTAAACTGAAGAAAATAGGCCAAAAGAAAGAAAGAAAGAAAGAAAGAAAGAAAGAAAGAATTAAAATTTACTTAAAATACTTAAAATATTTAAAAATATATATATATATTTTCTGAATGAAATACTTAAAATACTTTGCAAAATACTGCAAAAAAGGCCAAAAGAAAGGAAAGGAAAGAAAGAAAGAAAGAAAGAAAGAAAGAAAGAAAGAAAGAAAGAAAAGGACTTTGTCTCCTCATTATAATATTTTAAGAGAAACTAAACTGAAGAAAATAGGCCAAAAGAAAGAAAGAAAGAAAGAAAGAAAGAATTAAAATTTACTTAAAATACTTTGTCTCCTCATTATACAATTTTAAGAGAAACTAAACTGCAAAAAAGGCTGAAAGAAAAAAGAAAGAAAGAAAAATATTTATGAATGTAATACTTAAAATACTTAAAATATAAAATGTTAATCCCTTTTCAAGCTGACAAAAGACATTTCAAATTGTTAATTGAATTCATAAATAATTGTAATTTAAAAGAAAATAATTCATAAATAATTGTAAATTAAAAAAAAAAGAGTCACTGATCAACTGAAGCAACAAAAGTAGACTTAGAAAGTGACTATTTGACTATTTTTAGATTTAGAAACCTAAAATTACACTGTAAATGTACTTAAAAACAACATTTTTGTAACTTAAAGTCAAGATACAAAAGTGTAGAATATGGTGACTATAACAGTTACTCAGCACACAAATAAACTGAACCCATCCTGAGGCCTGTATATAGATTTTGAATCGTTCCTTTTGGACAGTTGTGTGTGTTTATATATATCTATATAAACACACACACACACACACACACACACACACACGCACACACACATACTGTATATAAACATGATGCACTACACATTTACAGACTAGAAGTGAAAAAAACAGGCATAAAGAACTAACTCACTAACTCAGTCATTCACAAAGCCTAATTTTCTCTTTAAACCGATGAAGTGATTTGTCATTCTGTTCAAAGGAACAAGGCCTAGATTTAAAGAGCAGCGATAAAGAGAAAAGGTTGGAGGTAGAGAAGAGAAGACACACAGACCTCTGGACACGATTCATCCATCTCTTGCAGAAGGACCCTATTCTCTCCGCGGAGACGCCCAAGTCTTTGAGCGATTTAAAGGACATTTCTGCATGCGCGGCGGGAAAGCCGCCCTCTCGGGTCCCCACGGCAACGGCTGCTCAGCTCAACCCCCACCCCAATAAATCCCCCGGCAGTTACCGCAGTGATAAGGGTGCCCCTCTCCGCCGATCAAAAAGCAATAATGGCGAAAAAAGCGAGCATGACACAGGCACAGAGGCCAAGAGCCAGAAACTGACTCTGATACAGAGAGAGGGATGGGACTGCGAGTGTCAGGGTGTTGTGCGTGTATGTGTGCGCTTGTGTGTGTCACAATTAGTAATTGTTTCGTTCGACAAGGCCCGACTGCAGGAATACAAAGGCACAAGTCACAGGAAGCCTGTAACAGTGTGCTGGAGGACACTCGCACACACTGGCCTGGGGTTGGGAATCAAGAAACAGTTCTGAAACAGATCCATTTTTAAAAAAAAAAAAAAAATGCTGGAATCGAATGAATTTCATGACGTTTGGTTTCCGTTTGTGGTTACTGAACGTTCACATTCTTTCTCAAATGAAGACGGAATACATTTTTCAAGAAATGAATCATTGTAGTAAGCAAGGATGCATTAAATTGTCTGTAAGTGACAGTAAAAACATTTTTCAGTGTTACAAGTGTTTTCAGTGTTATTTCTATTTCTATTATTAAACTATTTTTCAAAGAATCATGACAAAAACGTATGACGGATTCCACAAAAATATATATAAAAAAAAAAAAAAAAAAAAAAACTTTTAAAGACCTTGTTTATATATCTATGTATCTATCTAGATTGATATGTTTATATATATATCACAGTTTTTTAATTACCATTTATTTAAAAAAAAAAATTAAAAATGGGTGCATTCAATTAATCAGACATTTACAAACATTTTCATTGTTACAAAATATTTGTTTCTATTATTCAACTATTTTCAAAGCATGATGACAAAAATGTATCACCGTTTCCACAAAATAATAAAAAAATCATACATTTTTTTGTTTTTAAATTAGTTTTTTATTTTTATTTTATATATTTTTTTCTACTATTTAAAAAAAGGAATTGATTAAATTAATCAAAAGTGACAGTAAAAACAATTTTTAATGTTGCAAATTATTTATATTTCCATTAATAAACTATTTTTGAAAGAATCATGACAAAAATGTATCACGGTTTCCACAAAGATATTAAAAATCACTGTATTTTAATCACTGTTTATTTTTTAAGCAATATTTTAAAAACAAAGCATGCATTAAATTGATCAAAACTGACAGTAAAAAATATTTTTAATATTACAAATTATTTATATTTCTATGAATAAACTATTTTTCAAAGAATCATGACAAAAACATATGACGGTTTTCACAAATATATATATATATATATTAGAAAAAATCACTTTTTTAATTACTTTTTTTTAAGATTAAAAGAGGATGCATTAAACTGATCAAAATTGACAGTAAAAGCATTTTTAATGCCGCAAAATATTTCTTGTTCTATTATTTACCTATTTTTTTTCAAGGAATCACGACAAAATATATCATGGTTTCCATAAAAAATATTAAAAATCACAGCTTTGCATCAAAGGAATAAAACAGAAAACAGTTCTTTTTTAAACTGTAATACTATTTCACAATATTACTGCTTTGACTTTAAAATGATTATTACAAACTGCTTATTTTTAATGAAATTACCTAAATGACCCTCAAACACACTTACATACTCTCTGATCTTGTTTATAATATACACACAAAATAAAAGTAGACTAAAAATAATATAACACAGTTACAGTGGTGCCAAAATGCATCCTTAAGGAACCAGACTCACTACGTAGAATCACAATCATTAAATTCCTTACAGTTCCCTGCAAAGGCCTAAGGAGAGCAGCCAGTGACAGTTTAAATACATTGTCCTTTATTTGGACCATCTTTCTCTCACTCTTCTGTGCTGACAAGGTAGAAAGAGAAAAAAAACAGACACAAGGTGAAAATAAAGTGTTTGTGTGTCTATGTGTGTGTGTTTTTTCTGTCTGAATGTAAGTCCTGAGGCTCAGATTAAGTTGTCAAGTGGATCCACTCCTGCCATAGCATTCTTTCTCTCTCTCTCGCTTTCTTTCTATCCACTTCCCTCTCAATTTAAGTCAATTGTCTGCCTTAATGGCTTAACTAGACCTTCCATCAGCCTGGGCTGCTCTTAAGGCGTGTGTGTGTGAGGATTGCTGATGTAAGGAACTCTGATAGTCCGCAGGCTCACACACATACACACACACACTCACTCATGTACTTACAAACAAACACAATAACACTGCAAGTATGTGGACCTACACATCTACCGTAACAGATATATAAAAATACAGTGTGTAAATAAAAAGTAAGGAGCGAAAAGAGAGAATAAAATGCAAGTAGACTCTGAAAATGAAACTAATTTGGATACAAAATCCCTCTTCCACCAATTCCACACACATTAGTTGACAGGCAGCTGGGGGGGAAGTCGCAAACCTGTAATTTCCTCGGTTTAAAAAAAGCGCACAGCTGACAAGTGTGCGTATGTGTATGTAAGCAGGAGAGGCTGAGAAAGAGTACGAAAAAGTGATTTTTATTTATTTTTCCAATCATCACTAGAAGTTAACACCGCCTGTCTGACAGCTGCGCTGTCGTATCTCTCTCTCGCTGGCGACAGGTGATGCTTTAATTCCACTCATCAGTTAAGCTTTATGATCCTAATTAATCTCATTGGTCATAAAAACAAGGCGTTCTGCTCAGAGCGCTGAAAAATACTCAATCCATCCACACTTAATAGGGAAGATTTATCTCTGTTTCTCCATGGTTCATCTACTGCTTTATTTCTCTGTCTTTCTTTTATCGTGTCATCATTCGGGGCTTGTCAGTCACATTTATGATGGGGAAACCATCCGTTCAGTGACCCCGTACGTTCAATGTCCCATTTGCTGTCAAATTTGTGCTAGAATCTTGTATTTATGACTGAGACTGTTCGTTCTGCAATTTGGTTTTAGGACATAATGGCTTTGTCTCAGAACCTAGTGAGCTGCCAAAGCAAGTACATACAAATGGTCAAACTGTACAAATGTGAAATTTCATCTACAAAGATTCATACTGAATGCTTTTTTTGGTTCACAGGTACATCTGAACACCATGAACGTATGCATTTTTGGGCACCATAGCATAGGCATGAATGTTTAAACTCTATGATTTTTGGGAAACAAACGAATGTAACAACATGCAAAGAGTACAGATTTTAGACATTTTGTTGTGCGAATGTTAAACGAAACCCCTTGAAAGTTCACTTCAAGAACAAAAATTTACATATAATGTACTCACCCCTTTGTCATCCAAGATGTTTATGTCTTTCTTTCTTCACTCGTAAAGAAATTATGTTTCTTGAGGAAAACATTTCAGGATTTCTCTCCATATAGTGGACTTCAGTGGTGTCCCAAAGTAGGAACTTCCAAAATGCAGTTTAAATGCAGCTTCAAATGGCTCTAAACGATCCCAGCCGAAGATGAAGGATCTTATCTACCGAAACGATCTGTCATTTTCGAAACAAATTGACAATTTATATACTTTTTAACCTTAAACGCTCGTCTTGTCTCTTTTCTGCGATGCACATGCATAGTCTGTGTAATCCGGGTCAATACAGTTAGGGTATGTCGAAAAACTCCCATCTCGTTTTCTTCTTCAACTTCAAAATCATTCTACGTCGCAGTTTTACCTTTTTGTTTTTAGTAAAAGGCGTTTGATCTTCTTAGCATGTTCACTTTATAAACACTGCGTCAGTTCTTCTGCAGTGATGTAGGACGATTTTGAAGTTGGGGGAGAAAATGAGACGGGAGTTTTTCAACATACCCTAACTCTCTTGAACCGGTAAAAAAGCAGAGTTCACGCAGAAGTAGATTAAAAGTATATAAACTGTCAATTTGTTTTGAAAATGACCGATTGTTTTGCTAGATAAGACCCTTCTTCCTCGGCTGGGATCGGTTAGAGCCATTAGAAGCAGCATTTAAACTACATTTTCGAAGTTCAAGGGGGCACCAATGAAGTCCACCATATGGAGAACATTCCTGAAATGTTTTCCTCAAGAAACATGATTTCTTATCGACTGAAGAACGAAAGACATGAACATCTTGGATAACAAGGGGCTGAGTAAATTATCTGTAAATTCGTGTTCTGGAAGTGAACTTCTCCTGTAAGAATTGTATAGTTTAATATAACGTAAATTATGTCTTTTGCTGAAATATGTAGTAGAAAACCCTTGAACGATTTATGTTATTTAAGAAATCCACATAGTTTTAAAAATATTTTGGACTATGGAGGACGCCATGCACGATTCGTAAAATAAAATACTAATACGATGCCACATTGTGCACTTTTTAGTTGTAATTTTCAAGAGAAGCGATATAAGTCTTCACTGCTTTTCCTAGCAATAAGAACAGGAGAAAAGAATGGGAAGATGCCTGTGGACGAATAAAACTTCCAACAGATCTGCGTCTTTGTTCTCTCCACTTTAGCTCTGATGCCTTTTAGGCTTTTAGTAGACCACAGCTACTAAAAGAGCTTACAAACGGCAGAGACAAGAAACGCTAGATGCCATCCTGGCAGGATGTAAACATGCCAATGCTTGTCATGACGCCGCAGCCACTGAAAGATTTTCTCAGCATGGATTTCACTCGATATCCAGGGGTGTTTAGACTCCTTGTGGGGAAAAATCGATGGTTTCAGCCTATGCTTATATCCACTGCAACCTGTAAGCTCTTTCAGTAGCTGAGGTCATCGTATCAGTATTTTATTTTCCGAATTTAAAATGAAAAATAACGTAAATCTTTAATGGGTTTTCTACTACATATTTCAGTAAGAGACATCATTTCTGTTATATTAAGCCATACAAGTCTTGAATTTCAAAATCGTAAAACTGTTGGGTATACTTGTAAATATGTATTTTTTGCATTATTTGACATCATCAGTATGTTCAAACTGCTTTCAAACCTGTCAATCTTCACACTCGCTTATGAATTCCAAGAATGCTGTTTAAGTAGGCAGCTCACAGGATCTGAAACAGCCAATGATGAGCATTTGTCCTTTCATATGTCCTGACCAAGATAGGTAGACTTACCCACACACACGCACACAAATCTCACACATCAAGGTCAGACAGGCAGTGTGACTCCAGGAAGATATTTCCTGTCATCACGTTCGTCAACCGTCAGAGAGATGTCAAACTCCCGACTATATTTAGACAAAATATCACCTAGGACAAACTGCTTCCTGTAAACATCACATACAAAGTCAGTTGACAACAAAGAAAATCTATGAAATGAAAAGAGAATCATTTTTCAAGGTCTGAGCGGAGATATTTCCAACCAGTCAAAAACACACAGCCGAAAAAACATGCCAGCTTAACTGCGAAGAATGACAGGCATCGGCGCGTGTGCGCGAGCGCGAGCGCATGTGTGAGATGTACAAAACTGTTCTGTTAATCACTCCACTTGTTAAAAGTGTGAAGGGGAGGTGGGTGCTATAGAAGTTTCCATGGTAACTCTTGAAACGCGAGGCGCCGATGTGATAAATGTCACACTTGCTAATGAAGCAGCGAGCTGGAGAGATGCCGTCTTTCGGCGCTAACGAGACGCACGCACACACACACAAGCCATAAAAACAATAATAACAGCCTCGTTTTATCCAGAAACATTTTTAACTCGCTCCATAAAAACTACATTACTTCAATTTAAAAGACAAGCCCACCAGAGCACTATACTGATATATATACATTATTTCTAAATGGACAAGCTGAAATCAAAAAATAAACACTGGGTTCTCAAGAGTTTTATTGACTTTTTCATTGGTGGTAAATCTTAAAAATGACAAGAAATCAAAACTCACCTTATTTACTTCCTTGATAAATGTTCCTCATCTTATTCTGCACATTTCATCAATGAGTAATGTTTTGAAGAACAAAAGTTGTTCTGAAACATTCTCCTCTGTCTAAAAATTTCTGTTGATGCAATTAAATGCAGTAAAATAGCAATATAATATCATAGCCTAACATTCATGAGCCAATTAAATTTGTGATGCATAACATCAAGCCACATCTTACATTATTATTATGTTAGGTGATTCATTTCATCAGTTTAACGGCGTTAAAAATGGCTCGCAGGGACTGGGTTAGGGTTGACCACCCCACTCACAACTGCTGCTTCCATCTTTTTTTGTTCTTGACAAGAAGTGTGTTTATTTAGTCGCAGAACTTATTTACGACCATATCAAATGGAAGACTTTTCAAAGGCAAACTCCAACTTCACTTCAGCGCCAGACGGTAGTCAAACAAGTGCGGGAAAAGTACAGGTAACACGTTTAGTGGAACTACATGCGGTCAGATGAGAGGCAGTCAGGCCATATGTCAGTAAAAATGACTTTATTTACTCAAATCAATACATTTTGTAGCTTTAAAGATTCATATTTAATTCAATTTCTGTATATTTCCTACTTGCTGAAGGGCACAGGTAAATAATGGTTTACGTGAAGATTGTTTTAAGTTCACTTAAATTAGAAGTTGCTATTTTTAGAAGTCTAATAAATGTTAAAATTGATAGTTTTCAATTATACTGTAATGTTGAATGGCTATAGTCAATGGATAAATATTAGGAACAAAAATAATTTCCTAGATACATCAATAGTATTCGTATCAGTGATACTCACCCTTCAGTCATAAATATATTTAACAAATATTAAAAATATACTATGTTGTTATATTGTTACATAGTAAATATTTATGCTGTTTCTGCAATAATTTGAAGATTGAATGTATAATTATTCAAATATAAAAGTAGATGTTAAGTGGAATTAATTACGATTAATCACAATTAATCAAGATTAATTTAAAAAAAAATGTGTGAGTTGATTTTTTAATCGACTGAGAGCACTAATTACTACTATTACGTTTGATTTGAATGTGTAATATTTCATAAAAAATACATATATTGCAAAATCTATTTCATTTAAGCTTCAGTGATGCACACAATCAAGTTTACGCAACAATCCATCATCTATTTCAATCAGAAAAGTGCCGCAAAAAGAAAAGAAAAAATGCTAGAAGTTTATGCTTGTGACAAAATATTAACTAAATAATGAATCGCTACAATTAGAATGTGAATGGTCTCCTTTACCAAACTAATATTGTATTGAATATTCGAAAGTCATATCAATATAACTCACTGGATTATGAAAATTGTGATTCACTGTTAAAGGGACAGTTTACAAAAAATGAAAATTCTGTCATTAATTACTCACCCTCATATCGTTCCAAACCTGTGAGACGACCTTTGTTCATCTTCAGAACACAAATTTAGATATTTTTGTTTCAACACGGACTATTTTAACAATGTCCTTACAACCTTTCCGGGCCTTGAACGTGGAAGTTACATTGCTGTCTATGCAGGGTCAAAAAGCTTTTGGATTTCATCAAAAATATCTTAATTTGTGTTCTTCAGATAAATGAAGGTCTTACAGGTTTGGAAGGGCTACTGTATATCTTGTTCATTCTAATGCTGTGTTTTTTTCCCAGTCTTTTCATCACACAAACTCAGTCCGTCTTAAAGTACACAGGAGTCCCATCCTCTTAGGAGTGCTGAAACAAAGCAGCCGCGTTTCCTCGCGGATGTTTATGGACTGAAGTGCTTAAGAGGAAAAGTGCTCCTCAAATGACACTACACACTGCGCACTTAAACTCGCAGCTCCACGCACTTTTGCTGCTGAAAGCGGCTTGAGTGGAAATCTGAGGCAACAGTGTGACAGGATTGCCAAAATCCTGCCAACACAGCCCTGTTTTTTATTGCCTCCCTGTTGCTATGGAAACCGGGTGGAGCTGGGGACGAGCGACTGATGATGCTGCGAATGGCTGAGTCGGGCCGTCCGTACAGCTCCAAATGACACACACAGAGGAAGAGGATGCTGTGTTACGGGCTGTCATCCAGTACTAGAGGGGTTTGACTCGGGTATCAGCATGCATGTCGAGCTGTGTATGTGTGTCGCTGGCAGGCAGACAGCAGGTGCAGAAGGTGGAGTATATCAAACATCAGGAGCAATCATAATGACCAGGAGTTGGACCACCATCAAACTTCCACAGGTCAGCACATCCTGGCCCGCGGCTCACCTGTGTATGCGTGTGTGAGCATCTGGACGGCAGGTCCTTCATCTGACAACACCCCATCTGCTCAACTGTTTCACTCTTAATTCTTCTCTATCGCCCTTTCGTTTCCTTTACAGTCCGTAAATCCTTTATATAACATCTGAAACGTCAAATGCGGGATGCATTTTTACCGCTGGAAGCTTGTAAGCACCACTCAAATTGTCATATCGGCTAACGGAGAGCGTTATTTTCAGTTCAGGAAACCTTTTTAAAACAGTTATTATTTATACACTTCAATTTGGCGTTCCCAGTGCTGCGAATATTACACACTTCACCCTTACAGATACATTCATAAAAGACCTTTTTGTTGAAATAAATGGCATTTTAATTAAAATTTGCTACAGATAATAGTATTGTTTTCTACAGTATGTGGGTCAATGACAAATAACAGTGATTAAGATAAAAGAAAGGACAAATCTTTTAAAAAATCTAGTTTAAAACACACAGAAAGATCTTTAAAAAATCTTTTTATTCATTTTGGAAATCTTAAACATCTTAATTATTATTCTTAATAAAAAAAAAGTTTTTAAATTTTTTTCAAGGTAAAAAAAGTGTGAAGTTTTTTTTTTTTTTTTTTTTACACAAATATTGTTAATTATTATATTCTATATGTTATAATCATTTTAGGGAGTTGCACCTAACTCCACCATGTTATAGAAAGGCAAAAGTTTTTAAATTATTGAAAATATTATCAACTATAATAATATAAAAAACAGCTTAATTTAGTTTCATTTAATTTAATTAAGCTGATTTTTTTATATTATTATAGTTGATAATATTTTTCCAAACATTTTTCCCCCCAATTCCCCCCAAACATAATAATAATAATAATAATTCATTCCAATGAATTACTTTATGATAGCTAGAAAAGTATTTTTTCCACAAATATTGCTAATTATTAAATTCTGCATGTTATAATTATTTTTCTAATCATACCTAACCTCGCCCTGTTATAAAAAGGCAAACGTTTTTTAAATATTATTAAAATATTATCAAGCATAACATTAAAAAATATTTTATTAATTTAATTTAATTTAATTTAATTAAGCTGTTTTTTATATTATTATAGTTGACAATATGTTTCCAAACAACATTTTTATAATATAATAATAATAATATTATTATTATATTATATTATTATAATTATATATTATATAATTATATTATATTATTATAATATTATAATATATTATATTATATTATATTATATTATGTTATAAATAATAATAATTTATAACATAATAATAATAATAATAATAATAATTAATTACAATGAATTATTTTGTTATGATAGCTCGAAAAGTATTTTTTTTACACAAATATTGTTAATTATTAAATTCTGCATGTTATAATTATTTTTCTAATCATACCTAACCTCACCTTGTTATAAAAAGGTTATAAAAACGTTTTTAAATATTATTTAAAATATTATCAAGCATAACATTAAAAACAAGGAGCTTTTATTTATTTAATTTAATTTTATTATTTTTAATTGTATTATTTAATTGTTTTTAATTATTTAAAATATTATCAAGCATAAAACATAAAAACAGCTTTTATTTATTAATTTAATTAAATTTAATTAATTTTTAATTTTATTATTTAATATTTTTTTAATTATTTAAAATATTATCAAGCATAAAACATAAAAACAGCTTTTATTAATTAAATTAAATTTAATTAAATTTAATTTAATTTTCCAAACTACATTTTCTCCCCAATTACTTGAATGCACATTTTGAATGAAAATTTATGAAATTGCCCAGGTATTATAATAAAACTAAAACTTTCATTGCAATTTTTGTTATGATTTGTTATGACAGTTCCATGTATTTTCATTCCAAACGTGTATTCAATTAATTGTATGTGCATTTTTAATCTGTTTTTGAACAAATTAATAAGTTCAAACAAACAAAACGAGCGTCATGTCAGTGACCCATGTGATTCGTACAAATAATGCCGTTCACCCCACAGTTCTCGGTTTACTCCTCTCTAAACAGCTCTTCTCTAAACAGAGTGAAGATTATTTGCAGAAAACTCTGCTGATTGCCGAGCACAAAAGAAAACATTTGATTTGCTCCAGTGACACGTGGAGTTAAATTACTCCTGCTTGTGAACGAAACCACAATGCATGCCTTCAATCGTCTGCAAAACGCAGAACAGATGAGCTGTCTTTCCTCCGAGGAAGAGTGTGCCACCCTCCCTCCGTTCGGTCATGTCTTCCTCTCCGCAGGTGCTCTGATTCTTAGGACATTCAGACCCCTCCAGATGCCTTAATTAGACCGGGCCCAACTTCATCATGCCCAGCCAAATACAACACACAGCTAGAGCGATCATTTAAAAAGCGAATGGGAACGGACTCAAGCATGTTGGTTTAATTCAAAACGTCAATAAACGAAATGAACAAAGCTGCGCACATGCTGTGCAGTAGCACGTATTTCCCCGGGCGTCGTAGCTGTATCAGGCCGGTGAGTCACGGCAGGATTAGCCAACGCCGCGAGCTAGTCTTTCACGGCCCTTTTGTTCTTCCACCCTCCGCTTTTAATTCCCCTCGTCTGTCATCAGTGCCGAGCCGCGTCGCAAATTTCGCATCTCGGTTTATCAAAAACAAAATAGCCACAACAAGATGGGCTCTAACTGCCAGTCAGCATCTGTGTCGAACTTTCAGAAGCGACTAGCTTTATAAACAAACACGTTTCCCCCGTAATGCTGTTTATTAGGGAGGTGTGTGAAAATGTTTCATTAGGGCGCATTAGGGGAGGTGTACGTTTTCATTACCGTTTATGGGACGGAAAAACACCGTCATGCGTCGCAATTAACATCTGAACAGATGGCGGAGACTAGACTAGGTGTCTATCTCTCAAGTTCTCCTTCGCACGAACCACCTCCGTGCTTTCACGCTCGTCTGCGAGAAATGGAGCGGTACTGGCAGAGAAGAGGAAGTAGAGGGAAAAGGGAAGGGATAAACGCACACGCAGGGCGAAAAAGAAAAGAAAACACGAGAGTCAATAAAATAAACAGCGGCAAGCGAGCTTGACGTGATTGAGCTCTGGTGTGCATGAGCTGGCCAAATTACTCCGGCGAGGACCGCAGCATCACACACACAACACAATGCTATGACCCGAAGAGAATGAAACACTCTGAACATTTGGCTTCAGAGGCCGTAGCCCGAAAAGCACCATATGCTGACAATATGTCAGAGGGGAACCGAGCACACACACAAAATTCATCTAATCTCTCCTATCATCTTATCTCTCCAGTAGTGATGTTATAAGCACCGATGCCTATGCACCAAACAAAACGTAAAAAAAAAGGGAAAAACATTAATGCGAAACTGAAAAAACGTACGTATATGTACGAATCACTGCAGTTTTCAGTTGAAATGAACACTAGAGGCAGTAAAACGCTGATAACCCCTGCTGAAAAAAAACCCCAGCTAAAACCAGCCTAGGCTGATTGGCTGGTCTTAGCTGTTTTAAGCTAAGAAAGTGGCCTAAACCCCTCTAAAGCCATCCTGCTGACCAGCTAAGACCAGGCTGGATGACCAGCTAAAACCAGCCAACCAGCTTAGGCTGGTTTTTGTTTGTTTTTGGGGGTTTTTTCAGCAGGGATTTTTAATCCTTTTATTTACACAGAGTTTTAATTACTAAAGCCTAATTTTCACACAGTTACTTGCAGAATCAATTTTAACATCCTGTGCGATTTGAAAACTGATACTTTTGAACGCTGTCGTCACATTTACAGCTATGCATGAGTTTTTTAATTCAGTAGGTTTGCTTGGTCGCTCACATGATACGGCGTTGCACTTGAGTGATGAAGAGCTCCGGTACGAACCCTGTGAAACTACAGTTTGACAGAACAGCTCAAATCCGCATAAAAAAGTTCAAATAGCATGGCTGCATCAACAAATGCGTTTTTATATCACTTCTAGCGTTTAGTGTTGGGTTTGGTGTAGGGGATATTTCCGATACCACAGAGTATTACCTTTAGCGACACTCCCCCGGATATTTGAATTCTGTTTTCTTTTTTTAAAGATTTATTTTTGGCCTTTTGGCCTGTATTATGATAGAACAGATCATAGCTGACAGGAAGCGAAGTGGGCAGGATCGGGAAAGGTCCTCAAGCCGGGATTTGAACTTGGGACACCCGTAACGCAACAGCGCTATATGTTGCGCGCTGCCCACAAGGCTATTAGCACCGACAGAATTCTGAATACGTATGTCATAAAAATGAATTCTGAACACGTCATAAAAATGTGCCACAGTCGCGTATTTAACATGTGTTTTAGCGCCACTGTATGGACATTTCACTTTGAAACAGCCGCGAAATGTGCAGTAAGGTACGTAATTACGGTGTTGCAGAAATGTATGTATAGGCATGTATTTCTAATGAGCCTGGGTTGGGAAAATCAGGGGTGTTTACTCTGAGGAGACAAGGGAAGCAGTGCCTCCTCAAAACATTGGATGAGAAAAAACATTCATAGTACAAAAATGTCCAAAGAATCAATGTCCAACAGCAACACCAGCGGGTAAAGTTATTTTGGAATAAATGTGACCCTGGACCACAAAACCGGTCATAAGGGCATGAGATTTATAGACAATATTTGGCTGGGATACAACTATTTAAAAATCTGGAACCTGAGGGAATCTAAATGTTGAGAAAATCACCTTTAAGTTGTCCAAATGAAGTTCTTAGCAATGCATATTACTAATCAAAAATTACATTTTTATGTATTTATGATAGGAAATTTACTAAACATTTTCATGAAACATGATCTGTACCTAACCCCCTAATGATTTTTTGGCATAAAAGAAAAATCGATCATTTTGACCCATACAGTGCATTGTTAGCTATTGCTACAAATATACCCATGCTACTTAAGACTGGTTTTGTAGTCCAGGGTCACATATTTCTTTGCTATCTGTATCACTACTAAAATGTATGCATTTTTGTTACGTGATAACCCTAGCTCCCACACTTTTATCTGACACTCAAGTGTCTGACACTCCATAACGGCGTGCGTTGGTGCCCGTAGCTGTATCTGAGATCTGTGATAAGTGTGTGTGGTACAGGTGCGTGTTGCTTGTGTTTGTGCCTCTTTATCCATGGCCCAGCGCGTTTGAAAGGAAGAGAGGAGAAAGACCACGCACTCGTCTAAACGCCACATTGATCTTTCGCTCGGAGAATTCAGACAACCGCATTAGAATTCGACATCAGAGACGGCACTGAACACAGACTGCAGATTACAGCCGCTGACGGCGCGCGTGCACGAGTAAGTATGTGCGTGTGATGTGGACCTGCAGGCTCTAAATATAGAAATGTATTCCATTATAATCCCATTATCTCGTTAACAGAGCGAACAACAGACAGTATCAGCAGACTAAACATATCTTACACTATATCTTACACACATACACATCCGTACCAGTGTTTGCCGCACCACGGCTGCTATTATAAATATATTTAAGATGGGGTAAGACTTTAGATTTGCTCTTCTGAGGTGGGACTTTTTAATGATTCCTGAATCAGTCATACTTACAGATTATAAAAACATGTGTGACCATGGACCACAAAACCAGTAGTATGTATATAACAGCATGGGTATATTTGTAGCAGTGGCCAACAAAACATTGTATGGGTCAAAATTATTAATTATTTATCATTCTTTCATGCCAAAATCATTAGGATATTAGGTAAAGATCATGTTCCATGAAGATTTCCTACCGTAAATATATCAAAACTTAATTTCTGATTAGTAATATGCATTGCTAAGAAGTTCATTTGGACACTTTAAAGGTGATTTTCACAATATTTAGATTTTTCTGCACCTTCAGATTCAAGATTTTCAGATCTTTGCCAAATATTGTCCAATCCTAACAAACCATACATCAATGGAACACTTATTTATTCAGCTTTCAGTTTTTAAATTTCTCAGGTTCTCAAAAATGGACCCTTATGACTGGTTTTGTGGTCCAGGGTCACAAATATCATTTGAAAAACATTAAACATGCATTAGATTTTGACATCAAATCATGAGTCTTTCAGAATGGAAAATCAGAGCTGTTTGAAAAAGAGAACAATTAGACGAAGAGGAACGTCTGGCAACAAGTTTAACTTGCTTAAAAAGACGAAGACTGACATGGAAGAGAAGAAATTGTTGAATAAAGCTTATTTTTGCTTTCTTTGCACACAAAAGTATTCTTGTAGCTTCGTAAAATTACAGTTGAACCTCATGGACTATTTTAACAATGTCCTTACTACCTTTCTGGGACTTGAACGTGTCTATGGAGGGTTAAAAAACTGTCAGATTTCATCAAAAAATATCTTAATTTGTGTTGTGAAGCTGAACGAAGGTACTACAAGTTTGGAACGACATGAGGGTGAGTAATTAATGATAGAATTTTCATTTTTGGATGAACTATCTCTTTAAGACAGAACTTGACTTTATCTGGGATCTTCATTTTGATTTAATGGGATCTTATTGAATCATTTACCAGAATATTACTGGTTATTTATATTCTTCCCCTCACAAACTGTCTTGATTTCATCAGTAATGAACAATCTTTTTTAATCAAAGATTACTGAGCATTTTAACAATACTTCAAGACTTTAACAGTCTTTAGAGCTGGATCTTTTTTAATGAATCAGTCATGAATCAGTTCGAATCTCATAAAAACAGCTTTGTGTATTGGGTTTGACAGCAAATCGGGTGGAAGTGGAAAAACTGCTGAACAATAGTGAGTAGGTGTAACAGTCGAAAACATTATGAAACAGCTATAACTTACATAATACGATGAATTTTCAGTGAAAAAAAAAACAAAAAAAAAACGTAGGACAAGACTTGGTTTTATCCACTGGAATGAATCATTTACCAGGATATTATTAGTTAATGCTATTGTTCCCTGCCCACATATACCTGATTACATCAGCACAAAACTTTGAAAAAGAAAGATGATTAATCATTTTAACATTTAGTAATGAAGTAAACAGTTGATTTTGATTTTACGTTGTTTAGTGTAAGTTAAGCGTGAGCTATATATAATGGAACTGCAGTGGGCCGGGAGGGAGCAGGGAATGAAAAGAAGAAAAAGAGAAGAAAAGAAAGATGAGAAGAAGCATTCATGGATTAATCCAGCAGACAGATCACAGCACCTCTGTTCCTGTCGGCTCTCTCCTGCTAAATGTTTCATAAACCTTATTCTGTGTGTGTGTATGTGTGGGATCCGCAGAGAGATCTCTATTAGACTGAATCATTTCTCCACAGAGTGCCCACAAATCTCACGGTTATTCGTGCTTGTAGCACATACGACATCAAAGTGAAGCATGCAAATATTTCTGGGAGTGCGTTTGTAGCTGCGTGCTCTCTGGCCTGTTCGATGTGCTCATAATTAAGCGTGCTGTGTGCTAATTGGAGGTCTATAAATTGGCATCTTGGCCCTGGGCTTAAGGTCAGACACCTGTATGGCGGCGGTACTGATTGGGATCAAACTGTTTTCGCGGACGGTACTGAATTACAAACATACATGTAAATACAACGCTGGCAGCTGGCTCAAAACGGTGTTCGGCACGCGTGGCTGTTGATGACGAAGCAGGGTCTCGATTAATGAGGTTTCAGTTTAAAAGGGCTGCAGGCAATTATTTAGCATCTCACACACACAAACACCTGCATGTCGGGACAGAGAGACAAACTAAAGGCAGAGAAGAAAAGCAGATGTGGATGAGCCCTGGACAGATGGGCCTAAAAGAGGGGTAAAAAGACAGATCTTTTTAGACAGATGTGTGTTAGAGAGCAGATGAGCGTGGGAAAAGATGGAGTGACTCCGGTGGAGCGGCACATACATGGATCAATGGGATCGACTGGAGAGCACTTTGTTAAAAGTAGTTAACTAGAAATCTCGCCACGGGCTATATGTAAAAAGGCCACTCTCTCTCCTGTGTTTTGCATTTCGCAAAACCTATAATTTTGGTTTGTATTCTACCTCAAAGGCAACATATAATGTGATTTGCAGAACGTTTACAATTTCAGTAATGTGACAGATTACAATAAAACAAAATATTTAGCAGGATATAATTTTTTTCCCCCATCTGGATTCAGTTAGACTTTGGAAGTTAGGCTATGATATTACTGATTATTGATATTACAGAGTACTTAAATATGGCATAATATTATATATATATATATATATATATAAAAATTAAAAACATTTAGTGGCAGTTTTAATAATACATGGCTATTATTATTATTATTATTATTATTATTATTATTAACAACCAGGCATTTACTGGCAGTCAATAAATCAACAAAACACTGTTTTTGTTTAGGTTTTTTAATAATACATGGTTATTTTTATTATTATTATTACATTTTTAATTTTAAATTATAAATGTATTATTATTATTATTATTATTATTATTATTATAAAAACAACTGTGCATTTACAATGTTTAAACACTATTTTACAATATTTTTAATTAATTTTATTTTTTATATTTTCCCTTTGTATTTTAATTTTAGTTAAAGTTTTAGCTTTACTGTATGGTATGTTAATTTAAAAAAAATTAAATAAATAAATAATAATAAATTATTTTATTTTATTTTATTTTATTTTTATTTTTATTTTAAAACAACCAGGCATTTACTGGAAGTAAATAAATCAACAAAACACTATTAGTATAGGTTTTTTAATAATATTTTTAAATTAGCTTTTATTTTTAAATGTTCCATTTTCCTTTTATTTCAGTTAAATTTTTAGTTTTATTGTGTGGTATATTATCATTATTATTATTAGTAGTAGTAGTCTTTATATTTAAGTTTTCGTTATTTTGGTACATCAAGTTAAACTAAATGAAAATGAAAAATGTCGCCTGGGCAACTAGCTGAAAAAATATGTGTAACTATAAATTTATTATATTTAAGTTAACATACATTTTATTTCATTTTTGTTTTTTTTTAATGGTTTTATTTTTAGTTTAGTTAGGTATAATAATCATGCAATTAATATACAGGTCTATAGATGAATAATGTATGATAATGTATAATAATATTAATATAATAATATTGTTCTATTAATTAATTAATTGTTTTATTAATTCTAGCATCATTATTTACATATATAATATAATATAATATATGAAACGATGATAGATAGATAGATAGATAGATAGATAGATAGATAGAAAGATAATTCTTAATAAGTTATATTACTACTACTACTACTACTACTATCATTATTATATTTGTATTTTAATGTTATATTTTAATTTGTTTTATTCACATATAATACAACTGATCGGGCAAGACTTTTTCCAAGATGCTCTTCGAACAGAGTCGCTTCACAGGTCGGCACCTGTAAACATTCTGAGCAGACAATACCCGCGAGCCTCTCCGGTCTCTCCGGCCAATCAGCGTGAAGCATCGATCTGTCCATCTCCTCCCTGAGTTCTGCCACATTAAATTGACCTCCGCCCTGAACTTCACACCACCGTCAATCAATAGCTACATTTCCCCTGAGTGTCTCCACCTCAGCTCAGAATGACAGAAGCATCTACAGTCTGAGACAAAGAGAGCTCCAGTCCAGTACATCAGCTTTGACTTTCAGATCAGCGAAGGAGGCCGGAGAAAAAGAAAAACCGAGTGGGACGGAGATTGACGAAGTGATTAACCAGATGTGGAAGGCTGTTCTGAATGCCACAGATCTTCAAGGTTAAGAACATTTGCTCCACATGTGTGCGCTTTCTCGAGCCTGTGGGTAACATACCGGCACCATAACGACAGATGCGTTCTGTCACCCCTAAAATTGAATAATGCTAAGTGTCTCCACTCAATTACCAACCCTCTCAAGTATCTGGGTTCTCTGCATGGTAAAAACGGAATGGGTTATGCTATAGCAACAGCTGTAGGCTCAAAAAACCTCAGGGGAACCTCATCATAGACTAAAACGCTCTACATGGGCGGCAACAAAACAGCGCTACTTACTAAAACTGCAAGAGAGAAGCAGCACACAATTGATTCCAATGGAGTGTGATGTTAGCATCTTGCTATGTTAACAGTGTGATACTCCAAGTTTTATGCTTAATAAACCGAGAAAAGCCAAAATCATGATTACAATTAAAATTTAATTTATCTACAGACCTATCCGAACACTGAACTGCTAAATAATGGCACAAGCGTATTTTAAAGCTGCGTTACTGCAGAATCTTCATAGTAAAGCTTCCATACATGTCTTTAAAGGGACAGTTTTTGGCCCTTGTGTCATTCCACACTTTCTTCAGTGGAACACAAAACAAGATATTTTGAATAAGTTTTCAGTGTTTGTTTGTTTTGTCCATGGAGTTCAATGTTGATTTGGACCCTATTCACTTTCACAGCAGACAAAAGAAATGCATAGAGGTTTGGAATGACTAAATAATGATAACTGTTAATTTTGGATGAACTGTTCCTTTAAAATATTGCTGCGGGATGCAAATACTAGCTTGTGTGAAAATTTGCACTTACTACAACATGTTTACGTGACCAAACCCAGACTCGCAAATGCACAAAGATACATGCACATAATTTGACAGAGGGCTGGGGGGCCGTCCGCCCCTTTTACTGTCTACTTATGTGTGAGTATGTGGAAAGGTCACAAACCTGCTGGGTTGCATATATGTATGGGAGTTTACGTGAGTGTGTGTTCATGCAAAAGGTCAGTGTCCTAAAACTGCCACTCTACAGGGGGCTTGACTTAAGCACAACTTCTGCCAGGAGGAAAGGTTACACTTTTTTAGTCAATAGAAAGGTTTTGTAATTTTCCTCTGTACCAGACAGAAGTATTTTCATTAAAACACTGTTTAATGTTCCATGATATTCCTGTTTTATTCAACAAGAAGGGAGAGGGTAGTCTTCCTGTGCAGATGACTGACAGGTCATGGAAAGGTTAAAAATCCTGCTGAGTGCTGACAGTTTTTTTTTTTCTTCCCACACATATATGTTCTGTTTTTAGTTTCTGAAAAAAAAATAATGATGCAAATCATTAGCCCCTGAAAGTTTTGTTTTTAAATTTGGCCAGTGGATATGAAAACATCAACGTTTATTTCGTTTAATGCCGTGCGCTGTTGCCCTTTCTACGTAAAAAAAACCGGTCAAATCATGTAACATGAATGTTGTATAGTCTCTTGCTTGAGACTAAAAAACGAGTTGTAAGCATACTGAGCCATGGAGGAGACACGGTTTCTAAAGCGCTTTCAGTGAGTGCAATTAAAATAACGTACCATCTGCACTACACCGAAACCTATAGTATGAACAAAGGTGAATGTGGGGTTAAAACACAATTGCAAGCATGCCATTTTAGCTTGTTTTTTGATCTCTCATTTTTCAGCTCTTTCATCGTCAGTCATGTTTTTCACAGGATTCGTAGCTAAGGATTCTGCTTCCTAAGTCAAATTCCGTGTCGGTTGAGCTACCGAGCAAACCTGTTAATGTCTGGAAAGTAAAACATATCAAAACAGTGTACGAAAACAACTACAAGTGCTAGCTGTTTTACCGCCTCTAGTGTTAATTTATGTTGGAAACTGCAGTGATATGTACTTATTGGTACATATTTCGTTTCTTGCCAAAAAGTTCCCACAGGTATGTTTTTGTCATGAGATCAGGTAGGAGTTTACAGTAGCTATGTTTCCATCCATCTGTTTTCATGCTAATTTTGGGATATTGCATTAAAAAAAAAACTATGGAAATGCCAAGATGCACATAAATTCTAAAATCCGCATTAAAAACTTAAGCACTTAACTGAGTTGGATACGTTTTTCATCCGATAAGAAAAATGGTAATTAACTAAGATGGAAAATCATTTACTGAATAAATTCCTTGTGCATGACGTGGACACCATAATTGGACTAACCAGTGGACCAATCTCGTTACACAGCATCTGAAATGTTGTTTTTGTCATTCCTAAATGCCCGAGCAAAGTTTGTTGTCAAAGTATTTTCATACTATATAATTATACTTACACTCCCAAACAGCAAAAAATTACTGTGTTTATTGTGTTTAGGCGCAAATAATTTATTAAATACGAAAAAAGACCCACAGTGGCTTCCCCTACTGCTGCAAATTAACTTTTCGAAGTGATATTTGGCACCAGTTTATCAGGAAGTGGCACTTTTGTTTTCTTTCTCGCTGAATGGAGACAGTTCTGTATTCGCAAATGTTTATGTGAAATTCCATTCCGAAATTCGCTACTTTGGATGAAAACATAGCTAGTGAGAACTGATGAGAAAGAAAAAAAAAATTACTAAAGAAAAAAAGTACTAAAAGAATCTTTGGAACCACTTATGTGGAATCGGAAACCTTACAAACATTAAGTTTCTGACATTTACACCCCTAAACAAAACAGAAGTATGAAAGCACACACTAATACTCACAGCTGTGAAATAGTTATCTTCCTTAAAACATAACAACCAACCACAACTGCATTACTGCCAATCATAGCAAAGTATAACATCACCACTGTCAAAACCTAGCAAGATGATGATCTGATGAAAAACAACTTTAAAAGATTTTCCTGCAACTCTACAACACCCAAATCTGGACAATATCAATATTCTGACAAAGAAATTCCAGGCAACATGACAAGCCAGTTTTTAAATGAGTGTGTTTAGGGGGCATTTGTGTGAGTGCTGATGTGAAGTTTTGAAGTGTAAATTTGACATTTTTTAAACATGGCTTCAACATTAATCAAGCCACACAAATTATCCAGCATCAGAGAAGAGGCGGCAATTATAACAGCAAGAAATGAGCTATCAACTCACTGGGGGACTGAGCGACAACACACACACACACACACACACACACACACTTGCACAGCAACAGCCTTTTATGTCATATAAAACCCAGAAAACGAACCGGTGAATGTTACATCATAAGAGCACTACACACACGCTCATTAAAGAGGTCAGACGTGATTCAGCAAGAATTTAAAACTGCAAATGCAGCAGTGAGGAGTCATTAGAGATATGTCAGCTAACACACACCGAGCCAGCCACAAAACTAAAGAGATAGTTCACCCAAAAATGAAAATTCTGTCATTGATTACTCACCCTCATATCGTTCCAAACCTGTGAGACCTTCGTTCATCTTCAGAACACAAATTGAGATATTCTTGATGAAAACTGAAAGCTTTTTGACGTAACTACCACTTACCTACTTACAGGTAGTAAGGACATTGTTACTACCTGTAAAAGTCCATTTGACATCAGTGGTTCAACCATAATGTTTTGCAACTACAAGCATTTTGTGTGCAAAGAAAACTAAAACAATGACTTTATTGGACAATTTCTTCTCTGCCGTGTCAGTCTTCAATGTGCAATGCATTTTGAGACAGCATATTGTTGGAATATACTTTGCTTCCACAGCATTTCTATGTCACCTTGTCTGGGTAGGCAGCTAACTAGGGTTTTGCAGCTGGACGGAGACAAACAGGAAGACACGGAGAGAGCTGAAGATAAAGATAAAGGGAGGGAGCAGGCTGCTGGAGTGGTATAATCAGTCAGGAGAGGTGGTGAGTTAAATGAACGGGTCTCTGTGTAACCGCACACTGAACAGTGCCATTTACTCTCTCTACAGGCAAACTCGCACATTACACAGGCTGGCTTTCTCTCTCTCTCTCAATAGCATCCTTCACCCCATTTTTATCCTTGACTCTTCCAGATCTTTCTATTCAGTCTGTGCCTCCCTTTCTTCTGTAGTGCATTTGTCCTCATGGCTACAAGTGAATCAGTCAAAGGTGCCGGAATTAAATCTATACAGTCGAGCACACACACACACATTTCCTTGCTTTTATATAAAAATAATAGCAGTCTATGGTATGTCACCCCTGAGATGAGTGTTCAAAGGTGCTTCTTGGTGAAATTGTCCATCTTTTTTGCCTTGCTATACTGTATACTTGACCGCTGGTCTAAGGCATCCCCCTTTCTTACATGTCAGTTGCTTCACTCCGGAATCCCTTTACTAACACATAATGTTGCATAAATTAGTATTTCATGTCCACTGATGTATTTATTTCTTAAGTAATAAGAGAAATAATGTACCGTCAGCCAGTCATAATAGAGTTCAATAATCTAAGCAAGTGTTAAATAGTTTTAGTTTATGATACCAACATCGGTCTGTCACTTAAAATGCTTGCACTTCTTAAATGACAATGTTTTTTTTTTTTTATTCAACAACTATTCCAACTACATTATCTCTTTATGTTATTATAACTGTGGTGTTCCTATCAAACTTGAATGTTTTATTTTAACTATATAATAATATAAGCAAGAGCAAGTATTTACAATCTTGTTGACAAGGTAGAAGCAGTGCATTCTGGATCTGAACGGCACTTAAATCATATGAAAGCAGAAGTGTGCTGAGGGTTTTTAGGTCACATTCAACACCTCTTTTCTCTTTGTGCATCCCCTGGGTTGACCCAGTCAAGCCTTAATGGTGGAACAACAATGGAGTGCATTGATTAACTATACCACTAATGAAGTGAAAACGAGTCAATACACACAAACTCACTCTCACACACACACACTGACTGATGAAGAGTTCAAGCATGTAGAATACAACTGCTATGGGTCTGTTCTGTATATCAAACTGCTCAGATAGATGTGGCAAGAAACCAAAATCTGCAATCAAAAGTCCAAATCTCAAAATAAAAATTTCTCATCATGAAACCAAAGTTTCAGGAATATCTACATTAACTTAAAACTGTATACTCCTACAGCACATCAACAACTGTCTCATTTGTGCTATTCTTATTTTTCCTAAGGCATTTTAGGAGAAACATCAGACAAAGTTGATACTTTAATGTAACATAACTGATATAACTTAAGTCCCATGAGCTTTAAAAAAGCAATACGATTTCCTAGAGTAACAGTGTGCGAATGTTTGTGTGTGTATGAGATGCAGACATCGATCAACATAAACAGCCAGACAGCAATGTGTCATGATTCCCCACGGAGAGGCAACCACATCTACTAGAGTAACTAAATCTACAAGCACGGCACTCTCAATCAAAATACCCACACACTTCAGCCACCCTTGCGCTGTAAAGCATTATCATAGCTTCAGTCATATCAGTCCGCAGCCGCATACATTCTCTAACTGTCCCTACCAGCACAATAACCACCTCTACTGCATTATTCACTGGTCGAGTGCTTCAGATAAATACAGGAAACCGCCTGTGATGTGTGTATATGTCATATGTCCTGCTCTGTGGTTCACTTCTGTGTGTTGTTTAGCTGTCAGGTCAGTGAAGCAAAAGCAAAACGACACGTCACCATGGCTGCATGGCCCTCGCCAACCTCTCTGGTCCATTGATTGGTTGTATGAGGCCAGAATTTGACAGTGGATTTCTGCTTCATTTTTATTCACTTTTAAATAGGCTGTGTGTGGATAAACATATGTGACCCTGAACCATTCATCTGGACAACTTTAAAGCCTATTTTCTCAGTATTTTGATTTTCTTGCAACCTCAGTTTCCAGATTTTCAAATAGTTGAATGAAAACTAAACACACTAAATGACATTTTCTGTAAATCATGGTAAAAATGTATGATAGTCATTATTTTTTGCTCAGAATAAATAAAATTATACAGGTCATACTCTAATGTAGGAAAAATGCATAAAAGGGTATTAAACTTTTAATATTTAGCTGCTTGAAAACCCCTTTTTTTTTTTCTTTGACCTATACACAGCAATTCTATTTCTCACAGTATTGTATAGTTTTGAGAATTTAAAATGTATATTAATGTTTTTGTTTATTTTACTTTACTATCATACAATACATTTTTTATAAAAATAAATGTTTTTACTTTTAATAATTACATTTTATTTATCCATATGATATTTATATAATTTTCTATAGTTTTTCTTTTTTAAAAAAATAAATAATTTACAATAATTTACTAATCTAAATAATGAAAACTGCATTTCTCAGGTTACTGAAACTTCTATATTTGCAAAAACATAACTCCTGTAAATTTATAATATTAATTTATTATAAATCATGTTTTTATTGTGTTAGTTAATTGCAGTTTAATTAAGAATAATTGGAATGCACAATAAGAAAAAAACATGATTTCTAAAAATTGTTAAAAATGGAGTTATCTGTTTTTGCAAATGAACTCTTAATTTCTTGTACAAACGCAAACAAGAAATACTAAACATATTGCATACTTTCATTCAATGCATTTTGGATATGATGCGCCTTGCCTGTTTGCCGCTATTTCATTCTATCTTGCTGACAGGATTTCATTACATTTCACCGTTAATTAAAATTAAACCATAACATTATTTTAAAATGGCTTGAGCAGCAACAATCATATTTCCAATTATAATACTGTGATGCATCAATATGTGTATCAAATCACTAGATGTGTCAGATCCAATATGTGCATGTGTCATACGTCCAGTTCTGGGACTCTGAAAAGTTATACTCAACAAATCAGTCAGTTGATGGGTCAGTGAAGCAAAAACAACAACAAAAAACCCCAACATGTCATTATGCTGTTATGCTACATCTAAAGATGTTCTTCTAACTGCGTTGACATCCTCATTTACTTCAACATTCACCTGTTTTCCATCTTTATCTCTGTCTCCACAGAGTTCCTTTGTATATTGCTCAGCACAAAGCTATCAGAGAACTCTTTCTGTGAAACGGGTTATGAAAATAAAACAATGGCAGTTGCTGGGTGATATGATATGCCTTGAGGGATCTAAACGTTCTGAGGGCTTTTTTTCCACTTTGCTGGAAAACGAACCCACGACGTGCATTCCCTGGATGCATTACATAATCAACTTCAGCCCTAACCACCAGCAGATGTTAGCCGTGTAATCTCACTCGTTCGCGTCCAAGTGAGACTGGCTCAGCTTTTCCGGCGCGCACGATCTCTTTCATACACATGAATTTGTGTCTCTGTGCATGGCCATGGATCACAGGGAGAATGAACGCTGCATGCCGATTGGTTAACCAGCAACACATGGTGACCTCAGCCAATCAGTGATAAGCGTAGCAGAACAATGAGGGATCCTCCATTTAAATGTGAAAGCAGAGCTATTATCCAGCTGGGCTTATGTGTGTGTGTTCGCGTCTCTTACGTACATCATTATCCTAAACAGAAAAGAAAATTGGAAAGACAAATGACAAAAAAAGAAACAAATGAGGTACAAACTAAATTACCAGTTTGTCCATGTTAATTATGCTGATTCTGAAAAATCTGTTATTTTCCTCCAGTCTTTTTGTTAAACGCATACACCATTTACTTGATTATTTACTGGATTTTGCCAACCATTTATTTTTGAAAAAATACTTTATATGGTATATGATTCATTTTATATTTTTTATTTTAACTGAATTTATTTATTTATTTATTTATTTTTGGTTATTTTAATGATGTTAAATAAACAAATAAATGCATACATATATAAAAAGAAACAAATCACAATATAAAAATTATCAAAGCAGTTTCAGAATATTGTGATATATGCTGTACTGCCCACCCCTTCCAATTAATGCAAGTTAATTCATTATCAAATTCACTAAATAGGAGGATTCCACTGTCAGTTGAATCGACACACTCAAAATGGTTAAGTCAAGCAAACTGCACTGAGTGCTGTGACATGGAAATTTCAGCAAACGCAGCAGGTTACCTGCGTATTGCATCCATACTGCATGTACTGGTGTAGTACGGTAGAACTCCATTCAGAACATACCCAGTGTGTCTGTTTTCAGAGGGCAGCGGTATACAGTGAGCACATTCTCACTCAGACACAGCCCGAGGGTAGGCACAGACAGAATCGCTCCATTTTGCCCTTAACAGCATACAGAGGCCTGCAAGCTTGCAGTAGATCAAGCGTTGCAATAAAACAGTCAGGCCTACTTTACAGGCGCAAACTTTAACTGAGCCTCCACCCTGCACCCTGCAAATTCTATAACCTAATATAACACACACATTTATCTTTGTCTCATTACTCTATCATCATAGTCCCCACAGCAAACACTTTTGCATTCTTATATAACAGAAGTGTTTGATGAGTGAACGGGAGCAAAAAAGAAGAAAAGCAGGCATGCACACTTGCACAGATCTTGTATTTTTCCTCCTTCACATCAGAATGCATTTTCCGGTCAGAGTCAAGGTTGGCCGTGACAGCGCTCTCCCAAAAGTCTCTTCATATGCAGTGGCCTAGTTTCTTCAGGGTAAGAGAAACAGAGAGAGGCGCAGTGGAAGCGAGCGCAAGGTGGGATCGGTGTCATACACTGCTACACTCGGTTGAGCTTTGGAGAGGCGTCAGTACCGGAACTGTCCAGAGGAGGTGAGGTCTGTCTCCTGTTCCAGCTCTGAGATCTACCGCTGTGCCCACAGCATCTCCTGGCATGGAGCCCCACGGGCTGTTTGCCCATCTGGGAAGCTGGCTGAAGGGTTTGGGGGCTATGCGGCAGCCAAGGTTGATGGCCTGATGTGATTTAGGAGAACTGCAAAGGCGTGCTGGGGGTCCCAGTGATGGGACATGAAAAATGATTCATGAATATTAAGCTTAATTAGCATGGAAGTCTCAGACAGTCAGAATTTTGACTATCGGGATTGAGCTGCAAAGTGTAGCAGATGTATTCTAGCCAAAAAACGTCCACTTTAACAGGAAGAGGTAGACTGACTGACATGCAAAGAGACTAACCACACTTTTTAAATGTGAATTTCACACCATAACGTTTGTTTGGTTTCCAGTTCTGCTCCTGGAGGGCTTCTGTCCTATAGAGTTTAGCTCGAACCCTAATTAAACACACCTGAACCAGCTAGTTAAGGTCTTCAAGATCACTATAAACTTCTAGGCAGGTGTGTTGCAGCAGGTTGTAGATCAATGTTGCCAAGTCTGTGGTTTTCTCGTGGAATTGGGCTACTTATACACTGTCTCCAAGGGTTGCTTTGTAGTCTAGTCCTCCTAAACCTCCGGAACACGATTTTGATACAGGGGACCCCTGAAGGATTGGAAAATAGTTTTAGGCTAGTTTTGAATAGCAATTGGGCTGGTTTTATAACCCTGTTGGAGCTAACCTCTGCAGGACTTGGGCCCTCCAGGAACAGGATTGGACACCCCTAATTTAGTGACGTGACCTGTAGCCAAGTATGGTGTCCCATACTTAGAAATTGTGCTCTGCATCTATCCCATCCAAGTGCACACACACACTGTGAACACACACCCAGAGCAGTGGGAAACTTTTTTTTTTTTTCTGTGGCGCCTGGGGTGCAGTTTGTGGCCCCTTGATCAAGAGTCTGCATAGGAGGTATTACTCTCCAAACCATCAGGTGGCAGAAGTCACCAGAAGACCTAGGACTGCACATACAAAATGGACCCCAGGCACAAGTTACCACAACTGGGGAGCAGTTTGTGGTCCCTTGCTCAAGGGTCTCAACCCATCTGTGGCATTGAATGTAAAAGAGTGCGCTGTGCATTTACTCCTCCCACCCACAATCCCTGCCGGTACAAAGACTCAAACCCTCAACCTCCGGGTTACAAGTCTAACTCTCTAGCCCAGGGATGCCCAAACTCAGTCCTGGAGGGCCGGTGTTCTGCAGAGTTTAGCTCCAACTTACCTTAACACACCTTCCGGGAAGTTTCAAGTAAGTAGTGCCTAGTAAGAGCTTGATAAGCTGGTTCGGGTGTGTCTAGTTGGGGTTGGAGTTAAACTCTGCAGGACACTGGCCCTCCAGGACCAGGTTTGGGCACTCTAGCCATTAGGCCACAACTGCACCTGACTGTGCAGGGCCTTACTGGGTAAATCTCAATCATACAAATTCCCGTTCCACATATTTTGTCAGTTTTGTCAGTGTAGCCTGATTCACAAACAAATGACTTACAGTATGATTTGGTAAAAAGACTCATCAGTTTAAATCATTCCAATTGAAGGTCCAGCAGGTGGCACAGCAGGTGGCACTAGTCAGCGAAAGACCTAAGACTGCACATATACAAACAGTGCAGAACATACCCTCAAATATGGGCCCCAGGCACAAGTGGCCACAACTGGGGACACAAATGTGGTCTCAACCCATTTGTGGCATTGCAAGTGAAAGACTCCCCCACTTACAATCCTTGCCAGTACCGAGATTCGAACCTGTGATCTTTGGGTTACAAATCCAACTTTCTAACCCAGGGGCGCCCAAACTCAGTCCTGGAGGGCCGGTGTCCTGCATAGTTTAGCTCCAACTTGCCTCAACACACCTACCTGGAATTTTCTAGTATGCCTAGTAAGAGCTTGATTTTGTGCCTGCATAGGAGGAATTACTCTCCAAACCAGCACGTGGCAGTAGCCTCCGGAATATCTAGACTGCACATATACAAACAGTTCAGAACATACCCCCAAAACGGGCAGACAGATGCTCAATGACGGCCAACACTGGTCAACAAAATACTGTGAGCCAATCAGACTGGAACTTGCCATTTTGAGCAAGTTCTTGCTTTGTGTTTAGTATGCATCAGACAGTCAGTAAACCATCTGACGCTATTAGCATACTTTTGATGAGACATAGGACAAACCCACATAAAGGGATTGGACACCAACAAACCCACGCACATTTACACACAGGTGTGAGGTGTGGATTAGCCTGTTAGAATGCAAGAGCCGAGCTGGAAGGCTTTTGCTGAGGATTGCCAGATTGTTGAGTCCCTGTCTGTGTGCGTAAGTGTATTTGTGTGACTTTTAGTGCAGTGATGGCTGCCTTTTAAACACGCAGCAGAAATAAGTCCTCAAATGTTTCCCATAATCCTGCATTCCGCTCCCTCTAGCTGCAAATAATGAGCTCTCCTTCTGAAGAGCCCAATCAAACAAGTAAAACATTTGAGGGAAAGGGAGAGGGAGAGAGAGGGAAGACATGACAATGTTTGGTATGAAAAGAAGCAGAGAGAGGATGTAAAGATTATGGAACGTTGAGGACAGAAAAAAGGGAAAAACATAAAGCGGCAGAATGAGCAAGAAAAGGAAGGCTGGGGAAAGGCAGGGAAAGACAGAGGGAAAAGGTCCACGGAGACTCATTGAGGTAAGCCTTGACTTTGGCAAATACAGCCACGCAGATGGAGTGAATAAATATTGGACAGGGATCTCACATCACTTACAGAGAAAATGGGGCGGGGAGAGGGGGTATTGAGAAACTGAAGAATCGAAAGGGAAAACAAAAGAACGATCCAATGCAAAAGACATCAGCATACACAAGCAAGTCCAGACTGCTGATCATTCGAGCCACCAAATCAACTATAAATGACTAATGTGTTCCGCATGCTGGACTTATCGACTGTAATGCTAAACCTTTCCCATTTACAATTAATGACTAACAACACCCTAAAGCCTAACTATTTAGCCTAAGCAGGAGTGTCATGTCACAAACATTGCAGGATGATTTATCTACCAAACTGCTTGAGTTTACTGTTTTTTTTTGACATCACTTACCCTAGTTACGAGCAATGATAAGGATACAGCCACTTTAGCAAAATTTAAACAAAGTTTCGCTATCAAAACTGGTCCATTGACAAATGGCACCGTTCACACAGAAATCAGTTTCACTTAAATGCAAAATTGCAGATCACATGGGTTACCAATGACTTAAATTCGCCCACAAAATTTTGTAGCGTGATGGTAAATGTGACTTTGTCCGACGTTTTCCTTAGCAAACCATTTAGCTCATTAGCCTAATTGTACGTGATGCAAATATGTTCCCTTGACACATTAATATAATAATAATAATAATCATCATCATCATCGTCATCATCATTATTAGTAGTAGTAGTAGTAGTAGTAAATAATCTTGTGTTTTATTAAAAAACATTAATTGTAATAAATAAACCACATTAACCTATTGATTATCAGTTATTTTACAACACCTCAAAGCAGAACATTCAATCAGATATCAGAGTCTGAACTATCGGTTTATAACAGCAAAAAATGCAGAATATATGATCAAATAGCAGAGATTGGAACTGACTCTGTGGAACAGCTGAAATTGAACTGACAAAAAAGGGTTTCTTTTTTCAAAGCGACCAGAAAAAAACTGAAAGGCCAATAAACACGTCTGTTTCCAGTTTGTGTGTGAGAAAGGAAGCAAGAGATTTCTATGGTTCCAAGGCCACAGGGGAGAATGTTATTCGTCAGGTATAAAGAACTAGACAAACACTCCTGCCTTGACTGGAGTCAGCTTTTCAGCAACTAAAAGCCATCGTCACGAGTGCACGCGTGACCATAGACAGAAAGCGAAACACGCTTGTCTCTCAGTGAAATCAGAGAGTAGAGTGTGCATAAGATGAAGAGACTGAGTAAACGAGAGAAATGAGGAACAGCAACAAAACAGTCGGCAAATACAGTAAAAAATAAAAAAAAAGATTTAGTCCTCTAAATAAGTGTTTCGCAGCTGGTGGGTCACAGATCTGTTCTGATTGGGTCTTAAAAAGCAAACACAAAATGCAAATCATAAAATGCAACTATAATCATGCACTGAATAGCAAAATAAAAACAATCTACTTTTAAAAGGAATCCGAACGCACTTCTTGTTTTGTTGTTAACATTAACAATTGTAGCAGATTTACAGACTTGAGGAAGGAGGCATCAATCGTCTCCTCATCCGTCACTTTCACACATATGGGCCGGAAAAACCACAGACATGAGTGATGCAGTACCTCTAGCACATATACATCTGACCCTGAAACACAAGCGCTTTATAGCGCTAAAAGAAAAACGCTGGCCTTGAGTTTAAAAACTCACGCATTCACTTTCTGGATGTTTAGGACTACAATTGCCACCCATTTTTGATGAGGCTTTTTGACTGGGACGTCAGCTGTTTAAGAAGGAAGTTATTGCATTTTGATGAAAGATTACGAAGACAAACATATTAATAACATGCACTGATGAATCGTGCACAATAAGACCAGGAACGCATATTAAGAAAGTAAATAGGGTCAATTTTGATTACACGATGACTTTAAGCTTGGCTGACTGTGTGTGTGTGTGCCACAGCTCCTTACACTCGTTAATCATCCCTTTATCTTCCAGTGATTTCAGGAATGAAACTGCACCCTGTAAGCGCTGGAGGCATCTTTACCCTCCCTCTGTCTTTCCTGTCTTCCTTCCCTTCCATTTATGTCTCATGCTCTAGGTTAACAGCAGATGTGAGGAACCACTCAAACAGGTCATGAGTCAAAGGTTACGGACTTCCCAGAGTTTTGTGAGGATAATTGTGGAAAAAAATAACTTGTCTGCTGAAGAGAAAAAAAAAAGAAAGTCAATCTCGCCAAACAATGTAAGTGTTTCAGAAATCAAATCAGCTACTGGCGATGTAATTTTCCGACATACAAAACTAAATTATAACTTACATTCACTTGACACAAATTTCTTTTTGTGCTTATTTGTGTAATTTATTTTTATTTTCATTCTTGGAAAAGACTTGTATGTCAGTATGGAAACCCCTTTCGGCGTTTACCAAAAAGTAATTGCGAGATAAAGATTAAAATAACAGTCAATTGTGAGATACAGTCCCTATTGTGAAATATAAAGTTGCGGCGGTGAGTTCTGGATGAGCAAGAAATGAAAAAACCTAGTTATTTTCTGAAATTTGCATCACATTTGCAAAAACATAACTGAATCGCCAGCGTCCCCTCCCACCGATCCTCCAACACATCCTCCAGTGGGATGGAAAACAAGTTCAGTGAACCCCACACCGGAACTCTGATCAGCCCCTTTCTCTCACACAATAAGAGCTTCTTTGTGTCCTGGAGGACCGCTGGAGTGTTCTCAGATCTAAAATTAAGTTAGCCTGTCAAATGACTTCACTTTACTGCAAAACAAAAAGCCAGAATTGAGAATCAACAACAAAGTTGGCAGTTGAAGTAGCTTACGACAGGCAAAAATGTAGACTGCGCAGTTGGGGATTTAAAGGACAGGTGTTTTATATTCTCACTCGAGTGTGTGTAATGTTTTTCTGGCAGAGAGGTGAGCGGCTTATCACGTAGTGAAGAGAGAGATTAGCAAGTATTCACTCTCTGGAACACGGGCCAGCTGGATGCTGCCCGTCCACCTTCTTACGTGTGTGTGTGTGTGTGTAATGGGAGAGTGATAGCAACACCTTGTCACAGAAGTGCTAGTCCATGCTTATGGTGAACTCGCCCGTCAGCGAATTCACCTACAAGTCTCAATGTGAGAAAAGAGGCACGTGGGGACAGCAGGAATACAAATGAATAAACCTGGGAGCTGAACACAACAGAAAGGCCCCTACACAAAGAGAAACATTCATGAGCGAAAAAAAGACCTTTTGATAGCAATCACATGGTATAACTGGAAAAATAAACAAGACCTATTCAGATATTACCCACCATAACAGAACGAAATAAACAGATGAGGCCTGGTGCAAGATTTTAACCAACTAGTTGTGATAAAGCACATATCTATCTATATATATGTCCACATGAGTCAAAATCACCAGTAATTCTGAACCGTTCAGCCCTCCTAAATAGATATGTACTTTTTTATAACAAAAATAACAAAAAATGTGACCCTGGACCACAAAACCAGTTATAAGGGTAAATTTACATCATGATAGCTAAAGAAACAAGCTTTCCATTGATGTACGGTTTGTTAGGATAGGACAATATTTGGACAAGATACAACCATTTAAAAAGCTGGAATCTGAGGGTGCATAAAAATCTAAATATTGAGAAGTTGTCCAAATAAAGTTCTTAGTAATGCATATTACTAATCAAAAATTAAGTTTTGATATATTTACAGTAGGAAATTGACAACATATCTTCATATCTTTACTTGATTTTTGGAATAAAAGAAAAACTGATCATTTTGACCCATACAATGTATTTTTGGCTACTGCTATTTAAGACTGGTTTTGTGGTTCAGGATCACAAATATGATGTCTGTTTAATGCTATACATGTGTAATGTTATTGTTTTTAGCGTTTTTATTTAAGACTGTGTCCATTTAACTACATATAAACGTGAACTGGGTCACTGTAAACTAGCAGCAAGCAAATAAATTGATCAATATTGGTTTCTGTCTTTAAATTAATCTAATTACAACAAAGTAACCCCACCCCATATTCCAAAGTACTTATTTTGACGTTTTTATAAGAGAGTGAAGTCATTATTTAGTCTCCTCATAAGCTGTTTGTAATTTCGCGGGCGTTTTTTCTCTCAGAACGTTCTGTCTCAAATTGTTCCCAAAAGTGTCGTTAGACATAAACAAATAGCTGACTGTCACACACTCTATCAACTGTAAATAGCCCGTAGATGGGAATAGTGAGGAAAATGTGGAGCAAAAAGACGGAACGGGGCGAAATTCTCACCAGAAAACAAGCGCTCATCAAGCGTTGGTAGTTAAAGGCGAGCGGACGTAAGTGGGACAGCGGCAGCGTCTGTGAAGAGCCCGCGCTGCATCAAACTATCCCTCGCGCCCAGCAACACTGCACTTTAAGTGAATTACGTGTCCTGCGCGTGCTCTAATCTGATTTCGGCAACACATGCCACGTAACAAATCAAATTTGAAACAACCCAGATACAGAGAGAGAGGGGGTGAGAGAGAAGGGGAGTCAGTCATTGCGCATTCCGATGGTTTAAAAGCAGAGACGGAGCGGCGCATGTTTTCAACACCGAGCTCGAGCCATTTCAGTCACATGTCTCCTATTCATGCATGAGCTGACACTGCGCTGCGGATCATGTGCGTTAAATGTAAAGCCATTATTTATCGCTATGATGCATGAACTATTATATAATGGAGGGGAAAAAACTATACCAATGGGCCATTTACAATATATTATCTAATAATATATGATTACAGTACAATATACAATATAATATATAATTAAATATACTATATATATATATATATATATATATATATATATATATATATATATATTTTTTTTTCCCTATGTATTTTTTCAGAGGCAAGGCAGACAGTGTCTCAAAATATTTTGCACTACAAAAGGAAAAAAAAAATGCACTACAAAAATAAAACAACTCCAATATTACAAAATATAACATTCAGAAGTGTATAAATCACTTGTTTCTCTAAAGAAACATTGTCCGAGAGCGACACCAACAAATAAAGTTTCAGCGGGAGTCAACGTATCCCTCGCCTCCCCTGAGCCCATTGCATTTTAACAGACCCACTAAAGTGTCTTGAGTTTTTTGGGGGGTAATTGAGAATGAATGAGGAAAACTCACGCGAGGGGAGGCAATGCCTCCATCGCAATATGATTGGATATGACTGGTCATGATCGGCTGTCATTCTGCATTCAGATACCAGTCTGAATGAATATTACAAATGGGAAGACTACTTAAAAAATAAAAACAAATAAATAAACAAACAACTCACTTAGATATAACCACTTTGTTAAGTCAAAATAACATTTAAAGCTGACTGAAAATATTATCTGTAGGAATTTTTTAGTGAGTAATCAGCCTGGTGAAATCTCAGTGTCTGTGAACAATATTCACAGAATTCTGATGACTGATGATCCAAAAAATCGGATATAAAAGAATAGCTGAACATAAGTGCATAAATAAAATATGTTGTTTAAATAGTTACTGCCTTGAGTTATCATTTTGGAATAAATACAATATTATATTATATTGTTAATGGAAAGCTATAAAATAGATGTTTTCCATTATTTTTCTGATAGTGTAATTAATGTTTATTTAACCAGTTTATATATATATACATATATATATATATATATATACACACACACACATATTTGTTTTTGTGAATTGTGGGGACTTTCCATAGACTTCTATAGATTTTATACTGACCAAACGATATTGTCTATCCCCTAACCTAACTCTAACCCTACACGTAGCCCTGACAGAAAACATGTTTGCATCGTTACACTTTCAGATAAACATCATTTACTATTTTTAATCATTTTTTAACATTGTGGGCACCGCAGGAAAAATTTCAGGTTTTACTATCCTTGTGGGGACATTTGGTCCCCACAATGTAGCAAAAACAAGTACACACACACACACACACACAGCCTACTTTTGTAGCAACAGACGCGTTTTAAAGTTGATCCTGATAAAATATGAATGAGTCTTAAATAAACAAGCAAATCAACTGAAACTGTGTTGCGTTCTATAATCGAATCTACCTTTAAAAAGCCATAAACGTTCCGTTTAGCGAGTATCAAAGTAACCCGAGTTCTTTATATTGCATTCACTTTTAATCAGATGTGATATCAGTGGACTATTTCATTGAACTGCATCTTCTCGCACAGTACACTGACTATTCACTGCTACAGTTTCGCCCATGCAGTGCGCAGATCAGTCTACGTAATATAACAAAACTCTGAAACATGATTCGGACTGTCCGATTACGGAGCACTAAACACGACGTGTTTATTTCAAGGATGCGTTTGAGCAGCGGCACAATAAGTGCAGTTAAAAGCAAAAACAACATTAGCACCATCAGCCCCGTTATCTGATTGCTGATAACACAACGCGCGGCGCAAACACACCACCGCGTGCCCTATTTGTCAACACGCTCTCGCCGAACAAGATGACAGAAGAGAGCTGAGGAAGCAATGAGATAAACAGCTAAACGCTTACATCCTTTCTCCGGCGCTCAACAATCGCCCCTCCACCATCATCTCGGGTAGAAAATCCAAATTGTACGACGAAGTCATGTTCAGGCTGACCGTGTTGTGCGCCGCTGACTGGATAACGCCCGCCTTCCGAGCGAGCCTGCCTGCCTGCCGAGTTTGGGCGCGGGAGACGGAGAGGGACAGGTGCAGCAGCGCGAGCGGCACTGGACACGCACACACTCACTGCGCTTGTCACATTCTTTTCCGCTCACCCATTAGAGTGTTTTTCCTCTACAATCCCCTCAAAAACCCTTCTTCTCAGACAACTAGCGCTCCGGAGCGTCAAGCGCCGGGAAGGGAGAGGCGTGGCTGCTGGAGCTGCTGCTGCAGCGAGTTTTTAACCAATGCATCCCTGAGCTATATCAGCCGGTCGGTTTTATATAAATGGACGGGTGAATAAAAGTATCCAAAGCGGTAAGACCTTCTTTACTTTAAAGAACCACAAAAACAGATTTTCTGAGGAACGTTCAAGCAGCTCTTATCCATACAATGGAAGTGGATGGGGATGCCACAAAAGTGGTCCATTATGAATTTGCATAAAAATATGGCCCTCCACAATAGCTCTAAAATGTACATTCTTTAACGTGGAAGTAAGCCTATGGATGAGACTTCCGCTTCATTAACCGCTATAGGGAAATAACGAGAAGAATAACAGCATGCTGTAAACGGTCAAACTGTTTGCACTACAAACCAGTTTGCTCATAATTAAAATAATACATTAAAAAACACTTTTTGCAATATCAAGCAGCAAAACAAGCTGTTTTGTACATCTAAAAATAGCTGGATGCGGATGAGACCAGAAGCTAAACCCATAAAATTTACAAATGGCTGTGGCCACTTGAAAAAAAAAAGAATATTGGATAATGTGGATGTTATTTTATTTGTTAAAGGGATAGTTTACACAAAAACTTGCAACCAGTTACTTACAAAGCATAAAAAAGAGAAAATCCTAAGAAAAACAATGGCTACCGACAACTATTTGATTACTAACATTCTTCAAAATATATTCTTTAGTGTTTAACAGAAGAAAGAAACTCACACAGCTTTGGAACATCTCGAGGGTGAGTAAATGATGACAGAATTCTCATTTTTGAGTAAACTATCCTTTTAAACATCTCCAACCCCTTTTATTTTCATTGTAGCCAAGACGAAATAAACGGAGCAAAATATTTATTTTGTGTTCAGCAGAAGAAAGAAGAACATACTTGATTATGAACAACCCTGTGTTTTTCATCTCTGAGGGCAAACTATACTTTCTCCATAAAAGCAACCTTGGAGAAACATGCATTGTTCCAAATTATTGAGATTACCGTGGTATAAACATCCGTAGATCAAAATGAGGTTGAGAGATGATAAACAAACCTCTAGGTATTGAAGATTTATTGCATCAGTGTATTTACTGCATCGAATGATGAATGCAATACGAGGCGCATCCCCATTTTACTGCGCTCATCCGTTCATGCGTATGAAAGAGCGCGTTTTCTTTTTGTTTTCCCCTCGCGTGCCCCCAGGGGAAGGGGGTCTCGAGCCGCGGCTCTACAGAGCACGTGCAGGAACTAGGTCATGGGAAACACACTCATGCTTAATGCATATATACACGCACACACAAATGATGGGGAAGAGACGTTGTGCCTCACATAAAATAAAGAGATCTGGGGATATACAGCCTGAATTAGGAACCATTAAAAAATTGCATTGCGTTGCAGTTTATGCGTTTAAATTGTCCATGGTAATTAGATAACAACATATTCAGCCAAAAGCCTCAAAACAAAACAAAAATCCATAATGGGCCACGCTTGTCTTTAAAGACCAAGTGCAATGAAGGATTTCAACTGCCATTAAAAAGCAGTTGTGCAGAATTAAAGTGCTATAACCAGCAACAAACAGTCAAATTAAACCCATAGAAAACAGTTTTGGCAATTTGCGATAAACAAAACGTGTTGTGGTCTGTTAGGAGTTGTAGCCAACAATGAGCTATAGTGCTCAAAGACGGTGTTTGTGTATGCAAGGATGCACAATCAATATTTCCTTCTAACTGTAACATTTATGAGAAAACAGAAGACAAAACTAACCCTAGAGCCAGATCCTTAGAGACAGTTTAGATATAGACTAAGATTTCTGTAATGATTGTACACAAATTATTATAATACGCAAAAACTGAGCCGCTGGGGTCATCTTTCCTTCTAAGAAACACTTGTAAATACCGCCTCCAGCTTGGACAGTGGAGCAAAGGTGACTCATAAATAAACAAACAAGCAGTTAATATACAATAATTTCCAACATTACATTGCATTATTCAAGTCAATATATGTAGGCATTAAACCACCAACACAAAGTACTTATACAACCCTAAAATATCAATTTGTGCATCAATTACACTGAGAAAAACCAGAAAAAGAAATACTTTTTGAGTTCTAGACAGGTTTATAAACATGCCGCTGTTCTCGCACAATGCCATATCTACTACCTTGAGCAAATATACCATTAAATAATGGATTGTGCAATAAAGAAGCAATTTACGAATGCTCGGCATTGCTGTTACGCATGTTATGGAGATGATGAATTCACTAAATGGGCTTCTGTTTGGAGAGAAAACTCAGCAGTAAACCCAAAGACAGCTAAAGCTTAGACGAAAGAAATAGAGGTGAACGTGAAGGAAAAGGCTATTGTAGTCTGCTAACACACAGTGCTAACACAAGCAGTCTTCTTGAATGTGAAATAGAGAATATTTTTGCTTAATAAGGTACATTTCCATACCGTACAAATATTTTTCAAGCCTCTGCTAACTTCTCTGTTTCTTCAAAACTAAGCCCTCGGAAGACATGGCAGCCAACACGATGTAAATAAACCCAAACTGACTTGAGAGCTAACCGATGACGCGAATAAGCCCATTGCTAGATAACTTGTTTATGAGTAAACAGCACATAGCACACTTTGTTTATAGCCTTGCTATAAATCTTACTTAGTTTTAAGGAGCTAAAACCCAGGAGCTTTTAGGGGCAAACGCAAAGCCAATTTTCAATCCCAAAACTGCAGTAGAAACACCTGGATTGAGCTTTGGCACCCCGTCTGTGGAAAAGAGGCAACAGAGATAGAGTGATTTCTCAGGATACCCATTTTACTGATATCTGGCAGGTAGCGGGGACAATTTACGTGTGGTATTAAGCGGCTTAAGCAGTTCGGAACAAGAACTCACGCCACAGACCTTCATGTCGCCCCCCGAACATCCTTCAATCTTTCTAGCTTCCTCTTCTGTGTCCTTCTCTTGGGGTTAAGAAGTCTGATGAAAGCACTTAAGGGCTGATATAATTCTCTCTCACAGAAGATAATGGAATTTAGCCACAAGACGTCTTTCATATGGGCTCGTCTCTTCCTCGCTGTCTCTCACTCTCTCTCACACTCTCAGGTCAAAGGTTTCCCTGTTCTTCCTTCTGCAGTTGTTATTGTTAGCCTTTTACCTCTTTCTGTTCTTTTATTGTCATTTTTTGTTCTTTTTTTCCTCACCTTCTCCCCAGGGGTTTCGGGGGTATAACCTGAATATTTTCTCTTGCCTTGAACCTGCTTACTGCATTACTGTTGCCTTGCATTATTGTGAGTAGAGAGCTGACAGCGGTAATTTTAATGACAGTAGAACATTTTGCCATTGCGAACATACACAGCCCCAAATACAAATACCCTCATGTAGACTCACATGACATATCTGAATGTAAAAATCCTTATAGTTTAAGATTCATATCATGGTGCATTACATCGATAACCTCTAGCAAATCTTTATTATTTCAGCATAAATGCCCTGGGTTGAGCTCCCCATGTCCTCGCATCCTAGTTACGCCCCTGTTCTGTCTCATTTTCTTGGGGTCCTTGTTCTTTGTGTTCTTTCTCTCTCTCTCTTTCTCACACCTTCTCTCTCTCTCTATGCTTCTCCCCCTTGGGTCTGGACCCAGCTGGCCTATAACACGTATTGATTGACCACGTAGGAGGAGAGCAAGGAGACAAGAGAGAAAGAGAGAAAGAGAGAAAGGCAGGCCCGGCAGGCTGCAATGCACAGAGACAAAAATAGTACACCAGGAGTTCAAACCGAACGGAGAGAGAGAGAGAAAGAGAAAGGGGTGGGGGCAGGGAAGGTAGATAGATGAGGGATAAGAAAAAGGAGAACACGTTAAAGATGGCAGATATGGGGCGGGAAAAAAGACTGTGTGTATTAAGGGTGGTCTTAAAAAAAAACGAGGAAGCTGGAAAGGAAGGAACTTGTGGGAACCATACATAAAGTTAAAATGACAAATGCTCTATATATCCATCGCTGGTCTCTGTGGTATTTTTGTAAGGTAGCTTTTTAGAATTGAGCAGCTAAGCCCAGTGTAAATTCCAGAACTAATAACTGCTATCGCTTAGAGCGATAAACAAAACAGCTGTAGAAGTCAACATAAGCATATTTGAGGAATGTTTTAAGGTTCTAATTTAAGTTCACCCCCTCATGTCATTACAAACCCATAAGACCTTTGTTCATGGACACATTTATCAGTAGCCTCACAACCTTTCTGGGCCTTGAACATGGTAGTACTATTACTGTCTGTGCAGGATCATAAATCTCTTGGATTTCAACAAAAATATCTCAATTTGTGTTCCTTACAGGTCTTACAGCTTTGGAATGACATGAGGGTGAGTAATTAATAACAAAATATTCATTTTTGGGTGAGCTGTTCCTTAAAAAAAACGAATATGTTTACATATGTAACTAACATGTGCCCAGTTACATAGTAAACTTGCTTGGTACCTCACCCGGTACGGGTGGTACACTTGCCATACGGAGAGTTTGGGTACGTGGGTTAGCTTGCTTGGGTTGTAAGCAAGCTAAAACAGCAAGGTTGCTTTAGCAAATGTGTTTTTATCTCACGTTTTAGAGGGTCAGGTTTAGTGTGGGTGCACCTTTTAGCACCACTCGCGGGAAAATCAGCGGCGAAACATACAACAACCAATGATAAAACATCGCCTGATTCATGCATATGCGTTTTGGATCCGTTCTCTTAGCACCAATCCCTAGACATTTCACTTTGAGAATGTTGCAAAACTTGCAATAAACAACGTAATAAATGAGTCTGAGTTGGTAGAAGTGATACTTATTGTAAAACGTATCGTTCCAACTCCAAATTTTGATTGGATGAACAATATCCAGTATATGCGCACCAAGTATCAGTTAAATCCATGCAGAAACTTGCACTATGCTTGACTATATAAACAACTAATGTCAGTCCTATGTGTACATAACAAAATCGCCATGTTTTGACGCATTTTCATTGTTGCACAGTATATACATCATCCCTAGCATATAGTTTTGTGCATGTAGACGGACAGACGGGCTGTCAGCGGTCTGTCAGAAGAGTCTGTTTGGGCTCATGAATATTTGATTAACTCATGGATTATGTAAAGCAGTGAACGTGCTCATTTGGGTGAAAGCACACACATACATACGCATAGTCTTAGTTACGCTATGTTGCATACTATAGATACTTTGCCTCGGGTAACATACTGTTTTCAAATAAACACGCTCATATATACACAGATGATGTAATGAATTTGTCATTACACATCAGAAGAACTAAACTACACGCACAATGTTTTAAGTATAAGCCAAACATCAGAGAAACCGATATATACTTGTACGTCTATTATTCATTCGTTTTACCATAGTGAATAAGCAGAAGGTAATTACTGCTTTATGACTAATTTGAAAGTTCTGTGCAACTTCCACTTGGGAGTCGAGAATCATAAGCAATGTCAGAGATAAGGGAAAGGTGGCTTAAGGCCTCTGAGTTATTTTCAATGAATCATTGATCCAATTCAGAAAACAGGTCTGAATGATTTGATTGTGAATTGGACTGATGTGGTTTTAAAGTTTAACCTAGTGACTCAATAATTCAACGATTAAAAGCTTAATGGAGGGGGAAATGACTTAAATTTGATCTGTTCTTCAAATAAAGCTATTGTATACATTTATGGTAGGCCTACTTCTATGGTATCTTCTGTATTGAAGCTTGAAAGCCTTAGTCTTCAGACAGGTTATTCTTCAAAAGTAAACTTTTTTGCTCAATGGAAGACCAAAGTCTGCATTGGTACAGTATTATGGCCAATTTGTACTGTCAACATGGTTCTAACTACCTAATAACAGGTGCGGTTTAATGACACATTTAATGGTAACTCTATCACCCCCTTGAGAGCTGTGGTTTGCTAGTACATATGTGTAAGCTTGTCAGTGTAATCTGGGATCAGTGGCCTGTCTAATCTACTACATCAACTCGACCCCTGTTGTTTACATCTTCACCATGCCAACCAGCAGTAATGCTATTATGACATCACAGAACATCAACAGCATATCATATCACATTGCAGTCACTCTAGACTCCCAAATATTAATTTCACAAGCTACTTATATTGATGCAGAACTAAATCTGCTTCCTAAATCATAAAACCGTTTAACATTCGAAAGTACGGGCCCATTTTTGCCTCCCACTATCCCAGAATGCCAACCTCAGAGTGATTTTTACCAAGTGCAATGAACCTTACTGGTTTAATTGAACAGGTCTTGGGTAGCGAAATTGGAGTTTAAATAAATTTGCCATTTCTCTCCAAGTCCTACATTCATTAAGGAGCCTTTTTCCCCTTTCCTTTCTCTATCCATCTCACCCCCTTCCTTTGTTTCAACATCCCTCCCCCCGTTCCCCTCATTAAAGCGGGACCCTGAGAGTGCTGGTCACTGCTTCTCATTTATTTTCATTTGAAACTCGCACAGCTTCGCTGAGCCACAGCTCGACGGTAGGCACCTAGGGACAGGTCATTCTCCTATAACACAAAACCACACATTTCTGCAGCACGTTCGCACACATATCCCAGAATGCACAGTGACAGCAGCCCGTCGCCACAGCCACACACAGACATAACCGCCATCGCCTTGTTTTACCGCAATGAAAGGCTTTCCAAGCCACTAATTGCAGAGTACAAACTCTTGTGTTTATAGCGGAAAGTCGGCAGTGCTGTACAAGCGGTTTTAGGAGGAAAGTGTAAGCTTTTATGATGGCCTGTGAAGCGCAAACTGACCTGGTGTCATCCGTGATTGCTTAACCCTTCAACTTCCTGTGAGAAACACATTCAGCCTTTGCTAAAGCATTTAAATAGCGTCTTCAAAAGAACACTCAGGCAGGCTGTGCTTGACAATCTCGTGACGATCTGATGAATATCTACGAGGACTAAAAATGATTTGTAGGTAGTGTGCAAATTGATGTCTAGGTAGGCAGCCCACTAGGTTTCGGAACATAAATGGCACCACAAAAGACATTTCAGAGATGTTCGATATCAGTAATATTACACCTAACGATCAATCTTAAATAAAGTCATTGCATTTCTAGCCATCGTTACAGTACGTTCAGCATCAGATGGATTGAAGTTAGGCACAGCGGCATAAATCGATGCGAGTCCTCAGCGAACGACACATTACATCAACTGCCAGAGGCACGTGCAATAGATTTATTTACAGTCCCGGCATGTATGTAGCGCCATAAATCATTTTTTCATCAAATAACGATAAGCATTCTCAAGACCGTAGATTCAGCCCCGCGTTTGTTAACATATGGACATATTTCTCTAATGAGCTTGCCTATGCACACGTGTGATGGTTACACACCTGTACGGCACAGTTCCATTTGACATTTCTTTATTGGAGGAGCTTAAGTTATGGCCAAGGTGTGTGTGTGTATGTGTGTTACACCAGAAGACCTGACCGCAGTCATTGGAGAGATTCATGTTCCTCGGGGGCTATTTTAAAAGCCATTGAGCACAAGCACAATGAATGAGTAAAAGGCCATAAATCTACTCTTTAAACCAACATGGCTGCCTCTCTGGCCCAACTAATGCCCTCACACCCCATTACACTCTGCACATTAAACGCCTGCGTTATTAACCGCCCATAACCCTGGGAGAAAAACCAACCCGACACGGCCTGATTAGCACTCTTCTCCACTTTTAAAGAAGAGACAGAGAGACAGAGGTAGAAAACAAGCCACGAAGTGAGTGACAGCCTCATTGTCGGGGCGTCCCATTGTTGAGAATGCTTTCAGCGCTACGCTCCCTACATCTCTGCACCGAGTGCCCCCCTCCACTCCTCTCCAGACCCCCCCACCCTTCTAAATCCAATCGTCAGAGAGGCGTGCAAACAAAAGCAGACATCTTTCTAGCGGCGGGACGGGGCTTAACCCCTCCTGCTCGTCCCTCTCTTTGTTTAATGCGATTATTACATCCAAACAAACTCTGAATTTAGGTCCTCGCAAGTGTGTTTGCACACTTAAATGTATGCAAATACACTAGCACACTTTACAGCATGCGTTAATAGAGATTAACACCGCTTCCGCGGAAACGCGACTGCAATAAGTGAGCACCCAAGCACAGTTTTATTATCGAGGATGCAATGCCTCACTCTGTCACTCCGTTTCCCTTGCGCACACACGCACGCATGCACGCGCATCTTCAAACACTTCTCTATAGCTGTATCAACTCTTCAGTCTTTTAAGAGGCTCCGAACGAACCGTAGGGAAGAGAAACAAGAGAGGGGAACGTCGCAAGCTGCGCATTTTTACGGCTGGCAAGACAAGTGCAGGCGGTACAGCTCAGGCAGGGTCCCGCAATTTGACAAAAACACAACTGCATGCACGCACCGGCCTACAAACGGCATGTCAACGTACCGTGCCAACAAAACCGCAGGGCTGCCGTCAACCAAACATTCCTGAAACGGCTCGCCGCATGCCTGCAGCTATGAACGGCAAAGCTTTCGGTTCTCTGTGTATGTGTGTGCATGCATGTCTTTGTGTGCTGTCCAGGGACAGCTTTACCTCAGCAGCAGTTCCTCTGTGCTCCTCATGGAGACAGCGCTGTTCGCGGTGGATGGGTATCGCATGCTGTCCACACACACACTCGGCACAAAGCCCAGCTCAGACGAGTGCTCCAACATCGCCGTTACTCCGAACGCAAGCACGCACTACACACGCACACGATCCTTGTGCTTTCAGTTGTGGCGGGTGTACGCTGGCCCTTTCTCTAGCGTCTGAATCCTCTCTCTCTCTCTCGCAGTAACACTCCCACCCATCCACCCTCGCCGGCTCCCTCCTCCTTCCCCTTGTCCCTCCCTCCTCCCGTCTGATTCACTGGGCTGTGATAACCCTTTCTGACAGCTCATGTTGTTTTTGGGCCAGAGCTAGTGCTGTTAGCCTGGTGCTGGCTAGCTTTGAGAAGCCTGCTGTTGTCCAGGATGCCCAACACCCCTTAGGACAGCTCGTATCTCGAATCTGTACAAGAATAACAACTAAAGAAGCACCTTATAGGAGTAGGCAAGACTCTACCCTGGTCTGGTCTCTTTCAAGAGCGTCCATCTTTGTCCTAACATTATTTGTCAACATAGAGACTTCTTTGGATAATTTATCAATGCTGAAGAACTGAAAGAGAAGTGAAGCAACTGAGTGGACGTACTGGGTGGTCCACTTAAAGAATAACTTTGCTTGTATTGTTTGTATTGCTACAATGTTTGTAGTATACGTAAATGTTATCTGCACCCAGACATCCCCTATAGAGTTGTTTGCAAAAGTCACCCAGATGACGCAAATTAGGCGTGGGTAACAAGAAGTTGTCCTTTAAAAACTTTACCACGGCAATGAAATTAGGGTACAATTTTGAAAAGGTTATAGAGTAAACTGGACTTGTCTTCTCTTGGTCTGAGTGGTTTATTCCATTTAATGCGCCAAGTTTTTAAACAGTTCAATGACTCCGGGTTAGGTTTTCGCATCAGAGCGGTTCTCTTTCTGAGACAACACCAGAGGCTTTCTGAGGACCATTGTTTTGATAAATTAGTCCTGCGGTGGGAAAGCAGAAAATCACCAGGGACGTGGATTAGTTTAAACGAGGTTTCTGAGTGCGAGTGTTGTATGTGCAATTCTAAGAAGCCCATTTTTCCTCCCAATGGGCACATTTTGTTAAAGAGTCACACTCATCTGAAAATAACCTCTTGTCATTGCTCTTTCTTTTCACCATCTGTTCCTACCCCTCCATCTCTCTCTCAGTCTCTCTATTCTAGAAAAACATATTTACCTCTCCTCTCTCTTTAAATGTCTCCTCCTTTCACAAGTTTCTCACTCCCTCTCTCTTTTCCAAATGTCTTCCAGATCTGCCTGTTTAAAAATGCATTGTGTTTATTACGGCTCATGAAAGTTTCATCGCGAGAAAAACACATCAGAGGATCAAGGGCACCGATTCATTAAAGGACAAAAATTTTGTGTTGCACCTTGCAACACTTGGCTACGATTATTCATAACACTTGCAATAATTGCCAAATTAATTTGTTTACCAAACACCTGCGATCCTGAGGTGCCCCATTAATGTCCTATAACTGTACCTACTGAAATAGATGCCGATTACTTTAAAAAAGATTTTTCTTCGCCGTTGATCTGGAATCTGCATTAAACTGACTGTAGTGATTCCGACTGCAGATGTCATGCAAATAAAATTGGTTAGGAGCGTAAAATAACCAGTTCCAAATGTCTCTCTGCTCCATCTGCCACCCCCTTTTCTTTCTCTCTGTCTGTCTTTCTCTATCGTTAGCCCCTCTGCCAGTCTCACATGAGCTAGTCAGTGTAAATGTAATGCTTGTCCAGCAGCGAGTGTTTCTGAGTGGCAGGCATATAGTCAGATGTGGGCAGGGAACTTAACGGCTAGACGAAACGCCAAATGTATTAGCAATCAATTCGCGAAAGCCCTGTACCAGGGGGTATTTTTTTGGCAATTGTTTTGCAACTGAAAAATCTACGTGTCTGTCTGTATGAGGGTTGAAGTCAAGCTGTTACAGACAGCCAAAAAGAAAATATATGCCAGGGGTGATAACTGATTTCTTATGATCTCTGGCAATGGCATTTGATTGGATGAGTCTGAGGCAGCTGCCTGATCACACTTAAGTGGTTGAGTCCATAGGGCCCATTTCGAGTGATTAGTGCAATATAAGAGAAGAGAAGAGAAGAGAAGAGAAGAGAAGAGAAGAGAAGAGAAGAGAAGAGAAAGAAGAGAAAAGAAAAGAAAAGAAAAAGTATCTAGATGAGACGAAACAGGATGAGACAAGATAAAACAAAATGACAAGAGATGTGACTAGACGGGGAAAGACAAGACGAGGGCAGACAATAACAGAGATGATGAAATAAGGAAAACAAAAATAAAATAAAAAAAAAATGTAAGAAGCTAAGAAACCGTATGAAATTAGACAAGATGAAAAGTGGGGAAGTGATTAAATAAGTCAAGAAAAAAAGAGGTGAGGCATGATGAAAGAAACCGGGCAAAAGGGAAAAGATGAGGTGAGGCAAGTGAAGGAAATAATAAAGAAGACATGACAAGAGATGAGACAAGATGAGATAAAATGAGAAGAGACAAAACAAAATGGTAAGAAAAGAAGTAAAAAGATGTGAACAGAAAAGATAGAAAGTAGCACCAGTTTCAGTTACCCGGATGAGTGGTCTAATATATAAAATTGTCATGGATGATGGTGAATATTAGGATATATCTGACTGAAAGTCACGACTGACCAATCAGGATCAAGTATTTGAAAGAGCAATAATAGAATAGGGCTGTTTTTACCAAAAAAATTATATTGATTACCATGTCGGCATTCACAGCAACAGATGATAACATTCTATTTAGTGTACGCTACAGTTTTGTTTTCTGCTGTTTTGTTATCTGCCGTATACTATTAGTGCTCTGTCCAAAATATGCTGTATACTGTCCAATCTTGCAAGCTGCAAAGTTATATAAGGGTATATATAAGTTGAGAGAATGAAAAAGGAATGAGTTTAAATTAGATGAGACAAGAAGAAAAATAGATCTGAGAAGAGAGAAGACGAAATGAGACAAAATGAGAAAATTGATAGATAGAAATTAGATTAGAACGAGGAGAGATTAGATTTTGGCAAAAGACAAGAAAAGAACAGATGCATGAGATGAGAACAGAATAGAAAAGGATTAAGACAAGATGAGATCAAAAGAAAAGAGACGATATGAGACAAAATGATATAATAAGGAAGTAAAAAAGATGGGATGGGAGACAAAATAAGTTGAGTTGAGACAAGACGAAGAAAACCAATAGGACAAAGATGAGACAATATGAGACAAAATCAAAAAAAGAATAGATAAGATGAAAAACGAAGTGATAAGAATATAGAAAAAAGGATGAGATAAGATGAGATGAGATCAAATAAGAAGAAAACACAAGACAAGACAAATGAAATGATAAGAGGAATAAAAGGATAAGTAAACAGTAAGAGAAGAACAGAGGAGTGACAAGCTCAGAGAAGACAAAAAGAATAGCGAAGTGACAAGGCAAGACAAAAAAAACTATGCAGAAAAAAAGTGTGGTGAGAGAGATGAGATCTTTGCATGTATAGACAATGCCCTGGGACAAAGTGTGTCGACACACACACACTCACACACACAAAGCCAAAGCAGGCCGATTATAAAATCATGTACAGTCCATCGCACAAACATAACGTTCTCTGTCAAGTAGTTGTATTGCATTTACAGTTTAATGAAATGACCTAGTTAGAGTATCTTCCTGCCTTCTCCTTCCTCTGCACTTTCCTGCATTATTCCCACTCTCTCAATCCTCTATTCCATTTTATCCGCATAACACGTTATTGTTATTTTCCTCTTATGTTTAATACCCACTCTCACTCTGTTCTGCCTAATTGTCTTGTCTATAATGGCGATTAAAAGGTCAATGTCCAATCACTCCTACCCATGACAAACTGTCTTGAATAGCTGTCTGTATTGCGACTAGTTACTAAGCTGGACTTTTGGGTATTTCTTCTGAAAATAGTCCTGGAATGTCCAGGTAAAAACTAGGTTTATTGTCCCCTCAGGAGCTTCCAAATACAGTCTTAGCAGACACACAGGGCACATACTCAAATTCAGAAACAGTTTTAACACAACACAACCGAACACAAGGGGTTTGAGATGTGTTTTTAACAACTAGGCTTGTTGCCAGTTATTGATAAGTACGATATTAAAAAGACATAAGACATTTTTACAATGGCACAGTGACACAAGATCAATTTTAACATAGTCGTAGCCTCATTCAGACTCTGTTTCCTAAATGCAGCAATATTTGAAGTCATTCATCTATCATTGCATGATAATAATAGTGTAATAAGCAGTAAAAACAAGTAAAACCGACTGTGATTTGTCGCTTTACATCTTTTAAGCTGGCCAGAATAAGCTATAATTTGTACTGTACAATGCTGAGCTGAAAGTTATGTAAGTGGTAACATACTTTCAGCAGGTCATTATTGAGAAATAAACACATATCAGGTGATCAGGTCCCTAACATGGAGTAATTTTACCTGAAAATGATCTTAAAGCTTCTGCTAAGACAAAAATAGTCAAGAGACAAGAAAGTAGCACCAGTTTCAGTTACCCGGAAGAGTGGTCTAACATACAAAGTTGTCATGGATGTTAAGAAATATTAAGAAATATCTGACTGAAAGCCCCGCCTGACCAATCAGGATCAAGTATTTGAAAGACCAACAGTAGTATAGGGCTGTTCATACCAAAAATGATATCTATAACCATATCAGCATTGACACCAACAGACAATAATGTTCTATTTATTATAAATGAACGTTGCAGTTATGTTTTCCGGCATATTGTTATCTGCCTTATACTATTATTGCTCTGGCCAAAATATTCTGTAATAGGTAGTGTCCAATGGCAAGCTGGTCATTATTGAAAAATAAACACATGTGGGGTGACCAGGACCCAAAAATTGAGTATTTTTTTACCCAAAGTTGACCTTAAAGCTTCTGCTAAGACAAAATAGTTGCGAGACAAGAAAGAAAGACCAGTTACAGTTACCCGAATGAGTGGTCCAATATACAAAGCTGTCATGGGTGATGGTGAATATTAAGAAAACCATGACTGACCAATCAGGATCAAGTATTTAAAAAGTGTTAGAGTAGTATAGGGCTGTTCTCACCAAAACTGATATATATATTATCATATCAGCATTCACACCAACAGATGATAACATTCTATTTATTAAAAGTGAACGCTGCAGTTATGTTATCTGCCCTGTACTATTATTGCTCTGGCCAAAATATGCTGTAATCGGTACTGTCCAAAGGCAAGCTGCAAAGTTATGTAAGGGTTAACATACTTTCAGCTGGTCATTATTGAAAAATAAACACATCTAAACACCTGAAAATGATCTTAACAACAGTCGAGAGACAAGAAAGTAGCACCAGTTTCAGTTACCCGGATAAGTGGTCTATTATACAAAGTTGTCATGGGTGATGGTGAATATTAGAAAATATCTGACTGAAAGTCATGACTGACCAATCAGAATCAAGATTTGAAAGACCAATGACAGTAGGGCAAAAAAAAAAAAAGGGTTGCTCATACCAAGAATGATATCTCTAACCATGGTATCATCATAACAGGGCTCTGGATTTTTGTATTCTCATAGATCTGGAATGATTATTAAACCTTTATAGTTACAATTATCATCCTTGACATAAACAGCCCTGAAACTAATGACCTTCCCTTTGAGAACAGCTGAAAGATGCAGTTTTGGCATATTGTGCATGACAGGCACTGGACCTGCAATGCCATTTGTGGCACCAGTAACAATGAGACTTTGCAAGTGTGCGTGCGTGTGCGTCTGTTTCCTTAAGCAGGTCAGGCTGACGCAATTCACAGAGGTTCTGCCTTTATTATTAAATGTTATCGAGCCTTAAAAAGATGGAATATCAAAGGAATATCCCAGCGGGTGCAGAGAGGGACAACGAGAGTGAAATGTAAGGTGTTTTGTCGGAATATGAGAGTTCTTGAGCTAACATTAATAAAATAAGGATTACCTGACGTCAGCTCTGTGCCATTTCACCTATTCAAAACAGCATTTGGCTCTCTTTGACCAGCACTCTCAAGATTATTTTACCTCCTTTTTGTCTTTCTCTCAGGCCAAAAAACCTCTCAGAATGCAGCCCACGTGGGACCCTCAGAAAAAAGGAAGACCCTCAATTCATTCCCCCTCTCTCGCTCGTTCTGCAGGAGGAATGCACCAAAACACAGATGAATAATTTAGATTTTTTTTTTCCCAAAGAAAAGGTTTGACGCAGCAGTTTGGAAGAAAGAGCTGCTATAAAACATGCATGAGATACACGAGTCCACAATCAGATTGCTGATATGAAGAATTAATCTTATCTTTAAAACACACGACAGGACCACATGAAAGCAAGGCGGTGAATTGTTCTTAAATTTGTGGCGTTCGGATAACCCTATTACGGGGATGAGCTGAGATAGATCTCCTTTTGTTCCTGTGACAATGTTATTATGGCCAATCAAATACAAACAGTGCCCCTTTTTAATTTTAAGACAACCAATCACCAGAGATTAAAGACACAAAGGCCCAATCCATGAATGGCAGTTAGAGTGAAGCGCTCGATGAGCGTTAATGTCAGCGTGACTATTCATGATGCTGTTGCCGGCAGATCAAAGGTTTGGCAGGAACTGTGTGTGTATGTGTGTGTGTAAGGAGAAGAAAGAAGCTCATAAGAAAGTGAAAAGCTTGTTAATCTTTGAAAGTTGGTGCGTGTCTTATAGACATATAGTAGAGGCTACAGAAAAAAAGAGATCCTTTGACTGGATCTAAACAACTCCTGAAAAACTGAACTTAAGAATGAAGCATGTGTAGGCAAAACAAGTTAAATTAAATTACTTTTATAAGCATTAATTAATCAAAATGATTAATTAAATGACAAATTAATATTACTATATAGGTTTAACGTAAACAATTGTGAGAAAAAATGAACGTATTTATTCAACCTGAGCGCCATTTCATAAGAAATTTTCTTACCATTGGATGTTTAATATAGCAATTCAAGCTGTTCACACAGAAATTCTTGCTTTCAAAAATGAGACAGAACAACTGAATATTAGAAAAAGAACTTCAGGTTGCTTGGAAGCGAACTCTGGAATTGTTATGTGGATTCTTTTATTCAACTTCTTTAAACTCATGTTTAAAAGCAAAGTGCTCATGGCGTAAGGCGCTGAAAAACAACGAGGTGTAACGCAACTTTTTCAAACATTTCCAGCTAAGAAAGAACAATCTCACTTTGCATTTCAAAATGTGTCAGAAGACGTTCACATCACGTGTAAACATGCTATAGTGAGCATTAGCATAACCGGTTTTCATTATCAGGTTAACTACACTATTAAAAAAAAGTTACACTTTTTCATGATAGTCTGCTAACTATAAGTAACTTTGCAACTACATGTCAACTAATTCTCATGAATTTGCAACAACACTGTAAAAAACAAAAAAACACCATTTGTTGAGTCATCTTAAAATAATTTGTTACCCTGCTGACTTAAAATTTTAAGTTCAGTCAACTCAAATAAGTTTAGTCAACTTGAAATGTTAAGCTGTACTAAATAACAACTTAGATATTTGTGTTTGTTAAACTTAAAAGCTTCCTTAAAATTTTAAGTTGAATCAACTCAAATATCTAAGTTGTCACTTAGCATAACTTAACATTTCAAGTAAAATAAACTTTTTCGGAGTCGACTGAACTTAAAATTTGAAGGCAGCCAGGTAACAAATTATTTTAAGTTGACTCAACAAATTGTTTTTTACAGTGTACATGTCTACTAACTCTCAGAGCAGACTGTTAGGTTAGGTTTAGGGTTAGTAGAATAAGTTGGCATATACTTGCAAAGTTTAGAACTGTGTTAGAAGATATTAACACTAGAACCGCCAGAGGTCGCTGTATACCTAAAACCGCCATGCGGGTAAATTTTACCCACGCGCAAACAAGCGTTTTGATATGGCTTAAGAAGAGTTTATTTCACTGTATTATGCCACTGCCTTGATAAAGAAGTGTCTAGTGTCATAAAAAAATGATTGTCTAGTCATCAACTTATATTTTTGCCCTGTTGTTTTATGTTTATAGATTTTTATGCAGGCTACAGTCCGTTTTCATAACAGCCAATTTAACATAAACAAGACTGCGCTGACAAAGGGAATTAAAAGGAAGTAACTACATAATTGTGTGGTGTAATATTAGAATTCATTGTCATTATTCAATAAATTAAGACAATTCATGTTATTTAAATTACAAAAATAGCCCATAGACAACAATGTGTAATAATAACTTGCGCACACTGCATATGATGATGCGATGACAAATTCAAGAGCACAGCTTCACCTAATGAATAATTAATTTGTTTACTTATATAATTTATAATTTGAATAAGAGAACAACACAAATAAATTTAGGGTAATCAAAAAAAAAAAAAAAAAAAGGTTGTATTCATTACATAGATCGGATTTCTTTTTTATCAGGAAACGGCCAGACTAGAATAAATAGCAACACAGTAGCGAACAATAAACAATAAAAAATTGCAAAACAAAAATTAAATAAATAATCCAAAGTTTTAACAATATGTGTAACGTTAGGCTAAAACATCTAAATATGAGATTGCAGTTAGATGAGCCGTGAGATGCTGAGCCGACCCGGGACGCATAACAGACTCTCCAATAATCATGGTATTTAGTGTTTCTAATACCTCTTCGGCATCAATAAACTGCCTTCTTTTACTCATATTGACTTTGTTTATGAAACTGATAACCACTAATTCAGTGAGTAAAAGACGCTGCCTAGCAATGTACAATGTAAATACATAACCGGCAAGATTACGACAGTGCGAAAACACACGCATTATATAGTGGGTAAATTTGACCCGCGCTGGTATTATCTAAACACTTTTTAACACCAGGGGATTTTAAATTACACAATTTTAGTAAAAGTCAATGACTGGGAGACTTGAGTGTTTTATTGAAAATCTGTTATGTACATTTAAATAACATTAACGGGTAAAATTGACCCCGTGGCGGTTCTAGTGTTAAGCAGAGAGTCTACTAATACTCTAATGGCTAGTTGACATGCAGTTGCAGAATTTCTTACTGTTAGTAGAATGTCTAAAGTGGACTATCAAAATAAAGTGTTACCAAAGAAAGTAGTTTCAACTTAAAAAAGTAATTGTTTGTGCTTCCTTAACATTTTAAGTTTACTCAACTTAAACATCCACGTTTTCACATAGTACAACTTAACATTTCATGTTGACTAAACTTAAAATTTTAAGGCGGCACAAACAAACTTTTTTTAAGTTGAAACAACTTTTTTTTTTTATAGTGTATTATGTCACAACAGTTTGATAAGAATCTTGCTAAGCTAGCTAGTTAATTGTATTTAAGCTGTCATTTACCCCCCCTTTTTTTTCCTGTGAGAATGGACACGGCCATTTGTACATTTTATGGGTCTGGCTTCCGATCTTATCTGCGTCCAGCAAATTTTAACTATAAAAACAGCTTGTTTTACTGCTTGATATTGCAAATTTGTGTCTTACCATATTATTTTAATGTATTATCTTAATTATGAGCACACTGGTTTGTAGTGCAAACAGTTTTACAGTTTACTGCACTTGTTCTTTTCGTTATTTACATATAATGGATATTGAACCGGAAGTCTCACCCATAGGCTTACTTCCAGTGTTGAAGAAAAAGTTGGACAGCTAATAGTTGGTACCTGAATTGGGAGGTGCATTTTTAAAATTTGAACTTCTTTTAACGTATGTTTAAAAGCAAAGTGCTCATGGCGTAAGGCGCTGAAAAACAAGGCGTAACGCAAAAGATAAATATGCTTGTCTTTTCTTTGCAGATATTGATATATGCTTGTGATTTATTCAATTTAAAACATCAACTAAACATCAATAATTTAATTTTAAAAATCTGAATCCGTAATTAAACACAGGCCAAAACCTGGTACTGGTAGTGTGTGGTTTAACCCATAATGGGTGTCCATCTAACCACAGAGCTTGTACACACAAACAGTTTAAGCCATAGCAGTGAGGATTTTGTTCTCCTTGTCCTCCCATTCACACATGCACACGTGCTTGAACTTCCAAGCGGCACGTAGAATAAGACAGCCAGTCGGGCATGTTCTATTTTGAGCTATTAGCAGACAGAAATTAATTTGTCACCTTCCATTAGAGGCCTGATTCTGGAGTTCTGTCTCCTCAATTATTTCCCCAACACACACATACGCACAGCAAAAGCCATTTGTCCCTACTATTTATATGGAAAATGTTTTGCTTGGATAGGTGTTTTTTTTTCTATGCTGTCATTGTATTCAGGTCCATATTTGCTCTTGACTGAACTCTGTGTCTGTGTGTTTGTGTAAGTGTGTATGTATGCGTTTCCAAAGCGAAATAAGGACTATTGTGCTTTTGGATGCAAAAATGTCTGTGTAGACACTTCAAAGCCAGCACACTCTCTCTAAGAATGACAGAAAAACAGAAAAGGTAGAGAATCTGTTCATTAGGATGCTAATGAGAGACAGAAAATACAGTGTTTTCTTCTTCTTTCTGGGTATTTTTGGCTATTGAGAAGCATCAAAATAATCTAAATATTTCCTTCTCTGTAAAAAGCTGTCAACAGTGGATTTTTTTGCCATGAAATATCATCTTCAATGTCATAGCACTGAATTATCATAAAACTATGACAATAAATGTTAAACAGGCTAAATTCTTCCCTTTTGTACCATTTTATTCTCTGAAGTCCATCTTTAATGCTAGTAACCAACATAATGACCATTTCCACTTTCTCTATACAGAAATATGTAAATACAAACATTTCAAGCCTCACGTCATTGCATTTCAAAATGCGTCAGAGGAAAGTTCATATCACGCAATGTATCAGTTTGAAGAGAATCTTGCTAAGCTAGTTAGTTAGTGTTATTAGGGCCCGAAGCCTAAAAAGGGCGAAGGCCCTATTGTTTTTCTTAGGATTATTCTAATTCTTATTCTTATTCTTATTTTTTGTCAAGGTTCTGGGGGCCCTTAACATGCTCAAAAACTCTTGGCACACACCTTGGAATCTGTGGCCATTAGGGCCGGGCAGAGACTGGTACACGGGCGTGGCAAGGGGACTCTACAGCGCCCCCTGAAATTTGGAGGGCCATATATCACACATACTTGCACTTACACATATGAAACTCGGTACACATATAGAACTCATCAAGCTGAACAACTTTCCCACTCTATGTCACTAGCTAATCCCAACAGGAAGTTGGTTATTCTGGGTTTTGTCAAAAACACATGCTCTGGAATTTGATATACTAGTTTAAACCGTTGTTTATAGCTAAAGGAACTGCCTGCACTCGAAAAGATGCTGGGCTATTTGTTTTTTTTCAAACCGTTGGATCATTTTATTGGGTTATTTTTAATATGTTTACCCAGGTGCTGGGCTATTTTTTTAATCCAAACACTGAGTTCAACTTTTTGGGTCATTTTATTTGGTTATTTTTGATATTTTTTTACCTAGTAGCTGGGTAGTTTTTCTGTAACTAGGTTGCTGGGTCATTTTTAACACTGGGTTATTTTTTTCTACCCAACCGCTGGGTTGAGCCTGTCTCTGACGAAATAATTCAGCTGCTGATTTACAGTCAATAAGACCGCAGGCTTTTTGAGTGCTCTACAGAAGAGAGTGGTTCTCAGAGCTGACAATTTGCACTTCTTCAGCGAAATAAAGGCTTGTATACATTTTATTTCATTTATAAAGTCTTTACTGTGCTGTAAATTGTATTATTTTATGCAAGACAACATAAGGATGAAATATCAGGTTGTTTCGCAGGATGGAAACTCCTTTTGCCTTGCATAAAATAAATGGATTTTATTCATTATTGTACTGAGTTTAATCTTAAAATAAGCTATCTAATGTCAGTACTGTTTGTTTACGGGCAGTTTTTGAAGTCAGTCATGGCATCTTTCAGCTATGAGTGAAACGTGAGGCCGTGGTCTGAATTTCGCAGTTAACCCGGTGAACAGCAGCCCTTCACCGACTCAGATTTCGGCGACACATCGGCATGAGAATTAAAACGGTTGAATACACTAAAATTTAAATTCTACTTTTAAATGTTACATTTTTTAAAATGCTTGTTAAATGAGTTGAAATGTATGTTATATTGTAAACTATGCTGTATTCACCCAAATAAATTCAGTTTGTCTTATATTTGTCTTATATTTTGTCCATGTGTTGTCCAAAATAAATGTTCATTTTTTTGATTATTGCTGTTGTCTCTAGTAATTCTGTGTGTGTTTTTATAAGTTCCAGTCCATTTTAAACCAGCAATATAATAATTTTTAAACAATAGTTGATTTAAATAAAACAACCCAGAATATTTGGTAAAAACATTTAACCTAAAATAACCCAACATGTGTTCTGTCCAATATTTACCCAGCGCTGGGTTGCCAAATAACCCAAGTTGGGTTGTTTTTAACCCTGCAGTTTTTAGAGTCTAGCTGTTAGCATTCCCATTCATCGTTTTGCTCATAAGCACTCGATATTTTAAAGTTATCGTAGTACCTTTAGGTAGCTTTCACAAGGCTACTTTGCTGAATACTAAATATATATATGTAAATATATGGGCCATATGTCAAAAAGCTATTATGACATAATCATGAATTTTTAACTCATTTGAAAAGTGTGATTGTGTCAAAATCTCTGAAAAATGATATTAGGCTGTTTTACAACATTTAGTCCAGTGAATGGAGATGAATGTGAAGCCATATTTTATTACCTTGGTTGTTTTACTATTACAACAGTTTGGAAATGAAATGTCTGGTGAGCCTACAGTAGATTTTGCTACTTAGTTTCTTTCAATGAGTAAAATGAGGTGACAATTTACATCGTGGGCGTACGTGCTTTGCCTGAGTGTCCGGTGTTAAAGGTCAGAAAGTGATTTCAATTTGCCAACAAGTTTTTTTGACAACCGTCAAATTCATCTCCACAAACGCATGCACACATGCATGACAATGATGGCGGAGGCCAGAGGCTCAACCCTAAGGGAGATTGCACATTTCTTTCACCAGTACCTCACAAACGAATGAGCGATTCTCTCTCTTCAGCTTGAAGGAAGCATTCCTCTGGGTATGAGGCTGTCAACCTGACACTCATGTCTGGACTAGTTCATCTGCTCTGTGTCTATATGTGTGTGTCGTGTGTCTGGGATGCACTAAAATAGCTCAAATCCTACTATACCCTGCTCTATTTTTGGGATCAACCACTTGGAATACATTTAAAACCTTGTGTGTGTATTTCAATATGCAACCATTCTAGGGACTATGTACCTATATGCTGTGTAAGTGTGTGTGTCTGTGTGTGTGAGAGAGAGGTTAATGGCTTAGTCGGTGACTGGTCAAACCCAATAGGGGTGTTTGACGATTGATGGACCTGTCTGGACAGCGTGTATGTGTGTGTGTAATTTCGAGGTAGCTGAGCTAGAGAGACCTCTTCCTCCATTGTCTTTCTTAACTGATGATGTTTTTGCACACACACACACACACACACACACACACACACACTCATTGTGACACTACATCCTCTTGACTTCCAGTTACATCTTATGTAACATGGGCACACACACTCTTACACAAACTCTGCTCCCCCATATATACACACCACCTAACTGCTGCAATTACTAAAATGAGTCGCAAATGCCACAGGTCATGACACTGCAACAGGAAGCTTCAATTAAAACTTATATTTTAATATTGGTTTAATATCAAACTTGAAATGTAGTTATGGGAATGAAAATTCATAACTCACCAGCATGTCATTCCAAATTAAATTATTTCCTCACACGGTTCTCGAGTCTCATTTTGAGCTTGCAGTCCAAACATGATGCGTCATGACTTTGAATGTCATTGGTGACGTGTCTAGTGACGACTGTAAATTATGTTATTATCGTAAAAATGAAAACATTTTAAAGTAAAAACAAATGGGGAAAGCTACAAATATTTATATCATTTTTAAGGCTATCACAAAAAAACAAAAACAAACAAACAAACAAAAAAAAACCCAGTACAAAATAAAACAAATTTCAAAATATGAATGCACAAAACCAAACCAAAACAAACAAACAAACATTTACTTTTAAAATGTTCATGCTTAATTTAATGTTACTTGTTTCTTTATAATTGTGAACTTTACTAGCAATAACTACTATTATTACTACAATTTCATTTAGTGTCATTTTAAATTTTAAAATATTATATATTATAAAACCTAAAACCTGTGCCATAAAAGTAATAAAAATGGAACATGACGGGTTTTTGGCCTGAACCATCAAAGCAAAAAAAAAAAAAAAAAAAACACAAAACAAAACAACACAAAACAAAAAACAAAACAAATTTAAACTTAAAATGTTCATGTTTAATTTAATGTTTCTTGTTTCTTCCAAAAACAAACAAATGACAAAACACAAAACAAAACAAAACAAAACAAAACAAATTTACAACTAAAATGTTTAACATATTACTTGTTTTCATAATTGTGAATTTTATTAGCAATTACTACTACTATTACTACAATGTTTTAGTGTTTAAATTTTAATATATTATATAAAACCTAAAACCTGGGCTACAGAAAAAATAAAAATGGAACATGACAGTGGGTAAATACAGACAAAATTTGACTACAAAAAACTACAAAGATGACAAAATATCAAAACAAAATAGAAAATCAAAGTAATGCAAAACAAATCAAATAAACAAAACAAAACAAAACAAACACTTAAAATGTTCAGGTTTATTCTGACATGTTATTTGTTTCTTCCAAAAACCTAACCCAACAAAACAAAACAAATTTAGACTTAAAAGTTTAATTTAATGTGTTACTTGTTTCTTCCAAAAACCAAACCAAATTTAAAAGTTAAAACCTGCACCACAGAAGAAATAAAAATGGAACATGACAGTGAGTAAATACTGACCAAATTTTCATTTTTGACTACAAAAATCTAAACAAAATAGAAAAACAAAGTAATGCAAAACAAAACAAACAATCAAAAACTAAAATAAACAAAACACATTTACACTTAAAATGTTTGTTTAATTTGACGTTACTTGTTTCTTCCAAAACACTAACCCAACAAAACAAAACGAAACCAAACAAAACCCAACAAAAAACAAAAAAAAAACAAACAAACAACAAATTTACACTTAAAAGTTTGTTTAATTTAATGTGTTACTTATTTCTTCCAAAAACCAAACCAAAACAAAACACAAAACAAAACTTTACACTTAAAATGCTTGTATAATTTAACGATGTCATAACTGTGAATTTTACTAGCAATCATTACTAATATTACTATTATTACTACAGTATTTTTGTGTTGTTTTAAATTTTTATAAATTATGTAATATAAAACTTAAAACCTGTGCCACATAATAAATAAAAATGGAACATGACAGTGAGTAAATACTGACCAAATTTTCATTTTTGCCTGAAAAACTGAAAAACACGACTACAAAAATCTAAACAAAATAGAAAAACAAAGTAATGCAAAACAAAACAAACAAACTAAACAAATTTACACATAATGCTCATGTTTAATTTATCATGTTACTTGTTTCTTCCAAAGACCAAACCAAACCAAAAACAAACAAACTAACAAAAAAGTACACATAAAATGCTTAAGTTTAATTTAACATGTAACTTCATAATTGTAAGTTTTACAGGTAATTATTACTATTGTTGTTTTAAATTTTTATATATTATATAATATAATACTTAAAAGCTGTGCCATGGAAGAAATAAAAATGGAACATGACGGTGAGTAAATACTGACTGAATTTTCATTTTTGCCTGAACCATCCCTTCAAATGTGAAATGATTGTAATATACGGTGCACATGCTTTGTGTTTGTCGTCTCTCATCTTCCTGTGAACCACCTAAGCCTTGCTTTCCTCCACAAATACACTCAAATCAAGTAAAATAGCAGTCTCTTTTCTTCTTTATGTCTGCGTGTATGTGACAGGCCACTCTGTGCTGTCTGACTTATTTAGCTATTAAGGTCTGAGTCACCGTACGCATACACTCGCACAAGTCACATCTCCAGTATCCTCCTCCCAGATCTCATAAATATTAATCCCCTGTGTGCTCATTAGCATGGCCACGCTGAGCTGCACTGCCATCTAGTGAGACACTTCCTCTCATGAATATTCAGAGCGAGGGGGGGCCCAGCGGTCGTTAGTGGAGAAAAATCGGAGACAATAACCCAATCAGGGATGAGGGACGGGACTTTGTGTGCGAATGTGTAATTAAGCAGAGCATTCAGACTCTTTCATGGTTTTTCTGATTAGAAGCTTTGGTTTATTCGAGAAAAGTGTCTGAACTGGGGTAGATGAACAACAAATGCAAATATTTTAGTGAAACGCACAAAAATACACAATGAATGAATGCAAATATGAGGCTGTGAGGGTATTAGTGCTGTGACGTAGCGTTTGTTTAAAAGTATTACGCGTTTTAGATGCCGGTATTAACGGCTTAAAATAGAAGGATGTTCTCGTTGTAGGTAGGATGTGGTGTTGTTGGCTTTCCAGTATTACGCTTGTAAATTTACATTGTGTTTGGGGGCTTCTACGCAACGTTCCACCGGCTGTTGGGGGCCACTAGCGTTTTTGTGTGCGTACGTAATGTTAGACAGCTGTTTCTCGATCCAGAACATCTGTGAGGTATTAGGATTGTGAGTAACAGTAGGGCAGCACTCCAAGGTCTCACGCCTCATATCACTCAGCCTACACCAGGCCTCACCGTGGAGCTCGTCCAGGTGCCTCCCCCTAAAGACGGAGATGGGGTGCTGTGGTGCAGCTCGTTCAGAGGGCTGCCTAACGAACCTTTCACAAGGCCTCACCTCGGGTGGCTCATTCAGATGACTAAAAATGCTCTTTAGTGGAAACAAACACTAGCTGGCTATTGTGAAATGTGGAATTGTTATTGTGAAATAACAATGGTTACGAAAAAAAGAGAAAGTCGAGAAACAGTCTGGCTCAGTAATTCATGTAACTGCATTCATTTGTGTATATATTTGCAGCTATATACAGTATGGATCAGTATTTACAATTAAATATTATGATTTGCAACTGTGTATTCAGAGTTTTAACTTATTATCAAGGTTTCTAACTATTTATTCGGTTTCACAAAAAATATTAACAATTTACAATTATATACTTAGCTTTAAAATGACCACATCAGTTAAGGCAGGGGTGTCAAACTCCGGTCCTGGTGGGCAGCAGCCCTGCAGAATTTAGATGCAACCCTAATTAAACACACCTGATCCAACTAATCACAGAACAAAACTCTGCAGGGCTACGGCCCTTCAGGAACTGAGTTTGACACCCCTGAGTTAAGGCTTAAATATATATTCAATATATATTCAGATTTGCACAACATATTAAGAGTTTTTAATTATATACTTGGATTTAAAACTATATATTCAGATTTACACAATATAGTCGGAATTTAAAACGGACATGCTCAAAAATTGCAGCTACATACATTCATACAATATTTACACAAATTTACAAGTTTTTATCTATATACTTGGATTTAAAAACCATATAATCACAATTTAAAGACTATATATCTACATTTATCCAGTATATTGCAAATTAATTAATTTAGTATATATTTAGATTTGCACAGTATATTAAGAATTTCTTACTATATGCTTGGAAAGAAAAAAAAAAAAAAAAAATATATATATATATATATATATATATATATAATCACAATTTAAAACTGTATATTTATATTTAAACAATACATTTAGAATTTCTAACTACATTTTTAGAATTTACAACTATATAATCATGTTATATATAGTTTTTAAATTATGATTATATAGTTTGCATATGTATATATACACAATCTATATAATCACAATTTAAAAAATGTATACCTACATTTATCCTCTATATTGCAAATTAATGACAACAATTAAAATTTTTACTATATGATGTACACAGATGTTTATATATATATATATATATATATATATATATATATATATATATATATATATATATTTGCAAATGATATACTCACAATTTAAAATATATTTATATGCTTGGATTTAAAAACTACACAATCACAATATAAAACTATACATTCATATTTACACAATACAATTTGAATTTCTAATGACATATTCAGAATTTACAACTCTATAATCATGTTGTATATAATCAAAACTATGTCTACATTTATTCTGTAAATTAATGACATATTTACACCATATTTTATACATTTTGTACTATATGCTTGGATATAAAAACTATATAATCACAATTTCAAATTATATATTCATATTTACACAATACATTTAGAATTTCAAACTACATACTCAGAATTTACAACTATATAATCATGTTGTATAAATGCAAATTGTTGTATATATGTATATTCATATTTACACATATTCATATTTAGAATTTACAACGATATGATCATATATACATACATGCAAACTATATAATCATTTAAAATTTTATTTTTAGATTTTATGCATTTCTTACTATCTGCTTACATTTAAAAAACATATAATCAAAATTTTAAACTATATGCTCATATTTACACAATACATTTAGAATTTTTAACTACATACTCGGAATTTACAACTATGTAATCAAGTTTTACAAGCGTATGTTTTTGGAACGGCAGCTATCACTCACAACTTCTACCACTTACAATTTTAAAAAAGAACAAATATCACCTTTATTACACAGATTTATTACATGTTCTATAATTAATCAAAGTAATAATTAATCAAAGTAACATCTTAAATTTACAACTACACTCTTAATAATAAAGGTGCTTCACGATGCCATAGAAGAACCTTTTTTGTCTAAACGGTTTCATAAGGAACCTTTAACATCTGAAGAACCTTTGTGTTTCACAAAAGTTTCTTTGTGGCGAAAGGAGGTTCTTCAGATTATAAAAAGGTAAGAAAAAGATGGTTCTTTGAAGAACCTTTGACTGAATGGTTCTTTGTGCAACCAAAAATGGTTCTTCTATGACATCGCTGTGAAGAACCTTTTAAAGCAACTTTATTTTTAAGGGTGTACATCATAAAAAATATTAAATTAATAATATTTATTACACAATGTTAAGATTTCTAAAATATATTTTGATTTAAAAATGGTATAATCAAGATTTAAAACTTTCTTCTCAGTTTCGCACAATGCGTTTAGCATTTATAACTATATACATAAAATTCACAACTATATTTAATCAAATTAAAAAACAACACACTGATAATGTTTCAGCAACATATTGCAGATGTACAAACCAAAACCACAAATTGCGTGTGCCAAATGAAAACGAGTCTGTGAGTAGTAGACGTAAAATCCATTCAATAAGTACTGTGTTAATTCCTAAGGTTTCTGGTCCGCTGGAATTTTTTTTGGAAAATGTGTTTTCAGTGTTTTGTCAGCTGAACGATCAATGCCAAGGTAAACAACGGAATGACATATTGAACGAACGCTACGTCTATCTATTTTCATTAAATATGGCATCTAGCCTGACTAAGGCCTATAGTCTACTCAGTACAATTGACTTTCTGTGATCTGCTCCAACGTGAACCTTTTAAAAAGGTTCTTACACGAAAGGTCTAATAATCAATCTACAGAAAAACAGAGGACAAAGGAGAAAAACAGGCCTATTCACATTCACAGAACACATCAATCCACACAAGGGACGAACCTGAATACTTGTAATAAACGGTGAAGGTTTACATTTGTGATACCCAGGGACTTTTTCATAATGTTTCTTCTCTCGCTCTTTTCCCTCCCTCTCTCAGAGTTGGATTATAAATAGTGTTGATTGACAGGTCTGGTTGGATGGTAATTAGAACGGTTGCTGGGGTGAAGGGGGCGGGTCAGTCTCCGTGGTGATAATGAGGCCGGGTCCCACACGGCCGCCATGACGGTTCGGCAACCGCTCTCTTGCGCTGCCATCCCGGCTCCCATAATTATCGGTTGTTTTCTCTATGAGAACATAATCGCCACGGAGAGATGCAATTAGCTGACAACCGATTCCGCCCCCGCCCCCCCTTTCCTCCCGGCCCCCCCGCTGCTGTTAAGACCCCCGGTACCGGAAAAAAGGGAGCGAAAAAGAAAGAAATGGTTTTGATGCAGCTAGCTAAGAGGCAGTCAGTCATTCAGCATGAGGGAATCAGTGATTGCACACAGGAGCTAATTACACAGTCACACGTTCTTTTATGCCACCCTTTCTTTCACTTCCTTTTCTTTTTGTTATGCCATGGATGTTGAAAGAAGAAGATAAAAAGAGAGATTAGAGTATCTCTGCATCTAAGTTGACAACTGTATTTCGGATGGTAGCCCACAGGAAAGGAAAAGCACATAGGAGATCTCTTTAACCCTCTTGTTCTTCTGTTCAGAGACACAAAGGCCCCAGACATACTTAACTTTTCAGGTTGTAACTTTTTCGAATCTTATGAGATTTGATTATAAAGAGAATTCAATTCTTTATATTCTTTAGTCAACATTCAGATTTATTCAATAAATAACATGCTTCAAATATAGGCACATATAAAACACTTTTTTATTTTATCTATAATTAAATTTTATTTTATTTTATTTTATTTTATTTTATTTTATTTTATTTTATTTTTCTACAGTGGGTTTCAACAGTAACTAAATGTAATGGTAAATATATTAATATTTTATACTGTAATGATACATATTGTAATTGTAGATATTTACATATTATAATAACTTTATATCCTTTACTCAATATTCAGCTTTATTTAACAAATAACAGGCTTACTATAAAAAAATTACAATTGCTTGGGGTCTCAGAGACTCCAAATATAAATATTTGGCTATATTTTATTTTATTATTTTATTATTTGCAATATCTTCACATAATATTAAATAAGTTAATATTAATAATTAGCACAATCATGCTCATTATTTAATATAACAATTCATTTTATAATAACTTTAAATTCAACAAATAACATGCTTCAAATGCCTTCCATAAAAATTACACATTTTTGTCACAGTCTCAGATTTTATTTTATTTTATTTTATTTATTTATTTATTTTTTTTTTTATATCTTAATATAATATTAAATAAATTAATATTAATAATTAGCACGGCCATGTTCATTATTTAATTTAACAACACATTTTATAATAACTCAAAATTCAACAAATAACATGCTTCAAATGCCTTCCATAAAAAAAAATAAAATAAATAAAAAATAAAAATTATTTTGGGTCTCAGATTTTTTTTTTATTTTATTTTATTTTATTTATAATACAAATTCAAAATAATTCAAATTCAAAAGAAAATTAAGAGAATCTATACTTCAAAATACTATTGTTATTTTTTAGAAATATTAAATATTTTTTAGATATTAAATGGAGAACAAATGAAGACTTCTACCTCAAGTCTCCTGAGACTAGTATTGCACCGCGCCATGGGAATTTAAGTCATTGTCTTTCTTTTCAGCACAAATACGCCTCCTTTATATGTAAATTAGGCTTATTATAGATTGCACCTTGTTCTCAAAGTCTGCACAGTAAAATTTTCCTCAGGGATATATTTTTCCCCTTAGGCCTGAAACATACTTTACACACGTACATGAACACAATCGTTTTTAGTTTTCGACTGAATGTGTCAGAGTGTTATTCATAACCTGCATTCTCAGCATTACCACAAGGAGTGCTAGAGCTCTGATTAGCATATATATATATGCATCTACTGTAAGTTTGCCATTTCAGGTCAACTGCTGTCTGACATTCTGAGGCATTACTACATTAAGTATTACGCATTCTCCCAAGCCTTCGCATCTCCATTATCATAAAGCATTTTTATGACTGTGAATTTACACACAAACAAAAATATTTTCCCCTAATAATTTTTGCTAATATACCAATACCAAATCCCCTTTCCTCTCATTTCCTCAGCTCTGTATCTCTAGTTCATTTCCTCTCGCTCCTGAGGTGTTTTGTTATTCTTGTGAATTTCACTGTTCCTTTGCACTTCATCTGCATATAAAGTCACACTAAAATTGCTGCGAACACACACACAACTTTTGGTGCACAGATGAACGCTGAGGTAATTCTGGGTGTGGTGCACAAGAGAAAAGTTGGGGGATTCGATTAACAATATTTGGCAAATTAAACCCATATGCGCACTTGAGGAACACATGATGCCAATTACATCATTGTGTAGCTGGAAAACACAGATCTTGATGGTGAAATAGTCCATGTTCACAATTTTCTAGGAGTCAAGGGCCAATAACAGCATATTTAATTTTGACAATGATATGAGGGCTATACTTACAGTTAAAGAGATAGTCCACCCAAAAATGAAAATTTCTGTTATTATTAATCAACCTTAAGCTGTTTCAAAGCTTTATGAGCTTCTTTCAGATGTTAGACACAAAAGAACAACACGAGGGTGTGTAAAAGATGAGCGAATGCTCATTTCTGGGTGAAATATCCCTTTAACTTTTAGTCAGTTGTTGACTTTTGAGAAAAATGTCCTTTAAAATTTAGTATTTTGTCATGTCATATTCATTCATTTTACTGTAACGTCCACAGCATTTTCCCAGAGTGACATATTTTTTCCTTTTTTGCGAGTGCCCTTGAAAACTCGCAGGCTGTCTGTCAATCAGCCGTTAGCCGGCGGTAACCCACAGTGCATCGCTGTAACGACAGAGAGGGTGGCGAACTCCGGCAGTGGCTTTGAGTTTGTGTGTGCCGCCCTGAGGAAGAAAGCTCCTCTCCAGATGAGACGTGACAATTTATTCTTAACAGAATTCCCGATGAAAAATAGGTGTAGCTATTTCAGGATCAGCAGTTTATCAAAAAACTCTCAGCCGCTCTCTCTCACTCTTTCGATGTGTCGTCTCATAGCCGTGGGGCTGGGTTTAATGGCCCTCAGTCACAGATCTTTACCAGCTTCAACTCTGCACCCTTGACTCTATGAGAACACCTTTTTCTCTTTTATTTCTCTTCCCTGTCATCTCGCTCTCCTCTCATAATCAAAAATTCAGAAAAGGCTATGTTAAAATCAGCAAAATCTGAGCTTGCTCTTTCTTCTTTCCAAAAATCCCATCATCCCCTGCTGCTGCCGTCCTTATATTGGACGCTGACTTAGAGATGTCAGACATAACAGACATATCAGGCTTTGGACTGTACTTTATATCCCTATTATTACAAATAAAACCAAAAAAACATTGTTACTATAGTTAAACCATGGTAACCACAAATGAACATAGTTTAATCATCCCTGGTGAAAAAAACAGCATATGCTGGTAGGTATGTTTTGATGCTGGTTTAAGCTGGTCCTTTGCTGGTTTATGCTGGTCATGTTGCTGGTCAAGGACCAGCATAAACCAGCAAAGGACCAGCATAAACCAGCTAAAGACCAGCATAAACCAGCTAAAGACCAGCATAAACCAGCTAAGGACCAGCTTAAACTAGCATCAAAACATACCTACCAGCATATGCTGGTTTTTTCACCAGGGATGGTATTTGTAGTAAAACCATGGTTATATACAAATAAATACGACAAAAAACATGGTTACCACACTTTTACTACAATAAAACCATGGTTAATTTTCATAAGGGATGCTTGAACTTTGGAACTGCATAAATTGATTCAGAATGGTCTACATATGCAGTTCTATACAAAAAGAGTACCTCAGAAACTCAGGTCATTATTAATTACCACAGAGTTTGACGTTAGCATGTTGCTAAGCTAAAAACAATAAAACTTCATAGAACAACAAACAAAATGGGCTTTTTAGTAAGATTAACCTAATGTAACCTACTGTATTTTGGAATTGTACACAATATGAATAGATTTATCGTCAACGATTCTCTCAATCCATCCGCCATTTTGGATTAAACAGCTGCATCCTACCTAAAATGGATCCTCATAATGACTGAATTCAAGCAGTCTAGGTAGGCAGCAATAAAATACACAGAAGTCTTGACAAGAGATTTGATTTCAACAGAGTTATAAAAATTAACCATGGTTTTTACCTCAAATAAAACCAAAAAACCATGGTTACTATAGTAAAACTATGGTATCCACAAATTAATCATGGTTTTGCTACATTAACGATAGTTTAACCATGGCATTTGTAGTAAAACTGTGGTTATACAAATGGTAATTAATACAACAAAAACATGGTTACTACACTTTTACTACAATAAAACCATGGTTAATTTTCATAAGGGATGCCTTTGGAACTGCACAAATTATTGATTTAGAATGGTCTACATATGCAGTTCTATACAAAAAGAGCACCTCAGAAACTCAGGTCTTTATTAATTACCACAGAGCTTGACGTTAGCATGTTGCTAAGCTAAAAACAAAACCTTATTAAGCATAAATCTTCATAGAACAAACAAAATGGGCTTTTTTAGTAAGATTAACCTACTGTAAGCTACTATATTTTGGAATTGTACACAATATGAACAGATTTATCGTCAACGATTCTCTCAATTGATGCGCCATTTTGGATTCAACAGCAGTATCCTACCTAAAATGGATCCTCATAATGACCGAATACAAGCAGTCTAGGTAGGCAGCAATAAAACGTACAAGAGTCTTGACAGGAGATTCGATTTCAATTGAGTTATGAAAATTAACTATGGTTTTACTACAAATAAAACTAAAAAAACATGGTTGCTATAGTTAAACCATGGTAACCACAAATAAACCATGGTTTTGCTACATTAACCATAGTTTAACCATGGTATTTGTAGTAAAACTGTGGTTATATACAAATCAATACAACAAAAACATGGTTACTACAATTTTACTACAATAAAACCATGGTTCCTTTCATAAGGGATGCTGTTTGAGCTTTGGTATCGCACAAATTATTGTTTTAAAATGGTCTGTACAATTGTACAAGGCAGTCCTATACAAAAAAAGCACTGCGGAAACTTCTTAATTACCACAGAGTTTGACGTTAGGATGTTGCTAAGCTAAAAACAAAACTGTATTAAGCATAAATCTTCATGGAAGAACAAACAAAGTGGTCTTTTTAGTCAGATTTACCTTTTGTAAGATTTTGGAATTGTACACAATGTTACCGTCAACAGTTATCTTAATCCATCCACCATTTTGGATTAAACAGCTGCATCCTACCTAAAATGGATCCTCATAATGACTGAATTCAAGCAGTCTAGGTAGGCAGCAATAAAATACACAGAAGTCTTGACAAGAGATTTGATTTCAACAGAGTTACAAAAATTAACCATGGTTTTTACCTCAAATAAAACCAAAAAACCATGGTTACTATAGTAAAACTATGGTAACCATAAATTAATCATGGTTTTGCTACATTAATGATAGTTTAACCATGGCATTTGTAGTAAAACTGTGGTTATACAAATGGTAAGTAATACACGAAAGCCATGGTTACTATACTTTTACTACAATAAAGCCATGGTTAATTTTTAAAGGTTTGTGTTAGCATGTTGCTAAGCTAACAGCATTATACACAAATAAAGATAACATACATGAATATTGGGGAAAATAGCACATTCATAATTAGATTTAACATTACAGATGCTATCTCACTATGGAACATGAAAATTAACCATGGTTTTACTATAGTAAAAGTGTAGTAACCATGTTTTTTTGGCGTATTGTTTACCATTTATATAAACAGTTTTACTACAAATACCTTGGTAAACTATGGCTAGTGTAACAAAACCATGGTTGATGTGTGGTTACCACAGTTTAACTATAGTAACTATGTTTTTTTTTTAGTTTAATTTGTAGTAAAACCATGGTTAATTTTCGTAAGGGACGTCCCTCAGCTTATTTATTTATTTATTAAGTGTACTGCAGTGCATTCTGGGATGGCATACCAATTGCCAACCTCTTGGAATGGAACTTGGAAGTAAACCTAAGGTTTAGCTCACTAAGTTTTTATATCAGACCATCTGCTATTATATAGGGAGGTTATATTAAACATTATTGAGATGATACATGGACAAAGCTATGAAGCTTTATAATATCTGAGTGTTGTGTGTCTGTCAGGTACACAATCTAGCATACATCTCAAGGTCTCAGTTTATAGAGCTTTATGTGTGTGAAACAGAAAAATCATCACACCAGTATAGCAGTTAACACACTACTGAACAGCCAGAACTCAGTAGAAATGATTAACAAAGAAAGAAAGAGAGTGAGACACAGTCTTACCTCTGTATAGTTCCAGTCAGATCACTTGCGTCCTGCCTGTGAGAGAAAAAGAGAAAATGAATTCATTAGCTCAGTGAAAGTCATATACACAACCAGAAAGTATTATGCGATTACATTTACATTTATGCATTCGACAGTCCAAATTGACTAATTGCATTCAAGACATAAATTTCTTTTTGATTCTTTCAACACTTCCCTGCGAACTGAACTGTTGCACACACACACCCCAACAAATAAATAAATAAATGAGTCTAAACAATAAATGGACAAGTGTAGCTATTTATTATTATATTTAAAATACATTTTTAAATTAAAAGAACAGTAAGTCAATTTTAATAATTATGATTTTTAAACAAATTCATTCTGTGTCCATATTATTTACAGGCATGATACAACGAAAATATTGACATTCCATCTATCCGCACATTTTTAATTTTGATCAAATATGCCCAGGTGCATGTGTGTGTATGTGCTTGTACATCTTTTTGGTTTGTGATAATACAGCTATAATGAGATGAGTGTGTGTGTGTGTGTGTGATAGTACTCAAGTGTATGTGTTTATTTCTGCAGGGAGTTCTCATGCATGCTTTTAGCTGCAGGTGCATTCAACGTCTGTAAGATAACATTTACTTCACTGCTGTCTACATTACACACACACACACACACACACACACACACATTTTCTCTCACTCCAATCATCCACACCCTCTCTCTCTTTCCCATCCCTCCATTCTCCTGTCATTTCGTTCGGCTTTTGGGAAAACATGAGTGTTGAATGTACGAAGCGAGGGGCGCCTGTATTAACGTCTCTCGCTCTCTCTCTCTCTCTGAGGAGAACCAGACGGACATATGGAGCGTCACAAGCCACTGAGCCCAAGAGAAGTGGAGATGAAAAAATGGACAGAAAGAGAGAGAGAGAGAGAGAGAGAGAGAGAGAGAGAGAGAGAGGAGGAATGGTACATTGTGAGCACCTCTTTCAGCCTCCTCTTGACATATTTCACCAAGAAAACTCAAATTCATCCCCGGTGACAATTACAAATGGCTAATACAGCACTTCATTAGCAACCGGTTCCTGTATGAATCATAATTTGCACATTACACCGACGGAGGCAAATGGTTTTGCGCTGTAAACGATTAAAGTGTAATACTGAAGAGAAAATATCCACAAAATATAAGAAGTGGATTCAAATGGGTAATACTTACGAACATCACATAACATCATTCATCCAAAATACAGTTTTATTTTGCTTTTGATTTTATGGTAAAATATGAGAATCGTCCACGTATGCGTGCGTTTGCGGTAACGTGCATCCCCTTCTGTTTTTGGGAATAAATCAACTGAAATAAAAACCAGCAATCACTTTGTGCGACCTTTCCAATTGCCTTTTTGCAGGAAAAACACCCTGAAAAAACATCCAGTACCATTTCAAAAACTGGCGTGAAAAGGCGGAATGCTGTATTCAAAGAGCAAATCAATTGCGGCCAATTCACCGCGGCTAATTTTGGCCCTCATTCAACATGGCACCCGAGCTCAGGTAATCAAAATGAACTCCCCGCTCTTGTTAGCACCAAACAGCCCACTCCAAATTGTTTTCTTTTCTTTTTTTGTCCTTTTTTTTCTTCTCATCCCTCCGTCCCACAACCGCGGAGCTCCTGCTGTGCGTATATGTGTGTGTGTGTGTGTGTGTGTGTGTGAAGAAAGAGACTGTGCTTCCCACGGCATGTTAATAAATTGGTCCCCTGTGGACAATGGGGTGGAGGTGTGCGGTCATGATTCTGAAAGCTTCCGGTGAAACGGCCGCTGTTTGATAACAGCTGCCGTCAGCGCTGTCGAATAACAGGACGCCAGCTATGCACTTATTAATGGTGAATTATTCCTTTATTCCGGCCCAAATGAGAGGGATGCAGAGGGATAGCATATGCCGGCTCTGGTGATCAGAGCAAAGGTGGGCTGGAGGTTACTTTCCATTTCAAAGAGCCACGCAGCGAGAGGTCTGTCCGCGCTTTCTGCCGTATATACTTTCGCATTGAGTCTGACTGGGATGAATTATGCAAGGCCTTAACCCAGATGTGTTTGCACACACAAACATCTTTCTTTCTGTCTTATACACATAAACTGAGGTGAAATTGAGGTTAAGAAATTGGGGTTAAGAAACCACAGATAATATATTTGAAAGCTCCTGTTCCACTCTGAACTGACATTTGCTTTCATTATTGTATTTTTGGGGCCTTTCTGCCCTGTATAAATTTACAGCACTGGAATCAGAGCATGTTGCAGGCTGGGCACGAACCTGCATTACCCACCAGAGCACCAAGGCGGAACATATTACAAGAATGTGTCATAAAACGTAATCTAAAAGACATGGGGAGGTCCAAGCGGAACTACTTAGCCAATAAAATAAATAAACAAACTTGGTATCTATTTGGCATTGCAAAATACGTGTCTGAAAACACTTTGCTCCTTTAATATGGCACCGGATTCCAACAGAAAATTACCTTATTAAAAAAAATGGAGGGTGGTAGATGGAAATGAAACATCTCCTTTCCTTCTCTGCCTCTATCTATCATTCTTTCTTTCTAACTGTGCGGTTTCCATCTCCTCTCATCTGTAATCATTATCTCTTTTTCTCCAACAGCCCACCATCTGTGTGCCGGCGTCTCTTTTACTCATTCTGCGCTTTACTTCTCCGTCTATCTATCTGTCTCTCACACAAACATACGCACATCCTCTCTCTTATCAAGGCTCTTGTGCAACAGAGTGTGTTTTGCAGTATGTGTTTTGCTTGCTTGAGAAATTCATCATGTTTTTTTGAGTGATAATTCACTAGTTTAGACAGGTGGAGTGTTTTAAAATACTCCTGACTAGACTACAGCTGACAGCAGTCACTGAACTTGTTTCTTCCTGGAATAAGAGGGTGTTTTTCTGATTATTTGCCTTTTCAAATTTCAATGTTTTTTCCTAACACAGTGTGCTAAACATCAAAATTAGAAAACAACCTATAATTTTCTCAATTTCAAGGTCACTGCTTAGTCCTATTTGAAGTTCGTTTTCATAAATTGTATTCTGAAGCACAGTAGAAAAACTTCAAATTGAGGTATTTGAAAAAGAACTCTGATTAAAATTGGAGAACACTTACTGATACTTCCAAGTTATCGGTGTTAATTTGGCACCTGGTGCTAACTTATTTAATTATATGTAACAAACCCTATTTAACTGGCAGCATTCCTTCAATTTTCACTGAGCCTGTTAAATGTCGGGCTGCTCTAGGGTGACAGGAAGTTGTCTAGATGAAGGCCAAGGGATGACTCTTTCAGCTACTGCAAGAGAAGCTGGTCATTCCAAGTCTATGATTTCTTGAATATTGCAGCTAAACAATGACACTTGTCATCCAAGATGGTCATGTCTTTCTTACTTCAGTCGTAAAGAAATTATGTTTTTAGGATTTCTCTCCATATAATGGACTTCTATGGTGCCCCCGAGTTTGAACTTCCAAAATGCAGTTTAAATGTAGCTTCAAAGGGCTCTAAAGGACCCCAGCCAAGGAAAAAGGGTCTTATCTAGCAAAGCGATCGGTTATTTTCTAGGAAAAAATATAAATTATACACTTTTTAACCTCAAACACTCGTCTTGTCTAGCTCTGCATGAACTCTGTGTATTCCGGACATGACAGTTAGGGTATGTCGAAAAACTCATTTTCTCATTTCATTTTCTCCTCCAACTTCAAAATCGTCCTACATCACAGAGTTCACACAGAGCTAGATGAGCGTCTGAGGTTAAAAAGTATATAAATTGTACATTTTTTAGAAAATAACCAATTGTTTTGCTAGATAAGTCCCTTGTTTCTCGGCTGGGATCGTTTAGAGCCCTTTGAACCTGCACTTAAGCTGCCTTTTGGAAGTTCAGACTCAGGGCAGCATAGAAGTCCATTATATGCAGAGAAATCCTGAAATGTTTTCCTCAAAAAACAATTTCTTTATGGCTGAAGACAGAAAGAAAGACATGATCATCTTGGATAACAAGGGGGTGAAAATGCACTAAAAGACAGGATAATACAGATAATCTCAATGGGGAATGGGTTCAACACTGCAGCTGGAATTGCTTGCCAGTTCAGTGCTGAACAGGATAAGGATCTGTCTCGGCATGTTTAAGAGAAGTCGGACTGAATGCACACTCTGCAGTGACCAAACTTTTCATCAGTGGTTACTGTTCTCTAATTTTTTTTTTTAAATGCCTTGAATATTAGGTCAAACATATTAGTAGAACAGTGGTAAACCTATAGCTAATATTCCGTCAAATTTTGAGCGATGATCTCCACTGTATGTACAGTTTTGGACGATGTGAGTGGGGCTACGTAGCATAATGCAAGAAAAAAAGTCACCCTGAATGACAAAATGTCCTGCAACCTCTTGCGAATTCATATTTATGAGTAACACCATGTCTAGGGTACACCACGTCAAAATGAATGTTCCAAATCCATTTGTACTGTTGGCGAAAGTAGCACAAGTGCACGGAGTATATCAGGAATACAATGGGGCATTAGTTTACTGTTGGTGTCTTGTAGCATTGCATCCAGTGTAGACTCTATTTTTGACTAGAATGGGTTCTCAATTGTGTCGCACCACTTGCGTCCATATGGAGCAAGTGACTTGCGTCCATATGGAGCAAGTGACTGCGTTAAGTTTTCACGTCATTAACAAAATACAGTTACACCCCATTAGAATATGAATGTTTATTATACAATTATTGGACATATTAAATTATTTTGGACCAGTGAGATTTCTAAGTGGTAGGCTGAACTTGCATGATACAGTGAAAACAGAAACTAATAATTATTATTTTTTTGAACCAGCCATAACATGACACCTTGCAGTGTTGTTTCATTTGTGAATGAATCAGCATTTTTTTGAACAAATCTATAACATGAACAAAACAATCTTGTTCACTTCTATTGACTTACCAATTTTTTCGTTCACTGAGGTCTGCAAAGACCATTTAACAGCAGAGTAAAGGCACATTTCATTGGACCTACTGAATGGATGTTTTCACTTCACTTTGAGTGGCTCTGAACATTGTGAAATAACAGAAATGAAGGACCAAGCTTTATGGCTAGTGGACAAATTGAAAAATCTGGGACAGATGTTCCCAATCCTGGTCCTGGAGAACCCCCTACACTGAATGCTTTTGATGTCTCTCTTATGTTTGAGGTCTGGAGTCTTTACTATTGAGCTGATGAGTTGAATCAGGTGTGTTTGATTAGGGAGACATCGAAAATGTGCAGTGTTGGAGGTTCTCCAGGACAAGGACTGGGAACCACTGAACCAAATGAACAAAGAATTTCATATTGGAACAAACTGAACAAACCTGGACATCTTGTTGGTGAACTTGAAAACTGCTTAAACACTCTTTTGGGGTCTTTAAAGTGTATGTTTTGTGGTCAGTCGAGCCTCAGGTTGCTATGTCTTTCCGATTTGAGTTAGGTAGACCGAAGCTGATACTCTTTCTGGGTGACTGGCACTCAAGAGAAACTCATTTAACCTCTTGGGAGGAAGGAAGTCACTGACCCACGACTTCACCCTCATCTCTTCTGACAGGATTTAAACTCTGTCTCTCCCAATAAGTTCTCCCAATATTTCATCCTCAAAACACAAGACGACGTTGCATATATTCAAACGAGATCTTTTACCCTCACACCCTCACTGTTGGAATGAGTGCAGAACCATTTTTTTCCAGCTCAGAATCGCTTGCTGGAAACGATTGGAACGGGTCTAGTTTGGGTGGTGAAAAGGGAAATTTACACATGATAACCGTAAAAAAGACAAAAGAAATCTACAATATCATCACCCACTCTGGAGGTTTTGGTGTAATATGATGACTGCTTTGTTGTTCTGATTATGCAGACATTTCAGACAGCACCGTCCATCACTGCCAAGAGTCTAAACCCCTTTCCTTTTCCCATGCCTTACTCATTTTATTTGTTTGTCTGAAAGTGTACAACAAAAAAACAAGAAAGAGGACAGACAACAAACTTGTCTAGGAAGTTCAATGCTAGGCTTCATTTGACAAGAATTGCTCAAAGGGTGAATTTACTGTTCTAAGCCTAGACCCTATCAATCCTACACACATCGGAGTTATACAGCGGGTTACATAACCTTAAGCAACAGATTAGACAACACCATTCATCAATCATCCGCACCCTCCCTTTCTCATAAGCTCCATTACCCACAAGCCCTCACAGATCTCGGTTTATGAGGCATTATGAGCTATTAAAGTCTGTTGCTAAAAATCCATAAACATAAACGCAGTATGTGTACCACTTAAAAATGAAGCCGTACACCTTATAAAGAACTGCAAGAGGAAGAACAGACGCTTACACAGTGTGGCTATAGAACAGTCGTCTCAGCTGGTTTATGAGACTGGCATACATAAAGTCAAACTGTCCCAGGACACATGGCTAATGAGAAACTGGCTACAATATCAATTCATCTCTCCAGAGAGAGATAGAGATAGAGACAGACCCACACACCAACCTAATTATGATTATGACATTTAAATTAAAGGTGCTTGCTCATGCCAAAGACGTTGTCATAATGCTATGTGTATTGTAGGTGGTTGCCAGGGTGTTGCTATTTGGTTGCTACAGGGTGTAGTTGTCCGGGTGTTATGAATGGTTCTCTAGCAGTTCTTAGTCAGTTCGAATAGTATTTGGCTGGTTGCTACGATGTTTTTGAGGTAGTTGTTTGGATGTTCTGTCATTTCCCAAAAGCATTGTTAACTAACTATAGTACCTTTTCATAGTTCCTAGAACCATTGGCGGATGAATGTGCTTTTTGGCCTGTTCGCACTGCAGGAACTAGAAACGGTTTTGGAGGAACTACATCAGATCCTAATTCAGAATAGGGTCTAAAACAGTTCTATAGGAACTACCAGTGACATAAGTGTACGCTGATTGGCCAAACGCATACGAAACACTGGCTACACACTTAAAAAGTCCTGGAGTTTAGCTCCAACTTGCCTCAACATACCTGCCAGGAAGTTTCTAGTATGCATTGTAAGAGCTTGATTAGCTGGTTCAGGTGTGTTTAATTGGGGTTGGAGCTAAATGCTGTAGGACACCGACCCTCTAGGACTGAGTTTGGGCACCCTTGATGTAAATCGCGTGTTAGCATTCCACCTCCGTTATCACAAAACCCATAACACACAACAAAAATAGCTCCGATCACGCCGTCCTCCATTCACCGATTGTTGACGTTTGTAAATGCTGCGCATAAAGACGTCGTCGTCATTGAGTTCTTTCAGAGTTCTTGCTGCCAGTGCGAATGCAACCAGGAAAATGTCCTGAGGGAAAAATCTGGGAAACCCTTCTGGCTAGTTTCTAGAACTAAATAGTGTGAAAGCTCCTTAAGGTCGCAAGCTTCACCGAACTCTATTGGCAATGACGGACTTTGCGACCATAGTTGCTTTTGGGAAACACACTCCTGGGTAGTTGTCCAGATGTTCTGAGTGGGATTTAGTTGCTAAGGTGCTTCTAAGTGGTTGCTGGGCTGTTTTGCGTGTGTTTTAGAGTGCTGCTAAGTGGTTTATGGGGTTCTAAGTGGTTGCTAGAGCATTCCTTCGTGGTTACTAAGGTGTTTTAGCACATTGCTAAGCAGTTGCTGACTTTGTCTGGCTGTAGTATTCTTGCTAGGGTGACTGCTTGAGTGTTCTAAGTAGTGACTGTGGTTGCTACCATGTTTTTAGGTAGTTACTAAACTATTCTACTCTCTAGAGCAGGGATAGGCAACGTCGGTCCTCGAGTGTCGCTGTCCTGCAGAGTTTAGCTCCAACCCCAATCAAACACACCTGAACAAGCTAATAAAGGTCTTCAGGATTACTTGGGCTACAGGCAGGTGAGGTTTTTTTTTAGGGTTGGAGCTAAACTCAGCTGGACATTAGTACTCCAGGATCGACGTTGCCTAACCCTGCTCTAGAGAATTGCGAAAGTGTTTTATAGCGTTGTTTTGGCTGTTCCGGGTAGTTGTCAGGGTGTCCCGAGTAGTTTTTAAGGCACTGGTTGCTAGTATGCTTTTGTATTCTTAGAGTTTTAAGGCACTGGTTGCTAGTATGATCTAAGTATTCCTAGAGTGTTTCTACATGGTTTTCTACTATATATTTCAGTAAGAGACATCATTTATGTTATATTAAGCTACTGTATCCAAATCTTAATACCTGGGGTTCCCTTTAAAGTAGTTACTCTGTTTTTTGTAAATTAATATGTAGCTTCTAAGTGGTTGCTAGAGTGTTCTGACACTGTGTTTATACACGTTAAAATCAGTATTACAAATTCATTTTGTCCTGTTGGTGGAAGTAGCACAACTGCATGGAGTGGGGAACAGGGAATCAGTTTACTGTCAATTCAGCTGATTGCTTGGGTAATTGTAGTTGGTTTCTTGGGTGTTCAGAATAGTTGCTCAAGTGTTCTGGATGATGGTTGTTAATTGATTATTTACTAGACCATGTCAAAAGAGCCAATTCTAAAGTTTCTATATCTGCATCTCCACTGCGTGGTACGACTCGGCTCAGCTTTACTTTAGCTAGGTTTGCTTTTCCACTGCAATTTAGTACCGCTTAAAACCGGGTGGGATATAGACTGATTGCTATAGTTGTGCTGCCACCTTGTCAACTGACCACGATACAGCCATTTCTTTTTTAAAGTTTAAAGCAAGTTGTTTAAGTTGTGAAAACAAATAATACTGTGATGGCTGTTGCTGTTGCTGTTGCTGACTTTAAATCTAGTGGGTTTGTTGTCTCATTGCAAATCCAATGACGCTGATAGTGACAATTTTCTGTGACCAATCGGTGATTTCCAGTATTTACACATCACATTTTGGTATCGTATGGCTCGCTTGGTGGAAACCCCCCCAAAAGGGAGCTGTACCAAGCCATACTAAGTCATACCATGCAGTGAAAAAGCACCATATGATTTTCTGGTCCTATGTAAGTCTTTAGGAATTTTTGTCTGTTTCACTTGCCAAATGTAAATGGGGTTGCTATGAAAATTATACCACACCTCTCTAAAATCTGCATGACTTAAGGTATCATTCATGTCTATGTTGCAAATGCTGTGTCCAAGTTCTAAAGAAAATTAGGGCTCAGAGCTTATTCAAGAAGTGTACACAGGACGCATTCTTACACTCAAAGCAGCTAGACACAACACAGCACAGTGGGAAAGAATGCAGGGGTCTCGACATGAAAGTTGACAGGGCATCTTAACACAACAGTAGTCATGGTGCAAAACACAGTGTGGCACATCACAAGGTTCCGAGACGTCTGTCTAGTGCATGTTTACTCAGATCAACAATTAAAAAACAGAACAGAAGGACCACAAGAACCCATCCTGAGTGAAAGGGCTCTAACAGTGCCCTGGATGCTTGGAAATGGGTTCGCCATACAGTGCAGCACTGTGTGTGTGTGTCTGAATGTATTGCTTGGTAGACAGATGTGCCCCAGCAGCTGTTCTAGATGCTCTGGCACACACACACTCACACACACTCACACACACTCACACACACACGGCAGTGTATCACCTGATGGCAGAAAGCTGGTATGGCGCCAAACACCACTCCTGCCAAAAAGTGTCTCCGCCAAATAATGACCCGGCAGAATAACATACCAATTCTTATGCTGCTACGGAAAAACACACAAAACATATGTACGCACCCACCATATGTGATACATTTTGTTTTGACCTCTTTGTTCTGACTATCAATGACAGTGAGTTGAGCAGCCTCGAGCATCTGCCCTAGATGAAGTGTGTGTGTGTAGTTATAAAGAAGCTGAGCCTTTGGGAGCTGCCGTTAACATCGCACAGTTTGAGCACTACATTAACTGTCCTAGTTCTTCTTTAATGTATGCACTAGCCACCGACAGAGCAATGCTAATATCCAATACTTAATAACTCGCTAAATCTGATTACTCGAAGCTAGCACTTTCATAGCTCAAGAGATTTCATGGAGCCCTCAGTTATGTTCAATTAAGTATAAACTTAGCGTCTCATAAAATTCCTCAGGACCAGTGTTGTTATAGTTAAACTAGTCAAAACAGTTTTTGTTAAATGAAATAAAGCAAATACAAAATGACAGAAATATCAAATGAAAAGCATAAACTTTAACATTACTTTACAATCACTAATTTAACGATTTACTGTTGTAGGCTGGATTTATGGAAGTAACATCTTAACATGGGATGTGCGCGAGGCCTATATTTAAGGCCCAATGTGGGACCCTGTTTCTAGATATATATATATATTTTTCTCCAATAAACATTTGAAGCAAAAGTCTCCATTTGCTCCCACTGCTGCCTAGGAGAATCAAATGAGATATTAAAGACATCTAATTTTAGATTTTCCTTTCCTCTAGGTGTGTGCGTGTGAGAATTGTGTTATAAAGATTCATCCACACTGGAACTAAAGCACTTGAGCAATAAGAGTTTGTTGAAATGGAACAGGACACACACATATACACACTCCACAGCTGTGCGGTGTAACAGGAGAGCTGTGGAACGAATGGAGAGGAGGTCCACAGAAATTCCAAGATTTCATTAACTGCCACAGCGGTCTGTATTCAGTCATGCTGGTGTTGTAAAGCCCAGCTTCAGTCTTCACCTCTAAATGCAACAAGTTCAACAAACTGCTCTCACACCTTATTAACACAACTTATGGATAATAGGATGTGTCTATTGGCTCAGACTTTATAAACTGTGTATTTAGCGGCCTGACAGATTTGGTTGTCTACCTAACTGTCATTATTAACCAATAATATCATATATACCTAACATGTCTGCACCCGATCAGTTCAAGTACATTATGTCCTGCTGAATATTCTCTTTCAGTTTTGTAATGAAAAGTGTTGCATGAGTAATGCACACTCAGGTCACAGAGACAAAAACTTGTTGTAACGGGATAGTTGAAAAAAAAAGGATATGTATATCGATTAATCATGATTAATCACATCCTGTGTGTGTGTGTGTGTGTGTGTGTTAGTGCTGTCAAATCGTTTAATCCAGATGAATCGCATTAATCGTGTGTATTTATTTAATACATACATGTATGTGTGTGCATTTATATATACATTTTATTGTACACAGTACAAACACATATTATGTAAATACAAACTATTTTTTTGCATGCGATTAATCACAATTATTCGATTTCACAGCACTGATATATACAGTTTACACACACCTTGCAGAATCTGCAAAATTATTTTAGCAAAATAAGAGCGTTAATACAAAATGCATGTTATTTTTTTATGTAGTTTTATGTAGTAGAGTAAATAATAGTTGAATTTATGAAGTGATAGTTGTTCACAAGTGTATTTGAACCCTATGCAACAATACACAAAAATGCTGAAAAACCAAAGAATCTGTGGGACCTGAAAATTTTTTCTGAAGAACACCGGACAGTTTAACTGTTCAGGACAAACAAGAGACTCACAAACAACTATCACTAAAACAAACAAACAAACAAACAAAAAAAAAAAAACAGACAAACAAAAAATCATCCAAACTTTTGAACAAGGTCATTTTTATGATTTCAACTATTATTTTCTCTTGTGGACTATATGGAAACATGTTTATGTCAGTACTAAATAAAAAAAATAGCATCTATTTTGCATGATCCCTTTTATTTTGGTAAAATAATTAACATTTTGCAGATTCTCCAGGGTGTATGTAAACTTTTGACCTCAACTGTATATATGCAGTACATGCCTTTTAAAAATTATGGTAACACTTTATTTTACGGTCTCTTAAATAGTTGCTTATTAGCATGCATATTGCCAGAATATTAGCCATTTATTAGTACTAATTAAGCAAATATTAATGCCTTATTCTACGTGACCTTATTCTACATCCCTAATCCTACCCAATATCTAAATTTAACAACTACCTTATTAAATATTAATAAGCAGAAAATTAGGGAAAAGCTGTAGTTAATAGTGATTAAGTGTACCCTATTCTAAGGTGTTACCAAAATTACTTAAAAATGCTAAAAGTTCCATTCTCTACACACACACACTGACTACTATTACTACTAGCGCAAACACGTTCACCCAGTTTGACTGATGTGTCATGTAATTGTAGAAAATGATTTCTTGTTATAATTAGAAACAATCAAGGCTTTGTGGTTCCCAATTCACCAGATCAAAACCTTGCACTTTCGCCCTTTCTACATACGTCACCTCCTAAATTTAGTCTATTTTCCACTCATTTCCTCCAGTTAACACTCATTTCAAACCTCTTTTCCCCATATTACTCCAAAACACTGTATAATGTGGACGGAAATGTTGATGATCCCTATGTTATTAGGATGTTTCTGAGTGTTACATATATATATATATATATATATATATACAGCTCATTGCTACTAAACATGGCTCTAAATGTAGTGTTTCTCTTAGATATCAAAGTTGAAAAGAAAAACATTTAAACAATACAGCATGTTAACGCAGTCTTCAAAAGGTCTCACCGGTTCATGGGGTTACACACAGCTGCCTTGGTAACGGTTTTGTCATCTCTCTCCGAATGAGAGCGTAAATGAGCATGATTGTGAATGTCAGAGGTATCCCACTGGGGTGAAATGTCAGCGCTAATCCCATTTAATAAACTCGTGCCATGCGTTAATCTCACATTACCACTTAATCTGGCCCTCATATTGACGGCATAATCCCGGCCCACTCCGCCGAGGACCGGGGGCGATGAGCCGTGCGGTCGTTCTGCGAGACGTCATTATGGCAAGAATGGAAGATAACGGGCTTGTAAAGAGATGTCAATGAGGTTGGCGGCAAATTGATATGATCATAACCGCTCGAGATCCGGGTCGGCACGCCATCAATCATGATGATGAAAAGCCCGCTAACGCCTCAGACGGGCTAGTGTATTATCAGCATGCGCGGAAGGACTGCTCTATCACACACACTCATCACACATTGATTTAAGAGCACATACATTATCTCTATTCCAAAACTTAGTGGACTTCCTACACTCTAAAAAAAGCTGGGTTATTTTTTTTTAACCCAAATGCTGCATTGGGTCACTTTATTGGGTTATTTTTAATATTTTTACCCAGGTGCTGGTTTATTTTCTTAACTCAAATGCTGGGTTCAACTTCTTAGGTCATTTTATTGGGTTATTTTTAATATTTTTACCCAGGTGCTGGGTAGGTTTTCTGTAACCAAGTTGTTGGGTCATTTTTAACACCCAACCGCTGGGTTGAGCCTGTCTCTAACGAAACAGCGGTCAGCAGCGGTTGTTTCGCAACATGTCAGTACTGCTTTTTTATGGGTAGTTTTTGGAGTCAGTCGTGGCATCTTTCAGCTACGAGTGAAATGCAAGGCCGTGGTCTGAAGTTCGCAGTTAACCCGGCGAACAGCAGCCCACCACTGGCTCAGATTTCGGCGACACGCCGGCATGAGAATTAACGCTATTTCGGTAAAAAACGATTATAGAGAACTGTTGAATACACTAAAATTAAAATTCTACTTTTGAACGTTACATTCTTTATGTCTAAAATGCTTGTTAAACAACTTTAAATGTATGTATTATTGTAAACTACGCTGTATTCACCCAAATAAATTCCATTTGTCTTGTATTTTGTCCATGTGTTTTTGCTTAACAATAAATGTTCATCTTTTGACTATTGCTGTTGCCTCTAGTAATTCTGTGTGTTTTTAAGTTCAAGTCCATTTTAAACCAGCAATATAATCATTTTTAAACAATAGTTGACTTAAATAAAATAACCCAGCATGTTTGGTAAAAACATTTAACCCAAAATAACCCAGCATGTGTTCTGTCCAATATTTACCCAGCGTTGGGTTGCCAAATAACCCAAGTTGGGTTGTTTTTAACCCAGCAGTTTTTAGAGTGTAACTAGACAGCACTTGTAAGGCATTGTAAAATTTGTCACAGATATTTAGAATTAGGCAGCAACTGTGTATTCAGTATGCTAACCCAAAATTAACCATTGTTTTACTTCAAATAAAGCCTAAAAACTATGGTTACTAACCATAGTATTTGTAGTAAGACTGTAGTTATACAAACAGTACCCTGGTGAAAAAAACAGCATATGCTGGTAGGTATGTTTTGATGCTGGTTTAAGCTGGTCCTTTGCTGGTTTTTGCTGGTCCTTTGCTGGTTTATGCTGGTCATGTTGCTGGTCAAAGACCAGCATAAACCAGCAAAGGACCAGCATAAAAATTTAAACTTTTAGAAACAAATCAATGTGTTGTAAAAACGGAATTTTGGAGTATTGTGTTGCTGGCTTTGCAACATGCTAACATTATATTTTTGGAAGTGTTTCAAATCTGTTACTTATGAGCTTTGATTTAGTTTAGGATGCTAATTTAGAGGGTAACTACCTATGCAGATGGCAGAAACAGCTTACTAGGGTTTGCAACAGAGCTAGTGATTCTGGCTTGAATGGCACCAACAGCTAGCAATCCACCATGCCAACTTTCCCAGCCATTCAAAACGATAAAATAACCCTATTTATTACCAACCCATCTTCCTGTATTGCCAATTAAAACACTCAGCAAGACTTGGTTTTCTTGCAGATATGTGTTTGGCAGAAGCCACAGGCATCCATAAACTACCTGCACCATTTTAATGGTGTTTTAATGAGGATGGGATTGACAACGGATTGCGTTTTAAGAAGAGAAAAGCCGCAGAAACAAGCACTGACTGACTTCCCTGGCGAGGAGGAGGAAAAACCGTTGGCGACGGGACAAAACACACTTTTAATCCCGCGAGATGCGCGAACAAATCAATATCAATTAAGGTGGAGTAGCAGACAAAATGGACATCTTGCTTTGTTTTAACTAATGAAGTCTGCCGAGAATCCACCAACTGAGGCGCATAGCAACCAGGAAAACATACATACACACACACTCTGACTTGAGCGCAATAACCCAAGTAAACATTCAGGATTGTGATAAATAGTCCACGTAGAGCGGCCCAAAATGGGACACCAGTGCACAAGAAAACAAACTTTCATGTGTCACACACACAACACACACTCCCTGCAGGAGGGCTGAGCATATACATCATTAATGATGATTTTGATGTAAGTCTGTAATAAAATAAAGTTATGCTGCTGACACACACACAGCACGGAGTCTTACACAACCATCAGTGCTGCTGGGTGATATCTCCTCATCTACATACTATGCAGGCTGAATGACAAACGAGAAGAGGAAGATGATAGAAAGCAGGAGAAATAAGTATGAATAACAAGGAAGAATCGGCAAGCATACAACTGGCTCAATCCGAAACATTACACGGCCCTTCCATACGCACAAACACACTCAAAGTCTTTATGAGAACCAGACACATGTTTTCGGGATGCACGCCAAAGAGTCGCTATGATAGGTGGACGGGCGGTTAACACAATGATGTCATTACATTATCGTCAACCGGTATATAACATAATGACATCCAGAACTTTTTTTCTCTTTTACAGCTGTGTGAAAAAAAAGCAGTGGTAAAGAAGTGAGTTCTCTCAAAATATTATTTCATTTTTTTTCTTAAGAGTTTGAGGGGAAAAAAATGACCCAGATTTTTTTTTTTTTGGGAGATTCACACTTCTAGGGGTCTAATACTAAAGTTTCCTGAACAGAAAACATTTCTACTCATACACTATATACCAGACCAATTTTATGACATAATTACACACTGGTATATATATTTACATGCAAATTGATATATGTTATATATACACTATATATACACTACCAGTTAAAAGGTTTTGAACAGTAAGATTTTTAATGTTTTTTAAGTCTGAAAATGAAATGCAGTGAAAGCAGTAATATTGTTAGATATTATTACTATTTAAAATAACTGCTTTCTATATGAATACACTTTAAAATGTAATTTATTCCTGTGATTTCAAAGCTGAATTTTTAGCATCATTACTCCAGTCACGTGATCCTTCAGAAATCATTCTAATATTCAGATTTGCTGGTCCAAAAAACATTTATTATTATTATTATTATTATTATTATGTTAAAAATAGCAGAGTAGAATTTTTTCAGGTTTTTTTCGATAAATAGAAAGTTCATAAGAACAACATTTATCTGAAACAGAAATCTTTTGTAACATTATAAATGTCTTTATCATCACTTTTGGTCAATTTAAAGCATCCTTGCTAAATAAATGTATTAATTTATATAATTTATCTCTCCAAAAACCTGCTATAGTTTATAATGTTAAGCTTTTATTTTAGATGCTGATCTTTGGATCTTTCCATTCATCAAAGAATCCTGAAAAAAACATTAACTGTTTTAAATATTGATAATAATAATAATAATAATAATAATAACAATAATAATAATAATAATAATAATAAAATGTTTCTTGAACAGCAAATCAGCATATTAGAATAATTTTTGAAGGATCATGTAACACTGAAGACTGGAGTAATGATACTGAGAATGTAGCTTTCATAATAAATTACATTTTAAAACATATTCAAATAGAAAGCAGTTATTTCAAATCGTCAAAACATTTCAAATTTTTTACTGTTTTTGCTGTATTTTGGTTCAAATAAAAGCAGGCTTGGTGAGCAGAAGAGACTTCTTTAAAAAACATTACAAATCTTACTGTTCAAAAAATTTTGACTGGTTATATATATATAGATGCACAAAATATGTGCATTATATTGCTTTTTTTTAGATTTTGGGCAGAAATGTGTCCCAGACATGTTTTTGTTTTGAACCAGGATTGCCCACACAGAAACCATGTTGGCACACCCACCAGGTCACATCTGTGACATATTACCATGCATATTTATGCAGATTTGGAAGACCGAACTGACTTACAGTACAATCTGGATATACATTTCATCATATGTGTGGGAATGGGATTTGAACCCATAACCTTGGTAATGCAATGGTCATAGTTGAGCTAGTAAGAAAACAAAATCATAATGTCATAATATATATTTAGATTTTGAGGAGAAATGTATCTAGGTGAGATTAATCTTCCCAGGAACATTCAATTTAAGGTGGCAAACACAGATACCATATAGGCACATACTGTACGCACTACCCACCAGGTCACATCTATGACATATTTATACACATTTTAAAGGTCAAAGCAAATTAAAATGCATTCAAGATGCATTAGTATAAGTGTCCCCTGCGATTTGACACCTATAACCTTAGTGTCACTAATGCAGTCTTTTTTATCTTTTGTGCATTGTGCATCTAGCAAACTAGTGCATAAACCTTAATTTTTGCATTGCACACTTCAGCACACAATAATGCAAATGAAACAAACACCTCTCCTTACCCTCACCCACACACAAATACGCTTTGTTGCACATGCACATGGTCTGAACTGAATTACGGCAGGTAGAATTGAAGATATCTGCCCTCTTCAGATGGAGATGCCTTTAGATAAGCACGCTCACACACGCACACACACATGCAGGAATCCTCACCCTTGGGAAAGTTTACATCACGGTTCAATGGATTTTGGCACAACAACTCTAGACATCACTGACAATGTGTGTAGCTGCATCTTATCGCAGCTTATCTCGGGTCTACAGCCAACACTCACTTCCCTTTACCACTGATGACACTTCTTTAACACTCACGCTGATCTAGGGTCAGATTTTCTACATCGCCGGTGATCTGTATTGTAAAGTATTCATGAGAAAGCTGATCCAAACACCACGGTTTACCCCACAGGCAAAGAGGAACCTCAGTACAGGTGCACTATTTCTGTAAATATAAACTGGCCTACTTCCTATAATGGTAAATGTAGACTAGGCAAATCTAACTCTAAGAACTAAACCTAAAATCTAATTGAACAACTATTTAATTAACCTAAAATTGAGGTTAAACTACTGATGGACTATTTTAAAGTCCTTAATAGCTTCCTGGGCCTCGAAATCTGTTAGATGTCATTCATAATATCTTAATTTGTGTTCTGAAGATGAACGAAGGTCTTATGAGTTTGAAACAACATGAGAGTGAATAATTAATGACAGAATTTGAACTATTCCTTCAATTCCTAAACAATTTGCAAACTAATAACAACCTTATCATTCTATTACAGTATCTGCAAAACGGATGAAAAAAGATTGTCACAATTACTATAACGTTTTTGCTCCTATATCCCTAAAAACATTGTTTTAAATAATAAGCCTCATGTAATACAGAGCAGAGATTGCTGTACTACCTAGCAAGCACCCAATCTTAGTAAACGACAGGAACAGGTGCTGCCGTCATGCCTTTCTGCACACTTTTTAATTAAGCAAAATGATTGTGAAATACAAATAAATTAGAATGTACAGTTGTGGTTTATTCATGTACTCGGTATTTGAACCGCTCGTTTCCAATTTGAGTGGGATGTGTATTGGACCGTAGACTTTGGTCAAGTGGCTTAGAGTTGAAACGAAGCACAGTGCGAAATAAAGCGAGTGACATTTCATTTAAGCCATTAGAAGAGCAAATCTATAAGCTCTGAAAGTTCAGTTTTCACTACGTGCCTATTAAGTTTGTCTTAAAGTGAACCTATAATGCCATAACTTAGCGTTCAGACTGAAGAGTTTTTAATAGCTTGGAAAAATGTCAACACACTCCAGCAAATTGACCGAACAATGCGAGCGAGAATCATCGCTATGGTTTTGCTAAGCAGCTGGGAGGTCTTAAGGAGGTGTTTGTGTGTCTCTGTGTGTGTACTGTTGTGGAATTGAAATGTGTGTGTGTGTTGTAGAGTGCTGTAGTAATAACTCCCAGTGGGAGCAGATTTCTGTCTGGTCGTTGTGGTGACAGCATCAGGAGAGAAAGAGGTGATGGCTGTCCTCTCCTGCACTGGACAGTAATTGGCCATCCATATCGAGCTTCGTCTCCAACACACACACACAGACGTCATATCCTATCAGCATCGCTACATGCAATTGCCATCACCCTGTTCCCCCAAGATCCAAAATGCAAGTGACGACACATGTGTGAATGTGTGCCCGCTACACCGTTGGTGCCTCGCACTGATACACAACATACACATGATAAACATCATCATCTGAATAGCAGGTGGAGATTGGAGATAACAGGTGGATGACGGAGTGAAAGAGGGTCGCTGGAAAAATAAACGTGAGATTACACATAGGTTTACCTTTCCACGCAGTGAGAATTCTGTGGTGTGTTCACTAGGATTGATATTCCACCAGAAACACAGACAGAAACACTCACCTGCAAAAATAATTACTATTTTAAACAGGTTTCTAAGATGGACCTCGTCTGTCATTGTTCAACCTGTTCCTGGAGAAAGTTTTCATTAGTATTTCTACGCCCCTCTCCCAAATGGCACCCTAAAACCTCACGGTCTTTCTTTTAGACCGCACTTTCGTGATGCGATGCCGCTTAGACTGTTGTGTACACTGTACACGACAGTAGCGACGTTGTATGTTTTATGGTTTGGACAGTAGCGACGTTGTATGTTTTATGGTTTTTTACTCTAATTTACATGTTGAAATAACTCTAATAATAAGAGTTATTTCAACATAAAAACATTTTTAAAAATGTAAAAAATTATTCTGGCAATGTCAATTACAGTTATTCACTGTAAATTTTATGGTCTTTTACAGTTAACCATTTAACCGTTTTTTACTATAGCATTTTTACAGTTTTTACCGTTAAATTCACTGTAATTTTTTACATTGTAGAAGTCTGTTGCGGACCTAACAGGCTCTGAAGGGGCTCAAAGGGGACGCTCGTGAACACCCTTTCGAATACTAAAATTTTGAATGGGACACCCTACTCCAGGGATAGGCAACGTCGATCCTGGAGTGCCGCTGTCCTGCAGAGTTTAGCTCCAACCCTAATCAAACACACCTGAACAAGCTAATCAAGGGCTTCAGAATTACTAGGGCTACAGGCAAGTGAGGTTTTGGGTTGGAACTAAACTCTGCAGGACGTCGGCACTCCAGGAACAACGTTGCCTATCGCTGCCCTAAGGACTTGTGGACTTAATGGACACATGTACACAGCGGCCATTGTAAGTTGCAAGTGCACATGAAGTATGCCATTTGGGACAGGGCCTAAGTATTTCAAAGGCAGTTGCTCAGCTTGGATTTTGTCCCCCGGATGTACGCAATCTACATGCTGCCATCTTTTCTTGCATTTTTGGGTCAATCACCTGAGAGGTAGCTGCTAAGAGACTCTGGAGCTACAGGAAAATGTTATCCTGACAATGCTGGCAGCCATATCACCCTGCAGCCCAAGACTAGTCACCCACTGAAGCTAAGCAGGGTTGAGCCTAGTCAGTACCTGGATGGGAGACCTCCTGGGAAAAGCTGGAAGAGGTGTTAGTGAGGCCAGCAGGGGGTGCTCACCTTGTGGTTTGTGTGGGTCCCTAACACTCCAGCATAGTGATGGGAATTAATTAAAAAAATTACTTTGGTTGAGGGAACCTCAAGAACATCATCCCATACTGTTTACTGGCAACTATCCTAAGCTGAGCCATCGAAGGCATTTCCAAGTAGGGCATCTCAAGTTTCTGGATCAAGAACTTTTGAAAGAACTGTTCCAACCCTATTTGTTTATCGTCGCAGCCCTAACCTTGACTAGCTGGTTCAGGTGTATTTAATTAGTCTTAAAGCAGATTATGAACTCTGTGGGACAGCGGCCTTCCACAAGCAGGATTGAACACCCCTTCCCTATAGCTACATTGTTCACTAACCTTAAAACCACTCTTTTTGGTAGATAGGTTGGACTAAAAAGACACTAATCCACAACAAGCTCTCACAGTAATCTTTCGGGAATGCACTAGGTTTCAAAATGGGTAACAAAAATGTTGGTTTGTTATTCAAACACAGGTTTTTTTGGGCTTGGAATATTGTGCAAGAGTCAGATGGACCACTTTTATATGCTGTTTGGAGCTTGACAGCCGTTGGTTGCAATTGACTATTACTGAATGGAAACAAGCAGCTTGGACTTTCTGCAAAACACCTATTTTTGTGCTCCACAAAAAAAAGGCTTGGAACTATAGTACATTAGGGCATGTACATGACAGAATTTTCCGAATGATTCCTTTAAGGCAGTTAGCCGGTAGGGGAAACAGAAGAGGATATCCAGAGGAATGCAGAACATCAGAGAGAAAGCTAACGGAACCTCAGCAGCAAGAAAACTGGAAACACATCGTTGAGCTGAACAAAATCAGGGCAAGAGCGCGAGGAGGGAGTGGAAAAAAATTCAATATATTTTTAATCTCGCGGATGTAATGTGATTGCACAGCTGCCGTAGGCTGCAGATTTCATAAGCCAGATCACATTTCAGACAGATGGGGTCGGGGTGCTTGCGTTCAGGCCGATCTGCATGGCTCTGGGAGAAGTTAATGAAGGAGACAGAAACACAATGCCCTGTAATGACTTTAATGCCTTCACCCAGGGATTCCTTTGCTGGCCCTTGGGGGCCCGGAAGCACCAAATCATGTTAGTGTAAAGCGTTGATTGCTCTTTTCTCTTGTCAGGGTGAGTTTGAAGACCAAAGGATGAAGAAAGAGTGTTAAATATTCATCAGGTTTCATTATTTTATTGGTTTTTGTTGTGTAGGGATCATTTTGGCTATTCTTTTGTCCACCTGACCTAATGCCCTGCTCTTTTCCGTGTCTTGTTGTTCTTGCTTTTCTCTCTGCTCTGAGATAATTAACAAATGCTGCTGAAAATGTCAGATTACGCCATTTTGAGGTGGTTAGGTTAACTTTAGAATATGGGGAATGGATGTGCATTGCTTGTCCAAGTCTCCTCCAGCTACCCCACCTAAACTAGCTACAAACCAAATAAAACCACCTACCAATGCCACATTTTTACACATGGACGATTCACTGGTTCAATCAAAATGTATTGCTGCTCTTTTTCTAAAACAACTTTTCTACTGATGACATTTGGGTGACATTAGCAATTGGATACTGTTAATCAATAACCAGATAACACATTCAAGTTTTGCTTCATTCTGGTTCATGACGTCCACATTTTTATGACCCAATCAATTCAATACCTGTTGAATGTAATGTTTTCCATGTAAATATACTACGTTATGGTAGGATAGCTTACAAACTGTGATTCACATTGAGTTTCAGTTGGCTTTAGCTGGATTTTCCAGTCGGAAAACCTGCACTTGCGTGTTCTCATGAATCAGCGAAAAGACAGACCACGTCCAAAACACAGCAGTTTTCATTCTAATTATAATAAATCTTATAATACTCAACTGAACTGCCAAGAAAACAAATTCAGTGTTGTCAACAGAATATAACAACTCGCTTCTGTCAGTGTACGAAGTTGACCGGATCATTTCTAAATCAAGTTAGCAGACTAAGCTCTCGGGATGGTGACCGGAAACGACGGCGTTACCCCCGACAGTGTGTTGTTATGGAAATGGCAGTGTTGAGGGTCAGGGGAATAAAGATCTGATTATTCTCCCAGAGCTTTGTTCTCAGTTGAGAGGAACATATGTGTGTTTAAGTGTGCAGATGCACGTGTGTATTTTGCTTACTCTGGTAAGAAATATGCACGTATTACAGTCTTTTTTTAAAGGAATAGTACACTCCAGAATTAAAATGCACTCACCCTCATGTCATCCAGGATGCTCATGTCCTTCTTTCTTCAATCGAAAAGAAATTAAGGTTTTTGAGGAAAACATTCCAGAATTTGTCCACATTCAGGGGACCAATGAACGGGTTGAAGGTTAAAATTGCAGTTTCAATGCAGCTTCAAAGGGCTCTACAAGATCCCAGGAGAGGAATAAGGCTCTAATCTAGCGAAAACGATTGGTAATTTTCTAAAAAAAAAGAAAGAAAATTAAATAGTTTTTAACCACAAACACTTGTCTTACACTAGCATTATGTAGTCGTATTGGAAAGGTCATGCGTAACGTAGGCGGAACTACCAACCCAGTGTTTACAAAGCGAATGTGTAAAGAAAGTCAAACACCCGTTACAAAAAAGGTAAAACAATGATGTTGGACAATTTTTAAGTTGGAGGAGAAAATGATAGGGTTTTTTGCCCTACCCTACCTTTTTGAACTAATCGCGCAAGAACTATCCAACATGATTACGTAATGCATGAAGCCGTAGAGGAGCACTTGTGGTTAAAAATTATATTAATTTTTACTTTTTTTTTTTTTTTTTAAATGGCAGACCGTTTCGCTAGATAAGACCTTTATTCCTCAGCTGGTATCATGTAGAGTGCTTTGAAGCTTTAACCCTTTGATCCCAATTGAAGTCCACTATATGGAGAAAAATCACGGAATGTTTTCCTCAAAACCCTTAATTTCTTTACGACTGAAGAAACAAAAACATGAGCATCCTGGATGACATTGGGTTGAGCAAATTATCAGGAAATTTTAATTCTGGAGTAAACTAATTCTTTATTTTCACATGAAATAATACATAGTAACCTTAAGGAGTCTTTTTCAGAGTACAGACTTTCTTGTTGAGTGAGTTACATATGTTCAGTGCACCATGTTAAGTGAACATTTTGTTTTAGACTCTCATATACACACAACAAAGGCTGTAACGCTGTAATGATCTTAGTAATGGTGTTATTAAGTCAACCAGAGTGACGACACTTAGCTCTAGGCATGAGCAGTCCAGTGTTTTTGTTATTGCTATGACAACAAAATGAGGAAATCTGGGAAAAAGAGGTCCCCCCTCTCATGTTACAGACATGGAGACACAAACATCCCCTCACACACACACATCTTGAACACATCTACAGTACTGCTTTAGTGGTCACATGCCTCTGTCAAGATCAGGTGACCGCCGCCTCTGTCTCTGTAGGAAGATTGGAGGGATGAATTCTGTCAGAGAAAATTTACCGTGGTGTTAAACTCCAGCTGCGTTGTGGCTATCTGCTTTCCTCTCTGATAGAGTTTGAAAGCCCTAAACTCATGACACACTCATAAATTTCCCCAGACTTGTTTAAACCCGCTTTCACCCACACACACACCCACAATCCCCCTACACGCCGATAAATACTATGTTATATCAGCCGCCAAGTGTTCTGACAAAAATATATTATTTATATATTGCAGCAACAGTATTGTATTGCAGAAAAATAAGCCCTTCTCTTAAAAGCACACAGTTGTCCCTACAGTAATAACACACACACACTTTAGAAAAGTTGTGATGGTTTTATAAGGCACATATGGGACATCCTCGTAAAAACGCTTCCAGCTGCGAGTCCATACCATGCTTAGATATATGATCAGGGTGTGTTTATGTGTTAGCATCTTTGCACAATACTCATTTGTACACAGTTAATGGAAACTGATTATTCTACATTCTTTCAGCTAAAATTTCCCTCAGACTTTCCCTTTAACTACAATGAAATTATCATGATTTTTTTGACACGGCACTACGGGATGTATACAACATTAATTAAATGTAATTACATTTTACAATTAAAATGACAAACCAACACTATTTAATATTAAAAATATGTACTTGCAGGTCTCTGAAGCAACATTAGACACAACAAACACATCCATAAAGTGAAGTGATAGGATGGATTGTGGCATCTGCGGTTTTAAAGGTCACATGAGACCCGACTGAAACCAAATGTTACAGCATCCCTGTGTAGCTTACGCATAGACACACATTCACATGGACAGAACATGATTTGTGTCAGCATGTGTTACAACAAGTGTGTATTTATGTCTGTATTTCCAACGTGTTGGAGGACATGTGTGTACATGTATAAAATGTCTACATGAGCATACAGGAATGTGTCTCACTATAGACAAAGAATGTCTAATGGTGGTTCGGCGTATGCGAATGTTTATGTGAGACACTCTGCAGAAGCTGCGTAATGAGCTATTCGCAAGAATGAGAATGCAATCTCATTTCCTTTTGACTATAGGCGTAAAGGCTGGTCTACTTTACAGTTTCTTTCTGGCTAACATACGCCCACTTAGAGAGGAAGCGGCTATCTGACTGACATGTAAAATGACCAACCACAGCTTGTTTTGTCTTTATGTGCCATTTAGGAGCCAGTTTACCAGTAATACACACACACACACACAAAAAAAACAGACTGAATAAAACCTGTGTGCCTCAACACATCTCATGACCAGTTGTATGTATTTTACGAGGTGGCTAATTTGTTCGAATTCGTATGACCTCACTTGTACAATTTTGTATGATTTGAATAGACCCCAGTGACCCCAGTTAAATGTAGGTCATTCATTCATACGAATTGTGCAACTTAGCTAAAATCATATGAATTTGTACGAGTGAGTTCGTACAAATTCGTACAAGATCGCCACCTCGTAAAATACATATGAATTGCCGTGAGATCAGGCTGGTGTGCCTTGACACTTAGAAGCCGCAAAAAAGCCAGCCAATCAGATCAGAGCTTGCCAGATTGACAAAGAACTTGCCATTTTTGTATGCAATATGCATCAGATGGTCAGCCAATGAACTGTGGGTATATGTCCTTGTCTAGCCACAATGTTTCCAACCAACCCATATCATAAACTTGGGGGGGCACAGCTTTCATTTTGGCATTTGTGGAGTAAATACTGGCTGACATGTAGATAAAGAGGGAAATTAAATCGAACCGTATCATTAAACGTCCATCAAATAACTAAACGACTTACGGCAGAACTGGCAAATGAGTTTATCATGCCGAAAATATTCCGCCAATGTTGCAGAAACATATTCCATTAGTTTCAGACCTATTAAAAGGGTCTGCACTTATCAGAGGGCAATTTTCTGTCGACGGTTAGACACTTTGTAGTCTAACTAGTTTTCTGTTGCACTTAAGAGCACCTAAACACACAAACAGGCCCACACGAAGCGATATATAAAGACACACACACAGACCTGGTTAATTGCAGTGGCTGGAAAAGCATCATTAAGTAAAAGCGAGGAAATACATTTCTTAATGCGACTTAGTAATGCCCGGCCAATCAGACAGCATCAAAGGAATTAATGAGGGTGCTTTTGGGCCTAACATGAGAATGTATTTAAAGCCAGAACGCACATACACATCCTAAACGCCGCACGGATGCTTGGCCTCTCTGTCTTCTTTCAAAAAGAGAGATGAAAGGAGTGTGGCAGCGAAGAGAACGGTGTGCCAGTACCCTGAGGCTTGGCGGACATGCACACACGCACGTGTGAGGATGCGCGCTTTTTTACTCACTTTATGGTGAACGGGGGAAAGGAATCTAATATAGCGCTATGTTGCGGTGTGTGGGAAATCCAGTTGTTTATAAGCTGAAACCTTATGAGGTTTTAACATCTTGCTCTTAACATAATCCTTTAATTATTCATGTCCAAACCATCTTTAAAAAGATAGTTCAACCAAAAATGAAAATTCTTTCATTAGTTACTCACCCTAAGTTAGTTACTTGGCCTTAAACGTGTCAGTCGTGTAATAAACGTGTAATTAATCACATAATTTTCATTTTTGGGTCAACAATCCCTTTTCAAGACCCAATAAAATCAACATTTGTGGCTTTTAGTCTGGTCTGTTCGCTCTGAGGCTAATCTGTACGCTAGTGTATATCTAAAAGCACCTAAAAGTTTTAGTAGAGATCAAAATACTGATGACTCATCTTTTGCAGTGCACCTTTGTCTAATAAAACGCTCACTAGAATGAGAACATCCCATTTCCTTAAAGTATAAATACCACCTGGCTTCAACTAGCAATAACAAGTTGCAATTCATGGTTCCTCAGAGTGTTTTTGGAAGTGTTGGGGAAGCTACTTGGGTACGTAGCATCACAAACTGCAAGCTATTCATAATTTGAAGTAAATTCAAATTACCCTTGTGAAACAAAAGTACAATCTAAGTTACTGAAGCTAGCGGAGCTGCTACGCACCTGGAATATGTAGTTAGTACAGCACTACTTCTTTGGTTATTTACTGCCAAACACCTGTAGTCGCTTCTACTTTAGTTCTTTTCCCAAGCATTAATTGTTTGAAAAGAAATTTCTTTCACTTTTAATGTGTCTGCAAAAGAACCCATGCCGTATGAGTTACCTTTATACTTATAGCAGTCCAGACACATACATTGACGTTGGGAGTGCTGATATTGTAAACAGAAAGGGATTTTCATGGCCATGAAACACACACACTCTCACACACAAACTGTAGAGCTCTTGAGCTCCTGAGTCCCTGAAAGTAACACGACACAGAACATACATGATAGCGATTACATAAACCCATTTTTCATCAAAGAGCATCTATCTTTCTGTTTCTCCACTCCTTTCATCCTCTCCCCCACTGTCTTTCATTCTCACACGGCCTTTCCTTAGGTCAGCGTGTCATGCTGGAGATCAGGTCTTTACGAGCAATGGCAAAGAAAGAATTGTCACCTGGTCTTTAGATGTACGTGTATGTCTTTGTATGTGTAGGTCATTGTGGTTTTGCAGATTTGGACATGTTGCGTGACAAATGCTATGATGTCATCCAAGGTTAGTTCTCCATCTGTTTTCCCTCTTACTGAACCCTTTCTGGAATACAAGAGATTATACGTGTGTGGTACCTATGCAGGCAAAGCACACAGAACAAAAAGAGAAATCGATAGACTTTGTATGTGTGCATCATTGACTATCAGAAAAGATGGAAGTGCACTGCTTAGGCCACGGGGGAGCGGGCGTCAACGCTTTTGCAATTACAAGAGAGAATGAGAGTGTAGAAACATGCTGTGATTTGGTGTGTACATGAGCACGTCAGGGCGAAAGGGTTGTGTACATTTGTTGTTGTGTGTGTGTGTGCGGGAGCATGTCTATGTGTGTCTCGTAGCAGTAATTGTAATGGGACTCAAGAGGTCTGGTTTTGGCTGCCTCGGTGGCCCTCCACTTTCATTCCACACCTTCCCCCCATAATTAGGATCTGAGAAGGCCTGGTAATGTCCAGCCTCCTGGGGCCGTCTCACTCGCTCTGCCTCAGATAAGAGACCTCGCTCTGGGCACGCAGGTCAGCGCGTAGCCCTCGGAGAGGGCCAGAAACACATTCAGCCAGGGCGAGTCATCCGACCGAGCACCTGGCCGCTACACGCACTGATTTCCGCCTATCTGAGAGCAAATAGTGAAGGAATAAAACCGATTTCTCCCACACTCCACATCTCATCATCGTTAAAAGGCTGGTTATTGACCATAAATTTGATCAGGCCATTGCCACATAAGAGATGCGCTTCTGATTGGCTATAAAGAGATCTCATTAGAACAAAGGCGTGATCAGATATAAACCCAGCCTGATAGGCTAATAAACGCAGACATGGGGCGCGCTGCCAGTAATGTGTTTCTGCTCGTAATTTTTATGGGGATGTTTGGGAAGGCATTAACAGGAAAGATGGGTGCTTGCTGTGCGTAACTGTGCTGTGATAGGAGGTACAAGGGTGGGTGAACGCAGATGTGTTCACACTTAACCAGATCTTGGAAGCACGGAGAGGGAAGCGTTGGCAACTGTGGAGAAGATCGAATCAGTGGCGTTATCTGAGTTTTGGCAAGGCTGCTGGCAGAATGTTGGCAAAGGCTTGTACATATGCTGCAGAGGGCATTTGATCGTTCGCTTGTGGCAGTGGAAAGGTATAAACGATTGACTGGAGAAAATTGGAAATGACAAGGTAAACAGTTCTGCTACCACCAAGGGAGTCTTATAGAGCCAGATTTGTGACTATCGGTATAAAGTCTGGTCCACACTGCAGCTCGTTCTGGATAAGAAGGACCACTTAAGCCTGGGGCAGGCTTTGTTTCTCTGCATGTGTAACCCCCCTCCCCCCCCCCCCCCACCCCACACCCCCCCCACACCCCCACCCCCCACACCCCCACCCCCCACACCCCCACCCCCACACCCCCCCCCCCCACCCCCACCCCCCCACCCCCGGCATTCGTTCCGAGCGGTACTCGAACCTAGGTCTACGACTTGGGAGGCAGACGCACTAGCAAGGAGGCTAAAGACTGCAGCCACTAGTGTCAGTTGCTAGTGCGCCTCTTGAGATCAGGGGAGTGAGGTTTACTTGCACAGCACCTAACACTGGCCTCCGTTACACTCTCCCCCATCCAGGTCACTGCACCAGTGTAACCCCCCCCGGGTCCTACTCATAGAACACGGGTCTCCAGCATGGGAGGCGGGCATACTAACAAGGAGGCTAAAGACTGCAGCCACTAGGGTCAGTCGCTTGTGTGCCTCTTGAGATCAGGGGAGTGAGGTTTACCTGCACAGCACCTACTGCTAGCCTCTGTTACATTCACCCCCATCCGGGTCATGGCACCAATATAACCCCCCTGGGTCCTACTCGAACAAGAGTCTCCGGCATGGGAGGCGGACACACTAACAAGGAGGCTAAAAACTGCAGCCAATAAGGTCAGTCGCTAATGCGCCTCTTGAGATCAGGGGAGTGAGGTTTACCTGCACAGCACCTACTGTTGGCCTCTGTTACACTCACTCCCATCCGGGTCATGGCACCAATCCAACCCCCCCGGTCCTACTTGCACCCGCTCCGAATCATACTCAAACCCAGGTCTCCGGCATGGTAGGTGGGCGTACTAACAAGGAGACTAAAGAGTGCAGCCACTAGCGCCAGTCACTCTTGCACCTCTTGAGATCAGGGGAGTAAGGTTTACTTGCACAGCACCTACAGCTGGCCTCCGTTACATATGCTGTATTGTCTTTCTGAGCATTTTTTGTTGGCCTTTGAACTTGTAGGGACATATTCGGCACACACTATAACATCTTTCTTGACGTTTAACTTACAGTTCAGAGTTGTCATTTTAAACTCTTTCAAACTTAAGTCACTCAGACGTGAATATCTTTTGTGAATATCATTTTCCATCTTTTTCTTTGACTAGTTCATGATTTCTCAAGGTCCACTGCCCTGCAAAGTTAGGAGTTTCCAACCCCGCACAAACACGCCCAAACATGATAATCACAGGCTGTATCTGAAATCACCCCATACCCTCATTTACTAGGCTTTGGACATCTTCTGGAATTCATTTGGCAGAGTGCATGGGTATTCTCTTACAGAGAGGTCTTGAACCCTGTTCCTGGAAAGCCGCTGTCCTGCAGAGTTTACCTCAAACTCTAATCAAACACTCACGAATCCTAATCAAAGTCTTCAGGGTCATTTGAAAATCACAGACAGGTTTGTTAAAGCAGGTTAGAAATACATTTTCATGACTGTGGGTATTCAGAAGCAGGGTTGAAGACCGTAGTGGTTAGATGCTGAGTGTACATTAGTTGTACATTCTTTATTAAAGTGCGTTATGGGATTGAATGCATCCACTCGAAAATGTCCACTGTAGTTTAAGACACCACTACAAATGGCTGTCCTCTTAAACTATACAAGATTCAGTATTATTTGAAAATTCAGTTTGGTCCATTTGATAGGGGACTGTGGACCTCAAGGGCCAAAAATTTTGGAAAAGCTCTTGAAAGCAACATTCCAACTCTGAGTGTTGCCACCTAGTGGACCCACCGATCAGTGCAGGCAATTCCAGGCATATGCATAGAAGATGTGTTCAGTAGAAACAGCACATGTTGAAATCTGTGCATGCAACATAGGGACAAATGGACAATTAAAGCAAATGATTGACCTAAGACATTTACAGAAATTCTGCACATTCAGACGAGATAATTTTGATTTATGTAAATGTATCAGAAGACACATTTTGTTTAAAAGTTACATCTTACTTTTTGGAAAACATTGTGTTTTGCTCCATTCTCTCCATCTTGAAAACAAATATGTACCCCAAAGCAACAAACAGCAGTACTTTTTTACATGATAGTTAGGGGCAGGTAAATCTTAAATTGGTGATATTGGTTATAATAAATCTTAGTTGTAAATCTGGCAACCAGTTCTAACCTAGGAATTTGTACTACTTTTCGTCCCAGCTTGACATGGTCTCCCAGGACTTGCGTAAAGTCATTTAATCAGACTGAAGCTTGATATTTTTGTGCGTTATATGCATCAGACAGCCAGCGAATGGTCCTTGGACGTGCCGTCTGAGGCTCCCGCCAAGGCCTTTTTACACATGGGTATCTCTCACACATACAAATGTGTTTCAATCATTACAAGTGCTCAGCAATAACAATTATTCTGATGATGCTGATGCTAATGATGATGATGATGACCCCTGGGGATGAAGACAGCGAGAGCTCCCCAGGCTGCTGCAGAATTATGGGGAAGCAGATTAAAGGCGGAAAGAGTGGGGCGAAGACAGGAAGAAGAGAAACATATTTTGCTAAAGTTTGTTGATGAGGTTGGCCATGCGTAGCTGATACAGTCACATCAGTACGACATTAAGCCAGCGTAACCACGGAAACACACACGGGGATTATATCAAAGCGAGAAAAACACAGAAGAGCGAAGAAGCAGAAATTAAAAGAGTAAAAATATGGCAGGGTGTTGCCTAGATTCCAGCTGTGCGCGTGTGTGAGCGTGTGCACACAGCGTGCTCATTAGTGCTTAGAGACGACAGGAAACAGACATACTTGTCTTCCTGTGGAAACAGAAAAAAGGGAAAGTTTAAGTGTACGCTGTAAAAAATACCACACACACACACACACACGGCCTAAACTCAGTCGCCTGACTTTAATCAGACCTAAGACTCCTCTTAACCGTCATACAACCTAAGCTCAGCACATCTGGCAAAACACACTCTCACACACACTTCCCACTTTCACCAGAGTCTCAGTTTTAACCAGAAAGACAAGTAAAAATAGTTCCATTACTGATCACACTCAGTCTACTCTAGCCTTGTTGCATAATCCACTGATCACAATTATTTCAGATAACCACAAGCACATATTGCCACTCAAATAAAGGGATTTTAGTGAATATAAACACAATTGAGGTCAAACTTTTACATACACCTTGCAGAATCTGCAAAATGTTAATTATTTGACCAAAATAAGAGTTATTTTTTTTTTATTTAGTACTACCCTGAATAAGATATTTTACATAAAAGATGTTTACATATCCACAAGAGAAAAAAATGTGGTTGAATTTTTAAAAATGACCCTGTTCAAAAGTTTACATACACTTGATTTTTAATACTGTGTTGTCACCTGAATGATCCTCTGTGTTTGTGTGTGTTTTTTTAGTTGTTCATGAGTCACTTTTTTGTCCTGAACAGTTAAATGCCCACTGTTCTTCAGAAAAATCCTTTAGGTCCCACAATTTCTTTGTTTTTTTCCAGCATTTTTTTTGTGTATTTGAACCCTTTCCAACAATGACAGAAGGTTCAAATGCTCACTGATTCTCCAGAAGGAAATATGATGCATTAAGAGCCGGGGGGTGAAAACTTTTTGAATTTGAAGATTAAGGTAAATTTCACTTATTTTGCCTTCTGGGAAACATGTAAGTATCTTCTGTAGCTTTTGAAGGGCAGTACTAAATGAAAAAAAAAAAAGATATTTAGTCAAAATAAGAAATATGTACACATCTTCATTCTGTTCAAAAGTTTTCACCCCTGGCTCTTAATGCATCTTTTTTTCCTTCTGAAGCATCAGTGAGTGTTTGAACATTCTGTAATAGTTTTATTATAGTCCCTCAGTTTCCAGTTTTTATACAGTCATTGCTGGAAAAGGTTTAAATATACAAAATTGCTGGAAAACCAAAGAATTTGTGGGACCTGAAAGATTTTTCTCAAGAACAGCAGGCAGTTTAACTGTTCAGGACAAACAAGGGACTCGTGAACAACTATCACTAAAAAATATATAATAATAATAAACAAATAAATAAATGAAACAGCTGTGGATCATTCAGGTAACAACACAGCATTAAGAATCAAGCTTATGTAAACTTTTAAACTCTTATTCAGGTCAGTACTAAATAAAAAAAAAATAACATGTATTTTGTATGATCCCTCTTAATTTGGTAAAATAATTATTTGATCATTACAGCCGTAATCCTCTCTCACATGTGGTAAGCCAACTTCACCTAGATGAATACACACGTGCACACACACATAGCTGGCCTCTCACACTGGACCACAAGCTGGATTTTTAATCTTGAGGGACTCAAAGTTACTGGGCCATGCCAGGGGACAGTGTGTATGTGTGTGTGTGATCCCTTTAACAAGCGTAAGGCCCGTTTTTCTCTCAGCAGTGGAGTGAAACATAAGACACAGTACAGAAAGACAGCTACAATTAAGATTAAACACACACACAACACAGCTGGAGTTGAGAACTTCCTGTGTGAGCGCTAGCTAATGTAACATTGTACACTCACCCACACACACAAAAAGTGTGTTCTCAGCTGGGGTTAAGGGATAGAGGAGTTTGGAGACAGCCAGTGAGGCAGAACAACGAAAGATAAAAGGAAAGAAAAGAGACAAGAGAGGAAAAAAAATACTGGATGCTAGCATGTTTAGCTTAGCTCAGCTATCAGTGTCAGCCTGAAGACGAACAAAACGCTTGTGGTAAAACGTGAACTCTGTGTTCAAATGGCAATGCGTCAACTGTCTGACCATTTCATGAGGTTTGAGATATGAAACACATTAAGCATGTGTATAAATTTGTCACGCATTTTAGCGCTCTGTAAAGAGAACAGTAAAAAAAAAAGTATTTATTATATTTGTCCCCTGTCTATTAATTTCCAGTCTTATTTACCACTTGTTTTGAACATGTCGGCTTCTGTGTGTCACAGTAAAATAGAGGTCATCCTCTTCCTATTAACGTGCCTCATCCCACAAAGCTGTTAAAACTGTGCCGTAAAATCATAACAAATGATATCAGCGTGTGGCCCAAGACAGAGATTGTTTCCGTCTTGCGTGTATCTGCCATTTCTCTCTCCCAGAGCAAAGCGTCTGGAAAGACGCTTCGCTCTTTTTAATAAAGGAGTGCAGTGAACATGAGGAGTGTTTCTCTGTAAATATGCATGAGGCTACAGAAATCCAGGCAGTTCAACAATAATCCTGCTTTACTGTTAACCGGGAATTTTATAAAGCAACACACACTCACATATAAACAGCATGGTGTGTTCATACGCAGCCAAAAGTGTCAAAATATATTTCCCCCAGCACACTTATAATGTAATATTCCAAGTTCCCAGATGCTACATGCTAAGCTAAAACTATAAAAGTTTCATTCAAGGTTTTGATTGAAAGTATTAGCATACAATGTTAGCACAGAGTGTGTATGTGGGTTTATGTAGCCATACTTACAGTAGCCTATGTGCTTAAAATCTGACTGGATTGTTTTGGAAAACGTCAAATTAACATTTTCTGAACCAAACTTAGCGGGATGGTCAATGTGGGACTGCCATATAAATCTTAAGTGACTTTAGCATTTAGCAGCTAGACAGCATCAAAACAAGGCCTTAGCAGTTAGCTTTAGCATGTACAGTTGAGGTCAAAAGTTTACATACACCTTGCAGAATATGCAAAATGTTAATTATTTTACCAAAATACGATACAAAATGCATGTTATTTTTTTTATACTGACTGACTTTAATAAGATATTTCACATAAAAGACGTTTACATATAGTAAAGCTGTGTTTTTTCGTTAAGGGATAGTTGTTAGTCCCTTGTTTGTCCTGAACAGTTAAACTGCCTGTTGTTCTTCAGAACAATCCTTCAGGTCAGACCAATTTTTTGATTTTTTTGTATATTCGAACCCTTTCTGACAATGACTGTATGATTTAGAGATCCATCTTTTCACACTTAGGGACTCATATGCAACTATTACAGAAGGTTTCAAATGCTCACTGATGCTCAAAAGAAAAAAAAAAAAAAAACATGCACTAAGAGCTGGGGGGTGAAAACTTTTGAACAGAATGTCTACATTTTTCTTATTTTGCCTAAATATCTTATGTTTTTCATTTAGCACTGCACTTCAGAAGCTACAGAAGATACTTACATGTTTCCCAGAAGACAAAATAAGTTAAATTTTCCCTAATCTACAAATTCTAAAAGTTTTCACCCCCCGGCTCTTAATGCATTATGTTTCCTTTTGACGCATCAGTGAGCGTCAGTCACTAAATAAAAAAATAACATGCATTTTGTATTCTTATTCATTTTGCAGATTCTGCAAGGTGTAAACCTCAAATGTATTCATTATAAATAACTTCATTTAAAAGCAGTTGAAGTCTGGTATGTAAATGCATGTGTGTGTATGTATGTGTTTGAGAAGAGAAATAGTGCTACTTTTGACAGCAAGGTGAGACATCCGTGTGCTAGTTACATGGGTAGAAATGTGTGTATCTGTGTGTGTGTGTGTGTGTGTGTGTGTGTGTGAAAGCTCTATGAATGGTTCCTGAAGTGCTCTCCTCAAACATAGCTGCAGCACATTCTCGTCTCTCAGAGCTAGCGTAGGAGGAAACCAGCACTGATATGCCTCTCTGGATTTCAACCTTATCATAGAAAACTGCCTACACACACAGAACGAGAGAGAGAGAGAGGGAGAGAGCGAGAGAGAGAGAGAGGGAGAGATAGATGACAATAGGCTCTGTCTCTCTCTCAGACAGTCAGACGTTCAGGCCAGTTTTAATCACGGACATTCAGTGCGGCCTGAAAAGAGTCTCTGTCCTGAGCCCTGTGCTCTCCTACGACTTAAACAATGCACTGCACACATACACACACATTCAGATTCTCATTAAAACCCTGTGACCATTTCCCAATTGCGTCAAACAGCCAACTGGTGGGGGGGACAAATTCAGAATAACTAGAAATATGAAAGCACCATATTAAGAAACACCAGTAAATTCTATGCCTCAAAGGTTGCTCTTTTATTGCTCAGGAGGTTGAGCTCTAAAAAGATGTTAAAAAATACGAAATACAAGACCAAGTAAATTAAAATAAAAAAGTGGATATCATCAAAGTGGATCCTCATAGAACTTGACAAATAACTAAATTCAAATGGAGATCTCAATTTTTGTTATATCTGGTGATACTTTTGAAACTGTACAAATGTGAGCCAACTAATGAGACATATAGAACGAACATTGGACATATAAATGATGTGGATATCATACTTCGGATCTTCAAAGAACTTGGATGGGAATCATATTGAAACTTTACAAATGTATTGTTTTTCTCTCCTAATAGTACTTTCAGTTTGCTTTCCATTGAATCTCATTGCTGTCTGTGAGAAACTATTCGGATTTTAAGATATTATTCTTTTTACAGGATATGCATGGCGATTATGTGTTTCAAGGATACTGTTATTTAGGGCACGGAAGGTACGGCAGAAGATCTATATAAAAAAGTAGTACAATTTCTCTGTCCCCATCCATCTTCTTTCCACTTTTATCTCTCGCAGTCTCATTCTTTCGAGCATCTATTGTTCTGCCTGCATTCATTTCCCTGTCTCTCTCTCTCCTTCAGCTGTAATTGTGATGGGTGAGCTGATAATTGTAATTACGTTCTCTAGGTAGAGAGTGTGTGTGTGAGGGGTGGGGGGTTTAACTTCAAGGGGTGCAGACCCATCTGGGTAGCTCATGCAGGCTCCGAAAATGTCAGACTGTGGAACAATATTGGTCACACACACAGAGACGCACATACACAGACAGTATAATGGGTACACTGACTAGACGGCGGAGGGCAGTGCATCGCCACACTGACTCGAGCCAATAATACAGAACTCTAGTGGAGAGCGGCGGATCCAGCACACACACTCATCAAATGTTGTCTTCACCTCCAGCCTGCACTGCCACATCGCTTCCTCCACCTCTTCCTCATTACCCTGAGCTTTCACAAGACCAGAGTACACAACTAACGAACCAAAAAACAAATATACAGAACACATTTTTCTTTATATATATATAAAAATAAATATATATTAAATTTTGCTAAATCTATCTATCTATTTATCTATCTATCTATCTATCTATCTATCTATCTATCTATTTATCTATCTATCTATCTATCTATCTATCTATCTATCTATCTATCTATCTGTCAGTCTGTCTCTCTGTCTATCTGTCTGTCTGTCTCTGTCTCTCTGCATTTTTTCTTTTGTTCTGTCTATCTAGGCTGTATAGTCTTATGTATCTGTCTGTCTTTCACCATCTGTCTGTCTGTCTAATATATCTATCTTTTGTCTATCCAGGCATACGTAAATCTGTCTAATATATCTGTCTGTCTTCCAGTATTTGTGAATGTCTGTCCGTCTGTCCATCTGTCTGTCTGTCTGTCTGTCTTTCTGCATTTGTTCTTTTGTCCTGTCTATCCAGTCATACAGAAATCTGTATAGTCTTATGTATCTGTCTGTCTTTCTGTATTTGTGAATGTCTGTCCATCCGTCCGTCCGTCCATCTATCTTTTGTCTATCCAGGCATACATAAATCTGTCTGATATATCGGTCTGTCTCCCAGTATTTGTGAATGTCTGTCTGTCTATCTATCTATCTATCTATCTATCTGTCTGTCTATCTGTCTATCTGTCTCTCTGCATTTGTTCTTTTGTTCTGTCTATCCAGTCATACAGAAATCTGTATAGTCTTATGTATGTGTCTGTCTTTCTGTATTTGTGAATGTCTGTCCATCCGTCCGTCCGTCCATCCATCCATCTGTCTATCTATCTGCACTGATTCTTTCATTCTGCCTTTTCAGACATACAGAAATCGGTAAAGTCTTTTGGTCTGTCTCTCAGTATTTATGAGTGTCTATCTATCTATCTATCTATCTATCTATCTATCTATCTATCTATCTATCTGTATGTCTCTCTGCATTCGTTATTTTATTCTATCTATCCAGGCATACAGAAATTTGTACAGTCTCATTTAACGGTCAGTTTTTTACTATTTGTGGCTGTTTGTCTATAAGTCTGTCTGTCTGTCCGTCATTCCGCCTGTCCATCTATCTGTTTCTCTGCAACTGTGCTTTTATTCTGTCTATCCACACATACAAAAATCAGTATAGTCTCATATATCGGTCTGTCTCTCAGTATTTGTGAATGACAGTCTGTCTATCTGTCTCTCTGCATTCATTCTTTCATTTTATCTATCCAGGCATACTTGTATAGTCTCATCTAATGGTCCATCTCTCAGTATTTGTGACTGTCTTTTTGTCTGTCTGTCTGTCTATCTATCTATCTATCTATCTATCTGCCTGTCTGATCACAGACTATCAGACTATCTCAACAGACAGAAAGAGACAGAAAGAGATAGACTGATACATAGATGGACAGACAGCCATACAGACTGTCAGAGATAGATAAATAGACATATAGAACGTTATTTATTCTAGATGTGTTTCCTCAGTTAAGGATCTTGTCCTTTTCATTCCCGTGCAGTGCCCAGACCTGTTGGGTAGGAGTGACGTGCACTGCCGTGTGCGTCTGAGGCTGGTACAGGTGCAGAGATCAGCATGGAATGCCGTTCATCTGCGCTGCCCGTCTGTGCGCCACTGTCTGCAGCCAGCCGCTAATGCCGGGGATAAGGGACAGGCTAACGGCATGAGCCGCCCACCCACACACACGTGCACAGAAAAGCCACTCAGCCAGATAATTACGGATGCGTCCTGGGCAGAGGCTTAAACACACACTCGGAGCCGTTGCCGCTAACAGCGTTCATTAAAACCAACACTGCAAAGGTCAGAGGTCACCCACTGCTAAAGACGGATGCTTGCCACTCCATTGCCTCTCAACTAGCGCTTCTCTCTCTCTCTCTGGCCTAAAAACAAGTTGATTTCTCGAGCTGCTAAAACGAGTGAAAGACAGAAGCATGTAAAAATACCAAGTTTAGCTGCCATCGGCCGCAACAACACGCAAGTCTCGTGTTTAAATATGCCTCTAATCAAATCATCTCCCCCGCCTGCCTCTCTGCTAATTCAATAAAGGCAACAACTTGTCATTGTTATTTAAAGTAATTTTCAATGTAATCAAGTGGTATTAATAAGCATGCTGCCTCTCATTACCGACTCAACCTGCCTTCCGAAGCGCGCAGAGCGCAGTGTGTGCGTGTCAGCGTGACAGAGAGGCTGTTGTGTGCCTGTATGTGTGTGTTAGAACATTATGCATGTGCTTATGACTCATTGTGTGTGTGTCTGTGTGGGCGGACATGAGTTCCATGGTATTTTTGTTCTTGTTGCTTGCAGTGACAGAACGGAGTTGCATCTCTTGGCTTCGTTTTCGTGCAAGACGTTCACGCAAAAGTTAGAGAAAGGTAAAGAAGTTGCAGAGGTGAACACGAGGCGAATATTCTTTTAGATTAATGGAGAATTGCATAGATAGAACACTGTTATCCTAATATATTATTTGACATTTGCATGTAGCAAATTACATTCTTTTGTAAGTGCAAAAATGCACTGAATGCAAAATCAGCCGAAATAAATCTGCAAGTCTGTCGTTCAAACGACATCCGCGTTACAGATGCATCAAACCCTTCTGAGGGAAAAGTGGGATCATGACAGAGTGATCCCGCAGAGAGCTGAGCCCTAAAAAGAAATGAAGCACGTCGGAAATTTCCACTGCACGGATCATAAGAAAAATGCGATATCATTACAATGCGTCATATTCAGATGCAATCCAAGATGATGTATTTGAACCAGGCAGAAATTATTGCGAGCTGACGGCGAGATGCTCAGAGGTGTCGATTCGGTAGAAACTTGAGGAAAACGCAGATGCTGGAGTTTTTGTTTGCGCAGCATGTCAAAGTTGCGCTTGGAAAAATCAACTTAATAGATAGCAAAGTTATTTCTGGATCCATATCATCAGCCGTTTTCCCAGACTTTACTCAAATAAAGCACGACAGAAGAAAGGGGTTTGAACCAAAGCAGAGATAATGAGAAAGTTAATCGGATGCAACGCAAACACACACACTCTTGAGTGTGTGCTCATTAGACAACAGTGTTCTGGGTCGTCTGGTGGCTTCATTAGGCTGTAAAGAATGCCACTGAGTACCCTAGAGCCACATAAGAAAGAGAGAAACGTAAAGAGAAGCAAAAGAAAGACAGGGAAACTTAAGCTGGTCTTTATTAAGGCCGTCCGGCAGCTGCTCCTCTGGCTAATATAGAGCCTCTACACTAATAAAGGAGAAAAAGACAAATAGCGATCCATCACACATCCCCCATCAGCCTCTTTTCGCTCGCTTTGAACAGAAGATTATGCACCGGACGGCTCTGGGGTGGAACCGTGATTGTGAGTGTCAGTCAGAGAGAAAGAAAAGGAACATACTGACTAATAGTGCTACATCGATCGGGAAATGTCTACTTAAATGCAGCAGTAGTCTGTCACCTAAACAGTAAGGCTATTAAAACAGCACACACGTGTGTGTGTGTGTATTCTAGTATGTATCAATATGGGATTTGCACGTTTTAAAAAAAATCCAACAGAATGTGCGTTTTTGCATGTAGATGTTTGAGGACGTACATATGCAGTTTGGTGCAATCTGAGCCGTGACCTGCTTATCGGAATAAATAATTGACCAAAAATAACACTTCTTCTAAGAGAGCACAGCGTGTCATCTTTATACCCTTGATCTATTTTCATAATTCAGTGTGGAATACAGCGGCGCCCCAATTTACAACAACCCAGAATCCTGAACTATATATGAAGATCCAGAGTATTTATAGTTCGCTCTTCATACCCTCATTACAAATATATGTTCATGGACGCTTAAAGTGCTATTAGTAATTCTGAGTGAACCTCTATATTTGTCTAGAACATCAGGGATGGAGCTTGACATTCAACAAACGAGTCAAATATTTATTATATCATGCAGATTATCACAAAAACAACTTTTGTAAAAACTAATTTAACATAATACCAATTTGGGGTCATAATGCTGTCCTCTAAAAGTATTTCCGAGAACTAAAGCGGAACGATTTGACATCATGACATGCTTTCTGTGGTTTCAGTTGCCCTTCTATACTTCCTCAAAAAAAAAAAAAACTCAAAACTGAGTTAACACAATGGCTGTCTCAAACCCTAGCGAGTTGCGTATTTAACATTTTAGGCACTTGCAGCAGTGATGCTTAAAAAATGATGATAAATCTCCAAAGATAATGGTTAGGTTTAGGGTCAGCTGTTTATATGCCCAGTCTTTGTAGCTCAGTTATAAGACACAGCTCATAAATATCCAAAAGTGTTTAAACTAAAGAAAAAGAAAGCAAAACAACTTCAAAGACGCGCGTTTGTTGTAGATGCGCCACACCATGTGTCGTATTAAAAGCCTGGGGGGACTTAAAAAAAAGAAACTGAAAAAACAGTACCAGCCCAAAATGTCAAGTTAATCGACTTAAAGTGCATAAATGAAGTATTGTATATGAATCTCGCAGCGATGCGGACTGCATCTTCTCAGCATCAGCACCATCATCCCGCATCACAGATGAGATGAGACGCGCCCGGTCCGATAAGACTCCTCATTCCCGGTGTGTTCGGGGGAGGGTTTGGTCGCTCAAGGGGTTAATAAGACACTCCATGCGTCAGACACATGACAGTATATGTGCGAACTCAAAGAAAAAAAAGTCCCCCACACACTTTTTCGAGCCGAAATGGCACACGCAGCCGTACGTAATTCTCACAACATTTCGTGTTGGAGTCGAGCGGAGGGAAAGAGCGAGTCCTCAGCGTGAGCGGGGCGAGATGGAGACTCTCGGCGCTCTCCGCATGCATGTTCGGGTCGGGTCTTACCTTAACACGTTCCAGCTCTTGAGAGGGTCCAGGTCTGAGATTATAGAGACCATGCTTGCGGCTCGGGCAGCTCGGGCTTTGCTCGGACAGAATGCGGTTGATTGAGTGAGTGAGTGAGCGCTGTTACTCCGACTGTCTCTCTGCACTGCTCTGAGTGTGATAAGCGCTGAGAACAGGCTCTCTTTCCTCCGCCCCTCACAATCACTCCAGCTCTGCCTCTGTCTCTCGCTCTCTCTCTCTCACCGCCTCATCTCTATACGAAGCTCTTCTGTGTAATATCCGACTCAACGTATGCAACCTTTACCGTAGACCGTCGAATGAATACCTGGCGCTTTTCTTGTGAAATTTTAAAAGAGGTTTTTATAGAGGCGGATCTCTACAACTCTGTGTTATGATACCAAGTGCCAACGAAATGAAAATGAAACACTGATCTCCATTTTAAAGTCTGATTCCCACAGTTAAAATAGCTAAGCAGGCCTATCAGCAACACTTTACGCGGTTACGCTTCATATTAGGCGTACTTAAGTTATTTTAATACAGTGTAACTGTTTTGCAAAACTAGTTATGGCTAGTGTTATAAAGTCACTGCAAGACCTCGGATAAATGTACATTATAATTCTTTGCACATTTTGCAGAACCATTAGTCACCATTACTCCCCACAGTTCTCTCAACCCTGGTGAAAAAACTAGCATATGCTGGTAGGTATGTTTTGATACTGGTTTAAGCTGGTTCTTTGCTGGTTTATGCTGGTCCTTAGCTGGTTCATGCTGGTCCTTGACCAGCAACATGACCAGCAAAAACCAGCAAAGGACCAGCTTAAACCAGCATCAAAACCTACCCAGGGACATAGCAGCCAAATTAAAAGTGGGGGGGACAGTATGGTGATGTGACCCAAGGGTGTTCATACAGTATAATAAATTCTAAATAGAAGAACAATGGGCATTTTACAGCATCAAAGTGGCAATTTGAGGAACATGCCAGGATAACTTACATGAAGCTATTTCTGTGAAATCATACTCATAAAAATACATAAATAAATAAATAAAAAATTGCAGGACTCGGACTTTAAGACCACTGTGGAAATCTATACTTTAATTTTTATGAAGTAGAAAATTATATGAAAAAGTTATTTTATGATATTTACAATATTTAATTTACACTACACTTGAACAATGTTTATCTTACTACTTAACAGTTGGGGAAAAAAAAAGTGTTAAATGAGTATACAAATTGCACCTATATTCTTTCAAAATATATCAATAAAACCTAAATCAATGTATTTACAAGGTTTTAACATTTTCTCCATTAACTTTCGACGTTAAATCATAACATGGAAACGTGTGATTTGTGTTATCGCGACATTCTGTAACACATACTCACCCTGTGTGTTTGAAAAAAGGATGTAACCATCCTCTGCTTTTTTCTAGGGTGCATTTTACTCCAGACAGCCAAGTGGGTGAACGAACAAAAATTCACAAGAGCAACAACATTTGAAGCTCATGGCAGACGCCCAAGAGATTCGCGCTGTGATTGGCTAAATGTTAGTTCACTCAAATCTAATTAACAAATCAGAGAACACGGGCGGAAATATTGGCGCTAGGTCAAAAAAAGTGCGGGGGACAGAATCACCTGTTTCTAAAAGTGAGGGGGACGTGTCCCCCCCGTCCCCCCCGGTTGCTACGCCCCTGAACCTACCTAACCAGCATTCCAGCATCAAAACATACCTACCAGCATATGCTGTTTTTTTCACCAGGGAAGGCATATAAATATAATGTTAAATAAATAAATGTGCATCTTATATTTGTTTAAAACGTAACTGAAATGTCACAACACAATAACAAATAAGACATCTAATATGGGATATAAATAAAAATCTATATTTAATAATTATTTAATAATAATGACAACAATGCTAAAAGGCCTAATGACAAAGTAAATGCATGTTATTCACAATATTATACATTCAGTTGTAGCATTTATTAGGCTACATACAAGAGTGCTTTAAAATATGAACTAAATGTTTAGTCAAAGTAAATAGTTTTGTAATAATCATTCATAATGTCCTTGATACTGTCCATTGCTGTGGACACTCAGCTAAAGACTAACTGAATTATAGTTCATTTAGTACTTTATAACACAGGTAGAGTTTGAAATATTTTGTTGCAAACTATACCGATGGCCATCTTAAAATACAAATGTTGTTTTGTCACAAACTGTTATGAGGAGAAGAAGAAGAAGGGGGGGAGAAAACGGTTAGGTCTGTGAGTCAAATGAAAAGACAGACACCCATTCCACGTGACATTATTGTATCTAACAAGACTTACTTCCTGTTTGACACATCACCACATCCTGTTTTAGGGCTACCACCTTGTCTGCGCTTTAACTGCAGATATTTACCACACATGAAGTGTGCTAATTCAGGTTTATGAAAGTAAAACTACTTGCGGTGTGCATTACAATGTAATACCTGGTCAGTTTCCTTGTACATTTTGTGCATGTTTATAAAAGTGAGGTAAATAAAGAGATCAAATGAGTACATGCATGAAGCTTGAGTTTCCTGTGTATCTTACTCAATATCATTAGGTCAGAGTACTCCTTCTGGTTTGTTTTTACTGCAGCGGGAGAGAAGGGCAAACACAATAATATAAGAACATACAGTAGGAAACATCAACAATAAAATAAGAACCAACAACTTAGCTGCTATACATATGTTTTCAACTGTAAAAAGTGAAAGATCAGAATTTCTTTTTGTATGTTTGATGTGTAAGTTTGAAATTATGTTAAAAGATAAAGATAAGTCAATTTTTTTTTACATACGTTGGGTGATTTTAGATATCATGACTAGCCAAACTATATATAACTATGTAGTTTAACCCCCATATTAATCATACATCAGTTATGGAATGAATAAATCATACAGTAGGTGACAAATAGGCTATTTCTGCAGTGGTCAGTCCCACCAGGATTTCACAGGACTTTTTTACAATTAATGCAGCCTGAAATGACTGACTATTGCATTGTGCTGATATTTGCAGCACTGCGTAGTGAAAACCCATCAATAACCATTATGTACTTATGCAATTAGCGTTAGTGACAGAAAATAATACAGTCATCTGTAAATATTTTTGCACATATTTACTGAAATCAGTTGAAATCACATGCCAATGGTGACACCGGCATAGAAACAATCATAGTTGCTGAAAATACAGAAGTGTGTGAGACAAATGCTTGCACATGGTGACGGATTACATTAATGTAAATTTTGAATTATTTAAATAGATTTTTTGTTCTATTATGTTTTCCACTGCAAATACCATTACAGACATTACAAACCATCAACTTTTAACCATTAAAACTATTAAAAAATGTTTTTCTGTAGCGTTCACCAATAGAAGGGAACCTTTAACCACACAGTTAAAGTTTGTATTGGTTAACACAGTTTCTATTAACACCAATACAAAGGACAAAGGAAAGGAGTAAAAAGGACGTGACGTGTGGCCAAGTATGGTGACCCATACTCAGAATTTGTGCTCTGCATTTAACCCATCCAAGTGCACACACACAGTAGTGAGTAGCGAACAAACACGCGCACACACACACCGTGAACACACACCCGGAACAGTGCGATACAAGACCCATTGTAACTAGTAAGGCCATTACAAATTTTGTGATGGTGTCTATTCCTTTTTTTTTTAAGCAGGGATATTGTTTTTGAATACTGAAATTACATTTGAAATAATAAAAAAAACTACAACTGCATATTCAGTAAAATAATGTGAAATCTTGAAGGGGCTGAATGGTATTAATAACTAAAATGCACATGCTACATCTACGCCAACAGACGCCAGTATAAAATCGGAGACTATAGTTGCATTAGCCAAGCAAACAAACAAAAGACTTCTTGCATCTTAAAATTCAATACTAAAACAGCATCTGCAACCCATTTTACTTTTAATGTTACATATTTTAGGACAATGGAGTAAGACCTAAATGTGAGTTTGCTAAAGCAATGTTACTGGTTAGCATTAGGGTCATTCTGTAATTGTGGGTACATCTCATGTCCGTGAAGTATATTTTTAATATATATTTTTTATCAATATAAAGCCCCGATGCTTAATTTTGTAGTACACAATTAAATTTTTCCCAATCACACTACTATATGTTGAAAAAGCCATATCTTTTGTTCAAAATGATGTCACATACAACCCTTGTTTTCTGATTTTGTAAAGTTGCTCATTCTCCTCTGCATTTAAGCAAATTTCATTTCGTTTTTAGTTAGATTAGGTTATCAAGACATTTGTGTGTGCGCTTCAAAAATAATAAATGTTTATTGTGATATAACTGTTTTATTTGTGTCCGAAAAACCATTGTCAACTAGGTTACAAACTAACCCCCCTCAAAAAGGAATGGTTTTTCCCATTCTGGCATAATTTGCACAGTATGATGATATTTCCTCTAGAAACACATGGATGAAACACTAGAAGTTATGTTCTCTCTCTTTCCTCTAATATTGGTTAAACTAGCAACCCTGTGTCAAGAGTGGATTAATTGACTGTCAACAGTGTTACCCAAGTATTATTGCTGCACATTTCAGTTTTACTAAAACTTATGTTTTGTTTATGAGAATATATTTCTAAACATACGATACGCTCAGTAGCTCTACGCTTCTATGTTGAGTATAGGCCCAGAACACTAAAAACGTCAACTAAGTTACCTGTCAACTGTGTTACCCAGTAAAGGTAACATAGTGGACATTAACAAACATAGATGGTATTTTATGCATATATTCCTACAGATCACCTTCATTTATAAAGCACTTTCTACAATATAGATTGTTTCAAAGCAGCTATGTAAGGTCATGTTTGGGAAACAGGAAAACTTTTTTCTTCACATTGTCAAATTCTAAATGTACCCCTAATTATAGAATGACCATTTCAACAAGACAATTTTATTAAAACGTATGTTTTGTTTATGAAAATATATGTCTAAACATACAATATGCTCAGTAGCTCTAGGCTTCCATGTTGAGTATAGGCCCAAAACACTAAAAACATCAACTAAGTTACTTGTCAGCTGTGTTACCCACTAAAGGTAACACGGTGGACATTAGCAAACATAAATGGTATTTTATGCATATATTCCTATCACCTTTATTTATAAAGTACTTTCTACAATATAGATTGTTTCAAAGCAGCTATGTAAGGTCATGTTTGGGTGTTTGGGAAACAGGAAAACTTTTTTCTTCACATTGTCAAATTCTAAATGTACCCCTAATTATAGAATGACCATTTCAACAAGACAATTTTATTAAAACGTATGTTTTCTTTATGAAAATGTATGTCTAAACATACAATATGCTCAATAGTTCTAGGTTTCCATGTTGAGTATAGGCCCAGAACACTAAAAACGTCAACTAAGTTACCTGTCAACTGTGTTACCCAGTAAAGGTAACACAGTGGACATTCGCAAACATAGATGGTATTTTATGCATATATTCCTATCACCTTTATTTCTAAGCACTTTCTACAATATAGATTGTTTCAAAGCAGCTATTTCTGCTAAATTATCAATAGTGTAACAATAAATGAAGCACAACTCACACAGAAGTGACTTTCAAACAGAGCAGCTTTTTATTGCTATGTGTGAAATCTGTGTGAGGAAATTTTTCGACCCTCATGTGTAGTTCCTGAGCATGTTGATTCCTATTGAGTGGTTAGCACTACTAGCAGTTACACAACATTTTTCAGTTGCACAATTGTTAGTGCCGTAGTCGCGTCTTCACGAGGGAAGACTACTTCTACGTCATGCACATAAACCACCCGTAAAGCCACATGTCCACCGCTTTGGCTCACAGTGTTTGGCTACAAGCAGCTAAAAAACATTTGCAACCACACCGACCAATCATGCTAAATAACAAGCAAAGAGGTCTGTTTAACAAACCCACAAGAAAGCAGAATCCTGGTTTCTGGAAAGCGGTGGGTTTGTGTGGGAGTGAGAGTGTTATTCTTAAACATAGCTTCTTAAAACATGTGCAACATGTTCCTTTTCCACCCATCATCCACTCACTTGCGGCCTGTAATCTTGTTAGCGACCATATTTACACACATTCACACACACCTCTCAGGCTCCTTTTCAAGCCACGGAGATGTGTGTGCGAGACAGACGAAGACAGAAAACCAGAAAAGGACGCTTTCTCGTCATCTCCTCCGCCAGAATAAGAGACACTGACCTGAGACATCAGCCATAATTCACAACTCCTATCATCTGCACGTCTAATCTAAATAAAGTATGTATAACATCATCCTTTTCAAAGTCTATTCCTTCCTCTCTTCCTCTGTCAGCATCTATTCAGCCTAAATAAAAAGAGAAAAGGACACAGAAAGGCGCAAAACGACGGCACGCACACAAGCGCAAGGATGAAATAACTATGAGGGGATTATTTCATAAACTACGATATTTCCTTTCTTCTGAAATCCATTTGATGCTGTCAAATAAGCCCAAAGCCATACGCCCACGTGCACATTGTCTTAAAAAGAACGATTTGATGAGGATCTATTCTGCCTAACCAGGCAGAAATAAAGTGCTGCCTCTGTTCGCAGTCAAAGCTTCATAAAGCCGCTCGTCCAGGGAGGACAGGAATAACAGAGATTGGAGAGCTTTTGAATGTAATTATAAAATGTATGTCCTTATCTCTTTTGTAATATGATGAAGATCAATGAATATGTTGTTAAACATACCTGGCGGATGAGGTGTGGACGGATGACCTTGTCTGGAATGGATCATCTGAAAAAGAAGAAAACAATGACCTGTTAATAATGAAAATGAAGCACATTTCTGGTCCTATTGCACACAATTAATGCTTTTCATATTATATTAATATATTAGTTAATATATCAGTATTAACTAATTAATCGCACATTTTTCTGAACCTAACATTTTTTAATTATACTTTTATATTGCAATAATTTCACATTCAAAATTCAAATTAATGTAGAAGCAACGTAAATTAAGTATATTTTTGATATGTAATGCTATCTTTGTTTTATGACTGAAGGCAAGTATTACTGATACCAACTGATGTCCATTTAACCATTGACTACAGCCATTCAACATTGCAGTATAATTGAGAGCTTTCAATTTTAACACTTATTAGACTTGTAATTTAAGTGAACTTAAATCAATTTTCACATAAACCCATTACAATAGCTGTCATGATAACCTGTGCCCTTCAACAAGAAAATATAGCCAAATTTAATAGTTTAATAGTTTAAAGTTATCAAACACAAAAATCTAAATAAAAAAAAGATAAAGCTTAAAACTACAGAAGTTACTGATTTCCTCGTTTTAAATTTGGTTCTTTGATTAACAGACGTCACAGCAGCTGGTTATTAGGATATTTTGGCTGCTGTTACTTTAAAAGCTGCCGCTGCTGAACATGAAGCGAATCTGACACTGCTTTAAAGGAGAAGTCCACTTCCAAAACAAAGATTCACATATAATGCACTCACCCTCTTGTCATCCAAGATGTTCACGTCTTTCTTTCTTCAGTCATAAAAAATAAATGTTTTTTGAGGAAAACATTTCAGCCTTTTTTCTCCATATAACGGACTGATATGGTGCCCCGATTTTGAACTTCCAAAATGCAGTTTAAATGCGGCTTCAAACGATCTCAAATGCGGTTGTAAACCTTTCAAGAAAGAAAGGTCTTATCTAGCAAAACGATTGGTTATTTTCATAAAAATAATATTATTTATATACTTTTTAGTGTCAAATGCTCGTCTTGTCTTACTCTGCCTGGATTGTTTTTCTCCGGTTCATGACAGTTAGGGTATGTCGAAAAACTTCCATCTCATGTTCTCCCTTAACTTCAAAATCATCCTATATCGCTGTTTTACCTTTTTTGTTGAGGGTGTTTGATCTTCTTTGCATGTTTACTTTGCAAAGACTGGGTCAGTACTTCTGCAGCGATGTAGGATGATTTTTGAAATTAATTTTTGAAGTTGAGGGAGAAAATACGATCAGAGTTTTTCAACATACCCTAACTGTCTTGAGCCAGAATACAGAGTTCAAGAAAAGCAAGGCAAGACAAGCGTTTGAGAATAAAAAAGTACATAAAGTGTATTATTTTTATGAATTTCGCTAGATAAGACCCTTCTTCCTCGGCTGGGATTGTTTACAACCACATTTGGGATCATTTGAAGCCGCATTTAAACTGCATTTTGGAAGTTTAAAATCGGGGCACCATACCAGTCCATTATATGGAGAAAAATCCTGAAATGTTTTCCTCAAAAAACATAATTTCTTTATGACTGAAGAAAGAAAGACATGAACATCTTGGATGACAAGTGGGTGAGTACATTATATGTGAATCTTTGTTTTGGAAGTGGACTTCTCCTTTAAATGTGACTCAAATAATAAAGTGTGGGTGGGGTGGCCATACCTGGCACCGCCCCTGCATTAATTGCGTTAAATATTTTTAACCCATTTAAAATTTAAAAATTAATCAGCTGCATTAACGCACTAATTTCGACACCACAGCCACTTCTGAAGAACCGCTGAAGAACAATACTGGGCTAAAAATGTTCTTTATTATGGTAGCGGTGCTATGTAGCACCTCAACTGCTCCAAAGAAACACTAAACAACCATACTGGGCTTAAAAGTTTTTTTTTTTTTTTTTAATTAAGGTAGAGGCGCTATATAGCACCTCAATTGCTCCAAAGAACTGCTGAAGAACTACTGAAAACCCATGCTGGGCTAATAAGGATCTTTATTATGGCAGCGGTGATACATAGCGCCTCAACTGCTCCAAAGAACCGCTAAAGAACTTTACAGGGCTTAAAAGTTTCTTTATTATGGTAATGACGCTATATAGCATCTCAACTTCTCCAAAGTACCACTGAAGAACCAATTTTTGTGAAAAATAAATAATTACTTGATATATGTCATATTATGGAACTAAAAGGTGATAAAACATACAGTTTACTTCAAGAATTACACAATTCAGTTAATGGTATAGTCAACACTGACCACAAAAAAAAAAAAAATGAAGCAATTCCCAAATTTGTGGATTTCTGACTGCTGTGTTGTAGAAGACACAGCAGACTACTGCAATCTGACATACTTTACAGTATCAATTTACCACTGAATAAACATAAGCAATTTTACTCAAATGCATGAGACATTGATGATCATTTGCTTCCATGACCAACAGAAAATGTGGGTGGTAATAATGAGACTTATGTTTTTTTTTCTGAATCTACAAAAAGCCAAAAGTACAAAAACGGAACAACAATTATGCTGCTTTCGTCGTAAGCTAAAGTTGCAAATTCCAAGTTCCCACAGTATGAACTTTTAACTAGAACACCCTCTCAAGTCAGGAATCGCAACAACTTCAACCTCAGAATCCAATATGGCTGCCCAGTGCTTTATCAGAAGAAAAACTGTCCCAGATAGCACAAGTATGTCTGCAAGATGTCTGTTATAGATCACTTGATCTGAAAAGCATCTGCTGTGTACAAACATCTGACAGACGTCTGTAAGATGCCAGTTTTACATACATTCTAAATCATAAACATCTTAAAGACATCTAATAGACATCTATTTGACATCTGATAGGAACGTCCTATAGACGTACTGCAGATGAGCAAACACTCTAAAAAATACGTCATGCAGATGTCAAATAGATGTCTCTGAGATGTATGTGTGCTACCAGGGCTAGTAATATGTTGTTTATTAGCACTTATGTTTGTCTATGTCTCAGTAGTGCACACAGAACTATCCAATCTCTATTTGTAGACATGATACTTTGGCATTATCTGTGGAAAATACAGCCTTTTATGTTTTTTGAATTTACTGGTGTTGCTAACAATGGACACGTCCATTTTGCTTTCTTGACTTCTTTACTGGAACACAGTCCAATTGGGTGTGACATCATTCCCAGCTCCGACATCCGACTTCTGAGGTAAATGAAACACAGCATTAGGCCTACTATTTTCTGCAAATTTAGCAGCTAGTTTGCTACTGGACTGCGGGTGGTTAGTTAATAAGAAGCACATATCTGCACTCAATTACAGCGTTCAAAAATAGAATAACTAATGAATTCACACCTATTTTTTTCCCTTCATGTGAAAAGAAAAACAGAGCATAGGTGTATCAGTTGCTAGTTTGTTGTAATTAGGCTAATAATAATTACCACTACATTGCAGTTGAGAGTTTTGTTAGATGCAAACAAGATACTGAGAAACACACAGAGAGGAAGAGAAAGTGTTTTGGCCTTGCGGGTAAGCATATGTAAATGTAACATTAGAATGGTAGAGGAGCCGCATGTGCTGTTATTGGCCACATTCATCACGGTAAGCCAACAGGTCTGTTACTGTGTCTGTAAAGCACAAAACAGAAAGGAGAAAACAAAGAGACAAAAGGTGACAGAGTGAATAAACAGCCTGAAAGATTAGCTTACATTTGAAAAAGTGGCTTTTGAGGGTATATTGCACTTGTTGTTTTTTGTCTTTCTTAAGCACCCTGTGTGCTGCTCTCAACGACAGTTGTCTAATGCTGCCTTCAAGTCATGTCGGTATGATCACATTTAGATGATGAGCAAACATGAATGCCGCCAAGGTTGTAATTATCAGTGGGAAGCTCTGGATTTTCTTTGAGCCCAGACTTTACAAGTGGAGGGCATGTGAATTAAAGCATCATGGTGTTGGCTAATTGGTAATGCTAATAAATAAGTTTCATTGTGCAAGCCTGTTGGTTTCATTTTAGGAAGAACAACAATAAAGCTTCTAGAAATTATACTCATTTAGTCTTCATTTCTGAAGCAACAGACTTGTGGAATGTGTCTACATTTCTCAATGTTCTTTGTGGCAGAACATACATGCTAAAATATACAGATTAGCATTAGTTACACAGCTAATGCACAACCTCTGCTCTTCATTTCCTGTCTTCGTTGGGAAGTGAAAATATGAAATTGCCATTGCTTCCATTTTATATGAACAAAAACCACTTGAATGCACAACACACTGTATAACACGTTACAGCTTGTAAGCAGAAACTTCTCAAGAAAACTCTGTACTAAACTCTACGCCTTGTCTACAACAAAAACGAACAAAAAAGCTTGTCCACTACCAACAAAGTGCAGTTCTGTTTAAGTGCAAATATTTACACTAACTCCACCCACCAATGTGTGCTTGGGCCAGACGACATTAGAAAAGACGGCTGGGAAACAACAGCTGTAGTTGCAGAACTGGTAAAGCGCGTAGTAGTGACTTTTTGACGTGATCGACCCGAGTTTGAATCTGCCATTTGCCAAATTAGTTTTTTTCTCTTTTTACATCACATATCAGATTGGAAAGGCATTTATTTTCAATAAATTGAAGGAAATAATCAAAAAGTGGAAACAAAGTGTAGGGAGGGCTCTATTGTCCCAAAAAGGCAGCGTCCATTTAATAATTTGAATAAAAATGATAATTTACAACACTGAGGTGCAAATATCTTCCAGTTGCATAAATATTATAAATAGCATCTAACTAACACTATTGGCAAAAAATAAAAAATAAATAAAATAAAATAAAAAATAAATTAAATAAAATTTACATAGTGTAAACAGAATGTGTCGCATTTTTTTTTTTTTTTACATAGTGTAAATAGCACAGCGCTATAAAAATACTGCTATTTTTACATAGTGTAAATAGAATCTATCACTATTTTCACTTTGTGTTAAAAATAGCACAGCGCTAAGAAAATAGTGTTTCTTTTAAATAGCGTAAATAGAATCTATCACTATTTTCTAGAAGCCTCTGTCACTAGAAAAGTGTAAACAGCATCTAATTGCTATTCACACTTACTGTAAATAAATCTGCCACTATTTTCACTTAGTGTAAATAGCATTGTGCTAAGAAAATACTATTTTTACATCGTATAAATAGAATACTGCCATTTTTACATGGTGTAAAAAGAATCTATTGCTATTTTCACTATTTTCATTTAGTGTAAATAGCATAGCTCTAAAAAAACTACTATTTTTTAGATAGTGTAAATAGAATCTATCACTATTTTCACTTAAGTGTAAATAGTATAGCTCTAAAAAAATACTATTTTTTAATAGTGTAAATAGAATCTATTGCTATTTCCACTTTTGTAAATAGCATAGCGCTAAGAAAATATTGCTATTTTTACAAAGTGTAAATATGTATTGCTATTTCCACTTTTGTAAATATCTATTGATAAGAAAATATTGCTATTTTTACAAAGTGTAAATACACTTATTGTAAATAGAATCTACCACTATTTTCACTTAGTGTAAAAAACAGTGCTAAGAAAATACTGCTATTTTTACAAAGTGTAAATAGAATCTACCACTATTTTCACTTAGTAGCATCTAAAAAACAGTGCTAAGAAAATACTGCTATTTTTAAGTTAATAATAAAAATACTGTTTTTGGGACAAACCTTAATTGTACAAATGTCGTTGCCACCCTCATCTAATTATATTCTGATGACGTTAAAATCCTCTTGTTATCACACCAGGTTTATATACTTAAAATCTGAAGTAATAATGTTAAAACTTGATTTATTTTTATTTTATTGCGTATCACATCAAATCTGCTGCACAGACACATCAAACAAAGCCAGATGCAACTCGACTGCAGTAATACTGAGCTGGTTTAGTCTGGCTTTGCAGTTCAGAGATTAGTCAATATCTGTGCGATTCCAGCTAAATAACTTTTGTGGTTTGTGTGATCTGTATTTACACTAATTCATACTGCAAGTTTTATTGCCTTTATTACATATTATCTGAGCCACATGTCTTCCTTTAAATAGAAAACACACACATAAATCAAAAAAACATAAGAAAAATGTCTCCTGGATATATGCAAGTGTTGTTGTTGACAGTAAGACTTCTCCAGTCATTCCTTTTGCCAAAAATCATCCTCCTTCAGCTCTTTCTCTGTGTAATCACAGCTATTGATCGTTTGCAGGTTGAATTAGACCTCTGATGTTCTTGTGTTAAGCCAATTGTTGGGAAATTAGAGGTTATGGAACATATGGAGAAAATAATCAATAACAGAGCTGGCCGGAGCGAAGGAGAGAATGAATTGTGTTTTTACTACCGTTATTACAAACTAATGAAGTACATAAACTGCACCAGACTAATATTAACCAAACAAACAACAGGGGCAGTATTCCATCTCTAAGATTTTTTATTCAGGCCATTATTTAGTCTTACAATTCTCGACTAGTTTTGCTCCAGGATCCATATTTTACAATGGCAGTCAAACACAGAAAAAAAAGTTGTGGTAATTAAATCTAAAATTTGAAACAAGTTTCATACACGAAATGTGTTTTTCATTCATTTAGAGTTGATAAGGCTATTTAGGCATCTTATAACTAATTAAATATTAATATTTGCATTTAGCTTTGTCTGAATTTAGCTTTAGAAACTGAAATCTAGTCTACTGTTATCGTACAAAAAAGAAATGATTAAGAAATAACATTTATGATAAACATCTTATTCCCACACTCTTAGAGAAAAGTTTTGTTTTAGCTAAAATGAAACTTCCCACATTTCAAATACTTCACCCTAACCTCAAAGTGTGGAATACATAAATAATAAAGACTATTTTTCTACACTGTAAAAACTAAAAAACACAATTTGTTGAGTCAGCTTAAAATAATTTGTTACCCTGCTGCCTTAAAATTTTAAGTTCAGTCAACTAAAATACGTTTAGTCAACTTGAAATGTTAAGTTGGACTAAGTAACAACTTAGATATTTGTGTTTGCTAAACTTAACAGATGGGTAAGTAACCCAGCTGCCTTAAAATTTGAAGTTGATTCAACTCAATTCAAAGTTGTCACTTAGTATAATTTAACATTTCAAGTTGAGTACATTTTTTTTTTGAGTTGACTGAACTTAAAATTTTAAGGCAGCCAGGTTACAAATTATTTTAAGTTGACTCAACAAATTATTTTTTACAGTGTAGGGTGCATAGTGTCTTGTTAACGTGTAATCGCTTACAGATTTGAACGACAGTTTTGATTAGCAGAGGACGTACTAACATTAAAAGTATGATTACTGCTGTCTCAGATTTGTCTTTTTTCCAGTTTTTGGTATTACGCGTATCAATATCAGCCACTGCGTGCTTAATAACAATCTTATTTGAAAAGTGTGGTGATGAATGAACAAAGGAAACCATCAAGAAAAGGAAGAGATTTTCTGAAAAAAAGTAGCAAATACCAATAACAAGTGAAGGATGGTGCAATGATGAAGAAGAACTTAAGACAAAGATAGATGGTGTAACAACAGTCTTTGAAGTATTACGTGACAAATTAATGAAAAAAAAAGTGCTTCTGTTCTACATAACTGAATAAAAGAAGATCCAGGGAGTGAAAGACTGTAAAACAGATGTAAAAACTAGGAATTTGATACTCTATTGTCTCAGTGGGTTTTATGCACCCAACTGTCTCCTAAGCAGGAAGTGAATTTTTTTCTCACTTCCTGTTTTGGAGAGAAACAATTTGTCAGTCTTAGCTCATCTCACCCTCAGCAGGGAAGTTTCATATCATGTCGTTTCAGCCCCCTGAACTCATGTTATTCCTCTCTATAAAATGGATTATGGAAGTTTGTGATCAGATAAAACACACTGCTTAAATAGAACTCTAAAATAAGATATGAAACTATTACCAAACACTTTTAATGCAAAATGGGACACAGTCACGGAGGTGGTTACTGTTATTAGAAAGTGTTTTGAGAAGCAAAAGATAAATGTTTTTAACGTTTTTTGGACAATCGCCCACTTTATAAAATGGATTGTATGCAGCAGGGTATCTATATTGCTTGAGGGACAAAAGTTCACTGGGGATTGCTCCGTGTGTCATTATTAAAACCAGTTAAGATGCCATGTGAAAGGCCCAAACAGGAAACACTTGAGTCACCATACAAGATCTCTACCCCGCGGGTGTTGCAAACACTTACCCACACACAAACAATAAGACATGCCAACACTCTGTGTGCAGCAAATATCCTCTGCCCTATCACTCCGGGGCATCACAAGCAATAATAACAATCTCATATCTTTCAAAATGATCCAACACATACACACAACGAATACACACACACACACACACACACACACACACACACATATTTGTTCGGGGGTCAGAGGTTAAGGTTTGGAGGTAAACCTCTATATTCTGCTCTGGGAGAAATGGGATGTTTTAGCTGTAGTGGAAAAGAGGAATGGATATATTTGATATGATGTGTGTGTGATTGTTGTTTTTTTTTTTTTTTTTTTTTCAGGTCATGCTCACAAAGCTCTCCTCTCAGTGGTGTTATATAGTAATGACATTTCAGGGTCTAATCCCCTCATAGAGAGACAGAGAAAAAGATAGAGAGAGAGTAAATTAGATGGATAAGGCCTGAAACATACGTTTTGTAAGTACGCAAATGCAAAATTAAAGTACTTTTGTACTTTTCTAGTATTATTGTGGCCGTAACAAACCTCCAGAACTTAAGGGGGCGATAGAGTTCCCTTAAGATGTCAGTGACATTGGCTATAAGCTGAATTGCAATACATTACACTTTTCAGTTTAATATGCAGAAACAACAATAATTAGGTAATTCATATGATAATTTGTACGAAAAATGCCTGTCACGTTATCAAAACAGCTCTGTTTGCATGCTGTCTGACTGGCTCAGCATAGCAACACTGGCGGAACAAATACTGTCAGTTTGGGTCAGTATTTATTTATGCTTGGCCAATGGCAGAATGGGAATTGTTTGTTATTTTAAGAGGGCTTCAGCAATGTTGCTTTATACTAGGGGTGCATGATATTGAATTTTTGCCGATATCCGATATGCCGATATTTTTCAACTCATTTTGGCTAATAGCCGATGCCGATACCGATACTGTCTCTTCTGTGGGGAAATTATTAACAAATTATTTTTTAATTTTGGTTAGCTTTTAACAAGAACTTATTTGTTAGAATTTAATAAACAATAATGAAGTTAATTTATAATGACAGTACATTGAAGCTTTGAAAATAACTATAAATAACTGTTTATAGTAACTATAAATAACTATATATAACAACAAATAAACTATTTATCAATAGCTGCATTTACACTGCAAATCTTTTAGAGCTCATAATTTTACATCAATGAATAAATCAGTATATACTGCCCTCCAAAATTTTGGAAACACCCCTGGCAAAGTGTGGTTTTGGACGATATCAGCATAAATCCTTATCATTTTTTGGTGCAAATACATTAAAGTAACTTGACATTATCATTGAAGACCAGCAATAATAATTTTCATTTTGATTACATAATAATGGCAATATATACATGTCAAAGTCAGACATGCCCCTTTGCCAGCTGTGATGCCTGGTTACTGGTTTAAACTTGGCCCAGGTTTTTAAAAGATTTTTGGGTCAGTACACCTTAATAGCGTCAACAATTGATTGCCAGTTAAGTTTAGAATACAATGAATTTAGGCCCAGATTATGCAGAGTTGCAGTAGCTGCTAATGGTGGATATTTTGATGAATCGAAAAGTTACGCTTTTTCTATGTATAAACTGTTTATGTAATAAAATATGTTTTCGTAGTTTGTGTTGTCTCTTATCAGTACAAAAATGATCACAAATTAAAAAGGATTCATGCCAATATTGTCCAAAACCCCACTTTTCTAGGGCGTCCCTGGTGAAAAGCTGGTTTAAGCTGGTCCTTTGCTGGTTTTTGCTGGTCATGTTGCTGGTCAAGGACCACCATGAACCAGCAAAGGACCAGCATACACCAGCAAAGGACCAGCATAAACCAGCAAAGGACCAGCTTAAACCAGCATCAAAACATTTTTTCACCAGGGGTCTCCAAACTTTTGGAGAGCAGTGTACATAAAATGTCATGTTTGTGATTTTTTTATACATGTAAGCTATAGCTTCTGATGTTAAAATCAAAATATACTCATCAGAAACACAGTGCCCCCTACAGAATTAAAACTATTTACCAAACGGGCATTAGGACCCAAGGGGAGGCTGCCGAGGCTTGCCAATCCATGTGCTATTACTGTTTCCTCTATCACACACCTAATGTGTCATTCTGTCCGTGCATTCCCAGATTAAATGCAGCGATCCAAAACAGTGAATCTAATCATCATTCAGGCAAAACTTTGCTTCAAGAATGATCCACACTGCTGACGTGATCTAATCGGTAGCATACCCAATGAGCACATGTGAGTTCCTCTTATCGGCATAATTTTTCATATCCAGCCAATGCCAATATTTACATTTAAAGCCATTATCGGCCGATTCCGATATCGGTGCAATAATATCGTGCATCCCTACTTTATACCTAGTCATGTGTGTTCCGGTATTACTGAAGCATTAACAAACCTCCAATACTCAAGGGGGTGATAGAGTTCATTTCAGATGTCAGGCTGATGCAGTTTAAAAAGTTTAAACACTGCTATCTCACTTATATTTAAGCCATTCGTATGACAATTGACCATATGCACGAATTACTTCCTTGTTTTAGACAAGCCAGCACAGTCATTTCCAGTCAACTGTACTGTGGTGTAATAGGAGTGTCTTTTGCTTGTTTTCTCTATATAATCCAATCACAATTCGAAGAAAGGTTTTGTTTGTCTAAGAGGACCAAACGTTCATGTATTCAGTTTCAAGAATGACAAACGCGAGTGTAACAAATCATGCAAGTAAATCCACTAAATATGCGTGAGTCATTGCTATGATTGACAACAATAACCAAACAATCAAAAAACAGAGATGTGCATTAAATGATTCAGACTAAATTCAGAGTAACAAAACTATAGCAGTAACAAGTGTGTGTTGGTTAAATATAGGCTATTTAATAGCTTTTACAGTTTAAGATGAAACTTAAAAAATGTAGTTATTAAATTAAATGAAATATTTCAAATTTATATTGATTCATATTGAATGCAGTATTTAATTCTTATACCATTAATATTTAACTTATTTAATTTGTAGTGAATTGAAGTATTCAAATAATTCACCCTTATAGTCTGTTTGTGTCTGAACTTATTTATTTATTTATTGACCTTCTGCACTTGCTATACAATATACCTAAGAGCAGTAAAAGTACTGAAATTGGTTATACTAGTAATTTTATAATAAATCGAAAAGCAGGACTGAAAAAACTACGAAGTTAAAATGGCAGCTGCAGCCAATGAGTGATCCTCTACTGCCATCTTCTAGTTATAAGGGTAATTTCATATAATTTTCATCTTAAAAAGTCGTTGTTTTCCACGAAAATACATTTTTTCATCTCGTCTTTATGAATGAAAAGTGAATCTTTGAAGTGAATATTACTGCACAGCTGTGGAGTTGAAAAAGGCTTTAAAATACTACAAGATTTTAAAAATGTGTTCATGACTATGAAGGAAAGTTATTGATTATTAAGAATACTATTAAGATGTCACTGAAGAGAAGCATCGTTAGTTACGTAACATTAGCCTAAACAGTTATGATAGTGTTTAGCTGTCAGAATTTAAATGTACAACTATGTGTCTAGGTACTCCTTTGGGATTTCCAGGCTATTTATATGTTGTTAAATAACATGAAACTGAACGTTCATGCCGCTATCATTATTTACAATGTTGCAGTTATTATTTTTTCTCAGTTTCTGATAAGAATGAGGCAGGAGAGGAGTCTCAAGAGTCTCCACTTATATATAGCATATATAAAATCAGCTTCACCGAAAGTTTACGAGCTGGCTTATCATTATGGGGAAGTTCTGAAGAACACTCTGCGCATATGGTCAATTTGCATGAAAAGTGTTTGTTGTGCTATCAAAATAGCTGTATTCACAAGCTTTCTGACCGTCCCAGCATGTCAACATTAGTGAATGGTGTCAGTTTGGGTCAGAATTATTTTTTTTATTGGATGTCCAACAGCAGATGGAGAAGTGTTTGTTACTTTTAAGAGGGTTTTAGAAACTTTACGTTATACCTCTTTACATGTGTTATAGTATTACTGAGGCATTAAACTAGTTCACTTCCAGAACAAAAATGTACAAATAATGTACTCAACCCCATTGTCATCCAAGAAGTTAATGCCTTTCTTCAGTCGTTTTTTGAGGAAAACATGGAATTATCTCCATATAGTGGACTTCAATGGTGCCCTGTGAGTTTGAGCGTCGAAAATGCAGTTTAAATGCAGCAGGCTCTAAATGACCCCAGCAGAGGAAGAAGAGTCTCATATAGTGAAACGATGATGAACTCTGTGAATTAAAAATAGGTGAAACCTCCAATACTCTAGGGGTGATGACATTACCTTCAGATGTCCACGACATGACTTTTTTAATGGAATTTGTACAAAAACTGCAGCTTTCTGACCACCCCAATAGCAACATTTTCTCAACCAATGGTGTTAGTTTGGGGCAGGATTATCTTTTCACCAGGTTTTTTGTCATTAAAGTGACAAACATCCTACATTATCCACTGGAACGTCACTCTCGTGAACGTGTGTACGATAGTTAGTGAAAGCTAGAAATTTGAGTTTATAACGTTTTAAATATGGATATTTTTTCTTACTCAAATGCACTGATTCACTGCAGAAGGCCTTTATTAATCCCTCGGAGGTATGTGGAGTGTTTTTTATGATGGATGGATGCGTTACAAAATGCTTCAAAATCTTGACCACCATTCACTGCCATTATAAAGCTTGGAAGAGTCAGGATATATTTTAATATAACTCCAATTGTTTTCATTTGAAAGAAAAAAGACATATACATAGGATGGCTAAGACAATTTGTTGAGACAACTTAAAATAATTTGTAACCTGGCTGCCTTAAAATTTTAAGTTCAGTCAACTCAAAAAAAACGTTTATTCAGCTTGAAATGTTAAATTATACTAAGTGACAACTTAAAACTTTAAGGCAGCTGTGTTACATACCCATCTTAGTCAACTTGAACTTAACATTTCAAGTTGACTAAACTTATTTTAGTTGACTGAACTTAAAATTTTAAGGCAGCAGGGTAACAAATTATTTTAAGCTGACTCAACAAATTGTGTTTTTTATTTTTTACAGTGTACAGGGTGAGTAAATCATGGGGTAATTTTCATTTTTCTCTTCTCTTTCTATCTATCTTCTATATGTTTATACACTCTGATTCATGTTACACATAAGAATAAACATTAACGATGGTAATGCAGTTGTAACAAACAGCTTTAAGTCACTTACTGCTTTAATCAACTTGGAAGATACTAATTTTGTAGCTTTTATTCACAATCTGATCTAATCACCTCTAAATGTTCCAAATGAAACAATTATGTTAAATTAAATGCATGCGAAAACGACACTGAAATTGATTAACAATTAAAAATTTCACATATCTTCAAACATTTAAGTGAACGTCACAAATTGGATTTGTGTATCTAGAAACATTTGTGTTTGCATATGCTTCAGGCCTAAGTAAGACTAAACCGATTGGGGAGAGTGACAGAAAGACACAAAACACTTAAGCTTATGTAAGTTCAATCAGAGGCCAGACGAGAGACAGAAGGCAGGAGGAGGGGGTGTTGTGGGAGAAAAAAAAAAGACAAGAAAAACCGAGCGGGGACCGAGGGTAGAATAACCATGAGTACATTCAGTTACACATTTTTCAGTTCAATAAAATGGCCGTAATAATGATGTGTGAGAACTAAGCCAAAACACACACACACGGACTGATGTAAGTGGTCATCTGTTTCTCATTACAGCGTGGAATCCTTCCCATCATCTTTTCTGAGCTTGTGAGCATTTGGAACAGTTCCTGTGTTTGACACTCACACACACACACTCACACACAAAGCATGTTTTGCAGTATTTGGCGGTGTGTTTTAGGTCACCGTGACTTGATTTAAGTGCCTCTATAAATGTAGAGTTTCGCTGTGAGAGTGTTTAAACTGTGCGTCAGTCGTCTTTCCATTCTTTCTCTCAGTCTGGCTCTCTCATTTTTAGCACTGTATATAGGAGCAGACTGACAGCAGAGATAGAGAGATGTTCGGCGCATAGCAGAGCTAGGACGACAAGAGTTCAAGGTTCAAATGCAAACATACTAGTTTTAACAGCCCTTGGCATGTAAGCTAGGTTGACTCACTCCCACACACTCCTATCCATCCACCCACCCATTTACCTTGCAATCTGAATGATGGCATACAATGGTCTAGTATTGTTTTTATTTAAAGCTACTTGTAAATACTATAAACAGATCCTAATTCAAATACTCTAAACACACACACACACATACACAGTGTATAATAACATTATACATATACAGTAGAATACTAATCCAAAAAAGTCTTATATGCTCACCAAGGCTACATGTATAGTTTTGTGCAAAAGTTTGGGAAACCCTTGCAGAATCTGCGAAAATGTAAATAATTTAACAAAATAAGAGAGATCATACAAAATGCATGTTATTTTTTTATTTAGTACTGTCCTGAGGAAGATATTTTACATAAAAGATGTACATATAGTCGACAAGACCAAAAAATAGCTGAAATTACCAAAAGTTTGGGAACCCTTGGTTTTTAATACTGTGCGTGGTTACCTGGATGATCTACAACTGTTTTTTTGTTTGTTTTGTGATGGTTGTTCACGAGTCCCTTGTTTGTTCTGAACAGTTAAACTCAACTGTTCTTCAGAAAAATCCTCCAGGTCCTGCAGATTCTTCAGGTTTCCAGCATCTTTTGCATATCTGAACCCTTTCCAGTAGTGACTGTATGGTTTTGAGATCCATTTTTTTACACTGAGGACAATTGAGGGACTTCAACACATCTATTTAAAAAGGTTCAAACATTTACTGATGCTCCAAAGGGAAACACGATGCAGTAAGAGCCGGGGGGTGAAAACTTTTGGAATTTGAAGATCAAGGTATTGTATATAATTTGTCTTCCGGGAAACATGCAAGTATCTTCTGTTGCTTCCGAAGGGCAGTACTAAAAGAAAAAAAATACATATTTCAACAAAATAAGAAAAATTTGGACATCTTCATCCTGTTCAAAAGTTTTCACCCCCCGGCTCTTAATGCATCGTGTTTCCTTCTGGAGCATGTAAATATGTAAATATCTTTTATGTAAAATCTCTCACTCAGGACAGTACTAAATAAAAAAAAAATAAAAAAACACATGCACTTCTCTTATTTTGTTAAAATTATTCACATTTTCACAGATTCTGCAAGGGGTTCCCAAACTTTCGCATAAAACTGTACTTGATCAAAAATGTTTTTACAGTAATATCTCAGCCAATCAGAACACATTTATTGCTTAATTTATTATGAAAAATCATTGGCAAGAATAAGAACCAAGTGACCATGCATTGCTTCTTGTGGTCATGGGTGTATTTTCTAAATTACCTAAAGTGTCTGGGTTTTGGCTTTGTTTTCCCATTGTAAAATACAACTATAATAACTATTAAATATAATAAACTACTTTACTAGGCATATGTGTCTTTAATTAAAATTAAAAAGCATAGTCACATAGTTAAAACAAAGTTAAAGAGTGTTGTTTCCTATTTGTGCCACTGCAACTGTAGCTATTCCAATTAGCTATTAGCTATTCCAAATTATAAGAATCTCTTGCATCAATTTGCATCATAGCTTTAAAAAAAAAAAACTTTGTTCAAACCTGATGGACGTGGGGAGTGAAACCTGTTCAAATCTCTGTAATGCAATGTGATTCATTACTTAAATTAACAAGGAAAAAATTGCTTTTATCATTTTTATAGCATCTCGCCTAGGACACAGTCACTTTAGTTCATATACATCTGCCATGGCATCAACCTACCATGTCTACATTCAAGAAGAATAAAACAAGTTTAGGTTCTAGAAATGGTACTCAGACCTCACTGAGCTGTCAGTTTGGCTATTATAACAACTTAACGTGGCGCCCTGTTTCAGAAGATAAGAGGAAGAGAAAGACAGAGAGAGAGAGGGGTCAGTGCTCTGTGTGGTTTTGTTTAGAGTTGGGTTTTGGAATTGGAATCATGTTCCGTCATGTTCCCTTTAGGAAGGATTAGGAGTGAGATTGAGGTTACGGTAAACTTCACCCTAACCCCATCTCCCTCATTCTTTCCTCACACAGTCACACACATATGGCTGTCTCACAGGAATCCTATTAAGGATATGTTTACCTGTGGAGCTGGTGTTAGTGCAAGGTGCTGTGATACATATCTTCACATTCTAATGACAGACTCCAACAACCACTGATCGGATCCGGCACACACACACACACACACACATTTACACACAGTTGACCAGTCACTCCACCACCCCTCATAAAACTTTGATCTAAAACTTAGCTGGAGGAAACCTCACGCTAGCTCTCTGGAGAAATATCCTGCTAACCAAAACAAAGCACGAAACATCACGACAGAAAGAAACAGCACAAGGCAAACCCCAAATCAATCTCGACAAAATTGTACAGAGCCAAAACGGCACATCAGCATCTGGAGTAAAGACGTTTGCTACAAAATGCTCGAAGTAACACTGTGATGCTAGCTGTGTATTACCTTCCTAGATAGCAAAGGCATGCTGTCAAAACGGATGCGTAATATGAAAAGCTTCACATTTTAAAAATCAATTTTTTTCATTTTGAAAAAACAAAACAAAAAACACACATTTCACTACCAGAGAAACCAATCCGGTCATGTAGATCTTGGTTTCTGTAAAAAGTTGATGACTACTTTATCCACTTTATATCTTTAATATGTAAAATATCCACACAACAAAATTTTTCCATGTTTTTGCCATAAACTTACGTTTCATTATGTAAGGAAAGCACATACTTTATTTCTCCCACTCTCTCTTCCTTACAAACACAGGCACATACGATATGGTCAAACACTCACATACGGAAACATACACATGCACAGAAACGTGTTGTGCTACTCTGATGGCATTATCAATAAAATAGCTCAATAACTTCAAAACTAGATGTCATTTCTCACAAGCGAGGTAAATTTGTCGCTGTTCTTGAAACAGATCAACTTACAGATTACTATAAGCAGACACGCTGCTGCCGATTACTGTTGAAAGACACACAGGCTCAGGTAGTAACTTCTTTTATGGTAAGATTTTAGCATGGTAAAAGTTACATGTTAATGTATTTGGTCTTGGCACAATAGATCTGCTAAGCAGCTGCTGCAAAGCAAGTACAGGAACTTATTACTGACAATACATAGCAGATACGATACTAAGATTATTTAAGACATGCACTTGCATATAACCTGTAGCAGATCTATACAGGTGGAGCTGGGGAGGTGGAGGGTTTCAAAGGAACTTGCGCTGCAAAATGCTCTAGTAAATGCTAACCACCCATTTATATCTAAAGCAGCAAGTTCATTGGCTGTGTATGCAACAAGAACCAATCAGCTTGTGCCAAGTAGTTTAACGATTTGAATACCATCAGTTTGCGTTAAGGACCCATCAGCCTGCCCATCTAGAGTTTCATGACAGAAGTTAGCATTAATAACTGCATTAGCCTACGAGCAATGGCTTAAACATCTGTTAATAGGTATAAAATGACGTTTTGAAATTAGCAACAAAGGCGTTGGATGAGATGCATAAAAAAATAATCCTGCTCACAAGATGTCTGACTGACGAATGTCTTTAAATACAACATTGAACAATGTTGTACTGGAAGGTGTGGTAACCATCGCATAAGTGGAATAATTGACTCCGGTCCATTGAATTATAAGAAAATAATGTATTACTACCTCGGGTGTGCATTATTTTCTAATAATTCAACGGCCCGGAGTCAGTTATTCCTTACTTAGGAATCTATGGTTACTAACTATATTTAAATGTGTATTTTCATCCACCGGGATGATAGAATTGATGTCATTATGCCATTGCGAATGCCATCATAATGTGAGGACATAAAAGAACTGGTGAAGCTTTTTTTGGTAACTGATGCATTAAAACAAACTTTACACAAAAAAAGAGAAAAGTTTTAAAAACTAGACTTCTCATTACTAATCTCGTCTACTTGTGGGGCAGGTGCTTTTCATATTATTATCTCGACTGGTCATAGGCCTGGTCACAGACCTGGTCACAGACATATCTGTTGATTTCTTAAAACAATGTCCAATCAAGACAGAATACACTCACCACTCAAAACACAGAAGATCTGTTCAGTGCTGAGTTCCGCATACTCAAGAATTTGGAAATTGAGAATTGAGTAATGGGAGATTCACATCATGGATGTGCAGCCAACAAATCTGTAGCAGGTATATGGACTGAAATATCTGAGGAATGTTTCCAGCACCTTTTTGACTTAATGCCACAAAGAATTATTATCAGGCACAACATTATGACATTATGACCACCTTCCTAATATTGGGTTTGTCCCCATTTTGCTGCCAAAACAGCCCTGACCCATCGAGGCATGGACTCCACTAGACCGCTGAAGGTGTGCTGTTGTACCTGGCACTATGATGTTAGCAGCAGATCCTTTAAGTCCTGTAAATTGCGAGGCGGGGCCTCCATGGATTGGACATGTTTGTTCAGCACATCCCACAGATGCTCGATTAAATTGAGAACTGGGGAATTTGGAGGGCAAGTCAACACCTCAGACTCATTGTTGTGCTCCTCAAACCATTCCTGAACCATGTGGCAGGGTGCATTATCCTGCTGAAAGAGGCCACAGCCACCAGGGAATATCGTTTCCATGAAAGGGTGTACATGGTCTGCAACAATGCTTAGGTTGGTGGTATGTGTCAAAGTAACATCCACATAAATGGCAGAATCCAAGATTTCCCAGCATAACATTGCCCAAAGCTTCCCATAGTGGACCCTGATGCCATGTGTTCCCTAGGTAAGCGACACACACGCACCTGGCCATCCATGTGCTGTAAAAGAATATGTGATTCATCAGACAAGGCTCCTTCCTCCATTGCTCTATAGTCCAGTTCTGATGCTCACTTGCCCACTGTTGGCGCTGAAAGCAACAAACTGTAATGCACTGTGTATACTCCTTTCCATCAGAACCAGCATTAACTTCTTGAGCAATTCAGCTCGACTGTTGGATCGGACCACGTGGGCCAGCCTTCGCTCCCCACATGCATCAATGAGCCTTACCCGCCCATGACCCTATCGCTGGTTCACCACTGTTTCTTCCTTGGACCACTGCAGACTGGGAACACTCCATAAGAGCTGCAGTTTTGGAAATGCTCTGACCTAGTCGTCTAGTCATCACAATTTGGCCCTTGTCAAACTCACTCAAATCCTTTCGCTTGCCTATTTTTCCTGCTTCTAACACATCAGCTTTAAGGATGAAATGTTCACATGCTGCCTAATATATCCAACCCACTAACAGGTGCCGTGATGAAGAGATAATCAGTGTTAATCACTTCACCTATCAGTGGTCATAATGTTATGCCTGATCTGTGTAGGTGGCTTTTCTGCAGTAAGAATGACTAACCCTGAACTGGGGGTAACAAACAATGAATTAACTTTAGGTATCTTAATGCATCCGGTGTTTTCTGAAAACATGATGTCACATCACAGATTTTCAAAGGTGCTGACAGCTTAATTGCAGATTTTTCGGAGTGCAAAAATAAAAGACAGGGGTCTGGCACTGCGGTCCGCATGTGGAAATCAGCTTCAGATTCTCTCTTCGCGTAATGGACTTTATAAAAGCTCTGATTTTCCAACTAACCTCTCTCTCTGTCTCTCACTGGTTAGAGTGTGCTGTTGGCCAGGTGAGCACACTTGTGCGCACAGCTCTTCAGACGTGCTTTACACTGATGAACAAAGTGAGGGCTGTGAGTCACACACACTTTCAGCTTGTTAACACACACAGGCGTACACACTGTATTTCACCTCTTACAAAGAACTACCATATAACTGCTCTTACTGTCTCTCTTAGCTTTATTTTTTTCACCATTTCAGCCTGAAAACTAGAATTCTGTACATATAAATGCAGTGTTGTTAAAGCTGATAAGTGTAAGTATTAATGCTAAAATACTTATTTCTATTCTAATATTTGCAGTGATGAAGTCATTTGTTATAAATATAGTGTAGCATTACGAAATGCTCTAACCAGGTGAATCTCACAGTGAAATGTACAGATCACATGTCACTAAAAATAATGAAAATGATCAAAAATTAATAATAAAACCTAATTTGTGACCACAAAACCAGTTGTAAGAAGCACATGTATATTTGTAGCAATGGCCAACAATACATTGTATGGGTTAAAATGATAATTCTTGTTAGGATATTAAGTAAAGATCATGTTCCATGAAAATATTTGAGAAATTCCCTACCGTAAGTATATCAAAACTTAATTTTTGATTAGTAATACAACTTTTGATTTTCTCAGTATTTCGATTTTTTTGCACACTCAGATTTAAGATTTTTTAAATAGTTGTATCTCGGCCAAATATTGTTTTATCATAACAAACCAGACATCAGTGGAAAGCTTATTTATTCATGATTTATGATGTATAAATCTCAATTAAAAATAAAAAAAAAAAAAGAAAGAAAAAGAAAAAGACCATTATGACTGGTTTTGTGGTCCAGGGTCATATTTAGGATTTTTGTGAAAATTAAGGATCTTTTTTTTTTTTTTTAAAAACATTTTTTTTTATTATTAAAAAAAAAAAAAACATTTTTTTTTAATTAATAAAAAATTAGGAATGATCAAGATTAATTAACAATGCAAAAAAAAAAAAAAAAAAAAAAAAAAAAAAAAAAAAAGGTGCCTAAATAGACTTAACTATATGCAAAAAAGTATTTATTTATTATTATTATTATTTTAGTTCATTTTTAATGATTTAATTATTATTATTGTTATTTTATTTTTTATTTTTTTAGGTGGAAAAAGGAATGTTCTTGTCAGTTTTTGTCAGATTCTATTAATAGTTGTCTGACGTGCCACTTTCAACACATTTTCCAAGATGTAGCCCAAATGTTTTTTTTTCCTCCTTATGCTTTTTTATTACATTTAAGCAAAATAGTGTGCCTATTTAGTTTAAAAAGTTACAGTATTTACCACATTTCTGCTGTTAAATGTTCCAGTCAATAAACTCCACTAATTTCTATGGCAGTTTAACCGTTCGTTTCATTTTCACTCTGTCATTTTAATGTGGTCTTCTTTATTGCCTTTAAAAAAAAAACAAACAAAAAAAAACATGTATTTTACTGGCAGTTTATTTTCACATCTTGTTTTCACAAATGTGTGCTCCAGTCTGTATAATCAGCATAAACTCTTCCCACAAAGCAATAAACTATGCATAATGCCCCCTAGCTGCCAGAGGCAAAACTTTTCCACCAGTATACTTACAGCTGAAGTGTGTACCACCACTAGTGTCATCAAACAGAATAGCAAAAAAAATGTCAGTTTCACGAGCACACCCTCTGTCTGCCATTGGTCAGATAAAGTCATAGCCCCGACCCAAACGCACACCATTGGTTGTTACTGTTGCTGTGTAATTTGAAAAACAAACATCAAATAGAGCTTTGATAGTGCTGAGATACAGTTTTGGGATAAAAAACTTAAAAATGGTTTACTTATAAAAGAAAGAATTTTAACATAAAAAAAAAAAAATAAATAAAAAAATAAAAAATAACACACTTTTCACCTTTAAAGAGCACTGACTGCAATAAAACCACAACAGCACCAATTAAAGTATATTCCTGCAGAAGAACAGATCACGTGTAATTTTTTCCGATGCGAGTAACCTTTAAGTAAAGCAGCCTGCTGTTGTTCGCTTCGAGAGAGGAGATAGGTAACCTTTTCTGATATCCTAATCTGATATTTGAGGATGGATGAACGTAATACTTTGTCTACTACAAATAAAGTTCATGCTCCTTCCTTTGAGAATATCCTGCTGATAAAATGACAGCATTCGCTCTATAATGCTCTCTCACACACATTTCTGTACAAAACCAGGGTGCTTAGGTGTGAGGATTCGACTTATGAAGACGATGAGGCGTGGAAGCGTTTATGTGTGTGTGCTGCTGAAGGCTGCGTGTATGAGGCTCAGCTGGTGAGATGCTGACAGGAGCAGCGCAGGCAAGAAGAGGGTGACCCAGAAAGCAGAAAAAAGAGGTAGAAAGACAGAGTGGTATTTTTAGATACCAGGATAATGATGAGAATTCTTCTGAGAGGATGAGTGAGAATGATAGAGAGAGAAAGAGATCCTTGTTCTCTTTCAACCTTGCATCCTATTGTAACATTTCTTCCTTACAGGTGTTTTCCTTTCATTCATTTTTTTCGTTTATCAACCAGACATGAGATGTTTAGAGCTCTTCAGTCATAACGTCAGTTTAGGCCAACCCGGAAGGCTAATTCGCAATGGCTAGGCTAACAATTTGCAAGTAAAATAATGATATAGCTGACATTTCTTGATGAATTTGTTTTGCTCTACAACATTAATTGCATACTGCTGCACCACAAATGTGAATTTTGAAGATGTTGCTAACAAGTAAATTACAGTACAAATAAACTACAACTCCCTCAAGAGCGTGTACTAAAGTCCCAGATTAATCGAACACCCGCTGCAGTCCTTATGTAGCAACATTTTAGCAACTTATGTTATTAAAGCTCAAAACAAGTATTGGAATTCTGGTTTGAGCTGTGACTGTATTTAATTTAGCATGTTATCAAACAAAATCTGAAACTTTCTTCAAGTATTATTAACCATAGACTGTAAAATTGCTATTCTGGAGAGTGTATATATGTGTATATATCCACCTTATTTTTCAGTGCGGAAGTAAGCTGTTTTCTGGTAATGTGTTAGACATCCAGTTCATAATCCGCCATAGGGAAATAACGAGAAGAATATCGAAGTGCAGTAAACGGTAAAACAGTATGCACTACAAACCAGTGTGTTCATAATTAAGATAATACATTAAAATAATATGGTAAGACACACCAGTTTGCAATATCAAGCAGCAAAATGAGCTTTTTGTGCAGCTAAAAATAGCTGGAAGTGGATGAGACCGGAAACCAGACACAAAAAAATTACAAATGGCTGCACCCACTCTTATGGGAAAAATAAGGTGGATACTACTGTTCAAATATTTATATATCTGCAAGCAGCAATTATCGGGGTTCAAACGCTTTAAGGCATGTAAGCACATATAAAAAAACATTATTTAACCACCTAAATCATTGATTTAAAAAAGCATTTTTGGCAAATACAAGTCATTCATAGGATGTTTTTTAACATTTATGACTGTTATACCGCCAGCTGTGGTCTGATCTCCCTAAATCTGCATGCTTGTTCAGAATTACCTGTTGCATGTACTCACCAAGTTTTGTGAAGTTTTGAGTTTTTGTTTAGGCTTTATAGGCTTTTGGGTATATTTGGACAGGCCCCTTTTCTAAACAACCCTGTTTTAACTTCCCAAGGGTAAACTTCTACTTTTTTTATTTTATTTTTTTGATAATTATTGACCTAGAGAGTCCAGAGAATTGCACTGCAGTGTTTTTTTCCAGATTGGGTGAAAAACCCACAAAACTAGTTTGCAGAAGTATTTATTTTTTCCTCAATCATTTAACAAACGATTTGATTAACAGCAGTAGGCAAAGTTGTTTGGAATGAAGAGGTCTATTGTATGATGGCAATATTGCAATATGCAATATACAATCATTTACAATTACGCCCTTAAAAAACGCGATATCGCCCCACCAGTGGGTGATTTATTTCACATTTCTCACAGACCTTTAGAATTGTGAGTCAAACAGGCCCACCAAGTTTCATTCCAATCTAACATGTGCTCAAAGTTCATCAGCCTATGGCAGCCATGTTTTTTGAGATATGCATATGTTCTCAAAGCCACTTGTGGCACTTTGGACCAAGACCGTGTGTACTGATTTTAATGTTGATAGGACAAACAATTGCAAGGTTATGGCCATTTTTATGTTGTTGTTTTTTTTCCCCATTAAGTGTCCAAGCTCCGCAACTTTTCTCACATGGCCTCAGATTCAGCTCTTACATACTAGTTGTGAGTTTGGTGAAAATATCTCATTCCCGATCAAAAGTTATAGCCATGTTAATAAAGGCAGTCCTGTCCCTTTCAAATGTTTTGGTGTCCCTTTGCGACAGATGGTTTGAAAGTTCAACTTTTTTTGATAATTATTGATATTCACTCTCCAGAGAATCATCTTGCATTGGTTAGGTTCTGATCAGGTGAAAAACCTAGGACTAGTTTGCAAAAGTAGGTTTTTCAAAAAATGCAAAATACCAGAAATTTTGTCAGGTGGCAGACGAATCTGTTTTGTGTCTTGAGCCTTATGACAAACGATTTAAGAGTTATGAGTGATTTTGCACTCTTGATTGCTGTAGTGAGTCAGGCCGACTACGACTTATGATTTGTAGTTTTAACAACTACAATAGGGTTTCAGCGCTATGCACTTGAACTGCTAAAAATAATGATAGTGTGATATGTTAGTAGACATTCCTTTGCTGTTGTCTGCTAATGTGAGTAGACTTTGGCCTTTTTACTCTGAATACAATGTGGTTACAATCCCTGACCAACTCTGAATGGTGTTTGAGTGATTTGATCACAAGACATATTGGACTCTGTTTACACATACTTTTTTTTTTTTTAGCACTGTTCACTTATGATCGAATCAACCACAAAAGCATTTTCCCCAAAGCGTTGCAGATTTTATATTTCCTGTTTGACAGATAAGCTGTTTGTTCATTGCACTCTTGGGAACCAGTTTGAGGGAAAGTAGAATTATTTAGTTGTAAATCCATCCATACATACACACACACCACAGCTTCTCAGGCTGGCCAAGTTGGTCTTTTTTAATGGTTTTAAAGAGGTTTTAGTCACTTTTCAGCTGCTCAGACTGGGAGACCAGCCAGCCGGCCAACTAATTCAGCTTGGCTAGACTGAGAGACCAGCTAAGACCAGCAAACCCCTTTTCATTCTGTGCAATTTTTTCCCCATTAACTTTCATCGCATGACAAAAAATATGTCAATGTACAATCTACAGTGCCCTCCACTAATATTAGCACCCTTGGTAAATATAAGCAAAGCTGGCTGAGGAAATAATCTGCATTGTTTATTCATTCATTTAAAAAAAAAAAAAAAAACAAAATTCCAACCTTTCATTGAAGGAAAACAACTGAAAGTGGGAAGAAACATTACAAAATAAATATTTTTCTCCAATGCATGTTTGCCACAATTATTGGCACCCCTAAAGATTCTTCTGAATAAAATATGTCTGAAGTATATTCATATTTAAATTTTTTAGCGCACCAGGGTGACTAGGAGCATGAAACTGTCCAGCCATGACTTCCTGTTCCACAGGATTATAAATATATGAGGAACACAAAGGCCAAATTCCATTAATAATCCATCACAAGGAGTAAAGAATATAGTTCTGATGTGCAGAACAAGATTTTTGAGCTTCACAAACTAGAAAGTAGCTTTAAGACAACAGCTAAAGCACTGAAGATCCTCATTTCCATCATCAGGGCAATAATTACAAAGTTCCATTCAACTAAAAATGTTACAAATCTGCCTGGAAGAGGATGTGTGTCTATCATTTAAGAGTTTGAGTAGCGAAAGACTCTCCAAGGATCACAGCTGGAGAATTCCAGAGATTAGTTGAGTCTTGGGGTCAGAAAATCCCAAAATATATTTATCCAACAGCCCCTATATCACCTCATGTTGTTCGGGAGGGTTTAAAGAAAAAATCCTCCTCGCTCTTTTAAAAACAAACGCATATTTTGTTGTCAGACATGACTAGAACTTCAAACGGCACTGGATTCTATGGTCAGATGAAACTAAAAAAAAGCTTTTTGGCAGCAAACCCACCAGATGGATTTGGTTCAAAGAGGGATAAAAAGTACTCCATGCCCATGATTAAATATGTTGTTCAGATGCATGGCATCATGGATTCTATCAAATACCAGAATGACAAATCTAAACCTGACTGCCTCTGTAAGAGATCTTGTAAATGGCCATGGCTGGATCTTCAATCAGGACAAAGATGCTAAACAAACAGCGAAAAGGTGTCACTGCCATGGCCATCCCAGTTCCCTGACCTGAACCATATAGAAAATGAGTGGGCTGAACTGAAGAGGAGAAGCACCAACATGGAGCTGTGAATCTAAAGGATCTGGAGTGACTCTGTATCAAGGAATGGTCTCTGATCTCTTGTCAGATGTTCTCCAAACTCACTAGGCATTATAGGAGAAAACTCAGAGCTGTTTATGGCCAATTATGGCCAATGTGAACTAGAGAAAAACATTTATTTCATAATGACCCACTTTTCATTGTTTTACTTCAATGATAGGTTAGAACTTTGTGAATTTGTTGAATGAAAGATCAAAAGGACAAACCTTCCAGATTTATTTTCATAGCCACCTTCCACAGAAATCCATACAGTTTTGGAATGAGGGTGAGTAAAATTTAAGCTCTAAAGGCATCCCATGCTTTTTTTACATTTACAACTTCAGTGCGTTTTTGATTCCACTCAAAAAAATGCATATACAGCATGGTGTAATAAATGATCTGTTAAGCTGAAACTTCACAGATACACTCTGCAGACATCTGAGACTTTATTACATCTTGAAAAGAGGGGCATAATAGGGTTTCTTTAAATTCCAAGTGGATTTAGATGGCAAAGGGGGTACTGTTACCACATGGGGTCAGTTAACAGTAACATCCGTGCTGTCCACCCCTCAACACACTGCCTGGTCCCTCTTGAGCCAAGTCATGTAGGGCAGCGGACCGCGCCAACATATGACAGCACAGGGTTGCCCTGCTAGAGCGGATGAGTCAGTCGGGCAGAACCTTGAAAAAACTCAGAGAGTTATAGATAGGGAGAGCATGTTGGGGTCTGGGCCAAGCCCAGCTGGAGGACATAAAAAATGGAGGAAAAGGGAAAACAGAGGGTAATCAGAAAAAAAAAAAATAAGGCCAACTGAAAGAATCCAGCAGTTAACAAGCACTGCGAGGTGAATGAATATGAATCGGACTATTGCGAGGAATGTTAGGCTTGCGTCATGTGATAAACCCAACACACAAGAAGCTCTCTTGAGTTCAACTAAACCACCAATCAAAAGCCTCCATTGTCAACGTATCAACCGACAATGGCAACGCTAACGTCAGTGCAGCCTCACTTCGGCATATCGCCGCAGGGGTCAAAAAGCTGAGCGAGCAGATGAACGGACGGATAGAGGATGAAGTGTATTCTTTCATCCAGCTGTTTTGGGGGGCAGATGCATTTAGATGCATGCAGTTGATCTCTCGTAAGGCCAAGTGTGCGAGTGTGTGTGTAGATCTTTATTCCCGTGAGTTCAGTCGACGCGCATAAATTTAACATATGCCTGAAGTCAGCAACAACAGACTGGAAGAATGATAGGAGGAAGAAGAGAAAAAGGATGATGGACTGATAGATGGAGGAACAAAGGGCAAGATTTCATCTGAGATCGGCAGAGGGGAGGAATAGTGATGGACTTGTGAGAGACTGACAAAGCACACAGTTACACAGAGGAAGGGAGAGAGAATTCATATTCAAAGTCTTCCACTATTTTCTCAAAGGAAAAGGGACAGAAAAAGAAAATCGATTACTTATTTAATCTTGTAAAAAATATAATCCTGTACAGATTACATTTAAGCAATAAGGTAAGAGAGGATATATTTTATAGCATGACCTCAGATACCTTGTGTAAAACATCCACTGGATGCACTGAATGAAAACAGTATAATATAATAAGATATATAAAGTCTCGGTAACACTTTATTTTACGGTCTCTTAACTAGTTGCTTATTAGCATGCATATTACTTCAATATTAGCCAATTATTAATACTAATTAAACGCATATTAATGCCTTATTCTACATGACCTCATTCTACAGCCCTAATCCTACCCAATACCTAAACTTTTACCTTTCTAACTATTAATAAGCAGCAAATTAGGAATTTATTGAGGGAAAAGTCATAATTAATAGTGAATACGTGTTTCTTTAGCGTCATATAATTGCACCTCGGCTCAGAATGCTTTTACGATGCGAGATTAATGTAAACACAACCCACTGTGAACATCCTTGTAATTCGCTTTAACCTTTTCGAGCTTTATGAATGATTATTTTAGGTTCAATTATGTGTAAGGAACTGACCTATTGGTAAGCCCCTCCCCTCGAACGCAGATGAGCCAATGCCAGTTGAGTATAAGCTGCACAGAGACTGGAACTCAGACATCTTTAGATTTCAGCGCTATAGAGAAACACTGGAAGGTCCGAAGCTCCCCTAATAGCACACATACGTCACAGAGACATCTATTTGACGTATGCATTTACATCTGGAAGATGTATTTTTTATTATTATTAATTTTTTTTTTAGATGTATTTTTTTTTTGGCATTTTTGCCTTTATTGTATAGGACAGATCAGATATGAAGTGGGAGAAAGAAAGGGGGGGGGTGGGATCGGGAAAGGTCCTCGAATCAGGATTCGAACACGGGACGCCCGTAGCGCAAAGGCGCTGTATGTTGGGCGTGCTACCCGCAAGGCTATCGGCGCCGACTGGAAGACGTGTTGCTACACTGTAAAAAATAAAAAACACAATTTGTTGAGTCAGCTTAAACTAATTTGTTACCCTGCTGCCTTAAAATTTTAAGTTCAGTCAACTAAAATAAGTTTATTCAACTTGAAATGTTAAGTTGTACTAAGTAACAACTTAGATATTTGTGTTTGCTAAACTTAACAGATGGGTAAGTAACCCAGCTGCCTTAAAATTTGAAGTTGATTCAACTCAAATATCTAATTTGTCACTCAGTATAATTTAACATTTCAAGTTGCATAAACTTTTTTTGAGTTGACTGAATTTAAAATTTTAAGGCAGCCAGGTTACAAATTATTTTAAATTGACTCAACAAATTGTTTTTTACAGTGTAATCTGCAGCACGTCTATAGGACGGTCCCTATCAGATGTCAAATAGACGTCTATTAGATGTCTTTAAGATGTTTATGATTAAAAACGTATGTAAAACTGACATCTTACAGACATCTGTCAGGTGTTTGTACACAGCAGATGCTTTCCAGACCACGTGATCTTTAACAGACATCTTGCAGACGTACGTGTGCTATCTGGGTCTTGTCGTTTTGATGGTGCTTAACCTACAAAAATAATAAAATTATGTGCCTAGGGTAATTGTAACACTGATTCCAGGTATCCTGAGAGGACTGACAATGGAATTTGGAATTTATTCTATTATTCAACGTTCATTGTCTGGTTGTCATACTCTCATTAAGTGGCCATTTTCATCCACTAAAGCAGTTAATGTCTGTTAATATCGTTAATATCTCTGGCTAGAACTAGCTAACGTTAAAATTAATGAGCTCATGCATGTGTACAAACCTCAGCTAACTATTCTCACGTCATGTACAATGTAGGTTAAAAACACATAAACGAAGATCTACATTTCAGAGCCTCTCCATATTAAACTGGTTAAGTGCAGTACATGAACAGTGTTGATCCTGGACGTTGTCATTGCTTCCAAATTATTCATGTTGCTTGTCATATTTATTTTAAAATCATTTATATATCCCTCCATGGTATATTTAAGTCCTACTTAAATGCTCCTCGAAGAGAGGTGGTCCTTCTGTGTTCACAATTGATCAAAAACACATTCAGACAAGGTTTTCACACTGACAGCCGTCATTCTAAAACAGTGGGCAACTCTGTTTGTTTGTCCGAGGCAGCAATGATAACTAAGGGGAACGGGGCTTACCGATAGGTCAACTGGAGGCAGCAGAGTACAGCTGTTTCTATAGCATGCAGTGCCATTGGCTGTTCAAAACTAAGATCAGAATCACGATGCATTCGGAAAATCTCAGAATCGATGCAGAATCTTTTCTTGATTCACGATTGATTTATTTTCCCAGCCCTAGCGGTTGCATACTGGCTCAAGATCAAAGAGTTCAACCAAGTCTATATGATATTCTCGTCTCTAGGTTCAAGTCCCTCTTTCAATGCAAATCTAAGGTTTTCTTTATCGTTGTGTAACTGACCGCACACACTCGTTCTGTTCAAAATGTTACAACAACTTACAAACAATCAATCAGAGAAACATTCAAAATACATGAGAATACAGCAAAAGCTCTAGAAGAGCAGTAGAGCATTACTCATCTGCAAACTTGTCCTTTTTCTGCTTTTTATTTCAAGTTTCTCTCTATTTTTGAAACCTCTGATGTAGAATCTCCGTTTCATCCCATTCAAGCCTGAATCGCTGTTCTTAAGCATGTGTCCGTATGCACACAAATACACACCTCTGTCTTTAATCCAATCATTTTCACTATCACAGTGAAATTGACTTCAAGAGAGACGGATGTATAAAGGCTGTCCTCCTACACACAGGGATCCGTACGAACATACGCACACATGCGCGGAGAGACCTGTTTAACAACAGGCCTCATTATCCCGCGGTGACAGCCATTTCAGATGCTGCGCTGCCATGCAGAAAACCAGCGGTCTGTGAGAGGCTGTGTATTCTTGCAGTGGGTAGTTCTCTGAGCATGCTTATGCACACACACGCTAGCACACACAAACACACAAGTACACACTTGACAGCAGCTGTTTTCTGTTCAGGTTTTGGCAACCCTGGAAACATTCCTTTGTGGGCTATGTTGGCACACCATCGCACACAAGCAAACGAGAGTAGGCAGGGATGCACATGTGTGCGCACACAAACACATATATCGCCAATAATATTTCCTCTAAATCTCCCTCATGTATCGTCACTACATGCTATGCCCCTATAATCGGCATTGTGAGGTTTGAACCACGCACACACACATGCACACATACAATTAAACAGGGATTACCAGCTAAAGCTCCTGGATACAACACACATTTAATTAACATTCACACAATAGCCAGCGCAAATAACACTGCACCTGTGACAGAAACCATAGACTCTCCAAAATCTGTCAATTCATGCTGTGTCTCTCTCACACAAAAGCTATTTTTGTATTTAGAATATATAAAAAGTATTCAGTCAAAAGATTTAGGAAGGCATAATTTTAAAAAATAATTTAAGCAAATTCCAATAATAATAATAATAATAATAATAATAATAATAATAATAATATTATATAGTAGTGATATATATAGCTTATAGGCATTTAAACACATATGAAAAAAGACATTATTTAGCAAGCTTGTAACCACCTAAATCAATGATTTTAAAAAGCATTTTTAGCAAATTCAGGTAATTTACCATAGAAATACTATGTTTTTTAATGTTTATGACTGTTAGAGTGCCAGCTGTGGTCTGATCTCCTTAAAACTTTGCATGCTTGTTTAAAATTACCTGCTGGATATGCTCACTAGATTTTGTGAAGTTTTGAGTTTTCGTTTAGGCTTTATAGGCTTTTGGGTATATTTGGACAGGCTCATTTTCTAAATGATCCCATTTTAACTTCCCAAGGGTACTTTTAAACATTTTTTTTTATCATTATTGACCTAGAGAGTCCAGAGAATTGCACAGCTGTGTTTTTGTTTTTTGTTTTTTTCCAGACTGAACGAAATGCCTAGGACTAGTTTGCAGTTTTAAAAAAAAAATATTGATTGCACCGGTTTGGTTCTGATCAGGCAAAAAACCTAGGACTAATTCGCAAAAATAGGTTTTTTAAAAAAATCCAAAATACCCCAAAAATTTTGTATGCGGTATGCATTTTGTCCAGCATGAGCCAAGGTTTCCAGCGTCATAAGACACTTGAGCCTGTGACTGACGGTTTTGGAGTTATTAGCGATTTAGTACTTTTGATCTCTGTAGCGCCCCCCGTCAGACAGGTTAGGTAGAAAAGACAGATCAGTGTAGGGCAATGATGATTTAGGTGTCATCTGCATATAAATGGAAATGTAAGCCATGCTGTCAAATAATCTGAACCACAAGAACCATATTAGAAACGAAACAGAAGTGGACCAAGAACTGAGCCTTGAGGAACACCTCTAGAAACAGAAAGAGTTTTTGATTTTTAGATATTTTGGTGATAAACAAGCCAGATAAATTCCTAGATAATTCATTATCAGCAGTGCCTAATTCTAATCTTGTGTAGTTTTTTAATAGAACACTCTTTTTTAGAAGTTAGTAGAAAAAAATGTGTAAAACATGTATAGACTTTATCAGAATTCTGTACTAACTTTTTCACAGTTAACATGCTAATAAGTGCCTCAAACAAATGTTTGATGCCACTGATGTGGAAAATTTAAACCCAGTGATTAGTTCTCCCTCAAAAGTACTCATTTCATCCACCTGGTACCTTGTAAACATGACTTGGTTTCCAGACAAGACTGCCAGATTATGAAAGTACTCTCCAGTTTTGTATCAGTCCGTTAGTTAACGGACTGTGGGCGGTTGGTGGGCATGCCATCGGAGGCTGAGACTGGCAGATAAACTTGACATGGCAACCCACTGCTGTAAGCTGTCAGTCAGACATGACTAATAAACCCAAACAGAAATGTTTCATGATGAATATCACAACAGAGGAGCCATAGATAATTTCTGCAAGCATCCGATACTTGTGGATTGGATTGGAGCAGGCAGCATCACATCTGGAAACAATTAGGTCTTACTTCAAACTCACAAACTCGTACATTAATCTACATTAATTTAATTTATGACATTCAGGATTGGCTTGTACCGCGCCTCTTTTAGGAAGAGCTTATTGTAGATTATCGAATGGATGTTATTTCAGTCTCTTAGTTAGAGTGGAGTTCTGCTGTAATGGCCTTAAGCTAAGCACTTAACCAAAGGATGCTCAGAGGATGTTGGGTCAGAGCTGCCTCTTCCCAGATCTGTCTTGAGAAGGATTGTGTCAAAGAGATACTGCTTGCGGTGCCTATTTCCCACTTTAGAACAGTTTAGCAAAACAATTAGCTCAGCACAGATGGGTTGAGATCATTGGACGGCAATCAAGAAGATTTACTGAAAACGTGCCAATGGAATATGTCATAATTATAAGGAATGTTGACAGGAAGATTTATCCTTTTCCAAAAAAATAAAAAAGTGATTGATAGTTAAGCATACCTGCCAACATAATTTGATGTATCTTCCTGATTCCCAGCTGCAAAAAAAAAAAAAAAAGATTCTTTCTTCCGCCGTTTTTTCCCCCCCTTCATCATGAATGTATTGTTTATGAAAGGAAATGAGGTGGAAAAGATGGAGCAGTGTACGTCAGTTAAGATTTGGGTGTCATCTGCATATGAATGGAAATTTTAGCCATGCTGCAAAATAATCTGATTCACAAGAACCATATTAGAAACAGAAGTGGGCCGAGAACTGAGCCTTGAGGAACACCTCTAGAAAAAGACAGAGTTATTAAACAAATAAAAATGGCAAAAGCAAATAAAATTTCTGAAACAAACTAAAATTTGATTGAATATTTAAAATAAAAGATAAATCAAAATATTAATAAATGTAACAATATGTACATAATACTAAAATAACACTAAAGTACTCTCTTAGTTTTAAAGCACATACTTACTATGTACACATTTATCAAAAGTAAGCATACTAAGACATACCATCATTTTGACTTTTATTTACAATAAAAAAAGAATAATAATGATTTCATTCAAGAAAATGTATTTATCGCATATTTCAAGTCGAATACTCACACGCCAGTTTGATCAGTTTAAAACACTAATAGTTTTGTGTAATTCACCACAAATCAGGCATCACTAGTGTGTCTCAATTTCTTTAGTTCGAAACATTTTGGAATGTTATATTTTTTTTCTGAAATACAATGAAGACAAAAGATGTTGTGCACTGAAATGTTGTTTCTTGTTTAAGAATCAGTTTGTCTTTTTTGCTCTTATCACGAAAGCTTCTGAGAGGCTGAAAACTTAGTGTTGTGACATTTCGACAGGATTGGAGTAGAGATATTTTTTTTTCCTCTGTAACTCTGAGAAATGACAAGACATATTTGTGGAGACCCAAGATTTTCTTGGGACTGGGAGTGTTAAGGCACTATTTTGGCAGTAATCTGTTTTGTGAGATTTCAAAGAAACCCTTTAGAATATGAAAGCACACAAAATGAAACTTCAAACACAAGACTTAAGGAATTTACATTGTGGTTGAGTGAGTGGGGACGCACCTTGGAGAGGCTATTAGTTTAAATACAAATATTTAAAAGAAAGGTGAAGGACAACATTTTGTAAAATCTAAATCTAAATCAATTGTAGCTAGGATGCTAGGATGGATATCAGGATTTCAACTTGAATATTGGTATGTTACGCTTACATGAGTAAATACATTACAATTATTGTCATTTTGTCATTGTATTGTACGTGTATTTGCCTATTACTAAAGAGTCTCAAAAATATTAGATTTAAATATATTTCCTTTTTTATTGGAAAAAAAAATTGTTTGTGATGTTCCTCATTTGTAAGTCCCTTTGGTGTCTGCAAAATTTGTATGCACTGGTTTATATCCATATAGAATTTACACTCACTTCATTTACATGGGTTTGAAAGACTGTTTCTTTAAGAGTCTTATTATTTAAAAAGAAAAAAAAACCTTGACCTGAACATTCATGTCTTCCCTTGCACTTAAAGTAAAAGGCCATTAATGTCATTAACGTCCCTTTTACGGGGGCCTGACGAGCTTCCACACTATAACTCACAGTCTATACCCGTCCTCGGCGATAAAATGACGCTTGGCTTTCAGAGGTGTGCTTTCGATGGGGGCTCTTAAAAGCACTGACATTAAGAAAATGCAGTTGTTAATGGAGATGACCTTTCATATTTCAGCTGGTTCAGACGTGTGCGAGAAAACACGACGCGCACTGATGACACGGCATTCACGAGTTAGCTGTAAGGCACGTAGTGATGAGGTCATTATCTGATGTCTGGTTATTTGACCCCTGCATTAAAATGAAATCTTCAGAATAGCATGTGTCTGTCTATGTATTTCTTGAATCCTACTTGCTATTTCTCTCCTCTTATTCCTAATTTATCTTATGCTGTGTTAGGAAAACTACATTGAATTAAGTTACAAGTTACTCATGATTTAAAGTAGATAAACTACATTTAGTTAAAACTGCTGATAAGAAATGTCTTGAGCAGCAAATAAGCATATTAAAGCATTTCTGACCGATCATGTGACACTGAAGACTGAATGTTTCACTGTTTGTATCACTCTGCTTGCAGTATTTCTCATAGCGAGTGTCATGGCGGATGCCCAAATCCACTGTGATTTTATAAATAATACTATTTTTGTGTCACAGAATGTAGTTTTTAGAGTTTTCAGGTGAGAACGTACTTGTTTAGACTTTAAATATGCGGTTTGGTAATAAAGATAACGTCTATTTGAAAAATTGCTTCAACATTTTCAGAGATCTGAGCTCCAGGGCTTCAGCGACTGTTCAGTGCTCACGAATCCACTGAGAGCAGCCTCACCTCAGCCAGATCTTCTGGAATTTGCTGCTGGCTCTGATGTCTCTATAGTGGTTAAACATGAGTTATTATTCATTTTGGGTAAATCTAACAGGCAGTCTTTGGTCTCTCTCATAATACTCTACACAGTACAGTGAGCGTTTAACCCTCTGGGGTCTGAAAGTGTTTTGGCACCCTGGAGAAGTTTTGACATGCCCTGACGTGTGCTTTTTTCAGTATCTTAAAAACATATTAATGCCTAAAGTCTGATTACATTGTAATCAGCAAAAACTGGGCTACAATAATATGCAAGCAACATTAATGTACATAAAAAGAAAAGAAAGTTTGGTTGACTATGGCATAATTGGTATCAATGTTGTCAGCTTGACCCAAAAGAGTTTCATTACAAAAGGCTAATGCAAACAGTTTTTGGAAACTCCATTATTAATGATTAATGAATGGTTTATCACTCTTGACCAATAGGTGGCGCTGTTACCAAATTGATGTGGCGTGGTCAGTGTGAGGTGACAATGGCACACACAAAGTTTGGTGTCAATATGTCAAAAGTTTTTCAGAGATACAGCCTCAAACGCTGTTTGACATGATTCCAACAAATTCGTTGATGTGTTAAATGATAACAGTTTCATATATCAACACGAAACCTACAACTTGTTGTCAGCATGGTCTGAAGACGATCTAAGCCAAATTCAATGAAAATGGGACCAACGGTAAAGAAGGAGTTCGAAAAAATAGGTTTTCAACATGAATAAAAATGGTGGACAAGGAAGTTTGGCTGACTATGGCAAAATTGCTATGTTCTCAGCATGTCTCCAAGGAATATATTGAGATCACTTTCATTACAATAGGCCAGTGTAATCAAATTTTATTAGCATTTTTTTATTTCTTTATAACTATTGGCCAAAAGGTGGCACTGGGCCCAAACTTTTTGAGTACTGTCAGAGCATGGTGCTGAGCATACATACTGAGTATCTTAACGATATGCCAATGCATTTCATAAAATATATCATTTTAAAACAAAATTGAGAATGGTCGATGCCCAAAATGGATGATATGGGAAAACTGGGTTTGGTTCAACTCGGCATTATACACGAAATTAATAAAAAATAAACAGTTTTGTTCAAAAGTTCTACGCAAAAATAGACATTTTTTCATATCCCCTGACCACTAGGTGGCGCTGCTCCGAAACTGTGCAGGTAGCCTCAAGTCATGGTTGTTATAACACACACCAAATTTGGTGTCAATACGCCAAACTGTTGTTGAGATATAGCCTCACACCCATTTTTGCGTGTTCTTCGTCAAATTCCTTCACATGTCATTCAAGAACGGTTTGACTAACCAAGTTTCTTTCCACAACATTTTGCCATCGTGGTCTAAAGAAGAGTCAAATTTGGTGAAAATCAGAGAAACAGTCCATGATGAGTTTGAAAAAGTAAGTTTTTCAAACTATTAAAACTAGCTAAAAAACTAAACCTTACGATTTTTACATTTGTAGGTGTCTTTTTGACTCGGTTCAAAAGTTGTTAGCATAAACATGAGTGAAACTTTGGACAAGTGGTGGCGAGACTCAAAATGTGCTATGGTTAATGTTGAGACTGTCCTCTATCACCGTGCCAAATTTAATAACTTTCCCGAAAACTATGGTTCTATGGGCTGCCATAAGCGGCTCAATAGCGGAAGAAACGGAAGAAGAAAAAGAAGAAAACAAAACGCTTGTACAGCAACAAATCTGTGAATAATTTCATTAACTGATTACTTTTAGTTAGTTACTAACCAATATCTTTTAAGGCTCTTTCTCTCTCTCAATGCATTGTTTTAAAACTTGCCTTTGTGGTCCATGAAAGTGTTTCAGTTCAAAATGAAATTCACGCTTTATATTCTGTATTTTCTGAGGCAAATAAAAAAAGATTCACTCAAGAATAGGGGGTGGGAGTCCTTTCTGCAAACTGACAACTGCAGGCATCACTTTGTAGTTGGAAAATTGCAGGGTCTGCACTTAAATATCTTGCTACTCGTCACATTTTCTTCCCTGTTATCATGACAATGTCAACGAGGGATCAAAATCAACAGCCTTATAAATGATGGCCTATGATTTCACAAAATGAAACAATTGCATGTACTCAAATGCATGAGTCAGGTATGAAATCTTCTCAGATTGGTTTATAGGTGATAGTTGCCTGTATTCAATACAAAATCACTTGAGAGAATTGCTGTTACCAGAGCCTACGAATTAGGGCCAGAGTCTGTATTGATTCTTTGCTCATTTTCAAATAGTAACAATTTGCTTAAGAGTGATATTGACACTTTAATTCACCCTCATTCTTTCTCATCGCTCACATTTTTTTTTTTTTTTTGCTCTCAGTCAGCTCACATATGCTACATGAATGGTTAGTGTAGGCCCCTGAAGCATACTGATATTGTAAGTTTATAATTGAACATTTTATGATACCTTAAATATTGCTATATCACAGAGTTGGAATGAGGAGAACAGACCGTAGCCTCTGGCAACTGAATGGCATGTATTCAGTGGGAAATGAGGTGTAACATTAAAAGTAACTGAGTATCTGAGAGCAGCTGTCATGCTTTTTTCTTCTCCCTTTCTTATTTTATTTTATTTATTTAACGTAGCTACAGTAAATTCTCAGACCTTTATTGATTTCAATATAGCCAGATACATTCAGAGGCTTACTAGTTAAACTATCTTCTCACATACTTGACAGTTGCAATGGATAAAAAAATACCCTGAAGCTCTAAAAATGATTCAGAATTCATGATAATGCTGCAGAATTCTACAATGTTTGGGATATTGCTTTCTTAAAGGGTAGCTCCAGAACAAAAATGTCAGATAATGCACTCACACCCTTGTGATCCAAGAAGTTCATGTCTTTCTTTCTTCAGTCGTAAAGAAATTATGTTTTTTGAGGAAAACATTTCAGGATTTTTTCTCCATATAATGGACTTCTATGGTGCCCCCGAGTTTGGACTTCCAAATGCAGTTTAAATGCAGCTTCAAAGGGCTCTAAATGATCCCAGCTGAGGAAGAAGAGTCTTATGCAGCGAAACGATCGGTTATTTCGGTACTTATTTTCTCTTACTTACATCTCATTTTCTCCTCCAACTTCAAAATCATCCTATATCGCTGAATAAGTACCGACTCAGTGTTTACAAAGTGAATATGTAAAGAAGGTCAAATGCCCTTTCCAAAAAAGGGTAAAACAACGATGTAGGACGATTTTGAAGTTGGAAGAGAAAATGAGATGGGAATTTTTTGACATACCCCAACTGTCATGAACCGTAATACACAGAGTTCACGCAGAGCTAGACAAGACGGGGATTTGAGGTTAAAACGTATATTAATTGTACATTCTTTTTAGAAAATAACCGATCGTTTTGTTAGATAAGACCCTTCTTCCTTGGCTGGGATTGTTTACAACCGCATTTGGGATCGTTTGAAGCCGCATTTAAACTGCATTTTGGACATTCAAACTCGGGGCACCATAGCAGTCCATTATATGGAGAAAAATCCTGAAATGTTTTCCTCAAAAAACAAAATTTCTTTACGCCTGAAGAAAGAAAGACGTAAAATTAAATAATTAAGAAAAATCATAAAAACTGAGCATTAGGAATGCTAGGGAGAAAAACCAAAAACCAAAACAAAACAAAACAAATACAAAAACACCACTTTCCTAATGTATGCTAAACCAAATTTTAGATTTTCTTTGCAAATTTTACTTTTATTTAAAATTTCAAAATTTCTTGGAGACACAGCTGCAACTTCCTGATTATTTCAGTTTGACAAATAAGCAAATTAAGCATTCATATTTTTGGATGATAACTGTGTCCGCTTGAAAGAAGTGTTATCTTACCCAACTGACAGCCTTGTCATTATTACTATTATTATTTTTTTCTATTTTTTGCTGTGTGTTTATGTATGGTAACTTTAATGAAGGACTATTTTTAAAACAATGCTATCATCAAAATTGGTACAATTTACAATTTTAAACTTTTTCATTTTTTACCACACATTACACTTAAAGTTAAACTAAATGAAAATAAGAAATTTAACTAGCTGAATATATATATATATATATATATATATATATATATATATATATATATATATATATATATATCTTTTAATGTTTAATTCAAGTAACATTTTTTAAAATTGTTTTAGATTTAGTTAACTGCAAAAACCCTGATATCAGCACATACTGTATTAGTATTGGCAAAAGAAAAGATCATATATATGTAGGTTAAACATTTATGTATTTAATATAGTTTGATAAGTGATTTAACGATGGGATGATATTAATTAGTTTATAGCATAATCTAGCTATAAAAGATGGTTTTATCAGCATATGTAATATAAGGTTATGTTGTTGTCTGAACTGCATTGATATGGATATTAATATGCAGAGATAAGACTCTCTTGATTTCCTGCTGTAGCGAATGTGCGTCTCTATGCATTAGCATGCTATCACAGCTGGACAAGATAGAATGACGGGCGGGATTTGAAAATGAACGTGTGTTTCTCTTCTGCTCTGTTGACCTGACCAATATTGCAGCGTAAACCCATGAATAAAAAGTAGCCATATGCATTCCCTCCACAACCATCCCATTTTTTTTTTTCATTCCAATTGCATTGATGTTTTCTTTTCTTTTTTTCCAATTCGTCTGTGATGAGTTTGTTGATGGCCTCCGATTGGTAAACGGCACGATGCAGTGCCACCTGTCAGTCAAATTGGGTGTTATCGTCATGGAGATGCCACGGCTCACGCGCTCATCCACAATCCATCAATTTATATTTGCGCTCCAATCGTGGACCTGATTACCGCACGGGGCACCCAGCTATCTGTGTGCATTGCATGTGCGTGTGTGTGTGTGTGTGTGTGCATCTGGGTGCTTGAAAAATTGAAAAAAAATTGAAAAAAAGAAGTGAGATGAGTGTTTCAAACCCTATCCATACACAAATCCAATCAAATTCATTGTATGCTGACATAACAATGACAAATAAACACCAGGAGGCAAAAAAAAAATGATAGTAATGATCGCCACAAACATTGTTCTGCTCTTCATAAAACATCATTGTTCACTATTAGTATACCTAAACTTAATTTTGATATGAAAATACTTACAAGACTATCTTGCAATTTGGTTTTCGGCAATATACAGCTGATTTCCCTTAGCAAATCACTGAGAATTTGAATGGAGAATTACGGAACGCAACAGGTGAGAGAGCTTGAAGTGCAAAAAATCATTACAAAAACATGGCGAATAATGAGAATAAAGCACAAGAGGCAATTGTGATGATTTTTGATGAGCCATGGGAGAAAGAAGCGAGACTTTTCCGACTGACATCTTGGTATGCATGGCCTGTGTATGTGTCCATGTATTTGTATGCGTATGTGCTAAAAAAGTTTTCTAAATGAAAACTGTAAAACCCAGTGTCACAAAAAGACTTGTATATATGTATTACTGCCCAGTTTTCAAGTTTGAAATGTGTTTCTTTTCATTTATGCTTTTTAAGATTTTTTTTTTTCCAAATAAAAACCTGTAAAATTTATTCTGTATTTACTCTATTTAATTTACATTTACAAACTCTCGACACACAATAATGGTCAATAACTATAATTTATGGAAAGCTCATTTTTTTCTGAAAACATTACACCTTAAAGATAGCATATTGTTTTAGAATTTTACAGTCATAAAGAGAGAGAAAGAAAGAAAGAAAGAAAGAAAGAGAAAGAAAGAAAGAAAGAAGGAAAGAAAGAAAGAAAGAAAGAAAGAGAAAAAGAAATGACCTATTTTAGCTAAAGGGTTAAATACTTAAAAAAAAAAACGTTATTGTTGTGGACTTTTTATTTCTACAGTCTAGAATGAAAAATGTGTATGTGATTTATTGCATTTTGGAGAGGGTGTGACTGAATATTTAAAAATAAATAATGTATTTTTTAAAATCACTAAACTAAAAATGCAACAGATGACTTAATTGTATGTATTTATTATTATATTTTTACATTTAAATAGTTAACATTTTATTTAATTTAGTATTTAAAATGTAAATCTGTTAATTATTTATGTTTTTAATTAATAACTTAACTGACTGGTGTGCGCTTGTGTTCTGAAATTAGGAGTCAATGTTATTAACAGATAATTCTGTTTTTTTTATTTTCAAAAATCATGTTTTTTTTTTTTATTATATTGTCATGTTTTTATTGTTTTTAATGTGTTAGTTAGCTGTTTTTTTTTTTTTTACTTAATCAAAATAACCTAACTGCAGTTTAACTAGATTAATTGGACTGCAAAATGGAAAAAAAAAAAAAAAACATGATTTCTGAAAATTGTTAAAAAAATGAGTCTCTTTTTGCAAATGAACTCTTCATAAATGTAAATTCATGTCCCAGTCACATCTTCTAGGTTAAATAAACGTTATTTACACTATCAGAACAGTTCTATTTTATATTTTTACATTGACAATTTAATTAAAGGGGTCATCGGATGCCCATTTTCCACAAGTTAATATGATTCTTTAGGGTCTTAATGAAAAGTCTCTAATATACTTTGATTAAAAATTCTCAATGGTTTTGTAAAACAACACCCTTTTTACCTTGCCAAAATCAGCTCTGCAAAAATCATCTCATTCTAAAAGGTTGTTCCTTTAAATGCAAATGAGCTCTGCTCACCCCGCCCCTCTCTTCTCTCTGTGGAAAGACGATCTTGTTTACATTAGCCGCATTTAGCCACTAAACTTCCTAACTACCATGTTATAAGGAAAGTTGATCGTAAAGATTCATAAAAAAACGCTTATACTCACTTCTGCTGTAAGTGAAGCTGGATCATGAATCATTCGTGCGAACATAGACGGATATATGTAGATCGGGAGGTGCATTCCCTTCACAAACAAACGTAATCTACTGCATCTTCAGCTGCTCAGATGTCGGGAGTAAATGACGACTACGATGTTCATTATTACACCCAGCAACACAACACCTCAATCGCTCAATCTGAGATATTCTTGTCTAACTTACATCCCTGCTCCGGCATCAAAACATGGAAAGTTACTGGACTGTGACAGCTGGTCTAAGGTAAGAGCTCATGTCAATCAACTATCGTGGGAGCGGCCTCTGCGGGTGTGATGCCACACCGACAGGCATCTGAGTAACGCTCGATTGGAAAAAGGGGATATTATTTTTACAGATTAATTAAAAACCACTGCATGGATTTTTATCATTATAGGGTAGATTTGTACATACACTGCCAACACACATTAATGTTCAAACAACATGAAAAAGTGAACTTAGCATCCGATGACCCCTTTAATATTCTATTTATTAAAGCCAAGTATTAATCTCATCAAGTTAGTGTTTTTAAGCATTTACATTTATTCCAAAATAATAACTCAATAACAATTTAAACAATATATTTTATCTGTGAACTTATGTTCAGCTCTTCTTTTTAACAATTAACTTTTAACTACTTTTACATTTTTCAGGTCATCAGTCATGAAAGCTCTGTAAATATTGGTCACAGATATTTACTTTCAATTTCACTAATTACTCACTAAAAACCCACAGATCATGTTTTCATGCCATTTTAAGTCTTATCTTATTTTGATGTATAACAAAGTGGTCATATCTAAGTGTGTGAGTTGTTTACTTCCTTTTTTAATTAGAATTAGCATTAACGTCATTATATTGTTAATTCAGACTGATTCACGAAAGTGTAACGCACACAAGAGGCGGGATTTATCACATGAACCAATCACAGCCGCACATAACCAGTCACATCCAATCATATCGCATCTTCAAGTGTACCAGCATGAATTCAGTTTGCTTGTTATCACAAACTGGTTCGACATATTTAAAAAAACAAAACAAAAACAAAAACAGTATGTTTAGGCAGTCTGCAGGACTGAGAGCTGTACAGACAGGCCAACAGCAGGTGAACTCCTACATTTAGAAGTCACTCTGTACTATCACTATGATAAATAATTTACTGGTTGTTTAAGGTTGTATAACCCTGGTTTTCCCTTGCCTACTCTTACACTGACCATTCTCTTTTTTTCTCTCACTCTATGGACAGTACTAGAAAACTAAACTTTCTTGACCCACATTTTAAGACTAAACTTACATTTGGATAGACACTGAAACATACAAGGCTAACAAACTGACAGCTTTTACATGTACAGTTAAGCACATTAGCAATATTTGTTAATTATTTGTCAAAACATGGAGCTGGAACTAGAATTCCTAGAACTTGATGATCGGACTTCTAACACAAATGAATTTACATAATTATCACTGAAACAAAATAAGGACAAAATACATATATATATGAAATACAGCTAACGGAACAAATTAGGTAAATGACTTTAAGTGCATTAAAGGTAATGGATTTAACATATTTAATTAAAGTTTTATTAACACAAGAAAATTACATTCATTAAGTCAATATTCTATGTACATAAGATCAGGGTTTGTAAAGACATAAAACGATTTGTGGTTTAAAGATGGTCAATATATTTATGTATCAGTCACAATCCATAGGCCCAAAAAGAACTGTTTAATTCCTGCCTGGTAGTGAAATTTCCATTAAAGTTGAGCATTTACATTTAATTCAGATTCATTTCATTTAAAATGAATGAAGATAAGCCATGTCAACACGTGTAGGTGGGCAAAGCAGAGCACTGTTATAAAAATAACTTTAACATTTACATATTTAAGTTCAAAGCACAGTCAAAAGTAGATCTTTACCAATTCAGTCAGAAAAAATAGGGTTTTTCAAGGTTTTTAATTAACAAAGGTCTTCTTATATGTGGTGCATATTTTCAAGCCCTTTGTCCAAGCAAAACAGGCTGCTTGAGCAAGAAAATTTTGAAGGTAGAATCGTTCACTTACATAAAACTTGAGAAGTGACACTGAACATATTGTATACTGTGAGAATGAACACTTTGCTATACACACACTGCTGACTTCCCTTAAGAGCTGTCATCAGTATAATAGATAGTTTTAGCGCTGGCAAACTGTGTAATGATCATTACCCACAATCCTTTACAAAAGCCTTTCCCTCCCCACGGTGTGTCAGTCTGCAGTAAGATGCATATGGAATGTTCTAGATCGTCACTACATCAAGCATATGTGTCCTCACAAAAGATTTGTGGGATAGCGTAGTCTACGCTAAAATGATTTACATTGCTTCTCTTTGGCATGACAAAAAATGGTCAGGGAAGGTTTTTCAATCTGCTTGACACATTCTATAAGAAAATATAATTAAAATCGCAGCTGGAAGCCTGTCATAGTCAAAATGGAAACATATGGAATGTTTGTATTTATTGTGATAACATATGAGTATAATTAAAAGGACAGTTCACCCAAAAATGAAAATTCTGTCATTAATTACTCACCCTCATGTAGTTACAAACCCGTAAGACCTTAACCGCAACGCAACTACCATGGACTATTTTAATGATGACCTTACTATCTTTCTGGGCCTTGAAGGTGGTAGTTGTGCTGCTGTCTATTCAGTGTCTGAAAGCTCTTGGATTTCATCAAAAATATCTTAATTTGTGTTTCCACCATCTGTAGAACATGGTTTTAGTTATGCTAGTCTGGAGTTTTTCACTCGCACTCAGTTTCATATCATTAATCCAGCGCCTTTTGGTTATCTGGGTGTATGTTTATCCAATAACGCATGTTGTTCCTAGAGATAGGAACATCTCAAATTAATTACAGTCTAGACAGCATGCCCGTCAGATAGACTGAGAGAAAAAAAGAGAGAATGAGAGAGAGAAAGAGGAAACAAATGAAGTTGTTCAGTTAGATGAGTGATATCACACACTGCTGCCCTCCAGCATGAGATGCCCAAAAGTTCAGACTTTAGAAGTTCATTCAAATATGAAGATTTAGGGCAATGAAAATATTCAGTGAAAGTGAATGGTGACCAGGGGCTGTCAATTTCCAAAAATGAAACATATCTATATGACTCATAGGTTTGGGTGTCACAGTATAGCAGTATTGATGAAAACTTTGAAATTTAAATATGAAATACTGATATTGTGTTGATACTACACTAAATAAGAATTCTGCACCATTACTGGATTATCTGGTTGACTCCACCTCTGTACACTTGTACAGTGGCATGTAAATGTTTGGGAACCCCTTGCAGAATCTGTAAAAATGTGAATAATAAGAGAGATCATACAAAATGGATGTTATTTTTTATTTAGTACTGTCCTGAGTAAGATATTTTACATAAAACATGTTTACATATGCACAGGACAAAAAATAAATAAATTGCTGAAATTATTAAAATAATCCCCTTCAAAAGTTTCAGAAACTTTGGTTCTTTATACTGTGTGTGGTTACCTGGATGATCTAAGACTTTTTTTTTGTGATGGTTGTTCATGAGTCTCTTGTTTGTTCTGAACAGTTAAACTAAGCACTGTTCTTCAGAAAAATCCTCCAGGTTCTTCAGTTTTTTAGCATCTTTTGCATATTTGAAGCCTTTCCGGCAGTGACTGTATGATTTTGAGATCCATCTTTTCACACTGAGGACAATTGAGGAACTCCAGAAGGAAACAGTGCATTAAGAGCTGGGGGGTGAAAACTTTTGAACAGGATGAAGATGTCCAATTTTTTCTTATTTTGTTGAAATATCATTTTTTTCCCATTTAGTACTGCTCTTTGGAAGCAACAGAAGATACTTGCATGTTTTCCGGAAGACAAATTAAGTACAATTTACCTGGGTCTTCAAATTCCAAAAGTTTTCACACCCTGCTCTTAATGCAACTTTTTTTTAATGTTTGAGTTCCTCAATTGTCCTTAGTGTGAAAAGACGGATCTAAAAAACATACAGTCACTGCTGGAAAGGGTTAAAATATGCAAAAGATGCTGGAAAACTGAAGAATCTGCAGGACCTGGAGATTTTTTTCTGAAGAAAAGTGCTCAGATTAAATGTTTAGAACAAACAAGGGACTCATGAACAATCATCACAAAAAAAATAAAAATAAATAAATAAATAAAAAAGCAGTCGTAGATCATCCAGGTAACCACTCACAGTATTAAGAACCAAGGGTTCCCACACTTTTGAAGGGGGTTATGTTAATAATTTCAGATATATATATATATATATATATATTTTTTTTTTTTTGGTCTTGTGGACTATATGTAAACATCTTTTATGTAAAATATCCTACTCAGGACAGTACTAAATAAAAAAATAACATGCATTTTGTATGATCTCTCTTATTTATCCACATTATTATCCACTTATTATCCACATTTTCACAGATTCTGCAAGGGGTTCCCAAACTTTCACATGCCAGTGCATTTTGAGTGTGATTCAATGATTAAAGAAAATAATTTTGATTTCCTTTTTGCAAAAAAAAAAAAAAATTCTAGTAGCTTGATAAAATTATGTATGAACCACTGCTGAAAGATGGACAGGGTCAGAAAGCTCTCGGTATTTCATCAAAAATATCTTAATTTGTCTCTCAGATATGAATGAAGGTCTTACAGGTTTAAAATGACATGAGGGTGAGTAATTAATGACAGAATTTTAATTTTTGGGTGAACTATCCCTTTAAAGATTTCTCATGAAACCGCTGATGCAATTAAAGAACCATTAAAGAAAGCTTTGTGCCTTTCGGAGGTTGATAGCATTTGGTAACTATTCACTTTCAGTATACATAAAAAAGCAGCATGAACATTCTGCTAAAGATCTCATTTTGCATTCCATATGTGGATGAGTAGATGAAGAGAGCTTTCATTTTTAGGTCCAAAAAATTCATCTGCGTCACCGCTGCATGATCACCAGCAGAACAGTGACAGTGACGGAGGAGGTGTGTGGCGCCCTGTGTGCGTATAATCAGCCCCGTCTCTCCTCTTTAATAGGGGCAGGACGGGGCTATGCAACAGCTGCTGTCAAAACCAAATTATCCAGCCAGAAAGATGACCGACCCTGCCCTCTCAATCAACCCCCACACCGGCTCTCTGCTCTGGGTCGCGCTCGGCCAGGCGCCTCCCTCTCCTCTCTGGAGTGTTGGGGGTTCGTATCTCACCTCTCCTCCCCTCCGTCTGTCACTTCATTTTCGAGAGTAATTCATTTTTCACACGGCTAAATTGTTCCACGTCGGAGACTGACCCAGCTCTGTTCTAATCTACCGGGTTGACCCGCGCTAACTCTCAGAGTGCGGCTAAACAAAGATGCCAACTCACGTATGCACGGGCGCACACGTGCAGCCCTAACGTCTGGGCACAGCGAGCGTGTATTAATGCAGATGGTAACACTTTATTTTAAGCACCAATTCTCAGTATTAACTATTTGCTTATTAATATGCATGTTATTAGCATGTTAGCTGGTTATTAGTCAGATACTGACTCAATACCTAAACTTAAAGTGATAATTCACCCAAAAATGATCTTTAATTACTTACCTTCATGTCGTTCCAAACCCGTAAGACCTTTGTTCATCTTCAGAACATAAATTTAGATATTTCTGATGAAATCTGAGAGCTTTCTGACCCTGCATAGACAGCAATATAATTTACATGTTCAAGGCGTAGAAACATAGTAAGGATATTGATAAAATAGTCCATGTGCACTGCAAAAAATGTTTTTCTTGCTTAGATTTTTTGTCTTTTTTTCTAGCCAAAATATCTAAAAATTCTTAAATCAAGAAGGATTTTCTAGACAAGCAAAAATGATTGTCTTGTTTTCAGAAAAAAATATATCAAATTTAAGTGAGTTTTTGCTCAGAACAAGCTAAATAAAACAAGCAAAATAATCTTATTTCAAGATGAAAACAAGATTATTTTGCTTACCCCACTGGCAGATTATTTTGCTTGTTTCAAGCAAAAACTCACTTAATTTTGACTTGTTTTTTCTGAAAACAAGACAATCATTTTCGCTTGTCTAGAAAATCCTTCTTGATTTAAGAATTTTAAGATATTTTGGCTGGAAACACAAAAAATCTAAGCAAGAAAAGCATTTTTTGCAGTGTGACATCAGTGGTTCAACCGTAATTTTATGACTTTATGTAGCTACAAGAATACTTTTTGTGCATAAAGAAAATGCACCATGGAACTCTTGTAAACGCGCATTGAAGACCGACACGTAAGATGAGAAATTGTTGAATAAAGTCGTTATTTTTGTTTTCTTCTCAAAGCTTCATAAAATTAAAGTTGAACCACTGATGGACTATTTTATCAATATTCCTACTACCCTTCTGGGCCTTGAACGTGGTAGTTGTGTTGCTGTCTATGTAGGGTCAGAAAGCTCCCGGATTTCATCAAAAATATCTTAATTTGTGTTTCAAAGATTTGTCGTCCGGTTATTTGACGTACGGTCAATCACTTAATTATTAATAGACCTGTACTGAGTTTCTTTTATGCAAGTCTCACTGACAAGTTTAACAAGGAATTTTAAAGTGGAGGGACTATGAATGTTAAAAAGGAGAGTGTGTGACAGAACGAAGAAGAGAGACTGAAATATGACTATGGTCCATTTCTGGCTAAGAACAGCTTGATAGGGAAAAAAAAAAAAAAAAAAAAAAAAAAAAAATCTGACTGACATGTAAAGTGACTAACTTTGGTTTGGTTTGTTTTTAGTGTCAGGTTTATCTGAAATAGATTCTACCACTAAAATAAACCAGCCCAGACATAAATTCATTTAAATAATCTCACGGCTGTCACCACGAATAGTTGCGGAATGGAATAAACGGAAAAATAGTGGAAAATGTGAATAAACTTCAGGCTTCAATTTACATCTGTCCAGAAGTACTGATTACTTCACAGACAACAAAGCAGAATATGCAATTCTCGCTACTATGTGTTAGTATAGATGAGATATACATGCTGTGGTAAGGCTGTTAAACTAAATACATATTGCTGGTTAAGACAGTTAAGAAGCCTGGTTGGTAATTCCAACACTATTTGCCTATAGACCACCATCCATCCATATTCTTGTAATTGGCTATGTTAGTCTTGAGTCACATCTGTAGCGAGTTATAAATTACATGCCATGGTTTCATACGTAGGATATGTTCAATTAGATTAATAATTATGACAAAAGCAACAAGCGAAAGAGTCAGAAAAGCATTTAGATTATTCAGATGTGCCAGCATGGAACTATCCTACCGAGATGATACTGAGGCTCATGTGGTAATGGGTCACGAAATAATGTGGACCCAAAAGTAATGAAACATCTAAATGCGTATCTAGACCAGGATATGTGAGTGGAGTGGAGCAATAGCAATTTCCCTTCCCCTCTTAATGCATTCTGTAATAAGTCCACTTGAACTCCACTCCGGGTTTTCCATTTTCCATTTCTCGCTCGCTTTAACACTAACATGGAACTACAAAAAAGGTTTGTAGTGAGGAGAAAAGGTTCTTTAAACTATTTTCCATAGTCAGTTTCGTATAATGTTCTTTAAGGCACTAAGAACAAAAAGTATAAACACGTTCTGCAAAAAGCACATTCGGTTCATCCTGGCACCTTCATTTTTAGTAGTGTATCTGTGAAAAGCACACTTTGAATGTGCAAGGCCTCCAGTGTCAGTCTCTTATAATTTTTGTGGCAAAAGTGACACAATAGTTTTGCCCTCCAAAAGTTTTGAAACGCCCTAGAAAAGTGGGGTTTTGGACAATATTGGCATGAATCCTTTTTAATTTGTGATAATTCTGCACTGATAAGGGACAACACAAACTATGAAAACATATTTTATTACATAAACAGTTTATACATAGAAAAAACAAAATATCCACCATTAGCAGCTATTTCAGCTCTGCATAATCTGGGCCTAAATTTATTGTATTCTAAACTTAATTGGCAATCAATTGTTGAAGCTATTAAGGTGTGCTGACCCAAAAACCTGGGCCAAGTTTAAACCAGTAACCAGGCGTCACAGCTGGCAAAGGGGCATGTCTGACTTTGACATGTATATATTGCCATTATGTAATCAAAATGAAAATTATTATTGCTGGTCTTCAATGACAATGTCAAGTTACTTTAATATGTTTGCACCAAAAACTGATAAGGATTTATGCTGATATCGTCCAAAACCACACTTTGCTAGGGGTGTTTCCAAACTTTTGGAGGGCAGTGTATAAATCATGCTGCTTAATAATGCAAACTGGCCTTTGTTATCCTACCATTTTAATTTATTAAATTAAAGGGATGGTTCACCCAAAAATGAAAATTCTGTCATTAATTACTCACTCTCACATCATTATAAACCTGTAAGATCTTCTTTCATCTTCTGAACACAAATTAAGATATTTTTAAGACATTAAGACATTGTTAAAATAGTCCATGTGTCATCAGTGGATCAACCATAATGGTATGAAGCTGTGAGAATACTTTTTGGGCACAAAGAAAACAAAAATAACGATTTTATTCAACAATTTCTTCACTTCCATGTCAGTCTTGGACACGTGTTCAGTCTGACACGGAAGAGAAGAAATGATTACATTCCGTGACACAAAAACAGTATTATTTTTTAAAATTACAGCATATTTGGGCATCTGCCATGAAACTCGCTATGAGAAATACCGCAAACTGAGTGATATGTGGTTGGGAAATGGTTGGAGTTTTGATATCACTAGAATATCACACAGCCAATCATATTTGACGTCCAGAAATAACTGTTGTATAAAGTGGATTAACGTTTCATTTCTCAGCTTCCATTCAACCTCGCTCACATACTCTGTTCTAGGCAGAAGCTGGGCAGGCATTTTTATTGGTCAGTGAAACTGTAAAAACAGCAAAACTGTTTAACAAGCTACACAATATAATGCTTTGACAGAGCAGTTAAGAGAACATCTACGACCCGAGATCCTAATTTTATGCCCCGCACTCCTGCTTCATTTCTGAGGTTATCACTTGACAAGTTGTAAATCAGATAATCACTTTAAACTTTTCAAAATTCTAGAGTTTTTCTCTGGGAGATTCCAACAGACACACATATAACAAGATAAAAGTGAGTGGCATGTGAGTGGACCCAGGTTAATTACGGTTCATGATAGAAATCTTTAATGGTTGTCTATTAAAAGGTAATTAGAGGATGTGAGTGTGTCTGATAACTTATCTCGGCACCTTCGTCTGCCCTAGTCGTGCTCTCTCACACACACATAAATGATCACACTATGAAAAGAGGTGAAAAGCGGTGGAAAGGAATGCAATGTTTTTGACAGTACAAAAACTGATATTTTTAATGCAAATATTCAACAGTAATGTTACAGAAATTTCTATTTCTTTCATTCTCTTGCTTTACTCTTTCTCCCGTATGAATTTTTCATCTGCTTGCTGGGGTCTCATGTTTTATTGAGGCTCTTGGTGTCATCCACCAGGATGTTCAACATTATGAACCATCTTTTATATATGATGGACAATCAATGATGGCCTACCTTACATCACACAAACTACAGAATAACAGAGACCCACTGGTGTTAGTATCTCAGTCAGAAGAGGCAGGAATGGCAGTCAAGATGTCTGATTTCAGCAAGGGACCACAGAAAGGTCAACTGTCAAGGCTTTAGGGTGGATAAACCCAAAAATCTAAAGTTTTGACCAAATACAGTATATTAGCTTTGAATTGTACATTGGTTTTTGACACAAAGAGCATAAACACATTTAGAGTGTTTTGTGGGTTCCAGAACATAATACCTCTCCTTCATTTCCTGCCAAGGGGGTACATAAACCTTTGTCCCCCCTCTCCCTAGTGCCACCCTGCTACCAGCTAGCAATGAGCATGTAGCGGTTTTGCCACAGTGATTTATGTTAAAGTATATAGGCCATTTCTATTTCTGTAGGAAATATGCCGACACAGGAAACAGAACTGAGTAGATTAACCATTTAATACATCCACAGGTCTATAAGTCATAGGTAGGCATCTCAAACATGTTGCATGATCCTTGTTTTAGGACTAACAATTTCACAGATTGTGAGTAAATAACATTGGAATCAACACAATAAATCTATCAGACAGGATACACAGTTTTAAGGTTTTGGAACCCCTTACAGAATCTGTGAAAATGTGAATAATTTTAGCAAAATAAGAGAGATCATATAAAATGCATGTTATTTTTTATTTAGTACTGTCCTCAGTAAGATATTTTACATAAGAGATGTTTACATATAGTCCAGAAGACCAAAAACTTGCTGAAATTATTAAAATATCCCCTTGCAAAAGTTTGGGAACCCTTGGTTCCTAATACTGTGTGTGGTTACCTGGATGATCTATGACTTTTTTTTTCCTTTTTTTTTTGTGATGCTTGTTTATGAGTCCCTTGTTTGTTCTGAACAGTGAAACTGAGCACTGTTCTTCAGAAAAACCTCCAGGTCCTGCAGATTCTTCAGTTTTCCAACATCTTCTGCATATTTGAACCCTTCCAGCGGTGGCTGTATAATTTTGTAATCCATCTTTTCACACTGAGGACAACTGAGGGACTCAAACACAACTATTTAAAAAGGTTCAAACATGTACTTATGCTCCAGAAGGAAATACGATGCATTAAGAGCCAGGGGATGAAAACTTTTTGAATTTAAAGATCAAGGTAAATTATACTTAATTTGTCTTCTGGGAAACATGCAAGTATCTTCTGTTGCTTCCGAAGGGCAGTACTAAAGGGAAAAAAAAGAAAAAAAAAGAAAAGAAATTTCAACAAAATAAGGAAAGATTGGACATCTTCATCCTGTTCAAAAGTTTTCACCCTCTTAATGCGTTGTGTTTCCTTCTGGAGCATCAGTGAATGTTTGATCCTTTTTTAATAGTTTTGAGTCCCTCAGTTGTCCTCAGTGTAAAAAGATGAATCTCTAAACCATACAGTCACTGCTGGAAAAGGATCAAATATGCAAAAGATGCTAGAAAACTGAAGAATCTGCAGGCCCTGGAGGATTTTTCTAAAGAACAGTGTTCAGTTTAACGGTTCAGAACAAACAAGGGACTCATGAACAGCCATCACAAAACAAAAGACAAGATTATCCAGATAACCACACACAGTATTAAGAACCAAGGGTTCCCAAACTTTTGAAGGGGGTTCGTTTAACAATTTCAGCTATTTTTTTTGTCTTGTGGACTATATGTAAACATCTTTTATGTAAAATATCTTACTCAGGACAGTACTAAATAAAAAAATAAGATGCATTTTGTATGATCTCTCTTATTTTGTTACAATTTTTTACATTTTCACAGATTCTGCAAGGGGTTTCCAAAGTTTCACATAAAACTGTATATCCATATCAGATTGTTGACGCTTGAGAGTTTGTTCATTGTTATGTCATATCAAGTAAGATTCTCTAGTTGTAAGACTGATTTGGACCACTGACATACCCTGATTTGCCATCATACCATGGACACTATGGTTGACAGGATACAAGATTTGAAAGCTGTGAAATCTGCAAATGATCTGTCCCTTGGAATCTACCAAGGTCCTGGTGCCACTACTGTTTATTAGATGGCCCTTAAGTGGCCTGGATGTTGACATAGATTGTTAGGCGGCTGGCTGCAAGTCCACCAAGTGTCACAAATCCATCCTGATAGATGGTGTGATGCATTACACCTTTGTCGCAGCCAAGTGTAATGCGGAGACATGATTGGAATGTTGTGGAAACTGCAGAACTTTGTAGGACCACAAGAGTAGATACTGACAAGGGTCGGCACCAGCCCATACAAACTGAAAAGATATTTGCATTCTAGAGAAGGCTTCAGGAGAAATCACTTTCCAGGGGGTTGTGGTGGAACTTTTGTCCCCCTTGCAAAAGTTTCGTTCTGTCCCCCTTGGTAGAAATCAGTAGAAATTGTGTACCGGTCCCCCCTCAGTAGAAATCACGTTATGAGGGCAGGGAGATGAAGAGGCACAGTGACCTAGGAGGCCGGGCCATGCTCCCCCCGTGGTGCCGACGCTGGATCCTGACCAGACCAATCACCATTTTTCCACTGTCAGGCCAGTGCGAGCCAAGTCTTAACATGCCTCCCTGAAACAATAGTTTACTATATTCAACGCACATTCAACAGTGGAACATTGAGCGGAGCGGCACACCGCACAGTAACAACGACTAGAGCAGTGATGACTGCTGGGCAGTGTGGAGTGCCATATATTTTCGGGTCATATTTTCAGTCGTTTCTCTTTCCGCCAAAAACCATTAATTTTCAGCGGCCAAAATTTTTGTGCATCTCTAACACATACTTCAGTCGTAGCTGCTTTGTTTATTTGTGATGACAGAAATGCACAAAACAGCTATCATTAGCACTTCTAAGTCCAAATGTATACACATAACACAGCAGAAAAATAATGATAAACCCTCACTATTTTAGTAAAATTTATCTGTGGAGTGCATGTAAGCTGAGGAAGTTTGAGCATTGTCTCCCATTTCACTTTACTGTTATCCTTTCAGCCAAAGCAACAAAGGGAGCTGACAGACAGAAAAATCCATGAAAATGTGCCATTAAAATTGTTTTAAATATTGGTAACTTAATACGAAAACATGAGAACCCCATAAACTCCGATATACTCCGCCTTTGTTCATGACTACTCCTCTAACCCCACTTGGCCCACTTTGGAACAAGGTATTTGGCGGCCGAAAATCCCTGGCTGCTGGCCCTGAGGAAGCCCCGACACAGCACGATCAAGCCCCAGAAGTAACAATGGAAATGCGATTGGCCCTGGCACTCACTAACACGGCCTCTTTTGGCCTGACAGTGGAAACGCAGCTTGTGCATGTGTCTTCTTTCAGACCATTGGGGTACAAAATTCTACACACCTATACCACCGCCATATATGTGACTGTGGACCACAAAACCAGTCATAAGGGTCAACATATGAAATCTGAATAAATAAGCTTTCCATTGATGCTTGTTTTGTTAGGAATGGACAGTATTTGGCTGAGATACAACTATTTGAAAATCTGGGGGTGCAAAAAAATCTAAATACTGAGAAAATGACCTTTAAAGTTGTCCAAATGAAGTTCTTAGCAATTTTTAGTTAAGCTTAGCAAAAATTAAGTTATTTACATGATTTTAATATCCTAATGATTTCTGGTGTAAAGGAAAAATTGATAATTTTGACCCATACAATGTGTTGTTGACTATTGATACAAATATACCCGTGCCAGTTATGGGTCACGTGTGGTCTTACGAATGTCAAATCAGAATGTCCTCTGGGTTGAGACAGACTCAAAATTCCTGCTCCCACATCCTGTTTGGGATTCAAGAGATGTTTGAGGATCTCAATGGGATTCACCTTGTTCAATGGTCTCTGAAAGGTCTTCAGTGCTAAAGAGGCAATATCCTCCACCCTATCGATCAATGGCTGAGCATGTTTGGGACGTCATGGGGTAAATCAAGTAGGTTATGCCCCTGCTGAAAATCAAGAAATGGCCTTCTAAGGGGCCTGATGCTTATTCTTATTACTGATTCAGAATTCTCTCTTTTTTAGGCTCTTAGACTCTTGCTGAGACCCCAAGGCTGCCAAACAAGCTAAGAAAGAAATGGACTGAGCTATCTACAACCTATCCACTCCATTAGCCAGCCAATGAAGGCCTAGGTAAACATTTAGGTAGAGGAACAGCTCTCATCCTCTCTTAAAAAAAGCTGAAATAGCTAAAAGACCAATTCAATGATATATCCCTGCAGATCTCTTCACAGGTCACTAGATCTAGTATATGACATCAGCAAAACTCCAAGAGCCAGTATCAAACAGAAGCCCTGACATGTAGCAGGAGTGCAAGACTGGTGGTAACAAGAAAACTGGAAGACTGAAATAGCTGGACATCAGAAGCCAAAAACCACTCTCTTGATTTTGAAAGGTACTGGAAGAGTTCCTCATGTCTGGAATTACTGCCATCCCAAAAGATGTGCCACCTCACATCATCAGAATCACTATCTGGGGGCCTCGGCTAATGCAGCCTGACAACAAGAAACTTGTATGAGCTTCTCTGGTTGGCAGGTTATTAGCAGTGATTGTGCCCAGTTTCCACTCTGTATCATGTCCTCTTTCACATGTGGTATGATGATATGAAAGGATAGCTGAAAAAATACTCTCAATACCCTAGGTGGTCCAAGGTTTCTGCACCTTGAAGACAAAAGCCATATAATCCAGCGGGATTGAAGTTTGGCTGATTAGCTTCGGCAGTTAACCCCTGCTGGTAGATGCTATAACCACACCATTAAGAGAGCCAGTGAGGCAACTTCCCAGGCAGCCCACTGGTCTACTGAACTGGATTGTCAAAAAATAACTTTTGATCATATCCAGTGACTACAGTACCACCTTCTTTCCTGTACTGGAGAAGTACTACTGCATCTCCAAGCCCCTGAACACCAAAGATGAAGTTTCTATTTTCATCCTACCTTAACAGTTATTGTAACATAAACAAAACCCAGCCAAAACTTTTTAAATTGAAAACCATATCAGCAAACAAACAAACGAAACAGGATAAAAGATAAAGAACTCATCTTGGCACTATATATGGGCAAATAAATTTGTCTGCTTCAAAACATATTTTTAAGACACAGTGGAGTCGTGACTTGGTAGTAAGAAAATGTGGGTTCAAGTCTGGCATTATGTTCCCTGGTTTTATGTCATATCTTCAGAAAAAAAAAAAAAAAAAAAAAAATGGACGGTTGTTTTTTCTTCTTTCCTATTGATCTCTTTTTGTTTTCAGTCTTTGAATGTTAATAGCATTTAAGGTTGATTTGTTGCTGTCGTATTGCCACATTTATTTTTAGCTACTTGAAATATCTTTGAAATATTGGCCTAGAAAGCGTCAAGACTATTTTCTGCATTTGTGGATTTTGATTGTCTTTTAAGTACTTTCTGTGACACTCAGTTACACAGAATAATCAAAGAATATATTCAATCTCTCTCACACATGCACACACACACACATACAAACGTATGTGATCTTTCCTCACCTCCAGCATTCATTGATTTTGATAGTAAGATAACTATAATCAGACGTAAACATCAGACGTGTTTGCACAGTGCCATACTGAAGAAGAAGAATTACGGGTTGTCAGCAGATTTGGGCCGTGTTAATGCTTATATCAGTGCCCACTGTGTGTGTTTGTGTGAGGAAAACTACATATGTTTGTTATTGAATAGATATCTAGTACTTTGTTATTGTTGACAAGTGGGTCACCACATATTCTTGTTTACCTGACATCTCTACTATTATTCAAAAGGCTGTTATTTGGAGTTCTTCAGAGGTGTAAACCAATAAATATAAAACCTTATAATTACCAATAGCAGTGAGAGTCATAATACATAACTATACATATATATATATATATATATATATATATATATATATATATATATATATATATATATATATATATATATATATCAGAGGTGTAGTTAGACTGGAATATAATTACAGTTGTCAATCATTCTACTAAAAAGTTCATTTATTTATTTATTTATTTTATTTTTTTTTTTTTTTTTAGCATAATTGCTTGGTTTGACATCTATATATGTTTTTTTCTTCTCGTTTTCACATATTAAAACAACTTAAAAAAAGATAGATAGGTAGACAGACAGATTTACAACTTAAAAAAATAGTTTCAACCTAAAAAAGTAAGTGTTCGTGCTGCTTAAAAATGTTAAGTTTACTCAACTCAAATATCTACGTTTTCATGCAGTACAACTTAACATTTCATGTTGACTAAATTAAAAAATTTAAGGCAGCACAAACACTTTTTTTTTTTTTTTACAGTGTAGATAGACAGATAGATAGATATACTTACTCTAGTTTCATGTAAACACATATAACATTGCCAACTGGCTACATTTTCGGAACAGTGTGTATTTTACATTTACTATAGTTTGTTTGTAACCTTTTCTAATTCAAGGTATATTTGTGTGCGTACTGTTTGAAACTCTTCCGCCAGCCCCCTTTCTCTCCCTCTCTCTTCTAATGTCCTCTACATCCCACGGCTGCCACCAGTAGCAGTGTTACCATGGCAACTGTCTCCGTTGGTATGCCTCCTTCCTGGCGCTTGTACTGGAGTGGCGATAACAGGCTTGGCAAACTCTGTCCCACCAAACAACCTAGTTTATCAGCAAGCACAGAGGGCCGAAGAAAAAGCTACTCCTTATGTAATCCAGACGGTTTAATGATGGAATCTATAAAGGGATATCTGTTACATAAAACAACGGATTTGGTTCTCAGAGCAGGCCCACACATACACAAGCGGCTACTTAGCTATCTAAATGGGGACATGCCACTTCTATTGTTTTTATATGAAGCTGATCATAATGAATCCAGCTTAACCTTAAACCAACCCTATTTAGCAAAACATTTAGCATTTTTAGAATAAAGAATAGATTTCTGCTTTATTGGTTTGTTTGTTTCAGTTTATTATAAGACTAGATGGGACGTCCTGCTCATTTACATTGTTTTGTACAGTTTAAAGGGGTCATCGGATGCAAAGTTCACTTTTACATGTTGTTTGAACATTAATGTGTGTTGGCAGTGTATGTACAAATCTACTCTATAATGACAAAAATCCATGCAGTGGTTTTTAATTAATCTGTAAAAAATAATATCCCCTTTTTCAAATCGAGCCATTCTCAGATGCCGATTCCACGATAGTTGTTTGACATGAGCGTCTTACCTCAGACCTGCCTTAAATCAGCTGTAACAGTCCGACCTCCATTATTTTGAAGCCGGAGCAGGGATGTAAGTTAGACAAGAACATCTCTGATTGAGCGACTGAGGTGTTGTGTTGCTGGATGTAATAATGAACATAGTAGTCGTCAGATTTTAGAAAAAACAGCTAAAAACCAACTAAAACCCAGTTGATTGAGCAAAAACAGCTAAAAAACAGCTAAACCAGTTGATTGAGCAAAACAACAATAACAACACAAGCTACAAACCAGCTACAACCAGTTAATGTAACAAAAAAACAACAACTAATAACTAGCTAAAAGCAGTTGACTTAGAAAAAAAACTGATAAAAACCAGCTAAAACCAGATGATTTCGAAAAAATCAACTGAAACCAGTTTAATTAGTGAAAACCAGCTGAAACCAGCTAAAACCAGCTGTTTTAGCAAACAAAATTTCTTAAAATACAGCTAAAACCAGTTGATTTAGGGGGAAAAACACAGCTAAAAGCAGTTACAACAGTTGATTTAAGAAAAACAGCTAAAAACCAACTAAAACAAGCTGATTTAACAACAACAAAAAACAGAACAACAAAAACTAAAAACCAGCTACAACCAGGTAGTTTAGTGAAAAGCAGCTAAAAATGATCCAAAACAAGTTAAACCCAGTTAATTCAATAAAAAAAAACAGCTAGTAAGTAGCTAAAATCAGTTGATTTAGAAAAAAAAATAAAATACAACTCTGCTAAAACCAGCCAATTTAGGAAAAATGACTAACAACAACAACAACAAAAAACAAAAAACAGTTGAAACCAGTTTATTTAGCGAAAACCAGCTGTTAACAAAACCAGTGGATTTAGCAAACAGTTACTTAAAACTCAAAAAAAGGACAAAACAAACAAACAAACAAACAAAAAAAAACAGCTAAAACCAGTTGATTTTGCAGGAAAAAAAATAAACAAAAATAAACAAAAATAAACAAAAACAAAAAAAGAACAGCTGATTTATTACAAAAAATAGTTAAAACCAGCAAAAAACAACTGTTTTCAATGTGTTGATAAAAGTTGTAAACATTTTGTACAATTTATTGGTTTACATTATAAAACAGGAAAATGCACAATTCTGACTGTGTAGGGTAACCTTTATACAAAAATTTACCCATGGTTTTACTTAGTAAAAGTGTAGTAACCTTTTTTTTTTTTTTTTTTTTTTTTGCCTTATTGATTACCATTAGTATAACCACAGTTTTAATACAAATACCATGGTTAAACTATGGTTAGTGTAGCAAATCCATTTTTTTCCAATTTTTTTTGCCAATTTTTTTTTTTTGGTTTTACTTGTAGTAAAACCATGGTTAATTTTCAGGAAAGTGTACAGGGTGTAGGATAGCTCTATGCTAAGCTAGCATGCTAAATGGTTAACTTGCAAAAAGCTAACTGTTTTCATCCACAGCTTCAGTTATTAATGCTCACAACATAACATAATTCAGACTACATTATGAAGTGATTTTGTAAGAAATGAAAAGTTATTTTAGCTAATATGTGCCTAGTTGGATCATTTGTTTTCAGTCATTGAATCGATCCATTGAAAGCAAAGGACATTTTGTCCCCAAAATAGAGCTAAGAAAACTCACATATACAAACTCACACATCAGCCTTCTAGCTGTGACATGTTGTCTTTTCTAGTTGTTTTAGACCTGGTTGTGACTTCCTGCCCCTTACAAAACCGTTAGCTCAACAGAAAGACCCAGAGAGGGTATTAAAAGGTAACACTGGGGTTACTGGTGGCACTGTCTTTCATCATGACCCAGCACGGTAACCTCTGACAACCATGTGATCCAAACATTGAGTCCTATAAAACCCTCAGAGCAAGCTAGGTCAAGACCACAACCTGAAGAACAAGACCAGGAGACAGAAACAGAAAAAAAGAGAGTGTAGAGCTTAGTTCTGAAATGCTAGACAGTGGGCGGAAGTTAAAAGTGTGTGCATGAAAGGTGTCGAAATGGAATTCACTGTAACACAGTAGCTGCAGGCCCCATTAAAATCAGGATTGAGTCACACACAACAGGACAGAGTGTCTTTCATAAAAGAAATTCAGCTGTGAGCTTTAGATGTGTGGCACAATGAATGAACCAGGCGTACTTATGCTCATGTTAGATGTGATGAAGCTGAGAACCCAAGTGTGGTTTATTGAACAAAGTTTGAAAAAAAAAAAATCTGAAACATACTTAACACAAATATGCAAATGATTTTAGCTAGATCATTGCATTGGCTGGTTAGCATGGCTCTGATTTCATAACTACATCATTTAAATGGTTTTTTTCCCACCAAATTGGCATATTAGAATTATTTCTGAAGGAAAAAATAAATAAATAAATAAATAAATAAATTTATTAAACAGCAAAGCATTTCTGCAGCATAAGTGACTTCAAAAGCATTAAACCACTTTAAAACATTTAATGTTTTGTAAGTGATAATTCTTTTTGTAATTTTTTTTAGGGCTTTTTTTCTATTTTTCTTTTACAAGACAGTTGAGATGAGATGAGAAGTGAGCAAGAGAGAGAGGGGGGTAGGTCAGGAAAGGTCCAAGAGGTGGGATTCGAACTTGGGCACCCAAGGCGCAACTTCACCATATGTCAGCACACTGCCCACAAGGCTATTGGCGCAGACACTCTTTTTCTGTATTTTACAAACATCAAATATTTCACAGTCTGCAAACATTCATGCTTTCACGGTATGTGCTGGAGTGAAGACAGAGAGTGCAGAACAAAGACAGTGATCTTAATTGTATTAATAAGTCCACATGGAATGATGAAGGAAACATCCACACACACAGGGTAACCACATACACCAACCGGCAACTAAACTTCTGACAAAGGGGGACTTAAGTACACAGGTAAATGAGGAAAACACAGGTGAAGGTCCTTAACTAAATGACTAAACAAGACCAGGAACATAACTGAATATGGGCACACTGGAACTAAATCAGAACAGAAGACAGGAAAAAGGTAAACTAAAAGAAAACACAAGTCTATAACTGTGACAGATCGTCCCCTCCCTGAATGTGCGACTCTGTGAAGAGAAGAAAGGGCAAGGAGAAAGCAGAGGGATGGTGACAAGGAATCGCAAAGGACTGACAGAAAGGCAGGCAGATAATTCTGGTGGAGTTTCCGGAAAACGGACAACAAACAGAGTCCAGGGTGGAGCTGATGGAGGGAGGAGCCACAGTGGAACTTGGAGGAACCATGGCGGATCAGACAGAGGGAGGACCCAGGATGGAGACAGAAGAAGCCATGGTGGATCAGACGGAGGGAGGAGCCAGGGAGAAGACATGAGGGAATTTGAGCAGGAGGAGCCAGGGAGGACCCAGACCCCAGCCAGGATAGCAGCCCACGGGGGATCTGACGGTGGGAGGAGCCATGGTGGCAGGATGGCTGATGACTCCAGAGGGCTGACTGACGGCGACTGAGCAGGTGATGGTGGAGCTCGAGACGGAGAGTCAATGAGTCAGGGAGACGAGGAGGATCCAGAGGGCCAAGGCGGAGCAGATGGCTCCGGTGACCAAGGCAAATGTGGGGGTCCTGAAGGCTGCAGTGTAGCCGGAGCGAAAGAGGACCAAGGTGAAGCTGGAGGGAAGGAGGAGCCTGACAGAGCCAGAGAGATGGAGGGACAAGTCGCAGCCGGAGGAGTAGAGTCCCGAGGCAGTGGATGGCCGACGACTGATCAAGGTGCAACCAGAGGGACGAGGGAACTTGGCAGAGCTGGTGGACTGATGGGCAATGGAGGAGAGGAGGCAGCTAGGAGCCATGATGGAGTCGCTGGGTCAACGGGCCGAGGCAGAGTCCAGAACTCAGAAGCTGGAGGCGGACACAAGAGATTCTCTAGCCACAACACCAATGGAGACTGGTAGACCTGCGGCGATCCCACCGCACAGATGGTGGGCTTAGGGTGAGCTGAGGGGCTGACAGGAAGCAGACATGAGGTGGGATTTTGGGTTCATTTGGGGGTTCTGGGACAGTGTGCTCTGCCCAAACACATCAGAAAGCAATTTCCAGTATTTGAAAGATCACGTTCAGGAGAACGACCTATGTAGTAGTTTCAAGTAGAGTTCATAGTACGTTTAGATGGTTCAGAGCAGACAGATAATTCGAGGCAGACAGACAGTTCCATATGGACAGACAGTTCAATGAAAACCTTACAGATAGATGATGATGGCGGGAGAAGACATGCCATATACTTATATAAATCCAAATTGTCCTCAGAGTTCAGCGATAGCTCACCCTCAGCGGTAGTGCAGTGGGCGGGGCTTCCCTCCGTGCCCTCACTCCCTATTGACACTTCCACCGTCGCATATCTAGCAGCTGGCTCGCGCACCTGGTCTGATGATCGAAGCTCTGGCTTCGTGGCGATCCTCAGCTCTGTCACATGCCTAGGCAATGGCTCAACAGGCGCTGTGGGCTCTGCCTCTTGTCAGCGGTGGACTCAAACTGGTCCGCGAAGCAAGGTAATGGCTGGCTGAACTCTGAGACGAACATAATAAAACAAAAGAAAAACAGGCAAAAATGAAAAACAAAACATGAAAACACACTGAGCACTTTCACTATTTGGCCGGTTATTCCGTCACGGTATGTACTGGAGAGAAGACAGAGTGTGCACGACAAAGATGGAAATCTGAATTCTTTTAATAAATCCACAAGGAATGATGAAGAAAACATCCACACACATAGGGTAACCACATACAATAACCTGCAACTTCTGACAAAGGGGGACTTATGCTGCGTTCACGCCATATCATAATTACCGTAATTTTGAGATGACAACATGTGACGTTCTACTCGGAGCTGTTAACATCCTCAGACTCAGAATTATGCTTTTCTATGGCAACACTATCAACACCTAAACAGAGCCTACGTTGGTCAGGTGGTACAGTGGTCATGTGGTATAAGTCGTAGCTCTCGGAAGACTCCCAGTTCACAAGTTGTAATTACAAGTTGTACGCGGACTTGAGCGTTTTTACAAGTTGGAATCTCGTAATTACGGGAATTCCGATATGGCGTGAACGCACCTCTAAGTACACAGGGAAAACACAGGTGAAGTTGGTTAACTAATAATGACTAAACGAGACCAGGAACATAACCAAATATGGGCACACAGGAACAAAATCAGTACAAAAGACAGGAAAACGGCAAACTAAGTCCATAACTGTGACTAAATCCATAACTGTGACACATGCAGGATAGTTTTAAAAATACAAAATGTGAAAACCCACATATCCGCAAACCCTAATTTAAATTAATTTTAAATTAAATTTTATTTTCAATTACTTATATTTACTACAAAACACAAAAATTCAAACCCACTACAGATGCATTAAGTCTTTACAATGAACTGACATTCTGACTAACAGAGTTCAAGCTGAACTTAATAGAAACTCTACAATACGGACCAAAAAAAAAAAAAAACACATAAAGGAGAGTACATCAGGCGAAAAAGAATGAAAGAAAACCAGACAGTGGAAGAGTTCAACTCAGGAAAAAAGGAATAAGAAAAAAAGGTCAGAATAAGATAAATAAATAATGAGTGTAAGAGCATGTGAGTGAAGGGAAGAGGGAAGAAAAAAGAGAGAGGGATTTCTCATTCTCTCCGTTTTTAATTGTGCACATTTGCGGCTGTCGTGTCCAAGTCTATAATTTGGAGCAATTCATCAAATGACCATAATCAGTTTTAATCTGGACCCCTGTAAAGCCAAATTACCTCTTCAGCTGCTCTGAAGAGCCACAGCAGAAGCACACAGTCCACATCTCCCTCTAAAACACACACACACACACACACACTACATCCTCAGTGTGCATTATATTCATCACCAACAGAATGATAACTTTAGAAGGTTCTGTCTATATTTCAACCCCCTTGTGTAACAGAGTTAACAGTCACCATTTAACAGACACAACCAAATTAGACCCTTATTCTAGCGTCCTATCTGGAAAAACTCTGGAGCAGCTCCAAAAAAACCTGAACCGGGCTTGAACCAGAAAGAGACCATAAGGCAGAATAATGTCAACATCAAGTATAGTTTTGAAAAAAATGATAGATGTCACATTCCTCCGTCCGTCTGAAATAAAATACAATTATTTACAAATATCAAGTGTGTGCACTGCAAAAATGACTTCTAATTTTTAATTAGTCGAAAAACCTTTAAAGTAGACAAATTTACTTGAGGAGTTACACTGTAAAATTTTAAGACTTGTTTTGAAGATTGCATCTTAAAATATGTGTATTTTGTCAGTGCAGTAAGATTCTTGAGTTCAAATTATTTTTAGATATTTGAACATGACAATTACACAAACATACTTGTTAAGAACAGTACATTTTTGCCATTTTAACTAATTGCTGTAATTTGTTTTGATATAACTTTATTAGCAACTTTGTTGCATAAAGAAACTTTGGATGTTAATAGAACATTATTAAATCTTGAAAACAAAGGCATATGTGTTTGTTGGCAGGTTATCTAAGAACAAAAAAAGTTTTCTTTAAGCTGAAGTACTAAGACAAACTCAAATAAAAATAAAGCTAAATAAAACTACTAATAATACTAACAAAATTTATAAAATTAACAAAAGCATAAATTACTAATATGTACTAAATAGTACATTAAAAGCAAACTGAAAATCTCTCTCTCTCTCTCTCTCTCTCTCTCTCTCTCTATATATATATATATAAACAAAAAACTAATTGGAAACAATAATAAATAGTATAAAAGCATATAAATAATACTAAAATTACTCTGGAGCTGAACTATTGTTTGTTTTTTAAATCAGAGGAAAGACTGACTGAAAGCCAATGACTTGGATTTGGATAAAAATATTTTCTGGATGTTTTCCTGTGGGCCTTAACCTTGCTTTTAAGATATAGGAGGAGGAAAATCATTCATCTTATAACTGTTCAGCAGAAACAAGGTCATCCAGTAAAAAATGTTTTGTGAGGCAGCCACAAAAAGTGTTGTTATATAAATAAACTGGGTTATTAGAAGTTATTATAATTCAATATCACTGAATTAATACAGTTGGAATACATTATACCAATGAAAGCGATTCTTGAGGATCAGATCATGTAGAGAATAAGCTCCTCAATTTCACTTTTTACAGCGCATGGAAATTAAACACTGACTTTTTACCATCCAATCAATTTCTGATGATAAATCCATTAACTGAATTCCCAATCAAATCTCACCATACATTTTTTTCCCTAATTAAATATTCTATTCCTGTCAGAAGATGTTACCTTATTAATAACAGAATTAAATGATTCTCAGTATAATCTTAATATAGTTCAATACCTCTTATTTCCTGTAACTACTGTTGGCTTGTTTAAAATTAAAATTTCTTATTTATCCTATTTATTGCTACCGTATTAATTATGTGCTGGTCAACACAAAAATAAACAACATCAAGAAGTGGATTCACTTCAGTGATTATTTGTTTGTTCAGCTGATGAAATTACTTTGAAAGTTCCTATATTAATGTTGGGTGCCTCCGCTTTAGCCATATCAACATTGTAATTGCATATTTTTTTGGACAAGCTGCACTTATCAGCAGGCTCGTGCGGCAGCGGTTGATTATTAAATGTAAGAGCCATGCAAATATAACATGAAATGACGACCACAAATACTTGTGTACATCTGGAACATGGTTTCTCAACCTCGTTAAAGCAGGATCTCGAGACGGGGCATGTGGTACACAACCGGTGTGTGTGTGTGTGTTCTATTCATTATTAACACGCTGAAATGGAGTTCTTTAATCAAAGCGAGCTGAGCCACCATTACTGAACGAGAGAGAGAGAGAGAGATAGAGAGAGAGAGAGAGAGAGGGAGAGAGAGAGAGAGGGCTCAGACAGCTCTGGAAACAATGAGCGCTACAGATAAAGCAGGTGGCTGTGGTAATTGCTTCCACAAAATAATGAATGAGCTACGGTCTGTCTGACGGAATAGGAAATCTCCTTCATTCGCGTCTTACCCCTTTTTCTGTCTGTCTCTTTATCCCTGATTTTCCTTTATCTCTTCCACGATCTCTGCCTCCTGAACTGTCACATCGGTTTCTTCTCCAACTTTCATTTTTTTTTTTTTTTTCATCTTTTCCTACCCCCAACATCAAATCGTAGCTCCCTCAAGAGTTCCAGCTCATTTTCGAACCATTAATATTAGGTTATTGTTCTCTGGTTGCTGTAAAGGTGAAATGTGTGATTTCTACAACATCACTAGCACTGTATGAAATGTTAAACTAATGAATAATGTTTTCAAACAGGTTCAGCTATTTTTGGTGCATTTTGCTGGTTACAACTGATTGGTGGAATTTTCGTTACAGCATTGTGGGCAATGTAGTTTTTCACGTCAAATTCCAGTGTTAACTTTAACTCCAAAGGTTTGTGCACATCAAACGTTAAGCGAATAATTGCATCACATTATTTGCTTAGATTACTTTGTTTTTTGAAGCGAATATCTGCATCCAGTTACTCGCTCTAGATTTCTCGCTGGATGTTTTTCAAAGTGAATATTCACATTGTGTTGCTCGGTCTAGATTATCGCGGAATGTTTTTCGAAGGAAATATTCGCATCACATTACTTGCTCTAGATTATTCACAAGATGTTTTTGAAGCCAATATTCACATCACATTACTCACTCTAGATTACTCATGGGATGTTTCCGGAGTAATTATTTGCATAACGTTACTCACTCTAGATTACTCACAGGATGTTTTTCAAAGCAAATATTCACATCTTACTACTCACTCTAGATTACTTCAAATGTTTTTTGAAGCAAATATTTGCATTGAGTTTTTTGCTTAGGATTACTCATGGTATGTTTTTTTTAAAGCGAATATAAGCATTGTGTTACTCTAAATTACTTGCAGGATATTTTTCAAAGCTAATATTCTAGATTACTCACAGGATGTTCGAAGCAAATATTCGCACTGCCTTACTCGGTCTAGATTACTCACAGGATGGTTTTTGAAGTGAATATTCGCATAACGTTACTCACTCTAGATTACTCACAGGATGATTTTCAAAGCAAATATTCATATCATACTACTCACTCTAGATTACTTCAAATGTTTTTTGAAGCAAATATTTGCATTGAGTTTTTTGCTCAGGATTACTCATTGGATGTTTTTTTTAAAGCGAATATAAGCATTGCGTTACTCTACATTACTTGCAGGATATTTTTCAAAGCTAATGTTCCTTACTTGCTTTAGATTACTCACAGGATGTTCGAAGCAAATATTTGCATCATGTTACTCGGTCCAGATTACTCAAGGGATGATTTTTGATGCGCATATTCGCACTGCCTTACTCGGTCTAGATTACTCACAGAATGTTTTTCAGAGCAAATATTCACACCATACTACTCACTCTAGACTACTTCAAATGTTTTTTGAAGCAAATATTTGCATTGAGTTTTTTGCTCAGGATTACTCATGGGATGATTTTTTAAAGCGAATATAAGCATTGCGTTACTCTACATTACTTGCAGGATATTTTTCGAAGCTAATATTCCTTACTCGCTCTAGATTACTCACAAGATGTTCGAAGCGAGTATTCGCATCATGTTACTCAGTCCAGATTACTCAAGGGATGATTTTTGATGCGCATATTCTCACTGCCTTACTCGGTCTAGATTACTCACAGGCTGTTTTTTGAAGTGAATATTCACATCACATTACTCACTCTAGATTACTTGTGGGATGTTTTTCGAAGCAAATATTCACACCGCCTTACTTGCTCTAGATTATTCACAGGATGTTTAAAGCGAATATTCACATCGTGTCACTCACTCTAGATTACTCGAAGGATGATTTTCGATGCGCATATTCACACCGCCTTACTCGGTCTAGATTATTCAAAGGATGTTTTTTGAACTGAATATCCACATCACTTTTCTTGCAGGATGTTTTTAGAAGCAAATATTCACATCACGTTACTCACTCTAGATTACTCACGGGATCTTTTTCAAAGTAATTATTTGCATTACGCAAATAGCTCCACATTACTCATGGGATGTTTATCCAAAGCCAATCTTCACATCACGTTACTCGCTCTAGAGTACTCATGGGTTGTTTTTCAAAGCGAATATATTCGTCACGTTACTCAATCTAGAGTACTTGCAGGATGTTTTTTGAAAGCGAATATTCACGTTGAGTTACTCACTAGATTACTCACAAAATGTTTTTTGAAGCGAATATTCACATTGTGTTACTCGCTCTAGATTACTCGTGGGATGTTTTTTTAAGACAATATTCACATCATGTTACTCTGTCTAGATTACTCGCTGAATGTTTTTTGAAGTGAATATTCACATTACGATACTCAGTTTAGATTACTCGCAGGATGTTTTTCGAAGCAAATATTCGCATCATGTTACTTGTGGGATGTTTTCCAAAGCGAATACTGACACTGCCTTACTCGCTTTAGATTACTCACAGGATGTTCGAAGCGAATATTCACATTTTGCTATTCACTCTGAATTACTCTAGGGAAGATTTTCGATGCACGTATTCGCACCACTTTACTCGTTCTAGATTACTCACGGGTGAATATTCGCATCATGTTACTCGCAGGATGTTTTCTGAAACAAATATTCGCATCACATTACTCACTCTAGATTACTCACGGGATGTTTTTCAAAGTGAATATTCGCACTGCCTTGCTCGCTCTACAAAGCGAATATTCACATCATGTTACTTGCTCTAGATTATAATGAATAATCGCATGAATAAAAACATCATAATGCTCTCCTCCATTTTCTGATTCAACCGTACGTGTCAAACCAGATGTGTCAATAAACCCTTCGCTGATTGGCTTGGATGACATTTCGTGACATTGAAATTTTTCAACTTGTGCGGAAGATGCATTTGAGGCAACGATCATGCGTTTGCGGCAATCGTGTTGCCCATTTTGTGTCTATTCATGTCTTTGTGTTGACTTTACATGTAATCTACTTGCACAAATAATTACATTGGCTTTTGGTGTAGACATACCATAACACCATTAACATCCATCTGTTGTTGGGTGCACCAGTGATTCAGGCTGGACGAGATGCTGAAACATACAGACAGTGATGAAAAATATTTTATCTGAGAAACAAAACTGTGATAGCTATTAAGGCTTTTCACCCTACATTTTAAATATAAGTGTATTTTGTCCTGTGGTAGTGGATATTTATTTATTTATTTATTCCTGTAGTTTACATGTAGAACAAGTGGAAAAAATATGTCCAACAAGACAAAATAGACGTTAAGAAGGGTTTTTTTTAAGCTATCTCTATGATTTTTTTCCTATTCCGTAAATTTGTATTCATTTTAAGTACTACATTACTATACATTAGAAATTACAGTATAAGGTTTACTCTAGATATAAGGCTGTACTAACACAGCAGTGCTGGTTTTGTATGTAGCTTTCCAACTCCCAGTTCAGAACAGTCTTAGCAAGCTGTCACATTTTCAGAGATTGAATGCAGGTCTTTTATTCCACTGGTAGATTTTTCTTTACTTGTTTTAAGCATAAAACCTCACAAAATAATTCATTTCTATTGCTGTGCAGAACTGTATTACTTCATCAGTGGAAATAAAACACAGCAGGTGTCCTTTGTGTATATGTTTAGTATGTGAATGCTCTTTTTATCTTCCTGCTCTGGCCTTCAAATCACTCAGGCTTCAGGCTTACAGGAGGTTATTAATTACCCGTGTCATGCCACACACACACACACACACACAGTGAACACACACGCTCTCCACTCCGCCCTCCTCCCACATAAGAACTTTCCCGTCAAACCCACAACTGACAAGTAGGGTTGGCTCAAGAAGTCCATATTTAGGAAGCCCATTGTAATGAAGTCACTGAAAACAGATCATTTATTTGGGGTGACAGGCCCCTTTCAGCAAGGCGCTGGTGCTTTGTTACTAAAAGATGGGAGAAAGAAGGTTTGAAGCAGGAGGAAGATAACGTCAGTGTGTCCGTTCCTCGCCAGGCTCTTTTAACAGAAGCGATAGCCTCTTCTGTCAGAGCAAGAGAAGAAACGTCAGAGCTTCTGCACCACACCTCCGTTTGCCCACACCGCCACAAACAATATCTGACACGTACTGAATTACACAAAAGAAAGAAATTTAATCATGTTGCCTATTCCCAGCCCCGTCACATCACATGCTAAATTGACAGCTCCATCTTTAGCCAAGCTGAAGGAATTATAGCGCATCTCTAGAACGTACGCGGAAGGATTCACTGATTGAGTGTCTGTGCAACTCTGTCCCTAAGGGTGGATCTGCCAAAACAGCTATTTTTAAAGGAATAGTTAATCAAAAATGGTAACTGTAATCATTTATGCAATCTCAAGTCATTCCAAAACATTTTCCATTGTTTCACTGCAGTCAACACATCTAAACATGCAGTGATACACTCTAAAAAATGCTGGGCTATTTTATTTTATTTTTTTACCCAGATGATGTATTCAGCCTATTGGGCTATTTATTGGGTTGTTTTTAATATTTTAACCCAAGTGCTGGGTAGTTTTTGTGAAACTAAGTTGCTGGGTCTTTTTTAACAGGTCATGGGTCATTTTATTTTTTTTCTACCCAACCGCTGGGTTGAGCCTGTCTCTGACAGAACAACCCAGCTGCTGAGTTACAGTCAGAGTGTAGGCTTTTTAAGTCCTCTACAGGAGAGAGTGGTTCTCAGCGCCACAAATTTGGTGCATTTCTTCAGAGAAATAAAGGTTTGTATACATTTTATTTCATAAAGTCATTACTGTGCTGTAACTTGTATTATTTTACGCAATGCAACATAAGGACGAGATGTCAGTCAGCTGTGTCAGCAGCGGCCAATTCGTATGATGGAAACGCCTTTTGCCTTGCATAAAATAAATGGATTTTATTCGTTATAGTACTGAGTTTAATTTAATTTTGAAACTGAAATATGTTCTCTAATGTCAGTACTGTTTGTTTATTGGCTGATTTTGGAGTCACAGCATCTTTCAGCTACGAATGAAACATGAGGTGGCGGTCTGAAGTTACCTTGGCAAACAGCAGCCAGGCTCAGATTTTATTTTGTGCATGTGTTCTTGCTTACTAATAAATGTTCATCTTTTGATTATAGCTGTTGCTTCTAGTAAATAGGTGTGTTTTTATAAGTTACAGTCCATTTTAAGCCAGCAATATAATAATTTTTAAACAGTAGTTGACTTAATAAAACAACCCAGCATGTTTGGTAAAAACATTTAACCCAACCAACTGTGTCAAATAACCCAGTATGTGTTCTGTACAATATTTACCCAGCTCTAGGTTGCCAAATAACCCAAGTTGGGTTGTTTTTAACCCAACATTTTTTAGAATGTAGTCAACGTGAAGAATTCATCAGCGAAATCTCCCCTTACACTAAATTCTCAAATGTGCAGATTCCAGTTTAAATGACGAAATTTCGCCTACAAAATTTTGTTAAGCAACAGTAAATGCGACCCTACCTTTATACCATGTCTTTACCAGCTATGATACAATACTGCAAAGTGCAATAAAATCTTTCATGTTAATCAGAGTTGTCCTAACCAGCCACAACAATGGTATAAGCGACAGGGAATCTTTAACTTCAAATATCATTTTTGCATTACTGCAATTGCCATAATGAAAGCACAATTGATAAATTACCTCAGATCTTGAAAATAAATGAAAGGAAACAAAAGCATTTAATCTGTGACCTCAATGTGAACATGCAAGTGCATTTCGTGTCAAAGATTGCATCAGTCACTGAGTATGTATTTTGAATAATGTTAAAATGATTATGTCCTTATTTCATTGTAGTTGCGAAACAGCTGTGTGTTAGCAAAGTCCATGTGCTTTCCGGCTTGGGATGTGTGATTGATTCTATTGTGTCTTGTAGCCTTGTCACATGTGATGTGGACAGACAAATTGATTTTCGCTAGAATCTTATCACATTTGATCTAGTTAGGACAAGTGTTACGCGTTAAATTTGTTGCAGACTACATTGTCCCATCTAACTGCTGGAGTAGAGATGGTTATGATGGTTTGACTGGTAGTCAGAAAGGGATAAAAGTAGCTTGAGAGATGTTCAGAGTCTCCAGAACGTAAGGTTTGAGACAATAACATTCACATACAGAGTCTGCATCCCCGGAAGACCCTAATGGATAAGCCAAGTTCTGAGTCTAAAATCCAGGGGGGAAGGAGTCAACAACTGTAACACCAGGTTCTGAGTTTCCAGCTGCCAGCTGCATGTTCCAGATTGCAAGGATCCTCACGGAGCTCCAGAAGTTCAACGTTCCCCAAGCACATCATGTTTAAGGTTGTTGAAAAGAAATCACGCTCCTTTCCAACCACAACAAAAACAAAGCACAACCAATGGAATAAAACACCTCCATTGAATGGCTTCACTTCCAGAATAAAATATTTCCTGATAATTTACTCCCCCTCATGTCATCCGAGATGTTCATGTCTTTCTTTCTTCAGTTGAAAAGAAATTCGGCTCCCATTCAACCCATTAGCTCCCAATGAAATCCACTATATGGAGAATCTTTTTTGTTGTTTTTTTTCCTCAAGAACCTTAATTTCTTTTCGACTGAGGAAAAAAAGACATGAACATCTTGGATGACATGGGATGAGTAAATTCTCAAAAAAAAAAAAAAAAATCTGGAAGTGAACTTCATGCGATGAACATAATTCCAAGACTTCTGAAACCAAGTGGCAAAGCATTAAGTATGGTAAGTAAACCAGAAATTGTGCATCAACATCAGTGATGCCAAAACAAGCCTTCTGTATGTTTGTGAACACGTTAAAATAAACAGGCCACTATTTTCTTCTATTCCCCTGGGGAGAGAAAAAAAAAAAACAAAAAAACAAAAACAAAACATACGTTTTGGAATGACATGAGGGTGAGTAAATAATGACAGAATCATCTTCGGGTGAACTATTCCTTTAGCAGTGGGAGGTGACAGAGCCGAGAACAGCCGGCTAATGTTCTCAGTACACCAACAAAGCGGAAGCGAAGTCAAAGAGGCCAAGAGTCAGAGATTCAAGTGCTTTGCGTTTCCGGCGGTGCTTGCATAAGCAGCCCACACACACAAACACAGCTGAGAGCGAGGGCAGCCAACGCTGGAGCAGGGTGCCAAACCGAATACATCAATAGAAAGAAGCTAAATTTTGTGGTTTTCAAAGGCTGCTATGTGAAACCGCTTATTATTTTTGTATTTGACCCAAAAGACACAAAAGCAAGCCAAAAGTCTACTCTACAAGCTGTAGAACAGTTTTATAACCAAGCCGAAACGATTGCGGTCAGCGAATGGAGCCCCGGGTGGCGTACGACGAGCTTACGAGAGGTTGAGCTATCGGTTGGTGAAAGAAAGACGTCTGAATGAGTGTGGGTTGGATGAGTGCCCCTCCCCACCTCCTCAGCACGCTAGCTGAAATGAATCGGTCCGCAGCCATGCTCACCCTGTCTGTCACGCTGACACGGATCAGTGCATTTGGACCATGATGGGGGTCAGCGGGTAAATAAAGCACGAGCGAGTGAATGAAGGGTACAGATATTAGTTTCTCTGTGACATTGTGGCTTTGAACGTTGAGAAGAGACGGACAGGTGGATTTATTGCAGGTTTTAATGGACGACCCTGTAACCTGGAGATGCAAGCATGGAAAACTGAGAATATTCACAGAGCTGCAGAAGATGTTCTCTCTTTTGTCAAGCGGGGATGGTTTCAAAAGAGTTTCCTGAATGTGTTTTAACACAAGAGTCGACTGAAAGGATTCCAAGTATGCTCTAAAAATGAGATTTGCAGCTTGTTCAATCCACTTAATTAAAATGAAGTATTAGTCATTTTTTTGTCATTCTTAAACATTTTGTCACAGTATAATTCCATTGTGTGTAATCAACTTGAAGTTGTAAAACAGAAATGTACTAAACCCATATTAATCATTGTTGGGGACTAACTAGATTTGTAGTTGTGAAAAATGTCTAAATTAAGTTGCTTATTCGAGAAAGTGTTTTATGTTTCATTACGTCTGGATCCATAAGAAGTCTAGATATGGTTATTACTCAATTCTAACACTGTCCACATTTGAATTAAGTCCATTTTTGAGTGTATCGAACATGTATTTGATAAAGAAATAAACAATATAGACAACACAAGTTATGTATAGATTTTAAACTACCAATTGTAATCATTAGTACACCCAACATTCTGTCGTACCCCTCTTGCCGGATCCCAATTACTTCACCGAACAGCTTCTCTTTCTCTGAATCTGTCAGTTTTTATATATAAAATGTAGTCTAACTTAACAAGACATTCTATAACTGGTAGCTTTCGGTATATGTGTCATTCAAGTTTTGACTTTCCAGTTGCATCACTAACATTCAAGCTTGTCAAAATGCATTCCACCAAGTTTGATTTTTTTTTTAAAGTATAGTTCACTTAAAAATGAAAATTCTGTCAATAGTTACTCATGTCATTCCAAACTCGTAAGACCTTCGTTTATCTTCGGAACACAAATTAAAATACTTCTAATGAAATCTGAGAGCTTTCTGACCCTGCTTAGACAGCAATTCTACTGACACATTCAAAGCCCAGAAAGGTAGTATGGACATGGTTAAAATAGTCCATGTCACATCAGTGGTTCAGCCGCAATTTAAAGAAGCTCTGAGAATACTTTTTGAGTGCAAACAAAACAAAAATATTTGAACCCAATATTTACTACAGCGCTGGGTTGCCAAATAACCCAGGTTGGGTTGTTTTTAACTCAGCATTTTTTTAGAGTGTATGACATTGAGTAAAAGGTGACAGAACTTTCATTTTTTTAAAATAACTGTTTCTATACTTCTTCAAAAGCTCAAGGAATCAGTCTTGGAATGCTAATTACAGTGATACAACATTGTAATAACCAAAACGGTTCTTTTCACCCTGCATTCATCGAGACAGTCACATGACTAACATTTTCCAGCCAAGTTCCCACTGCAGAGCTAAAATGAAGTATCACAGCCAGTTCCAAAATCAATTAAGCCCCAATAAGAGAGGAGAAGCGTAGAAAATGTGACAGTGATCTGTTGATGTTTGTGTGTTTATGTGTGTGGGCTGATAGACGGACCGCGACAGGCGCTCAATATTCATCACCTCTGGCAGTTCCGCGACGGCCAGCGTAACGAGAGAATGGACTTGTGGGTAACATAATCATCCAATTAGAGATGATAATCTCACCAGCCAATCAGGGACTGTGCTTGGCTCCCCCGAGGCCTCCAGTTGGCCGTAATAAATTTAGGGCCACTCAGATTGCGTTAAGCCCCTCTACAGTGCCACAATGTATCTGCTTGTCACTGTCTCAAGGCGGCAAACAAGGTCTCTCTTATAGATACCGGCTATCACTCACACAAAACAAAGAGCACTTCTACACAAGCTGCCATATCAATCAAGTACGGTACAGTACATCTGATAAATGTAATTTAATTACAAATGCATAGAAGTTGATTTGAAGGGCAAAAATGTATAGTTGTAGATATACTATAGATAGATAGATACACAGACAGATGTAAATGAGGTGTATGTGACTGACACTTCATCTAAATCGTATATGTAACAGCTGTCAGCCCTGCATATAAAAATGAAATGAACAGAGCGATACTCTCCCATCATCTCTACTGCCTCCATCTCCCCTCCCCCAGTAATCCACCTTGTTGCCCATCTCATCCCTCTATCCAGAGGGGAGGAGAGGAGCGATTGTCTGAGAGATTTTAAGATTTGATCCGATCTGCTGCTCAGTCAGGTGAATTCATCTTTAAGAATCTAGGGCTAGAAAAATCAATGCTTACTATGAATGCGTGCACACACACATACAGCCAGCCAGATAAAGTTGTCTGTCTTCTTTTTCTCCCCATTAATGAAAAGAAATAAAATTTCAAGGTTTGGAACATATTCTATGCTTGTGTCAAGTGAACTATACTTCTTACTTGCAGAATTTTCTTGTTTCTGCCAGACTCTTTCACATCTACTAAAGGCAAAAAAGCAATGTTACTAATCAATCTTTACGTACCTTAGCAAATTTGCTGCAATTCACCATCAAGATGTTCTAGTGTAGGTATAAGATGTACCTGAAATCAAAAACATAGTAAATTTTTACCACCAGTTCACTTTCCTTTGTGACACAAAGTACTCAAATATTAATAGAAGCAGTATTTTCCCCCCATTAATTAAGCAAACATAAAGAAGTGCGAGTTGTATATTAAACTCAGCCCTTATTCCCAAATGAACATGCAAAACATCAATAAAGACACTTGCATTCGCTCCAAGCTATCAATATGTAAGAATCAATATGTGAATTAATTACTTGCGAGTTAATAACATTAATTAGTAGTTTATTTACAGATTGATTCAGGTCACAGTAGAGGCAACAGTGCTCTCAAAAATGAATAATCTGTCATGATTTAGTCGCTGTTAGGTTGTTCCAAATCTGGATTACTTAAATTTGAAGTAAAGGTCATTATTTTCCATGCAATTACACTGAATGAGGACTGAAGCTTTAAAGCTTCAAAAAGGCCATAAAATTACCATAAAAGTATCATATGATTGGCCCAAATGACTTGTCTGTTATATTCCAAGATGTCTGAAGCTGCACAGTAGCTGTAGGAGAAAAAGACTAATATTTAAGCCATGTGGTAGATTTGTGTAAAGAACACATCAAAATTCAAGTAATTATTCCTACCTGATCTCATGACGAAAATGTACCTGTGGGAACTTTTTCGCAAGATGTGAAATACGCACCAATAAGTACATATCACTGGTTTCAACAAAAATAGATGTGGTAAAAAAACAAAACAAAACAAGTTTGTTCAGTAGCTCAGCCGGCACAGAATTGGACTTAGGATGTGGAATCCTTGGGTATGAATCCTGTGAAAAACATGACTCACGATGAAAGAAAAACAAGCCAAAATGGCATGCTTGCGATTGTGTTTTTACGTTTTTATGGTACGTTATTTTAAAACGTCATGGAGCATTAGAGTTACAGCATAGCGCCACTCAACAGACATTTCAAGACAGAACTGCGGTGACGTACAAAACAGTCACATAAAAAGTATCATACGTAATGTTTATCTGTTCTGGGGAAAAAAGCACCACTTTTAGCACCACTTAGTGGACATTTCACATTGAAAATGTTACAAAATGTACATGGTGGTACATATTTCTCATCTTGCGGAAAAGTTCCCACAATTAATGATATCAGGTTGCATTATTAACAGATAATTCAGTGACCCTTTACTTACTAATGCCAGATCGGTAAGTTCAAAAACTGAATTATTAGTGAAAGAATCATTCATTTTCAGGTTTTACACACTTAACTGAAACATAAACTGATTCCATTCAAAGACTGCTGGGGCGGATGTGAAGATTTTCTGTAAATAATGATTTAAATTTTGGTGTTTTCCTCACACAAATCTGTGTGGCTTCTTCGAGTTCAAAACTTCTCATTTTGGGTTAGAGGTGAGTAATTAATGCAATTAATCAGAATGAAAATACTCCATATAAACACCTCAATCGGAATAAATATGCTCAAACCCAATGAAACTGTAATCGGTTTGAGAGGGGTGGGATAAAAAACCTTTAAACTGAACAAAATTAAAATTCTGCCATGTAAATGTGTTAAACAGATTACTTTGGATCTACGCCAAGTAGGCATTCGCGGGCCATGCCCCCCGTCCATCCTCTCCCCTCCTTGCTAAACATGCTAGATTTCGAAAGCGAAAGTGAAACCGGTAAAACAGTGCGCATAAGAAAGCAACCGCACGCTTTCGCGATCGTCAGTAACTGTACGCGTTCACAAATTGCACACTTTGATTCATTTGATTCATTCAACTCCTGGTAAGAAATCATACATTTGTTCCATTTAAATACAGTAAAAATGCCAGTCCTCTCACGCTCGCTCACGTTGCTTCTCCTCTCTGTTTATTGCCATACGCAAAACAGAGACGTCTAGGCTTTGCCCCCTGCTAGAGTTGGGCAGCTCATTTTCATGTAAGGGAACACACCCCAGAAACAACACTTTTAAGACCCGCCCCAAAAATAACACTTTCCAACATGTTATAATAAATGATCTGTACTGTATTTGAATCTAAAACTTCACAGGCACATTCAGGAGAGCCATAAGATTAATATTACATCTTGTAAAAAGGAGCATAATAGGTACCCTTTAACAATTGCCTTACTACCTTTCTTGGTCTTGAACATGATAGTACCGTTTCTATCAGGGTCAGAAAGCTCTTGGATGTCATAAAAAATACCTTAATTCGTGTTCCAAAGATGAACAAAGGTCTTACGGGTTTGGAACAACATGAGGGTGAGTAATTAATGACAGAATTTTCATTTTTGGGTGAACTATCCCTATGTAAAGATTGCCTGAGCAAGGAACAGAGGGGTGGAGCTTATGGTCAGTTCCTCCCTCCTTGCACCGTTATTTCATTCTCTTGTCTCTCAGTCTATTTCCTGCCTCCTCTTCACCTTTGAGAGAGCATTCATGTTCTTTTCCACTCGCTGACAGTGGGACTGAAGGCAAGCATCATCCTCTCAAGCTCACGGGATGAGGCAAGATCGAGGCCCCTGCTGGCCCCTGTTTGGATCTCTGAGGAAAATCTCATTTAACTCTCCTCGTCTTCTTCCGCTCGGCACACCGGTGTCACCGGGCCGATGCAATGTGACCAGGATACCAACAGGACGACTCATTAGTCAACCCTGGCACCGACAGCCACACACACACATATAAATGTGCTCTGCGGTTCAGGATTTAATTAAAAAGAGTTTGAGCACTGTGGGCGATTCTCATCATGACATCCTCTCCTCACCTCTGAGGTTAATATCGGTCTAATGCACTCTCCTCAGACACACGCGTGCACCAGTACATTACGCATACAGGGATGTGTGTCACACAGAGATGCATGCGGCTCTTAAAAAACAAACAGCCAAAATTGCAGTAATTTGATAGCTTATAAATAATGGTTTACTGCACACCTAGAGCCACATCTCATACTCCTACAGCGTAATAGCTCAAGAATAGCACTCAAAAATTTGTATTTGTACTGACATACTGTCTTTGAAGTCATAACAAACCTGTAAGACTTTCTTTAATCAGTGGAACACAAAACAAGACATTTAGTAGAATGTCCAAACTGCTCATTTCCATATGGGAAGAAAAAAGTAAACCCTACACCGTTTTAATTTCTGTTTTATTTTAGGAATTAGAACAATGAGAATCTATCCTACGTTTTGTCCCATAATGTTTCACTTGGATGTCACGATGCAGAAAAGATGTTTCGCTACTTCCGTTATGTTGCAACTATAAAGGAATAGTATGTACCCATTAAGCATAGCCACACTTTAAAATGCTTTTGGCATTTAAAATAAAATTAAATATTATTGTGTGAGAGATTAATACTTTATTTTAACATAACTTTAACATAAAACCAGGTTTTCACAATCGTGTTCTGGGGGATAAAATATGCGTTTTTTTTGCCTGGTGTTCCCTGGTAAATTCACATTTCAAGGACTAAATATGACGTTATCAAAAACTACCCACGGCAACAGCGTAAAAGTAGCCCAATTCCGCAGGAAAACCGCAGACTTGGCAACACTGGCTGAAACCAATATATTTTGCCCTAAAAATGTAGAATTTGGTGAGCTTAACAGGTACATTTACCCTATATAGGGAAGCTGAGTGGGAAAACTCTTCCTGTTTCCATGTAAACGCTGCTCTAAATAGCTACATCATATTCTCCCATGTCCTTTACTAGTATCCATATGCATTCTGAATAAAAATAACTGTATTTACAGTTTAACCGTTTGTGAAATGAGGTTTGTAAGTGATACTATCACATGCTAATGCTAACGCCGTGACATGAAGTGTTGTGTTTACACTTTTAAAACAGTGTCATAGCTCATTCCATTGCCACAGACACATATATTAAGTTGAAAATAGCCTAACATCTTTATAAATTTATTCACTTTAATATTATTCATGTAACATTCCTATTTCCTATTCCTACCTTCTTGCATGTACGTGTGTGTGCGAGATACACACAATGGCTTGAGCTCCAAGAAACTAATGAAGATGCCACTATACGTGACAACCACCAATTAATTCTGTCAGGTTTAATGGCATATGGTGTGTGTGTGTGTGTGTGTGTGTGTGTGTGTGTGTGTGTGCGTATGCACACACTCTATACTTGCAGAGATGTATCCAGTGCTGTAATTAAGAATATGGGAGTGTTTTTAGTGCACACAATCAGAGTGTACATGTATGTTAAGCAATAATTGTAAAAGTCTAAGTGGAAAGGGCTAATTAATAGCCAATCTTGAACAGCAGCACAAGCTGAAACTACACACAGCAACACCATTACTATAACACAATGAGTCTCAAAAAAAAAAAAAAATCCCAGTAATCACAGTCATAGCAAACGCTGGGAGAAATTCACTTTTATATGTGTTATGATAGATATTTCCAATTGATAAAGGTTATAGTTAGGAATACTAAACCTTACAGAGATTGTTTCAACTGGTTTTGATCTATAAAATGAAAGTCAATGGGATCCAAACTTGTCAGCCGGACAAAAATGGCTGAAGCATTGTTTAAAATATCTTAAACATATCTTTAAAGAAGTCCAAACATTTACAGATAAATTACTCACCCCCTTATCATCAAAGATGTTCATGTCTTTCTTTCTTCAGTCGTAAAGAAATTATGTTTTTTGAGGAAAACATTTCAAGAATTATCTCAATATCTTCAATGATGACCCCAAGTTTGAACTTCCAAAATGCAGTTTAAATGCAGCTTCAAATTGCTCTAAACGATTCCAGCCAAGGAAGAAGTGTCTTATCTAGTTTATATAGTTTTTAACCTCAAACGCTCATCTTGTCTAGCTCTGCAGTGCACATGCAAACTCTGTGTAATCCGGGTTGATACAGTTAGAGTATGTTGAAAAAACTCCCATTTCATTTTCACCTTTTACTTCAAAATCGTCCTACATTACTGCAGAAGTACCAAACCAGTTTTGACAAAGTGAACAGACGCCTTTTACAAAAAAAGGTAAAACAGCGATGTATGTACAATTTTAAATAATGGTTTCGACCCAGATTACACAGAGTTAACATGTGCATCACAGAGAGTATACAACAAAATGAGCATTTAAGGTTAAAAGTATATAAATCGTCAATTTCTTTAGAAAATAACTGATCGTTTTGCTAGATAAGACCCTTTTTCCTTGGCTGGGATCATTTAGAGCCCTTTGAAGCTGCATTTAAACAGCATTTTGGAAGTTCAAACATGGGGGCGCCATTGAAGATATAAAGATAATTCTTGAAATGTTTCCCTCAAGAAACATAATTTCTTTACGACTGAAGAAAGAAGGACATGAACATCTTGGATGACAAGGGGGTGAGTAAATTATCTGTAAATTTTTGTTCTGGAAGTGAACTTCTCCTTTAAAAAGCACCTCTAAAATTAATAATTGTTTTACGAGATAAATAAATAAACTGAGCAAAGAGGCGGTCAGATTAGTTTTGGCAAAGAAAATTATTCAAGACCCTGGAACAAATTTGGGCAACAGGTTATGATGTCACGCTCCAGGGCTTTTGTTTTGAATAGGTAATAAATTATGAATAATAATTAATAAAAAATGTTAAAATATACTATCTGCAATGCAAACCATGCAGCTTTGTATTCTTTTATACTTCAGTTGATGTGCAACCACCGAAATTTCTTTCCCCATGTCTGATTTACAGCATTTTTTTTTTTTTTTTATTAATATATAGAACTCTATTGGAGAAATGGTATATGAAATCAGGTCACAAACTTTAGTATGCAGTGAAAGACGACTGCATTGTATAAGTATGAATAGCAGTGAATGGAACAGAAAATCTGGTTTGAGCATCTGTTCTGAAGCTTTTCAGAAGTCATTTTGTTGAAGGGTCAATGGCACATACGGATGTCCATAATGATATAAAAGGAAAGCACTTTTCAAATTTTCATTTAACACTCCCATTTCAAGATTCTACACTCTTTGTACTGAAAGGGTTTCACAGATCACCGACCAGGTACACTGTTCAACTGCTTGAGTGCAAATATCTAATCAGCCAATCACATGGCAGCAACTTTAGACATGCATCAAACTGAACATCAGAATGGGAAAGAAAGGTGATTTAAGTGACTTTAAACATGGCATGTTTGTTGCTGCCAGCAAGTGAGGTCTGAGTATTTCAGAAACTGCTGATCCTAGTAGGATTTTCACGCACAACCATCTCTAGGGTTTATAGAGAATGGTTAGAAAAAGAGAAAATATCCAGTGAACGGTATAGCGGTAGGGTCTATGGGGGTCTTAATAAAGGACAGTGAAAAAAAAAAAAAAAATGCTGTAATTGTAAAGACATAATACAAGATTAAGTACTTTCTGAAATGAAAGACTTTTAAGTAGGGATGCACTGATACAGATACTTTTTTGTACTTGCCAATACCAATACCTATGGAAGTCTGTTTCCGCCACTGAATAAAAAATAAAAAGGTTACTGCTTTATATACTATTACTTTATATATTGCTTTGTAGGTTATACACACTACTTTTTATCACAATTGTGAGATATAAACTGACAATTGTGAGTTATAGGCTCCGTTCACACTGTCAGTTTTTGGTGTGAGTCAGGTGTGAGTCTCGAAATGTCCCCTTCGCACAGCAACTTACAGTAGCACCTCAAATACTGTCTGTATGAATGCACAACGAGTGTCAAGCTCGTATTCCTTGCCAGCAGCCATAGCAACAGTGACCAAAATAATATCAAACATGGTGACGTTCATAAAACTTAAAGTCTTATGACTTTCTGACACGACAAGAGTCCAATCGAGCCACAGATTCATCCACCAAATCTTAATTAACCGACAGCAGCTTTTAAAATTTAAATGTCACTGTGAGTTACTGAAACCACACATGAAAACATGCAACACGTTAGACACGTGTTTGTGCGGAAGAGCATCTTTCTTGCACTGTATGACGTAACAGACAACTAGTTGTCCAGTCCTGTTCCGTTTACACAGCACGTGTTTTCTGAGAACACAGTTTAATCGCAGATTAATCGCATACAAAATAAAATATATGTTTGCTTAATATATGTGTGTGTACTGTGTATAATTATTATGCATATATATACACACAAATTAATGTATATATTTAAGAGAAATATGTTGTTTGTGTACAAAATATTTTTATTTATATATAATATAAATTCTATAAAAATATAATAAATACATATACTTGTAAATATTTCTTAAATATGTACATGAATGTGCTTGTATTTATATATATACATAATAATTACACAGTTAATTAGTAAACAGACATATATTAGGCAAACTCAAACTTTTATTTTGTATGCGATTAATCGCGATTAATCGCGATTAATCGCTTGCCAGCTCTAATATAAAGATATATAAACTCACAGTTCTGACTTTTTCTCTCAAAACTGCAAGTTTATGCAATTCTGACTTTTTTCTTAGAACTGTGAGATATAAACTCGTAAAAAAAAGGCTGATATGTTCTCACAACTGTGAGTTTATATCTCTCGCAATTCTGACTTTAAAACTTGCAATTACGAGTTTATATCTCACAATTCTGAGAAAAAAAAAAAAAAAAACAGAATTGCACGTTTGTATCACGCAGTGATATAAAAAGTCAGAATTGCGAGATGTAAATTCACAATTGACTGTTCGCAAAGAGCTTGGCTGACAGGCGATCTGACCAATCATAACGCCGAATCTGCCATTATGTCCGACAAACAAATCAGACAGGAGAGTTGATTAACTAAGGTGGAATTAAACTTGAAAATTTGTGTGTATTGACATCTTTCTGTGGCTGAAATAAAATATGTTCTGATATCCATTCATGTTTATTTTGTGTTTTAAGTAAATAAGAAAAAAAAAAACGGTTCAGTTCACACACATCAGTTCACATGTCGATTGATCTACTAAGGCAATACAGTGATCTGTCACAACATATTAAAAAGCCACAAAGTGGTATTTATTGTTAGAATTTTTTGAAAAATTACAACAAAAGCATTGACTTTGTTTCATACCAGAAGTAACCTTCTTTGTCTTGTCTGTCGGCGTGTTGTCATATATATTTTATTTAGTGGTTCCATAAAGACATGTATTTTCATAGAATTTGCAATTTTTTAAATTATTGGCTACCTGATCATGTTAGATTATACGTTAATGTTAGATTGTTACATGTTAGATTACACACTTAATTACATCTGTTAAAATTAGGGCTGTCAAACGATTAATCGCAATTAATCGCATACAAAATACTGTTTGAGTTTGACTAATATATGTGTGTGTACTGTGTGTAATTATTACGTATGTACAAATACACATTCATGTATATATTTAAGAAATATTTACAAGTATATGTATTTAATTATATTTTTTCTATAATTTATATTATATACAAATAAAATATTTTGTACATAACATATTTCTCTTAAATGCGTACATTAATTTGTGTGTATTTATATAAGCATAATAATTATACATAGCGCACACACATATATTAGGCAAACTAATACATGGAGCATAAGTATGATTAATCATTTGACAGCCATAGTTAAAATCTTTTGTACAAGCTCCATTTGTTAACATTGGCTAATTACATTAGTTAAAATGAAACAATGAAAAACATCTAAAACATTTATTATTCTTAGTTCATTTGAACTAAGTCAATTTTAACATTTACTAATACATTATTAGTTGTAACTGTTAATGTTATTTAATGGACCCTTAAGCTAACATGAACTAACAATGTACTTTTATTAATTAATGCTACCATTATTAAAGGGATAGTTCACCCAAAAATGAAAATTACCCCATGATTTACTCACCCTCAAGCCATCCTAGGTATATATGACTTTCTTCTTTCAGACAAATACAGTCTGAGTTACATTAAAAAAAAATGTCCTTATCGATTCAGAAGGCCTTTATTAACACCCCAGAGCTGTGTGGAGCACTTTTAATGATGGATGGATGCACTTTATTGGACTTGAAAATCTCAACACCCATTCCCTGCCATTTTAAAGCTTGGAGGAGTCAGGATATTTTTTAATATAACTCTGATTGTATTCATCTGAAAGAAGAAAGTCATATACATCTAAGATGGCTTGAGGGTGAGTAAATCATAAGGCAATTTTCATTTTTGGATGAACTATCCCTTTAAATTATTACACTATGTACCAGATGTACTGCTCATTGCAGGTTAATGTTGGTTGACTAATGACTAATATTAACTAAATTTAAAGTGTACTGAATAACATTTATATATTTACTTACTTACCTACTTACTTATTTATTTCAGTAGGTATCTTTAAGTTCTTACTTTGTTCTTCAGAATTACAACATATTTATGTTTCCTGTGAATATTTCCAAAGAGTGGGTAAACAGTAAAGAACAAACCATTCTCAATCAAATCCATGGAAACAGTTGCTATCTGACAAACACCTGCAATGAAGCATTTCTTAACATCTGCTAACATGGAGAGAACATTCATGCAGTAAATCATTCCAGCAGAGTTAAACTAAATCATATTTAATTCTGCAACAATAAAAAAAACACATACACGATTTCAGAATGTACTGCTCAAAATAATAGTGCAATTAAGATTCAACAAAACCACAGTGAAAAGTGAATGATACAAAAGCAAGGAAGAGGGAATGTGAACTATGGCAGAGGTGAAAGCGGTGTGTGTGTGTGTGTGTGTGTGCCTGTGTTCCTGTACCCTACCGCTCTGAGAGAGCCTTCGCTAATCCGTCTCGGCAGGGTCCACTCTCTACTCACTTCCCATCCCACCGAGGAGCCAGAGACTGTGCTCTCTTTCAGAGCAAAAGAGAGTGCATAGTCGCCCACCAGAAACTGAAAGGAAAGGGAAAAGAAAGGGCCATCGATTGCCGTTCCTCTTCCCGGGGCCCGAGGTACAGCTATCCCGGAGTATGTTTGTATTTGAGGGGGTGGAAGAGAGAAAGAGAGAGAGAAAAAAAAAACTAGAACTAGAACGAAATGGAGGGATGAGAGCTCTTAGTGCCTTATACACACACCAATAATTCTGGATCTATTTTAATCTCACTTTATCTCCGTGATGGAGAGCCACTTTGATTGAGTTGGTGTTTATCATCGTAGAATCCTGTGGAAATCGACATGCCGGTCAGTGTAAGGTCAGCCCTACAAATAACAAAGAGTCCTTGTGCTTGCCACGCGTGGGCTTGCTTTAAAACCATCACACGCTAGCCGTATCACTGAAGAATCTTATACAATTGTTCCATTTAAAGTCGAGACGAAATAGTAACCTGCTTTACTTTCGTAATGCATTATTTCTGAATAAAACCGAAGATTGCTAGCTGTTAACATTTTTTTTTCCCTGCCTCATCCTAAGTGCAGATGGTTGGCTATCAATAGAGAAGCATTTTACCCAGAATGGTGTAGTGACATCTGCCAGGAGGACTAACTGGTTAATCTTGAATAACCACAACATGACCCCTAGAATTTTCAATCAATCAATCAATCAATCAATCAATTGGTTAAAATTAACCAGTAGCTTTGATTACTCTTAAATATATATCTTATGGAGTGGACTGGAACTTTTCTTATAGGGATTCACCCAGAAATGAGAATTCCGTCATCATTTGCTCTCCCTCAAGTTGTTCCAAACCTGTAAGAATTTTACAAAAGAAGATATTCTGAAGAATACATGTAGCCAAACAGTTGGCGGTAGCTAACGGCAACTGTTTGGTTATTTTGTTTTCAGCAGAAGAAAGAAACTCGTATATCAACAACTTGAGAGTGAAATAAAATAAAATAAAATAAATGCAGGCATGTGTTGTCTTTGGGGATAAATACATAAATTATAAGAATTGCTAACTGTAAATCATTTTGGTGAAATTCTATCTACACAGAGCTAAATTTATCACTACTCAACTTATATAACTCAGGTAGGAAATTAAGTATTTATTACTTAACTTTAGGGTTATTTTTATTTTATTTATTTATTTTTTTTTTTATGTGGGTGAGTAAATGACAGACTTAAGTTTTTGGTGAACTCTCCTTTTAAGGTACCTGTGTTAAAAAACAGGCATATGTTGTCTTGGGAAAAAATGGGGGGAAAAAAATTAAATGTTAAAAATTGCTAACTTCAGATAATTTTGGTGAAGCTGTTTTTACAAAGAGCTAAATTTATGAAGACTCAACTTGATTGGTTGGTTGGTTGGTTGGTAGACAGGTAGGTAGGTGAGTATTTATTTATTTACTGACATTTTATTTTATTTTATTTATGTGAGTAAGTAAATTATGACAGACTTTTCATTTTTGGGTGAACTGTTCTTTCAAGGTACCTATGATAGATAGATAGATAGATAGATAGATAGATAGATTTAATTTTGTTTATTTTATTTTATGGATACTTAGTAAGTATTTATTGATTTATTTACACTGTACAAATTTTCTGTAGTTTCAACTTAAAAACGTAAGTTTAGCAGCTGCCTTAAAATTTTAAGTTAAATCAACTTACAAGTACAAGTCATTTCAACTCACTACATCAAAAATAAGTTTAATGACTTCTAATTTTAAGTTGATTTAACTTAAAATGTTAAGGCAGCTGCTAAACTGAAGTTTTTAAGTTGAAACTGGCACAAAGGTTTTTACAGTGTATTGACATCTTGTTTAAATAAATAAATTAATACATTTTATTTTAAAGCTAAGTGAAAAGTTTCATCAAAAAGGAAAAAGTTTACATTTTGCCTTAAACAAACAAAAACAAACAAATATATATATATATATATATATATATATATATTGTGAATAATGTGTGCTGATGAATCACATAAAGCACAATAAGATGAATATTAAGAAAGTAAACAAGGCCATTTCTGGTTTCTTTGAGCATACTACATGCACACACATAAGAAAATGCAACAAAACTGTACTTTTACAATCCTTCTTAAGCAATGATCTCCCTTGCCTTCACTTTATACTGCATGTCAGCACGTGAAGTTTAAAAATACCTCCTCCGAGGCACAGGTTGCCATAGCGATGCACAAACGCATCACCCCACCTTCCCCAAAAGCACCGGAGAGCTCAAACTAAATGTAACAAATGAAGAGAGGATCTTGGCGTAATGAGAAAGAGAGAGTGCCGGGAGAAGGAGAGAGTGTGTCTTCGGAAAAAGCTTTTACAGCGAGCTAATGCAGCCTGGCTCTTCAGCCGCGCAGTCGGCTAAAACACCCGCCACAAGGATTAACGCTCTCGCGGTCACCATAGCAACTCCTGCCTGCCACAACAGCTCTCAGTACTTGTTTTTTTTTTCTTTCTAACAACAAGTTTTTCCTGCGGAAATGAACAGGTGAATTTGAGAGGTTCTCAGGATGCTCGGCTTTCATAATGATTGACCTTTCGATAGCAGCGATCAGACGTGATTTACTTTAATGGGATAGACAGCAGCAGAGAATGCAAGAGCAAAGGAGCGCGTGCTAGCGTAATGTTTAAGATACAGATGAGCATAATGCTTTAGAAAAGGAAGTTGCTTATATTTTTCAAAGATGTTGGTGGGAATATTTTAAGAGTACATAAAACTAGCTATTTAATCATTTTTGCAGGGGCAGAATGAGACCTCAGATTATGTGGTTTGTTAGAAAGTAATGTAATAATTTAAATGATATCTACTAGTGAAATATGTAGTAGAAAATCCATGAAAGATTTACGTTATTTTTAAAAATCACTTATTTTTAATACATATTTTGGACTATGGGGGTGCATTATTTCGATGACGTGAAATGGTTCAACTCGGTGAGCTACTGGCGCTACCTGTTGCAAATTTTACCACAACACAACTTGTAAAATAAAATACTGATACGATGAACGCAGCTACTATAAAAGCTTACAGGTGGTGATGGATATAAGCGTAGGCTTAAACCAAATGCCGCACCATTGATTTTCCCCCCACAAGGAGTCTAAATGCTCCAGGATATTGAGTGAAATCCATGCTGAGAAACTCCTTCAGTGGCCACGACGTCATGACAAGCGTAGGCATGTTTACATCCTGCCAGGATGGCATCTAGCGTTTCTTGTCTCTGCAGTCTGTAAGCTCTTTCACCAGCTGTGCTCTACTAAAAGCCTCAAAGGCATTAGGGCTAAAGTGGAGAGAACAAAGACACAGGTCTTTAAGTTTTATTCGTCCACTGGTGTCTTCCTATTCTTTTCTCCTCTTCTTATCACTAGGAAAGCAGTGAAGACTTACATCGCTTCTCTTGTTGCCCTTCGACTGAAAATTACAACCAAAAGCCACACAATGTGCCGTCGTATCAGTATTTTATTTTTCAAGTTTTGTGTTGCGGTAAATATAGCAACAGGTAGCGGCAGTAGCTCACAGAGTGCAATCATTTCACGTCATCGAAATTACAGTGCCCCCCATAGTCCAAAAAATGTATAAAACAATGTGGATTTTTTAAATTCTGTAAGTCCTTCATAGGTTTTCTATTTCATATTTCAGTAAGAGACATTGTTTACAAGTCTTAATACCTGGGGTGGCCTTTAAGAAGAAGTGAGCTATTACTTTTATATGTGATTGTAGTGATTTTGGCTTGATGGATGATAAAACAGGGACTGAACGAGAAACCAAAACCATATCGAGAGACCAAGAAACTTATGGGTGGAAACTCATTTGACTTGCACTACTAACCAACCAATAATGGTCAAAAAACTATATGGCAACACCCTGCATCATAGAGGCAACTTTTGGTAAATTAAAATAAAGAAATTCAATGAATGAGTGAACAAACAAATAGATGAATAAATAAATAGTTTTGTTAATGTTTGCATTTTCATCAATGAATTTCGTATGTGCCTTCTGTTCTTCAAGGCTGCATTTCTGATAAAAAAACAAAAAACAGTAAAAACAGTAATATTGTGAAATGTACATTGTAAAAAATATAATTTTAAAATAATTTTAATGTAAAATATTCCTTGCATTAAAGAAACGTAGTGTCCATCACACATTAGCTTGTTTGAAAAGCTATAGCTTTCTGTTCCATAATAAATATTAAAGAAGTCCATTCCAGAACAAAGATTTAGAGATAATGTACTCATCTCCTTGTCATCAAAAATGTTCATGTCTTTCTTTCTTCAGTTGTAAAGAAATTATGTTTTTTGAGGGAAACATTTAGGATGGACTGCTATGGTGCCCCGAGTTTGAACTTCCAAAATGCAGTTTAAATGCGGCTTCAAACGATCCCAAATGCGGTTGTAATCAATCCCAATCAAGGAAGAAGGGTCTTATCTAGCAAAACGATCAGTTATTTTCATAAAAAAAATACAATTTAAATACTTTTTAATCTCAAACGCTCGTCTTGTCTTTCTCTCCCTGAACTCTGTGTATTCTGATTCAAGACAGTTAGGGTATGTCAAAAAACTCTAATCGTATTTTCTCCCTCTGCTTCAAAAATCATTTCAAAATCATCCTACATCGCTGCAGAAGTACTGACCCAGTCTTTGCAAGGTGAACATACCGGAAAAAAACTGTTCAGGCACAGTAATACAAGATGAGCATTTGACATTAAAAAGTATATAAACTGTATTATTTTTATGAAAATAACCGATCGTTTTGCTAGACAAGACCATTCTTTCTCGGCTGGGATCATTTACAACCGCATCTGGGATCGTTTGAAGCCGCATTTAAACTACATTTTGAAAGTTCAAACTCGGGGCACCATATAAGTCCACTATATGGAATAAAATTCTGAAATATTTTCCTCAAAAAACATAATTTCTTAACTATCAAGTTAAAAGAACTGCAACTTTTACAAGCAGTGCTGCTCATCAATGTTAGTTCCAAAGCAGTGGACCAAAACTCGGAGGCGGGGCAAGCGTTGCGAGCTTCTGTTTACAAGTTGGCATGGCAACTGTTTTATATGACGCCGAGATGGCGGAGGAGGCGCTCATAGTGTCTGTGTCTGGATACCCTGAATTATATAACATTTCTTCAAGTGATTATCACAGCTTGTTCCTTAAAAAAAGGAATTCTGCTGTTTGCTTATTTCTATTATTTCCATTATTGTCACATCACTATTGCATCACGTCTCAAAAGCACGTCTCCAGACCCTCGTGTTCTACACTGCAATTTTCTAAAAACTATTAGAACGTTGCTTCTCATGTTTTTAAAGCAAAGTCGCGTTCTGTGTGAATGGTTCTAACATATCTTTAACAACAGTGTGAAAGTAGCACATTACAGGCACAATACCAGTAAAAATAGACAAAGATGCCTATATGCGTCACATGACTATGTTTTCAAAAGTTTCAGTGTTTTCAAAAGCTTATGTTTTCACAATCCACACTACAACATGAGAACAGCATTTTCAAATGTATCCACTTTGGAAAGTGTTTTCAAAAAGCTCCAGTTTCCAACACTGTCTCAGTGCTGATGGAAGGCCAAAAAATGAGAGAATAGGATGAGTATTACCCAAAGAGAGAGATAAAGAGAAATTTATACTTATTACATACACTACCAGTCAAAAGTTTTTAAACAGTAAGATTTTTTTTATGCTTTTTAAAGAAGTCTCTTCTGCTCACCAAGCCTACATTTATTTGATTCAAAGTACAGCAAAAACAGTAACATTTTGAAATAATTTTACTATTTGAAATAACTCTTTTCTATCTGAATATATTTTAAAATGTAATTTATTCCTGTGATTTCAAAGCTGAATTTTTGTATCATTACTCCAGTCACATGATCCATCAGAAATCATTCTAATATTCTGATTTGCTGCTCAAAAAAACATTTTTATTATTATTTTGAAAACAGCTGTGTAGATTTTTTCAGGTTTCTTTGAAGAATAGAAAGTTCAGAAGAACAGCATCTATCTTAAAAAAAAAAAAAAAAAAAAAAAAGTGATATATTTGGTAACATTATAAATGTCTTTATAATCACTTTTGATCAATTTAAAGCATCCTTGTTAAATAAAAAAAAAAAAGTATTTCTAAAAAATGCTGCTACTTTTTAAAATATCAATAATAATAATATTAATAATAATAATAATGATAATAACGTTTCTTAAACCACAAATCAGCATATTAGAATGATTTCTGAAGGATCATGTGACACTGAAGATTTATCTTTGATCACAAGAATTGCATTTTTTAAATGCATTGAAATAAAAAGCAGTTAGTTTAAATTGTAAAATTATTTCACAATATCACTGCTTTTGCTGTATTTTGGATCAAATAAATGCAGGCTTGGTGAGCAGAAGAGACTTCTTAAAAAAAAAAAAAAACATTAAAAAATCTTAATATTCAAAAACTTTTGACTGGTAGTATACTTAATTTTTTTTCTTCGCCTTCTTCAACATATGGGTTCTCAATAAAGCAGTGTTGTAGTTCTCAAACCTGGATTCAGCCCTAAGTCCAAGTCCAGGACCATATTTTCACACATATTTGGACTTAAAAACACACTTGCAACCTCTCCTGGTTTTGATCTTGCCTCTGACTTGAATGAGCTGTTCTCATTCACTAGACTGGGCTCATAAGAGAGTTTGTCGTTTATTGCAGTAATATAGTTATTATTGCTTGTCTAGCCATAAATAATCTCAATGAATGCTCCCAAAGGAACAAAACATTACAAATGCGAACCATTTCACAACTCAATTATTTTTCCTAGACAGCAATAAGATGGAAAACAAATGCAGATTTCTTCTTAAATCTTCCTGATCTCAGATTCTCATACATAAATGGTAAAAGTAGTGTTTTATGTTGTCTAAAACAAAGATGCAAGAATGTAGTAGATGTAGCGTGTAGAAACATTTGAAGTATTCGGCGTGGGATTGATACACACATACACAAACCGCTGACATTAACACAGCATGTTCATTAGCCTCCCCCTTTCCAGTTTCTCAAGGGACCTGTCTAGAAACAATTCCCCAACATGGTTTTCACTTCTCTGGATTCAATTCTGCTTTTCTCTGCTGGTTTGCTGACCTCCACCCTAACACACAGAGCCATTAAAGACATGGAGGACATTTAAGAGGTTTCTCTACCACACAGCCTCCATCCAGGCACAACAGGAGGGAGAGAAGGGGCGAAAGAATGAGGAAAATGGACAAGTGCTCTCCTGCTGGATTTGAGTAGCGCTGAGTGGCCATGTTTGCCGTGTGGGCATCAAATCCTGTCAAAGGCTGAAAGCTTGACATACAGGACAAGAAAAAAAAAAAAAAAAAAAAAAAAAAGATATACTTATTCTTCTCTTAAAGTTCCCTCTTATATGTTATTTCTCAAAGGAGATCTTCATTGCATCTCCAGCACTTGACCCACGAGTAAGCTTGCAGTTTTTCTTTTTATGACTCATTCAGCCAAAAAAAAAAAAAAATAATCCCAACGAATGCCTTTAATTTTAACAGTAAGAAATATTAACAAATACATTGCCATATTCACACCAAAACTGTTTTAGAGTGGCATTTTAGTGCTACATTAATAAATCTGAATTTAACTGAAAATACTACCCATATTTTACAACAACAACAACAACAAAAATAATAATAATAATGATCATAATACATCAAACCCACATACATTTGTGTGTGTGAATACACAAATAAATAAATAAATAAATGTTGTGCTTTTGTTGTGCTATTAATAAATCTGAATTTAATTGAAAATGTTTAATAAATCTGTGTAATATATATGTATGTGTAACAATGTGTGTGTATATATATATATATATATATATATGACAACAAAAATGTCAAACCTGTATATATTTTTAAATAAATAAATAAAATTATATTCACACTAAAACTGTAAAAAGTAGCATTTATTTAGTTCGATATTAATAAATCTGTTGACATTTAAAAATGTTTAATAATATGTGTATATATGGGTGTAACATTTTTAATAATAATAATAATGATAATAATAAATCAAACATGCATATATTTGCATATGTCAGAAAATAAATAAATAAAAATAAATAAATAAACCGTCATTTTCACACTAAAACTGTTTTAGAGCATTTATTTTTAGTGCTATATTAATATATTTGAATTTAATTAAAAATGTTTAATATTACTCAAAAAGCTGGTAGAATATATGTGTAACATTTTATATAATAATAATAATAATAATAATAATAATAATAATAATAATATCAAGTATATCAAATATCAAACCTGTATATATTTTTGTCATAAATAAATAAATAAATAAATAAGTAAATAAAAGGCTCAACATATTCACACTAAACTGTTTTAGAGTAGCATTTATTTAGTGCTATATTATTAAATCCATTGAAAATTTTATATTGTTTCATAAAGTTGGTAGAATGTGTATATATGTGTGTAAAATTTGTACTACTACTACTACTACTACATGCATTTTTGTGTCAATAAATAAATAAATAAATAAATAAATGCATCTCCATATTCACACTAAAACTGTTTTAGAGTGGCATTTATTTAGTGCTATATTGATAATGATTGTTTAATGTTTAATATAACTCAAAGTCTATTGTCATTACAGCCGTGAAGTATCAAAATATCACAATTTAAAAGAACTGTTTTCTGTGTAATTTATGTAATTTACTGATGTTGAAGTGTAAAAAATTTGAATGTCAATGTCTCAATACTCAATTGTAATTAATGAACAGAAATTTCACAAGAACAGCATTTATTTGAAATGGAAATCTTTTGTACCTGCCACATTCGATCAATTTAACGCATCCTTTCTGAATAAAATTATACATCCACATATGCATCCCTCCTATTTTTGCATTTTCCCTCTCAGTTTTTATTTTTTCAAACTCAGCTGGTATCAATCTGTTCCCCACATTTCCTCGTTTCCTTCACTGAACTTCAAGAGCGTGTTTGAAAACTTTGCATGCTGGTATCAGACAGAAGTCGAAAAGTGTAGGCAGACGTTCCAAACATCAAAGCGATTGTTTTTAGGAACTAATTTGAATATCCTAGACTGCGTGTAAACTAGAGTTTGAGTTTGCGAAAATCTTCCGTAAGCACTAGAGGGAATTGGTTGCGTTCTCCTGTTTTTGGTTTTGGCACGCACACACACACACAAACTGAGCTCTCGGATGCATGATCCGTTGAGTCGGTTTGTGGATGCGTATGGCTTATAGATCTAACCCTGGCCATCGCCACCTCACCACGCTTCACTGAAGCATTTATCTCCCAAACTGCACCGGCTTTCCCTTCTAAAGCACTTCCTCCAGCTTTCTCACTCTCCCCTTGGTCTTCGCGAGTGTCCCTCTGTCTATTTTTTCTCCCCTTCCTCTCTTGGAGTCTCTCTCTCTGTTATCGGCTGTTGGAGTAGCTTCACTCGGTCACAGATAGTGGAAGCTGTGGTGGGCAATCTGCCAGACAGCCGGAGCTATCAGATACGCATGGAATCCTAATACATCATGATACACGGCATGCGTGTGTGTGTGTGTGTGTGTGTGTGCGTGTGTGGACGGGAATGCGCTGGGAGAAAATGACAGCTAAAATTAAACACACTGAGAGCAGAAGTGTTTGTGACTGAGCTAATATTAGAGGTGCCACTAAAAGAGGAAAATCACACGCAGGATAACTTTTCTATTTCTCTCGCTATCTGTCTGTTTTTGTGCGTATGCGTTTGTGTGTGTGTGTGTGCAGTCCTTTCATTTTCACACTTCAGCTTTAGTAAGAGCGATGATAAGAGGCGAAGAGTCTAAAATGATTTTGCGTCTAAAATGGAAGAACCTGACAGGGAGAGGATACGTCTCTCTCTCAAAAGAGATCATGTCTTCCAAACAAATAATCATGATAAATTACAGTCCAGCATCGTTTTATGACTTTGCCATGGATTTCACCACGCAGAGATTTCACTTCAATATCTATAATATAAGTAAAGTAATATATCAATTACTATAAAGTGCTCTGCTTACTTATGTACTTATGTTTGTGTGAATTCTGCATGATTTGGAATTTTAGTTAACGTCTCCATAACAAAGAAAGAACAAACAGAGAGAGAGAATGTATTTATTTATTTATTACATAAACACATAATAAGCAAAATAAATAAACTAATAAAACTACAACAACAATAATAACTAAAGATGAGAAACATTCTGAAAAACTATTTTTATGAATAAGCAGAATAAATAAACTAATAAAAATAAAAGAATAATAAAAACAACAACATTTATTTATTGTTTGTTTTTATTTATTTATTTTGTCTTTGTCACATAATAAGCAGCATGAATAAAATAAATAAATAAATAAAAATTGTGACAATAATAATAATAATAATAATAAGCAGATGAGAAACATTCTGAAAAACTATTTTTATGAAAAAAATCAATAACATTTATTTATTTATTTATTTATTTATTTAGCCACATAATAATAATATTAATAATATTATTAATAATAATAATAATAATAATAATAGATTCTAAACATTCTGGAAAACTATTTTTATGAATGAACAATTTATTTATTTATTTATTTATTTATTTATTTGTGTCAAATAAATAAATAAATAAATCAATAAATAAATAAATTGCAATAATAATAATACTAATACTAATAATAATAATAGTCTATTTTATCCAATAATATTTATTTATTTATTTATTTGCCACATAATAAGCAGAATTAAAAAAAATAAAATAAAATAATAATAATAATAATAATAATAATAATAATAATAATAATAATAATAATTCCATCTGGTGAAGACATGAATAACAAGCAATATTAACTTCTCCAATGCTGTTCAGTCTTTGTAAAGCAGCGTGTGGCAATTAGTCGGTGTGGTACTAGTCCCCCCCTCAACCCTGTGATTGGTTAGCTGACTAAAAAGTAACAGTCATGAGCGCTACGTTTTACCCAAAGTTGAACATTCTTGAGCACTGTGAAAAAAAAAAACAAAAAAACGCTCAGGCTCCTCGTTGCGCTCCCAATAAAAACAACTGAAAAATACGCTAGCTTCACCAAAAAAATACTTTTGTGGGCATGTGGTCTAAGGCTATTTTTGCAGTTCTAAGAATGCAAACTTGCATTCTTGTGGAGACTGATCAGAAGGGCACAGGTATGAATATGTACATTTAATGTTACCTCAACTTCATCAATGCTGAGATTCTTCTTAACATGGCAGTAACATAGTAGCGCTTTCTGTAAGCTTTTATCAAGAAAACATTAATGAAAAATGTTTACTTCCATGAGCCGGCACATATTTGTGAGTTTGGAGCATGACGTTTAAAGCTTACAGGATTCTGTACGTCGCCCACCTGCAATGTCTTCTGGGATTTGTAATGGTTCGATTCTCTCAGATTTGCATTCAATGCAATCTCGATATCAAGAATACATCCAGGTAGTTTCATGCATTCTCTGTACTCTGTACTCTTAAATATTGGAATTGAACTTTTATGGTAGACGATGACGTAGTATGAAAACACACAAAAAAAGCATCAGAAAGCTGTTCAGTAGCTTGCAAGAATCACACATGAGCTGTATATGCTAATGAAACAGACTATTATCCCTATTACTGACATGTTAAGCATCCCTCAAGAAAAGCTAAATCACTACAGCAATCAGTTTACTGTATATTATCAATCTTACGCATACTGTTCTACATAATGATGTGTTTCTCAAAACAATTATCTTTCATGTGATCTCTATGAGCAAAGGTAAAAATGTGATTATTTCCTTTAATGTTCTCTTTGGTTCTCAACAAAGATCGCGTTAATGGCCCCAGATTAAAATTGCATTTAATTTCAAAGAATCAATAAAATGAATTGATAAAACCTGAGAAACGTAAGGCTTAGTTGACTATTAATTACCTTTGCGTATGTTCACTGCCCTCAGAAGTATTTCCTCAGAACGTTTTAATTATATCAACGCAGACTTCTACCATATTTCCAGATCGGATGAAAATAATTTTCAAAGCAATGAGAACTGTTAAGAAGGGGACAGAGGGGGTCTAAATCTTGCTGGTAACTATAGTCCGTTTTCAAATGTCACGATCTCCACATCCTGTTCGACAGACTCTCGTAACTGTAAATTGCTTTTCCAAACCATTCCATTTGCCCGCTCTCTCCTGATTCTCATCCCTGTAAATAAAATGTCATTTGTGATGTTAATAATCATGATGTTTGGTGGACCGAAAGCACTTCAACTTTCATTTCACTTATTCAATTACCGCCATCGCAGGAGGAATGTGGTGTTTGTGTGCGTGAGTGAATGCTATCACAACGCATTTGATGAAGTTTAATGGGTCCGGATAGTTTTGTGCCAGCGTTTCTGATTACTGATTACTTATGTTTAGTTGTTGTGGGCTGTTAAAATGAATGGTGGTGATTATATAGTGTAAGAGACATGTGTTAAATGGACAATATTCCTCTAGATATTGTGTCAACTCACCTAATAGAGTTGTCTGAACAAACTACTTCATATTCAACAATGTTATTGATTTTTTTTAAAAGCTTGCAGCCTGCTACTGCAGTTGCTGTGAGTATTGTTGTACTGTTTGACTTGTTTATGCTGTTTTTGTTATTACTGTCATGCTAAGATATCATCTTTTTACTTAATGAGGCTACTTGGTGGTGTGTTATTGAGGTCTAAATGCATTTTTATATATCTGCTGCACTTATAATTTTCTTCAGAAGAAAAACAATATTAAATTTGAATTGCCTATACCAGATATAAACTACTAACCCTGAGATCCTAATCAGAATCAACTGAGAGTTTGTCATCTAAAAGATTACAATTTAAAGCATCTTTTTTTTTTTATTTATTTAAAGATTATTTGCTGAAAAAGAAAGCACTATTTGTTTTGAAAATTATATTAGCTGAATGGGATTTTACATTTAGAAGTTAAAATTGTTATTGAGGATTTTATCTTTGAAACAAATAAAAGACAAATGTGTTTATCTCTAAAACGCAAAAAAAGATGCTATTAATGTGTTCTCAGTATTTTCAAAGAAAAATTTTATTAAATTAAATTATTAAATGTAATTAAAAACAAAGAAAACACAAAACTATATAAAACAAAGAAAAGCAAAACTTAAAAAAAGCAAAGCAAAACAAAAAACAAAAAACAAAAGCAAAGCAAGAACAACAATAAAAACAAAGCAAATCAACTCAAATCAAATCAGAAATGAAACAAAGCAAAGCAAAACAAAACAAAGCACAAAACAACAAAACAAAACAAAGCAAAGCGAAGCATAAAACAAAAAACAAAAAACAAAAAACAAAACAAATCAAATAAAAAACAAACAAAAACAAAGCAAAGCAAACACAAAAATAAAAAACAAAGCAAATCAAGTCAAATCAAATCAAAAAATAGCAAAGCAAAACATAAAACAAATCAAAGCAAAACTAAACAAAACAAAACATAAAAAAGCAAATCAAGTCAAATCAAATCAAATATATAAAGCAAAATAAAACAAAAACAAAACCAAATCAAATAAAGAAAACAAAACAAAAAAGCAAAATAAAACAAAGCAAAAAAAAAAAAAAAAAAAAAAAAAAAAAAAAGCAATGCAATGCACAAAAAACAACAGCAAAATAAATAAATAAAAAATAAAGCATAAATTAAAATTACCAAACAAAAATCAAATTAAAGCAAAATAAAACAAAATCAAAAGCAAATTAAATCAAGATAAAAACAAAACAAAACAAAACAACTAAGTAAATCCAATCAAATAAAAAATAAAACAAATAGCAAAGCAAAACAAAACAAAAAAAAATCAAAGCAATGCAATAAAAAACGACAAAAAACAAAAGCAAAACAAAAACAAAGCAAATCGAAACAAAAAAAAAAACAAAGCAAAGCAAAACCAAACAAAACAGCAAACAACGCAAAGCAAAGCAAAACAAAACCAAAACAAAGCAAAATAAAACAACAAAGCAAAGCAATGCAAAAGCGCAGCAAAGCAAAGCAAAACAAAACTAAACAAAACCTAGAAAAAAACAAAGCAAAGCAAATCAAATAAAAAAATGAATTAGTATACACAGTTTTAAATTTATAAAAGTTAGCTGACATGTAGTTGCAAAGTAATTCATAGATACCAGAATGTCTAAAGTGAACTGTCAAAATAAAGTGTTGCCTGGAATTTCAAAGGATGGACAAAAGTCAAGAGAGAATATTAAAAATATCTTTATTTTCAAACGTGTAACAAATGTTCAAGTTTCAAAGTTCAAGTTTCGAAGAACGAAAGTCTGGAATGACGTAAATGATCACAGAATATACATTTTTGGGTGAACTTTAAGGTATTTAGAGGAGGACTTAAAAATCTCAACGCATCATTTATTGATGTTTAAATATCCTTTGATTTCTAAACTTTTAGCGTGTATTAGTATAGAAGAAAATGCAAGCGCCCTCATTAGCAAACATGCAAACAAACACTTCTGGAACTAGCCGAGAATTAAATGAGGGAGGCGTGTTTGTGTGGTGCGATATAGTTTGAGTCTTCATATGTCAGTGTGTGTGTGTGCTTTCGCAATGATTAGTCAAGTGCTGATTAACTGATGAGATCCGCTTGTGTGTGTGTGCGTGTGTGTGTTTGTGTGTCTGTGTCTGGCTGTAAGAGAAAGGGTTGATTGAATGTGCTCAAGACACCTAATTATGTTGTAGCCCACCAAAGGTACAACAGTGCCAGGAAGAAAAATAAAGTTTTCAAGAGTTTTTGAACTGTAAAATATTGGCAAACTGACATAATTACGTCCTGTCGTAGCTCTCCCAAACCAACCTCTCATCAAGGCTTCTTAAAAGTTTTTAAGTGCTGACTCCTGCTACCTTGCCTGAGGTACATGAAATCCCAGTGAGCTAGTTATATTCCAACAATGCTGACAAACCCCCTCACCCCCACCCCCATTACACATTTGTAAATTGGAGGGACCTTTTATTTTGACCATAAGTAATTTTTACAAATGTATAGAAATCTAATTATTAGGGCTGCACTATTAATCATATAGTTGAGGTCAAAAGTTTACATACACCTTGCAGAATCTGCAAAATGTTTTATGCAAAATGTTATTTTTTTATTTAGTACTGACATGAACAAGATATTTAACATAAAATACATTTACATATAGTCCACAAGAAAATAAATAATAGTTGCATTTATAAAAAAAGACCCTGTTTAAAAGTTCACATGCACTTGATTTTCAATACTGTGTTGTTACCTGAATGATCCACAGCTGTGTTTTTGTTTAGTGATAGTTGTTCATAAGTCACTTGTTTGTCCTGAACACTTAAACTGTCCACTATTCTCCATAGAAATCCTTCAGGTCCCACAAATTCCTTGGTTTTTCTGAATTCTTGTGTATTTGAACCCTTTCCAACAATGACTGTATGATTTTGAGATGCATTTTTTTACACTAAGGACAACTGAGGGACTCATATGCAACTATTACAGAAGGTTCAAACACTCACTGATGCTTCAGAAGGAAAATCTATGCATTAAAAGCCAAGGGTGAAAACTTTTGGAATTTGAAGATCAGGGTAATTTAGCTTATTTTGTCTTCTGAGAAACATGTAAGTATCTTCTGTAGATTCTGAAGGGCAGTACTAAATGGGGAGAGAGAGAGAGAAAAAAAGATATTTAGGCAAACTAAGAAAAAAATAGACATATCTTTATTCTGTTCAAAAGTTTTCACCCTCTGTATTTTAATGCATCGTTTTTCCTTCTGAAGCATCAGTGAGCGTTTGAACCTTCTGTAATAGTTGCATATGATTCCCTCAGTTGGATCTCAAAATCATAGTCATTGTCGGAAAGGGCTCATATATTCAAAAATACTGAAAACCAAAGAATCTGTGGGACCTGAAGGATTTTTCTGAAGTACAGCGGACAGTTTAACTGTTCAGGACAAACAAGGGACTCATGAACAACTATCATTAAACAAAAAGACACATCTGTGGGTGATTCAGGTAACAACACAGTATTAAGAATCAAGCGTATGTAAACTTTTGAACAGGGTCACTTTTATGTTGTGTTCAGTTGTTAATTATTTGACATAAAATCTAATTGTTAATATTACTGTTGATCATTTAATATTTCTACTGTAAAACAGCTATCAAATATTGTTTAACTACTTAGATCTTACCTTACCCTCTGTTACAAACTGAAGCATTGTGTTTGAATTCATGTTGACATTTAGTTGACATTTTAGTAACTTGAGTCTACATGAAAATGTGAGAATTCCAGGTAAAATTTCTCAAATGAAACAATCATGAATAATAATTGTGATCATAATTGAGCAAAATAATCATGATTATCAGTTTAACCATTATCATTAATCACCATTTAGAGTGTTAAGCTAAAGACACCACCCAAAATCAAATCTCCAGTGATCTACTGTCTTCCACTGACAGTAATCCACTTGAAACCTGACACCATGGCTTCAAAAACTCCACAAATCCACTCTACTTCTATCAGGGTTCACTTGCCCTTTTAGCTTGTGGCTTATTCTGGCTCAAGCCTGACTGTGGACTTCAAGCTGTGCTTGTCTACATTTTCGATATCCCTTGACATAAAGCAACCACCTCCAATCCTGTCAGCGCTGCCTGGTTCCTTCAGCCTGGGTGGCCAGAGAACAAGTGCTACCAATGAAGGTGCATAAATTATGTTTTTTTTAATGAATTTCCTTTACTATTTTTTTTAAGCCTGCCATATGTATACACTGATGCAAACATCTTCACCTACCAACAAATTTCACGGATTTCTTATTAAATCAGGCACAACAAGTATCTGGCCATCATCACAAAAAGGTCTGAATCTGTATCATTACATTGATCAGTCATACAGAAATCATGTGTATGCTCTGAGCAAAGCATTTTGATGCTTTGTATCTGATCTGTGTGAGGACTGATAGGATTGAACGAATCTTTTCATCTTGTGCAAGTTTTGTGCCGTTCTTTTTCTCAGCTTCTCTGTTCTCTCCCAACTTTCTGTTTCCCTCAGGCCACCTCTCTTCAAATGACACAGAGCGAGTAATTTTGTCAGTTCTTTTGGTGTCTAGATGTCTGGTCCAAGGATTCCACCTCTAGCACACGGTCAAGGTCCTTTAGAAATCTTCACTATTTCTTTGAATGACTTGTTTTCAGACCTACATGCCTTTTGGAGCAAGTCAACAATGTTGAAAACATTACATTAGGTACATGTTGTGCCACACTTTTTCAAAAAGTTTGTACGTCAAAGAACAAAATGATCACAGAAGGAAAACAAGAACACATCCTGTGTGAATGCAATGTAAAATCTACTTTAGACCGTAGACGCAAAATGATTTAAAGCGATTATTACAATGTAATACCATAGTTATTACTATGTACTTAATATCTACTACTCAACAACTGAAAGTTATCCAACTTAATTTATTATTTACAATTTACTCACTGTAACAAAGCTGCGAAATGAAGAATATATTGCAAGGACAGCTCAGAAATGTTATAAACCACACAGAAAAGAACTATTTTTAATTTCTCAAATTCAAGCAATGCATCTCTTTCAATGAAGACGCATTGAGACAGAAGGAAAAATAATCAGCTCAATGTGTGCGGGTGTGATATTTATAACTTTATATTCTCCTGTGTGGAGAGACAGTGACGAATCGCCACCCCCTATTCAATACAGATCTATACGTTCTCATTCAATAAGTGGCATTAACCAATCAGCTGTTCTCTCAGTGGTCACATGACCTACACTGTTAAGGCCTCTGAGCTACTATGAGACAAATTACATCCCATTTATGAAAAAGTAATGATTTCTGCTGCAAGTGATGCACTTTATGAGCTCGGCAGTGAAAACCGTACACATCTGTAGTGTTTCTTTTTTTTTTTTTTTTCCTCACAGCAATCTCGACAATATCTAGAGCTTGGAAAAAGTCAATCCAATCCCACCCAAAGACAGGTCTCGTCAAGAGAGAAGAGAGAGATAAAAATATCAGTTTGATCAATAGTGTAGCTTTGTGAAAGTGGAGCACTAACGCAGCTTTCCAGCCAAGACGGATGTGGGATACTTGATATCTCTGATTTCTGAACATAAAGGCATTCTGTCTTCCAGTGAAGATAATGTAACTTTGCATTTGTCTGCAAACATGTTTGTGTGCTGTCTATGTACATCCATGCAAACCCTGGGATGTGGATTCCCACGCAATTCCAAGTTGGAATTCTGACTTTTTTTGTCACATGTATCCAATTACGAAGTTGTACAATGTGACATTACTAGTTTAGCCTGCACTTTTTTTCAGACCTATTCTAGCAGTCAGCTTCAAGTGCTATATATCATTGTAAACAGGAGAACTTGAAGTTTCAGCCTAGCTAATTTTAAGTCCCAATTGTCCTTTTGTCTTCTCTAAGAATTAATGAATTTCCAAAATTGTAAGAGAATAGCAGGCAACAATTGGAGGTTTTTTTAATGTGTACTCAAACAGAAACTCCTCAAGTTTGGATTTTATTCTTTAAAAAGTTGTTCTACGCCTCCAAATAAAATTTTGTCTACATATTACATTCCCCAAGCAAGTTATAGCCATTTATTGCAATATCGTTATTGACGCTTTTCAGTTAAAAACAGGTTTATTTAGTTTACTGACAATATTGATGTGTTCAAAAATGTTTAGGAAGTAAAGTAAATGGAAACAGTGTTACATAATAACAAATCAAAACTTTTTTTTTACTTCTTTAAATATAATTTTCAATCAGCATATGAACAACAAATGCAAACAGTGCAGCAAGTAGTGAAAACAATTGCAATTACAAATATACAAACAGTGCAAATGATTCATCAACTACACACAAAATGAGAGAAAAATATGTGCAAGAGAAAAAAATAGTGCAAATGATCTTTAAAAACTACATAAGAATAATTTACATAATATAACAGCCTAATAGATCGATCCACTGGCTGTATTCTGCGTTTTACAAGGAAAGCGCACAGCCACGTGAAAACACAAATTCAATTCAATTCAGTTCAATTCAATTCAAATTTATTTGTATAGCGCTTTTCACGATACATATCGTTGCAAAGCAACTTTACACCAAATTGACATTTTTACAATATATGTAGTAGTAGCTTGATGTACATATGGTAGAGATGTGTGGTAAAGATCAATTAATGACGTAATCAAACAAACAAAGAACACTATAAATTAGTAGCAGAATTCAGTAGTGCTGTATGTTGTTTCAGGGTTGGTATCATCAGATAAAGCACAAATTCCAGTGCTTTATCCGATATTTAAGCTGTTTTATCTATGTTTTGGTTTGTTTCATGTCAAAACACTCTGTTGTGTGTTTTTCTGTGCTTTTTCAGAGAATGCTGTCATGCACATGTGTTATTTTGTGTTTGTTTTCATGCATGCACAACGCATTTTAGTTTCACTTTGAGTTTGTTCAAATTTCTAAAGAAACATGCTAATTGGTGGTTCATAAGTCCAAAACCTATGTTTATTGGTTGAACAGATGACAGTTTGAACCAATCTGGGCACAGGGGTAGGGCTAAGCACCAACAATCGTTCCTGTTTTGCTCAGAGGAATGAAATGCATTGGTTTCTTCTGACAGATCAATGTGATGACGTTCACTACAGAGCCTCTGAATATCCAAAGGAGACAAAAGTGATACGGAAAAAAAGAATCTCAGCTTTGCGGTACTTTTTAAAGCATTCAGACTGGATTAGCGGTTCAAAAGTTGGTAAATATTTAAGAACAATAGATATTTTTAACCGTGGACTGCTGTTTTGTTCTTTGAGGGTTGAGGGATCCATGTGGTGACATATGCATATGACTTTCTTCTTTCAGACAAATATAATCAGCGTTATATATTAAAAAAAGTCCTGGCTTTTCCAAGCTTAATAATGGCAGTGAATGGCTATTGAGATTTTGAAGTTCAATAAAGTGCATCCATCCATCATGAAAAGTGCTCCACACAGCTCTGGGTGGTTAAAAAAAGGCCTTCTGAAGTGAATCGATGCATTTGTGTAAGAAACACCGGTCATGAATTAGAAGAACAAAATGAGGAATTTGTACCGAAAAATGTCGGAGGATTTCAATGTAAGCCAAGAGGAGACCGGTTTTCCTTTCCTGTTAACAAAACTTGGTTCTCATGAGACTAGCATATTTTCACCAGAGCTTACATTATGCCTACATCCTATGTCATCTGCTGGAGCTCCACTCTCTCGTGAACACGTACAACAGTTAGCGGAAGCTAGATATTACAGTTTATAAAGTTTTAAATATGGATATTTTTCTTACATAACACATCGATTAGCTTCAGGAGGCCTTTATTAACCCCTGGAGCTGTCTGGAGCACTTTTTATGATGGATGGATGTATTTTATTGGACTACTGAATCTCAGCAGCCATTCACTGCCATTGTAAATCTTGGAAGAGCCAGGACATTTTGATATATAAATCAGATTTAGAAATCAGAAAGAAGCTCCACTTTATGATTCAAAGGGCTCTAAACGATCCCAGCCAAGAAAGAAGAGTCTTATTTAGTAAAACGATCTGTTATTTTCTAAAAAAATTACAATTTATATACTTTTTAACCATAATGCTTGTCTTGTCTAGCTCTGCGTGAACTCTGTGCATTCCGGTTCAATACAGTTAGGGTATGTCAAAAAACTCCTATCTCATTTTCTCCTCCAACTTCAAAATCATCCTACATAGCTGCAAAAGTACCGACCAAGTGTTTACAAAGGGAATGCGCAAGAAGGGTCAAACACCCTTTACAAAAAAAAGGTAAAACAGCGATGTACAGCGATTTTGAAGTTGGAGGAGAAAATGAGATGAGAGTTTTTAGACATACCCTAACTGTACTGAACCAGAATGCACAGAGTTCACGCAGAGCTAGACAAGGTGAGCATTTGAGGTTAAAAAAGTATATAAATTTTTGGATTAACCAGATAAGACCCTTAGAAGGGGAGGAGTAAATTATCTGGAGTAAATTATCTGTAATTTTTTTTGTTGGAATTGAACTTCTCCTTTAATAAGAAAAAAACACTACTGGAACCAATATATATAGCTGTAATTTCCGTTCACTGCTATGTAAGTTTACTAAAGTATGAAGGCATCTACTTCTGAGAACCTCATAAATGTGGAAAAAGGTTCATTTGAGTTGAATACCAGGTGGAATTCTGAAAAATGAGGTTCTCTGTGCGCATCCCATGCCAACAAATGCGTTCAAACAACATTCACAAACACTTAGGAATGATCAGACTCATCTGAGACGCTCTAACATGAGGTAAAAACCGCCCCTCCGTCCTTGGAGCCTGTCTCCGACGCGCACAGGACCCCTGCATCCTCCAATAACAGTGTCTGAATCCATAAAACTTATGCTGAGGGACGCAATAAACTCTCTCATCAATAATGTATGACTCTCTTTCTCCACACATATCAATCATTATCCAGTCTACTTCCCCTCACTCTTACAAACACCGGGCCGCACACACTCAACAAATATGCATTGCTGCAGAACAAGGAGAAATGAAATGTGAGAGCGTATTTGTGTTTCAATAAGGTAAGGCTCTTTGCCGCTGGGCCCACAGCTCAATGCAGACTTAAAGGAAGCCACCGACCTCATACGAACACACGCATGCATACTATACGTTTCCTACGGGTGTAATGTGGCAGGGGTCAGTAGAACATGACATCATCAGCATGCAACATATTCATGAGGATGTACAGACATTCACCGGAGGGATTCTGAGTTCAAAACCATTTCATGTGTGCTGTTGTGACAGCTTCTGTGCTATAAAGACACACTTTGGCAGATATATCAGGGACGATTTGGTAAGATGGACCCCTTAAGAACAATGTGGATTTAATGATACATTTTACTTATTTATACTATAGACTTAGCATACACAGGATGATGATGCATTGTCCAATGTATTATTAAATAAATAGGGGGGAGGGATAAAGTCCCTTAAAGGGGCCATCTTGCCCTGCTATTTATATACTAACTTACTTACTAAAATTATCACAAAAAAAAAGTGTTTTTTATTAACTATTTAAAATAGTAAATCTAATATTTAATTTAAATCCAATATTTTTTTTTTTTATTTTTATTCCTTAATTTACTATTTAAATTAGTAAATCAAATGTTTAATTTTAATGAATTATTACGAATGTTAAATGTCATATAGTACAACTGAGGTAAACAGGTATGCATATTATTATTTGTTTGGTTGTAATTAAATAATTAAATCTTAAAATAACAAATTATTTGTAATTAACTAATTGTTGTTGAATTCTTATCTATCTATCTATGTCTTTCTTGCTAGTATATTAATATATTAATTTACAAATAATCACTATAAATAAATTACTATATTATATATTACTATATGTTACTATATTACTATAAATAAAAAAATGTATGTACATTTGTAGTAATTATATTTGAAATAATATTACATATTTAGATTTCTGAATTGTAATTGGAATTTTTTAAATAATTATAAAAAATAATTAAATATAATTAATAATTTATAAATACACATTTATTTTACAGCAAAGGAAATTTTTTTAGGAAGTGTTTTATTTATTATTTAAAATAGTAAATCAAAGATTTAATGTAAATTAATTATTACAAATTTTAAATGTTATATGGTAAAACAGTGGTAAATGTATGCATATTATTATTTGTTTGGTTGTAATATATATTGCAGTCTCTCATGCTAGTATGTTATTATATAAAGTATTATTTACTCATTTACAAATAATTGAAAAATTATTTATTAAAATTATTTAAAATTATTTATTATTTAAAATTATGCATGTACATATGTATATTTGTAGTAATTATATTTGAAATAATATTACACATTTAAATTTCTGAATAGTATTTTTTTAAAATAATTATAAAAATAAATATATTTAATTATTTATTTTATAATTATAATTATTTGTATAATTATTAAAAAAAAATACTATATCTATCTATCTATACTGACCAAAATGATAAACATATAAATATTGTTTTTGCCCCCATTTTTCATGAGCTGAACTCAAAGATCTAAGACTTTTTCTATGAACACAAAAGGCCTGTTTCTCTCAAATATTGTTTACAAATCTGTCTAAATCTGTGTTAGTGAGCACTTCTCCTTTGCCGAGATAATGCATCCACCTCACAGGTGTGGCATATCAAGATGCTGATTAGACAGCATGATTATTGCACAGGTGTGCCTTAGGCTGGCCACAATAAAATGCCACTCTAAAATGACCAGTTTTATCACACAGCACAATGTCACAGATGTCGCAAGTTTTGAGGGAGCGTGGAATTGGCATGCTGACTGCAGGAATGTCCACCAGAGCTGTTGCCTGTGAAATGAATGCTTAGTTCTCTACCATAAGCTGTCTCCAAATGTGTTTCAGAGAATTTGGCAGTACATCCAACTGGCCTCACCGCAGACCACGTGTAACCACACCAGCCCAGGACCTCCATATCCAGCATCTTCACCTTCAAGATCGTCTGAGACCAGCCAGCTGGACAGCTGCTGCAACAATCGGTTTGCATAACCAAAGAAGTTCTGCATAAACTGTCAGAAACCGTCTCAGGGAAGATCATCAGCATGCTTGTCTTCCTCATCGGGGTCTCGACCTGACTGCAGTTCATCGTCGTAAACGACTTGAGTGGGCAAATGCTCATATTTGATGGCGTCTGGCACTTTGGAGAGGTGTTCTCTTCACGGATGAATCCCAGTTTTCACTGTACAGGGCAGATAGCAGACAGTGTGTATGGCGTTGTGTGGGTGAGCGGTTTGCTGATGTCAACGTTGTGGATCGAGTGGTGGTGGGGTTATGGTATGGGCAGGCGTATGTTATGGACAACAAACACAGGTGCATTTTATTGATGGAATTTTGAATGCACAGAGATACTGTGACAAGATTCTGAGGCCCATTGTTGTGCCATTCATCCACGACCATCACCTCATGTTGCAACATGATAATGCATGGCCCCATGTTGCAAGGATCTGTACACAATTCCTGGAAGCTGAAAACCTCCCAGTTCTTGCATGGCCAGCATACTCACCGGACATTCAGCATGTTTGGGATGCTCTGGATTGGCATATACGACAGTGTGTTCCAGTTCCTGCCAATATCCAGCAACTTCGCACAGCCATTGAAGAGGAGTGAACCAACATTCCACAGGCCACAATCAACAACCTGATCAACTCTATGCAAAGGAGATGTGTTGCACTGCGTGAAGCAAATGGTGGTCACACCAGATACTGACTGGTCTATCTATCTACCTATGCATTAAAATCTCCTGAATGTATCAAAATTTCACAGAAAATTTTTTAAAACAAAAACTATTTTCAACACTAATAATAATACGAACCATAATTAATAATGGAGTACCAATAATAATTGAGAACCACATCAGCATATTAGAATGATTTGTGAAGATGTGACACTGGACTTATTTATTTATTTAAAAATAATAATTAAAGGTTGCAAAATAATATATTCTTTGGTTATTTTTTTTATCTTGTAATATTCATATTTTTCTCATCCCTAATAAAAGTTGGATTAGTGTACTGTATATCCTGTAGACTGAATCTCAGCTGTTTTTTTTTTTTTCCAACTGCACAGCCAGAGACACTCTCTGCTTATTAAACACACCTTGCTTTCCCTCTCTCTTTCTCTTGCTTTCCAGGTCCCTTCTGCACACATGAATATTTAATTACACTCACAAAATTACACACCTCCAAATGAAAGTGAAAAGAGGCAGTGAGAGGGGGGAGCAAGAGCTGCGGGCCGAGGAGAGGGACACTAATATCTCTGGGTAAATAGTCATTAGCTGAACCAATCGTCTTTGAATCAATATTGAGCGAGGCGCTTGGGACCCGTGCGCATGCATACACACGCACACACATCAGCGCAAACTCAAAGGTCAGAGGTCACAGGATGCACCTCTGGTGTGGAGTCAGAAACTAAAGTTATCTGTATAGTCCAGTTCAGAGATTAATATACTGTACTGTGTGTATGCAGTTGACATACAGTAGGCTCCAAAAGTATTGGAACCTGTGAGGATTTTCAGGATTTTCAAGCGTTTATTCACAATCTTTTGTATTATTTTTGGTCGTATTTGTATTATTATATAGGTTTAAACTTAAAGATCTCACGGGAAGTAATTCACTTAAACGTACCAGTCAAACAAACACAGAAGGAAACTACATTAACAAACAGAGCCTGCTTCCCTTCTAACAGAGAGTTTAACTAATCTAATAAATATTAAAATGTATAAAAAGAGTATTGCAGCATTTACAATGGTAATATTCGCCAATTAGAGCAGTGCTGGGAGGATTTGAGTTAATATTTGTGGCAGGCGACGATGTCTAAAGAGGGTCTGCGGCATGCGCGACAGAATCGAGCAAACGAAATTAGCATGTATAATTACCCTAAATCCTTGACAGTTTAATGTTTGAGATTAAAGCAAAAGTTAAAATGGAAAACAGCTCATTTGGAGCCTGGTTGGAGAAGTATTTGTGGGAATGTTACATGTAAAAGATGTTGGATTTTAATTAGGGTGATTATGGCAGCATGTGCGAGTGCAGAGTAGAGAAAATTCCATTGATTGGTAAGGACAGGCCTATCTAAACACAAACACACACATGCTTGTGTAACTGTGTGTTTGGTCTATCAGGGTGTTGTTTGTTCAGATGACTGCAATCACCAACAGAGCACAGTGGTACTTTAATCTCGTTGAGTTTGTCAATAAAAGCTTAATTACAGCTTAATGAGGGGTCTTAACACGGGTCAATGACAAGTCAATACCATGCACAATATAAATTGACTTCTTACACTTTGGAACGCAGTGGTTTATGGGAAAAAATAGGCCTAAATCAGGAAATACATCAAATCACTGCTGGACTTCATTTTGAAGATTACAGTTGTGAGGTTTGAAGTCGGAATGTCAAGTAGTGATTGTCAATTAGCTAATATTTGAGATTATTTGCTAAGGAGAAACAAACTACGTCAGTAAATACTGGCTTCAAACTGTAAATCACAGTGCTAAATAGTGGTGATATAAAACTTATATTAGAGGTCAGACAGACTATTGCGCTATGCTAAGCAAAAGCTCCCCAAAAATTCAATTAGAACAATAATAAGAAAAAATCAATCAATCAAGGAATGAATGAATGAATGACACATTCAACTGCTTAAAAGTAACAGTAAAGTAATAATGTACAAAATTGTGTTACAAAATTTAAAAAAAAGCTGTTTTCAGCATTGATAATATTAAGAAATGTTTCTAAAGGATCATGTGACTCTGAAGATTGAATTTAGACTTGAATATCCAGCATTACTATACAGCACTGGTAAGCATATGTGATTTCATTCCGTTTTTTAAAATACATAAAATAGCATTCTTGTGTATTATATATATATATATATATATACATTATGGAAGCCCATTTATAACTTGCAATTGTGAGTTTATATCACGTAATTCTGAGAAAAAAGTTAGAATTGCGAGTTTATATCTCAAAGTTCTGAGACATTGCGAGAAAAAAGTCTAAATTGTGAGATATAAACTCACATTTGCAAGAAAAATTGTTTATATCTCACAATATTGACTTCATAACTCGCAATTGCGCGTTTATATCACAATTCGGAGAAAAAAAAGTCAGAATTGTGAGTTTTTATCTCGCAGTTGTGAGTTTATATTGTGCAATTCTGAGAAAAAAAGTTAGAATTGTGAGTTTTTAATCACAAAATTGTGAGAAATCAAAATTGTGAGAAAAACGTCAGAATTTTGAGTTTATATCTGCCAATTCTGGCTATAACTCGCAATTGTGAGTTTATATCATGCAATTCTGGAAAAAAGTTTATATCACAAAATTCTGAAAAAAAAAAGTCACTATTGCGAGAAAAGAGTCAGAATTATGAGTTTATATCTTACAATTCTAACTTTATAACTCACAATTGCAAGTTTATAAATTCGGAGAAAAAAAGTCAGAATTGCAATTTTGACAATGTCTCAGAATTGTGAGTTAACGTCACACAATTCTAAGAAAAAAAGTCAGAATTGTGAGTTTATATCACAAAATTCTGAGAAAAGTCAAAATTGCGAGAAAAAGTCAGAATTGTGATTTTATATCTTACAATTCTAACTTTATAACTCACAATTGCAAGTTTATAAATTCTGAGAAAAGAAGTCAGAATTGAGATATAAACTCGCATTTGTGATAAAAATTGCGTTTATAGAAAATATAAAAATAAGTCAGAATTGTGAGATATAAACTCATATTTACGAGAAAACTTGTCTTTATATCGCAATTCTGAGAAAAAATTCTGACTTTATGTCTCGCAGTTGTAAATTAATATTACGCAATTCTAAGAAAAAGTTAGAACTGTGAGTTTATATTTCGCAATTCTGAATTTATAACTTGCAATTGTGAGTTTATATCACATAATTCTGAGAAAAGAGTCAGAATTGCAAGATATAACCTCGCATTTGCAAGAAAAATTGCATTTATATCGCAATTCTGAGAAAAAAGTTAGAATTTTGAGTTTATTTCTCACAATTCTGATTTTATAACTCGCAATTGTGAGTTTGCATCATGCAATTTTGAGAAAAAAGAGAAAAAAATAGTGAGATAAAATGTTACAATAACCTTTTTTATTTTTTTGTTCAGTGGTGGAAAAGTGCTTCCATAATATATATTGGTCATGGGCTAGAAGATAACACTAATATTGAATACTAAGTATTATTTCTATTTTTAGTATTACTACTATTTTAGTATTCTACAGGGTTCAATACAGCCATATAAACTAGTTTTATACTGAATGTGAGATTTTGCATGTGCTCGGAATACGTTGTCAATTGAGATATGATACTACAAAAAATACAGATTCAATACGAGAGAAGTCACAGGACAGACAGTTCTTTCCATTAACAGCTTTTTAGACGTGTTTGTGTGATGTCTGCTTTTGAATGAGGGAGAAAAGGCAATTGAAAACAGGAAATTACAATTACATGTCTGTGGTCAGTCTGCGCTTTCTCTTTCTCGCACACACACACAGCAACATGTCTTTCCCTATGCAGGTGTAATTACATGCCGTTTTTAAATAAATTAAAGCTGCTTCTCAACTGGATGAAAATAAAAAAATCAATTTTTCAATCAATTTAGCCTACAGTTCGTTACCCAGCCCACCCCTGTTTCAGAGCGCTCGCTGTGAGATGCACAGACAAGGAAAAAAAAAAAAAAAAACGTGTAGATACAGAGAACCGACTAAAGGTTTACACCATCAGGATAATAGATGTTAATCACACGAAAATGCAATCATGGGTGGGTTAAACGTAGTAAAATTCAATAGTATGAAAGGTGATGCTCTTGCATTACACGTAAGACACACACAGCCGTGGCTCCTTCAGTCTGGTTAACTCTAGTCTACTGGCCTACTGTTACCGTAACAACCGCTGACAGCTGTAGAAAGGTGAGACTTCAATGTCCGAACCTTTCCAGGAATTCCTTCTCACTCATCTTGCAAAGTCTTCCTTTGACCCCTCATTAAATCCTTCAGAAAAAACTGTAAGGGAAAAAAAGACAGTGTTATGTGTGCATAACTGAACAAATAGAATGTTCTCAAAGCTTTTAAACGTTAATGTCTCACAGATATAGATTTTTATATGGCCTTTATTTACGAGAGACGAGTAAAACAATTTATTTATTTAGTTATTATTTCCATCCTTCCGCAAAAATTTTCAAAACTATAGCATGAATATTTACTAATTATTTATTTGTTTATTGTTTGATTAATTGGCTCACATTTTTCTCATTTAATTTTTCAAATTTAATAGTTGAAAAATGGAATGGGTATGTGTTTTATAAGCATTATTACGGCTATAGTACTGAAACATGCTTTTAATTTAATTTAATTTAATTTAATTTAATTTAATTTAATTTAATTTAATTTAATTATTCAATAATTATTTTAAATGAGGGCTGTGACTGAGAATTTACCCTGAATATCACAGAGGTACTTTTATAGTTTTCAGTAATAGTCTAAATAACTTTACATTATTATTATTATTATTATTATTTTTCATTTTAAATGTTAACAATTTTGTTGCTTTTTTGTCATATTTTTTGTGTGTGTGTGTGTGTGTGTGTATGTGTATAGTGTATAGGTGTATAGTGTATAGTGTAAGGCGATGCTTCCTGTTTTAAGTGTCAGTTAAAGGCTTTTCATTCTTCTTGTTACTAAAGGTGAAACAAAAAAGAACGATCAGTTGTGGGACTATTTTGTCATAAATCGCATAATATTTACTCCTGAAATTCACCGTCCGTTACTGATGAAATTATGCATGGTTTGGCGATTTATTTGTTTGGCAAGCATCAGTTCCAGAATTAAATCACTGAGGATGCTCTTACATATATTTTTGTCCCGTTCATTGCTTTGGTTATCACTGTGTCAGTCACTGCTATTTCGCGAAGGAATCCAGCATAAATATGCAGATGTCATTCCGAAACATTGCACCATGTAAAATGAACGTTTCATGCAAATTCTGCGCAAAGCTCGCTCCCTTTATTATCACTTAAAAGCGTCACTTATCTCAGATCATCGCGATCTCACAGAGTTCTGTTGAATGAAGCTAACTGAAAATCAATGAAGCTCTCTAAACTACACAATGAATCTCTTATTTACAATGCGTCTGCGCAATGTTAGTCATGTGATGATTTACGAGCGTGCAAAACTGCACTTGAAAAAAACAATCCAACGTTTTCAGAGGTGAAAACGCCAGATTGTTTGCCCCTGCCCCTGCCCCTGCCCCTGCCCCCTTGCCCCCCTTGCCCCCCTTGCCCCTTGTTTCAAAATCTTATAAATGTATGAGGTGGAAAGGGGGGTCTTTTACCCCACACATGGGATAAAAGACTCACCAGCATGAGGTGAAAAGGCACACAGTATCGAAACAAATACTTTAGCTAAAATAATGTTATATATGTATATATGTATATATGTGTGTGTATATATATATATATATATATATATATATATGTGTGTGTGTGTGTGTTTATGTTTTTATTTAAAACAATCACTTTAGCAAAATTTGTGCTATTGATTTGTACTTTTGACAAATAATTCACTTTCATTCAATAAATATACTATCATTAAATATGTTATTACAAAACATATATTTCAAAATACACAAACAAAAACATTTTAAAATGTAAAGATTCTAAAAGCATCGAAGGAGATTTCATAGTAATTTAATATAGATTTACAGTAGTGACGACAAATTATATTTTATTTTATTATATGACATGATTAATAGCACGTTTTTAAATATGATGGTTTCATTCTAAACATGGTGATTATCTCCAAGATGTATGCCCAACATAATATATGATATTCACCATCAGAATCTAGCAATGTCATGTCAACAAATGGAAAAGTCAGCCTTCTATTAATTATCATGTTAATTATTGTGCCTTTTAGCCCCAAAAGCAGGGGTGCTTTTTACCGCAAATACCATACTTTTACATTTTTTTCAATTATTTAAAAACTCTTGCTTTAAATTTCTTAAACAAAACTGAAAATCATTAAGAAGACCTTTATCTCAAGATATACTCAAGAATATCTCGAATTTAGCAATTTTCATTTGCTACTTTGCGCTGCTGCCCACAATCATGTCAAGCATCAGCCAAATTTGCACGTGTATCTTGAAAAAACAGATATTTTGGAAAGTGCTATACCTACGTCATGTTTTTTTGCCATCTAGTGGTTTGATGAAAATAATTAGCCTGTTGTGTCCCATATACAGGTCACTTGCATTTTTAAATGAACTGGGTTTGAACTCCACTTGAATCTTTCCTGAATGAATCAGCATTTTGTGTGAATCAGTTGAATGAATGAATCAATGACAGTAATTTTTCACCACCTAGTGGCGTATCAATGTTACATGCAAAAAGACTCACTGACATATCTATCCAGTCTGCCTGGAACACAAAAGCACAAACAAATGTGATACAACGCTGCTTGACTCATCAGATTTAAGTACTGCAACTACAATAACTGTTGTATTTAACAGTGTTTATCCAAATAAAAAAAAAAAAAATACATGTGAATACTAAGAAGATACTGCAGGCTACACTACATTGAACTGTCACTGTATAAACAAAATGTAGATTACACAAAGACAGCCTGGTAGTAGATTTCAACAGCTATTTGATTTTCTTACTTTAGTGTGTGAAAGAAAATTCTGCTCCGTAATCTACTTTGTGTATCTGATAAATATCTTAGGATTTAATCTAGTGTTAATATAGGGCTGATATATTACCAAATATCTTCATTCAGAATGAGATATCAGCTTTTAAACAAGCCATAATCCTTATCTGTACAAACCCAGCCATAACCTACCCCTCATCTCTATCTCACAATGTGGAGGAAGACGCTAGACATTAATCAAATGCCTCTGACACACCTCCCCATTAATCATTCTGTGTGATGGGGGACGAGAGACAAAAAGAGAGAAAGAGAGAGACAGAATGAGAACTGAATTTCATTCATGCAATAACGGCAAATATCAGAAATTCAAAACAGCACAATAGCTCTCAATACTCAGCTATTGTTTACAAAGGCGGCTACCTTATAAAAGCGTGTTCACTGGAATTGTTTGCTAGTAGGCGTCCTTGTGTTCAAGTGTATCATGTGACAGATCAAATGAGCTTCTCTGTCCTACCTTCCGTTGGTAGTCGAACTCGCCTCAACTTTATCGCAACACCAACAGTCTCTATCCTTCACATTGCATCAAATCACTAGCTTTCATTGAAAATGAATGAATCTGGTTTCCTTGTCGCTGCAAATCACTGTCAGCCCGAACATGCCTTAAGGCGGCATATTAACCAAGAAGAAACCTCATAAGTGACTGATTTGAAACGCTCTTCATAAGGAGACTCAACTCACAAATGATTTCAATGGAGTTTGATGTTAGCATGTTGGTAAGCTATCGGTTTTTAAGCCTTTAAAATTTAAATCCATTAAAATACAGTCCATTTTTAATATTGGCTAAAATGGTAAGGTTGTTGCAGTGCATTCTGGGATTGCAACTGGCTAGAAACCTTTTTTATATGGTGTGCGAATGCACAAGACAGTTGCATGTTACAGTGGTAGAAACAAACCTAAAGAGAGTATAACAATGTTGGATGTGTTATTATTCAGATAGCTCGTTATAAACAAATAAACTAGCTGTAAGCTAGACATTTAGGTCATTGAAGGTCTTGCTCTCTGTGGTGTTTGCTTTGCTCCATTTGAGGTTTATGACAGAAATATTGCTGACCAGTGAGAATGTGAGAACAGCTCTTACCCTGCCTTAAGGCAAACTACGTTTGATCCAGCCTTTGAGAATAAACCCAGCACTCAGCCTCAGGGTAACTGCAATATTATATAAGTTTATGCATGTGTATGTGTCTAAATGTTTTGGATTAAACACTAAATCAGCAGTTTTGTAATCATTTTAAGGTCAAGTTTTTATTTAATAAAAAAAAGTATGATAAAAATAAAAAAGTATGAAGAGTATGATATTATGTTTATACAAATTCTACAGCACAAGTGTGTAAATACATAAGAAACAGAGTGTCTTAAAAAAAAAACTCTTTCATGCAGAACTACTTCCTTCCGTTACAGATTTAAATCTCAGCTTGACAGTTTAACAGTTGAGCCCAAGCCTCCCTTAAAGGAACACTCCACTTTTTTTGAAAATAGACTCATTCTCCAACTCCTCTAGAATTAAACAGTTGAGTTTTACTGTTTTCAAATCCATTCAGCCGATCTCTGGGTCTGGCTGTAGCACTTTTTGCATAGCTTAGCATTGAATCTGATTAGACCGTCAGCATCTCGCTTAAAAATGGCCAAAGAGTTTCAATATTTTTCCTATTTAAAACTTGACACTTCTGTAGTTACATTGTGTACTAAGACCGACGGAAAATAAAAAGTTGCAATTTTCTAGGGCGATATGGCTAGGAACTATACTCTTATTCCAGGTGTAATAATCAAGGAACTTTGCTGCCGTACCATGGGTGCAGCAGGCGCAGTGATATTACGCAGTGCCTGAAAATAGTCTCCCTAAGCAAGCAGGTGGTCACGTTGGTTATATTGACGGAAGTTAGCCTATTTTCCGTCAGTCTTAGTACACAACGTAACTACAAGGACAAGTTTTAAATAGGAAAAATATTGAAACTCTGGTCATTTTTGAGCGAGATGCTAACGGCCGATTCAATAATCTATGCTAAGCTATGTTAAAAGTGCTACCGCCAGACCCAGAGATCGGCTGAATGGATTTGAAAATGGTTAAACTCAACTAGGGAAGTTGGAAAATGAGCCTTTTTTCCAAAAAAAGTGGAGTGTTCCTTCAATAATTTTAAAACGTCACTTTAGAACTAGTAACGAAGGAACGTTCAGTTGCTTCATTAAAAGCTTATTGGTTTACTGTATTAAAAGCTCACTTTATTATGTAGAGTATTATGAGAGAGAGATGAACTGAGTGAGTGATAACCTGCATCTGATACAGCATTCATACTTCAGCTCAATCTCATATTCACCATAAAACATTAGTTTGAATGTCTGCTGAGGAAAGCAATATCTTTGTTGTACTATTCTTTCATCTGTCAAGGATGATTTCTGACGACAGCGCTACTCATTCCATTTGTTCACGTCATACATCAACACGTGTTGTTGAAAGTAAAAATAACTTCCTTGTTTACAACCCTGTTTCAGTCTTTTTCAATATAAAAGTCTTTGCTGCTGACTCACTCATAAAAACAGTCTCTTGCCACCTTCTAATGGCGGAATAATGCAACTAAAATCCCCATTACGCACTGTTTCTTAATACTTATATTAATAAATACCACTGTTTATATTAAATATTATTTATTAAATAATATTATTTAATATTTAAACAACAACAACAGCCATCTAAAAGTTGCTAGGCAATTCAATCGAAAAGACAAAGGCAGCACTGTGACATACAGCATTAAATTTACATAAAATATAACGCGATGAGATTTTGCCCTAAGCCAAAACTATTTGCTTTGGAACAAAAGAAAATGTTTAACATGCTTAACCACTATAGAGACATCAGTGGCAAATTCCAGAAGATCTGGCCGAGGTAAGGCTGCTCTTGGCGGGTTTATGAGTGCTCAATGAAGAAAACGTCAAAGGGAATTTTCAGATGGGCATTATCTTAATGAACAAACTGGATATTTTCAGTCTAAACAACTACATTCTAACCTAAAAATCGTGTAAAACTACATTTCGTGACACAAAACACTATAACTTATAAAATTGTAGTGGTTTGGGCATCTGCCATAAGAGATACGGTGAAGGGGTTGTTATGTTTTGTTATCACTAGAATATTGCACCGCTGTACACACAGACACACACAACTCGTATGTACATATGTATGTAGTAGTAGTAATAATAGTTAATAAAAATAAAAATAAAAACAACATGCCATAAACCTCATAAAATTGAGTTCGATTTATGCTTAAAACAACAACAACGTTTCTCAAAGAGGCTAGAAAAAAATGCAATTCGTAATCTGTCCTTACTTTAAATATAGATATTTTTAATGGAAAACAAGGGGGGAAAAAAAACTATCTATAGGTCCTCACTCTCCCTCCGTCATACAAGTCGTCACACTCTGTAAAACTTTCTCCTTCCAATTAAGGCAAGAAATGTGAGACAGGGCTGAGAAACAGAGAGATAGTCAGAATGAGATGGAGAGATGGAGAAAAAGAGGGAGAAAGAATATCAGCAGTGTCAGGTATGGGGAACTGAACGTGTCACATCCCAGAGAGAGAAAGAGAGGGAGAGAGAGAGAGACAGAGAGGGGTATATGAAACTGCCACCTGATTCTTCTCTGCTGAAATGTTAAAGCTGTGCTTGTCACTGAGCAACAATCGGTCCTGCCACAGCAGCAGAGAGATAGGATGGAGAGATAGAGAGAGAGAGAGAAAGAGAGGGGGCGAATGGAAGTGGAGAGGTGTAACAGACTTCGGAAGGGAAGAGAAAGACAGCATGTGACAAGATTTCAGCAGGCCTGGGGCATGCACACACTGGCAGAACATATACTCACATACTGATAATACCACCGCTCTCGCCTGGAACTATAATGAAAACCAAAGTATAAATAATACCCAAATACAATTCTTAAAGGAGAAGTGCGTCATTTTTGTTTTTTTCCTAGTGAAAGAGTCCTGCAGTGATGATGTTTGTTTTTTTAGGCCAACTCAGAAGTTATCATCACTCTGGTTCCCTCAACAATAAGATTTTTCCATTGTTTTTTAATGGAGTACTGCAAATAGTAAGCTCTGTGACCAACATAAGAAGTCTAAATATAATCACTAGAGGTAAAAAGCAAATTGTAGGGTATAAACAAACTACACCACATTCAAATGACTTCAACTTTACCACCTTTAAGGTTACGTCAACTCAAAAAAACACGTTTATATGTTTGGTGTAGCAATATTAAATGTCTAAGACAATCTCTGTGGTCCCATTTAGCAACTTGTCAGCAATCGCATTTTTCAAAACAGGTAAAACCTTAAAACGATTCTCAAGGGGGTATTACTAATATGTTTTTCAATGGTAAATTAGAATTAAACATGAAAATATCTTCAGCTTGTGTGAACCACAGACCTCACTTTAAACATTTAACCAAAAACCCTTTGACTAGGACAATGGAAATGGTGCAAAAATGATAACTTGTTTCTGGATTTTGGCCTACAAACATATGTCATCCCTGCATTACTCTATGTGTTAAGTTATTACTCATGTATAAGCCATCTGCAGATTAACTTCCTGAGGAGTGTAAACACTGTGGCTTTGTGGCGTTATCCGTTTGAATGAGAATTCCGACAACCAATGGTGTGCGTTTGGGGGCGGGCTATATTTTTGTCTGCAGTAATGGGGAGAAGGGAAGGCTATAGTGTTTTGGAAACCTTTTCAGAATTACTGGAATCTTTACTTTTCATTTGGTGTCAACCTTTTTTTAGATATATGAGGCACTTAACCTTTAAGGTGTGATTGAACTACTTTTTTTAAATTACTGTTAGTTCAACATATGCATTAAGCCAAAAGTATTCTTCGGGTTTCAGTTTCTTACTACATGTTGTTTTTTGTCTGCAAATGTGAATTTACTGTAGTAATTGCTGGATCCAATTAGACCTAAACCAACCTAGTAGTATGAACAAAAACAAACGTGAAGTAAAAACGCAATCACAAGCATGCCATTTTAGCTAATTTTTTTCTATCTCTCACCTGTCAGCTCTTTCATCATGAGTCATGTTTTTCACGGGATTCGTACCCAAGGATGCGTAAGTCCAATTCTGTCCTGGCTGAGCTACCGAGCAAGCTTGTTACATTACAAGTGCTCGCTGTTTTACCGCCTCTAGTGTTCATTTCTATTAGAAACTGCAGTGATATGTACTTATTGGTACGTATTTCACATATTGCAAAAAGGTTCCCACAGGTACGTTTTCGCCATAAGATCAGGTAGTATATAATGTTCCAAGATCATGGACCAACATTGATTGTTTTGCTTCATAAGATCTCAATGTGTCATGAGGAGCCATGTTTATTAATTTTGTGTTGCCTCATATGCTTTTTTTGACTGTCAGTGGCGATAGTTGTTCAATTACCAAGGACCAAGGTTTCAGCTAAAACTCTTTTTAACTCTTTTTTTCAATTAAAGCAAAATATTCACCTACATGTTGGATGACCTGAGAACAGGGTTGCCAAGTCCAGTTTTCCCACAGAATCGGGCTACTTTAACACTGTTGCCACGGGTTGTTTTTCATGTCTGAGGGTTGAAGCGACCCCATAAATGTAATATTTAGCTCCTGGAATGCTAATTTTACCAGGGGAACCCCGCTACAAAAATTGTATTTTAACCCCTGGAACGCAATTTTTACTGGGGAACCCACCTTGAAATGCGAATGGGCTTCTTTTGGACTAGTTTTGCGTAGCAATTGGGCGGATTTTGTTGTGAAGAGCTGGCAACCCTTCCTTGGCAAATTTAGTCTATGGCAAATCTATGGCAATATTTGCCAAGTCTATGGCAAATCTATGGCAATCTTTGCCAAGACTATGGCAAATTTTTGAGTGAACTATCCCTTATCAATAGGTGTGAAAATCTAAATTCTGACAAATTTCAAAACTCTCTCTCTCTCTCTCTATATATATAAAGCCAGCAAATTAAAATGGAGCTTGCAATTTTGAGAATCATCTTATGAGCAGTCAACTAGTCAGCCATCAGCACATACTTTTTAACAAATAATTAAAGTTGTTAATATATTAAAATTATTCAATGCTTATTAGGATGGGATCTGGGAAATTCTCACTGCAAATCTGTGACATAAGGTGCGTTCATGCATATTAATGCAGTCGATAAAAGATGCAGCGATACAAAGAAAAAAAAAGAAAATGAGTAGAGAAAAAAATATAAATGTATTCACTTAGAAACCACATTTTCCAAGTCAAAGCAGGACTTGGTTTGAAATAGCCTGTTATATAATGATCATTTAAACTGGAAATAAATAAAACTTGTAAAAGGAGATTTCAGACAAGTCAGATGTTTCAATATCTGTCTCTCTCTCATTTTGGAAGTTCTTCCTCCTGTGTTTTACAGCTGACACAGGCAGCTCGGCTCTGTTCTGGGAACTCGTAGGAAGAATGAACGCTTTGTGCCTCTTCAAAAGAGAATCGTGTTATTAGCACTGGAACACACGTACACGCACACAAATACACACGGCGCGAGATCTATCAGACTTTAACCTTTCATCATTCCCGCTCTAAACAAAGTTGCCGACTCCCACTCCGTGTTCAATCCTCACCGTTTCCACCCGCACCACCTCCTCCCCCTGTTCTTTTTCTCTACCTCATGTTCTGTAGAAAAACAAGATTAACAAGGCTAAAGTCTGGTCCACATCACAGCTTATTTAGGCCAAGAACACCCACCTAGACATCAACAGACTGTCTGGCTGAAAAGTAAGGTGACCAATCACAGTTCACTTTGATTTATTCGACATTTAGGTGTGGGATTGGATTGCCACTAAATGTCTTAAACAAAACTGAGTATCTTTCAAAGATCTGATGACCTTATCCTTGTGGTTTTGGCAAATCTACTGACTAATTCATTCTCAGAAGCATTCCGAGTTCTCTTCCTCACATCTCATATTATTTAAATCACAAATTTTTTGCAAGCAAAAAAGAATAAGATTGTGGCAGAGGGGTCCTTGAAGTTACTGCCACCCAAAATGGGTTTTGTTATCATAAAGAAACTCCTCACCTGCCATCAACTTCTTAGTCTCCCTCCATTTTTCTCCACATCTGGCCCATCTGTCCACTCTGATGAGAAACCAGTCTGTCCCCATTTCATCTAGAACAACAGAAGTAACAACAGCCTGAGTGTTCCAGCACAGCCAAAAAAAAAAAAAAATCTAGTGAATGACATTCAGATAGGCACAGAGAAGACGACGATGACGACGACTCACATTTCTAAAGTTCTTTATATTATCGATGCAGGCATACAGGAATGTCATGCTACTAATACTTCTACTACTACTAATAGGATGAATATATGTATAAAGTAAATGAACATGCATAAATACATAAATAGACATACATTTGTAGAAAGCTACAGCCTGTGTCCTCGCTTTCATAGCAAAATCACTTGAACGCATTGTTTTCACCCAAGTGTTTTCACTCCCGTTCCTTTCACTGAACAACCTGCTGGACAATAACCAATCTGGATTTGAAAGTGGTCATTCAACTGAAACCGCCTTGCTGTAAGTCTCTGAATCACTATATAGGGCAAGAGTCAAACCATCAGTTCTCATACTACTAGATTTATTTGCTGCTTTTGACACTGTTAATTATCAAGTCCTTCTGTCCACCCTGTCATCACCAGGCAACTCCAGTACTTCACTTCACTGGTTCAAGTCTTACCTCACTGATACCTCTTTATCACCAAGGCAGTTCAAGTGCTGGTTCAGAGTCAGGGCCTAGTTTTAAATCTGTTCTTTGTCTTTTGACTCCGAAAGCACCAGCTCGGAACCAAAGTGGTTTGTAAGTAACACCAAAGCGTTGCTGGTCTAGAAGTAAGAACAACTTGTGTCAGGGGTTGCGGGTGGGGCGTGACCAATAAGACGATCAAAAACTTTTGACCGGGCTTTTTTTAAAATAGCAGCTAATCATGAACGTTGTGTTTGCATTCTGATGTAGGTTCGCGAAGCCACTGTTGATATTAGGGTTGTTCAGGATGTGCGCTGTGCGGGCCAGTGTGTGGGAACTCAGAAGCTTAAACTTAAAGAGTCGTTTGCTCTCCAATCACTCTGGACTGGTCTGTGTGGCGCTGATGCATCTTGAGTAAGCCTGGCGTGTTTGTGTTTGAAAAAGAAAGGATGTGTGGCCAAGCATGGTGTCCCATGCTTGGAATTTGTGCTCTGCATTTAACCCATCCAAGTGCACACACAGCAGTGAGTAGTGAACAAACGCACAAAACTGGAGCAGTGGGCAGCCAATACTGCGGCACCTGGGGAGCAGTCAGGGTTTCGGTGCCTTGCTCAAGGGTCTCACCTCACTCGTGGTATTGAGGGTGGAAAGAGTACTGGACATTTTCTCCCCCAACCTACAATCCCTGCCGGTACCGAAATTCAAATCTGCAACCTTTGGGTTATAAGTCTAACTCTCTAACCATTAGGCAACGACTGTCCCCATGCACCGTGTGCCCACCCGTTGGCGCTGTCATACTAGCGTTGCTGGGAAAGATGAGATATTCAGTGACATAAGACCTGGCTCTGTGGTGGCTCTCTAGCCCATGGAAAAGCAAACTGGTTCTTAGAAGACCCGCCAGTTGAACCAACTCCAAACCAGCAACAGCACTAGCTCTGAACTAGCAGCTGGTTCCTGCTGGTGGAAAAAGGTACAGGTAGGTCTTGCTTGAGGAGAAAAGGTATCCAAATTACATCAACTGATCACTGGGGTTCCTCAGGGCTCAGTTCTTGGACCTCTCCTTTTCTCTATAAACACTGCATCACTGGCAGCCATCATACAGGCACATGGCTTTTTTTTCTGCTATGCTGATGATATGTATCCCTGCCTCTCAACCAGATGATCCAACCTGTGTGAATCTCAGATATCTCTTTTCCACCAAGGCAGTTTGAGTGCTGGTTCAGAGCCAGAGCCTAGTTTCAAATCAGTTCTTTGTATTTTGACGTCCAAAGCACCAGCTCGGAAGTGGTTCATAAGTAGCACCAAAACATTTCTGGTGTAGAGGTAAGAACTGCTTGCCTCAGGGGCTGGGGGCAGGGTTGCCGTGACCAACAAGATGAACAGATACTTGGCTGGGCTTATTTGGAAATAGCAGCTAAACATGAACACGTTTGATTCAAAATGTTTGGATGCTGATGTAGGTTTGCAAAGTCATTGTTGATATTAAGCTTGTTCGGGATGTATCGGCACTGTGTGGGCTGCTCAGTGTATGACGTCGAAGTACCACGAGAGCAATTCAAAAGCTTAAAGAGTCATTTTCTTTCCAGTTGTGGTGCTTTGGTGTCATGTGCCGGTTAGTCTGTGTGGCACAGATGCATCTCGAGCAAGCCTGGTGTGTTTGTGTTTGGCGCTGCCATACTAGCATTGCTGGGAAAGATGAGAAGTATTCAGGGATGTAAGACCTGGCTCTGTGGTGGCTCTCTAGCCTGTGGAAAAGCAAGCCGATTCTTAGAAGGCTCGCCAGCCGAATCAACTCCAAACCAGCAATAGCACTAGCTCTGAACTAGCAATCAGTTCCTGCTGGTGGAAAACGGGCCAGGTAGGTCTTTCGGAGTTTCTTGGACTAGAGAATCCAAATCACATCAACTGATCACTGGGGTTCCTCAGGGATCAGTTCTTGGACCTCTCCTTTTTAATCTATACAGGGACCCATCATACAGGCACATGTTTTTTTCCTACCATTGCTATGCTGAGGACATGCAGCTCTACCTTTCAACCAGATGATCCAACCTGTGTGGATTTCAGACTGTCTGATGGACATCTCAGCATGGACGAAAGAACAAGACTTTGCTCAACCAGACAAAGATGGAGCTTCTCATATTCCCAGCCTGCCCATCAGTACTGCATCTGTTTACCATCCAGCTAGGTTCATCAACGATAATCTCATTTTGTTTGGCCAAGAATCTTGGGGTGATCCTTGATGACCAGTTGACCTTAAAAGCAACACGAACATGTGTTTGCTCTACACAATATTAGAAAGATCAGGCCCTTCCTAACAGAACATGCCATAAAGTTTCGTTCAGGTGCTCGCCATTTCTAGCCTGGACTATTCCAGTGCTCTTCTGGCTGGACTTCCATCATGTGCAATCAGACCACTGCAAAATGATTGAGAATGTCTTGCATTCAGTGAGCCCAAGAAAGCCCATGTCATGCCGCTTCTCATCTTTCTGCACTTGCTTCCATTTGTGGCTTGCATCAGAAAAGCCAAGGCCTCTGCACCCTCCTACCTCTGCTCACTCTTACAAGTCTACAGGACCTCCAGAAGCCTGCAGTCAGTAAATGAGCAATGCCTTGTGATCTTATCGCAGAAAAACACAAAATAACTCTCAAGGACGTTTTGTTTCACTGTTCCTTGCTGGTGGAATGACCTACCTAATTCCATGCGGACAGCTGATTTCCTTACAAGTTTCAAGAAACAACAGAAAACTGTTTTCTGTCAACTATCTTATTATTAATCACTTGTTGCTTTCCTCAACCTTAAGTTGCTTAAAAAGCGTTCGCCAAATGAATGAATGTAAATGTAAATGCACAAAAACAGATAACAACTACAATATCCCTTTCATGTATATGATCTAAGAAGTCCGTGACTCATTTGGACTGACCAAATATAGACCAATGAATGGGTCATTTCTGCTCACAGCATTTTAGACATTCACCTTTTCTCTCCCACAGTGCCTAATTAATAAGGAGAAAAATCTGAGAGGCAGGAAACTCCAACAAAAGTCTCCATTTAATCTTATTGCTGTCTAGGAGATCTCAACCATGTTGTTTCTTTTCTACAGGTTGACAAATTTCGACCCATCTAACAGTGGTTTATTGCATTGATTATGCCAGCAGGTTATATTTAACACATCTTGTCCTGTTAAGGAAGACTAAATGTCACATGGTCGACATATTTTATCCATGAAACGACCTGTTAAATCAGTCAGTCACCTTTATAAATGTATGCACATGCACACACATGAGATCATGCCTATGAAACCGATACTGCCGCTACACTTGGCAACAAACCGAATCAGATTTATCAGCCAGAAACACAAATCTACTCCCTTAAACAGCTATTTATCTGGGTTCACAAGACATTTTTCCAGCATAAGCGTTCTGTGGAGACACTTTCAGATTTGGGTTATTTTCCTCCAGTGTCAGGTACACTGCTTTCGGCCAGCAAATTAATTTAATGGCCTTTATCGTCTTCACATCGAACTCTCACCTTGTCGACCCTGCTCACACCAACACATCATTCTTGTGGTAACAAAAACACAACGGTGCACAACGATGGCACACCACAGCGTTTGAGTGCGTGAATGCGCATCTGTGTCTTTTTGCGCATCTCATCGATACAATGTGACAATCTGACATTTTCTGCTCCGTGTTCCGTGCTGAAAAGGTAACTCACCGTGAGTGTGATCATCTCAGCTATTCAGCATTGCTTTAAAAAAAAAAAGAAAAAAAAACAGCGCTCAGCCGTTAACCCCCCCTCAACGACTGCACTTATATGTACCGATTTCATCTATGAAAAGCAGAAAAGCGACCGTAACGCAATCAATCCCACATTTCTAAGTGATTACGTTGCAGCCCCTTTAGATTCACTTATGCAAGTCAATCTAACCTATTTTAGCCTTGCACTTATTTGAGTCGTGTCAGGGCTCAAATTTGACACTTGTGATGCAGAAAATGGCCTTTATGCGGTTTTTACACTCATATAAATGCCATGAAGTAGGAATGTCGATTATAGCGCGGGGTCTCGCACAACTGCAGCTCCGTGGACTCGGCAGGGGGGAGGCATTTTGCTGGCGCACGCCAGGTGGGCAAAGATTTGTGCGTGGGGCTTTGGAAGGACTAATTAGTATGTACTGGGCAGGGGGCGAGGAGCCACAGGTGCTGTGAGAGTTGGGGACACATCCTGTCAACCCCTGCAACACTTTAATTAACACACACACACATACACTTAGACAAACAATCTGCACCATGCTAGCTACATGTCATGACTATTAACAGTCAATCCACACGGTTTTGTTACAATATGGTGTGTGAGTGTAAACATGTGTGATGTAAAAGGAGTTGTAGATGCGCATTATCTATTGTCTTTTTTAGCATATCTTGGCTGCGTGATTGGTTATAACATCACAAAAAATAAACTGCATTTTCCCAAATCTCTCTTTATGAAATTGGATATATAAGTGTATACAACTTTATCCGCAAATGTATAGTATACTCAAGTAAAGCGATATATATAGCATATCTCAACTGCTTGATTGTTTACCCAGTTGCAAAATGTAAACTATACACACTAAACTATTAAATTAAATATAAATATAGTCATGAAATATATCCAACTTTATCCACATAAATATATTTTTATCCATATACTTATATAAAGCATTTCCTTTAGTAGTGTCAAACGATTAATCACAATTAATCGAGATTAATCGCATCCAAAATTTGTTTTTGTTTACATAATATATGTGTGTACTGTGTGTATTTATTATGTATATATAAATACACACACATGCATGTACAGTGCACAGCATAAATGAATACACCCCCTCTGAATAAATATAAAAGGTGTAGTTTCTTAATGATCAATAAAAGATAAGAAGAAATGTATTAAACATATACTTCATAAAATCAATTAAATATATATGCCAATATTTTCTGTCAAATAAGTAAACTAGCCAATTTTGTTTAAATGAAGGGTTGCAGAAATTAGTACACCCTAGATTTATTTCAGAAAATACATAATATTCTAGTACTTAGTATGTCCTCCAGAATTTTAAGTACACTTCTCTGACCCTCCTTGGCACTGAGTGTACAAGTTCATGACAAATTGTCACACATGTCCTGTTTAGCTCCTGGAGGATGACCTCCTTAAATGCCCTGGTCTTTAATGGGGAGTGGTGCTCTACAGAATCCCCCACAGCTGCTCAAGAGTGTTGAGACTGGGTGGAATAGATGTCCACTGAAGGATTTTCATGTCGGAAGAATACATATCATCACGGTCATGTTGAAAAAAATAGCCAGCAACTCAGAGAATGAGGAGAGGGTAGCATCTTCTGTTTCAAGTTTTTTACATCCCTATGTAAGAGCTTTATTACCACTGAACATCACTGTGGGAACTAGGCACTTCTCACTGTACTCCTCCTCTAGCAACACCATAACATTTTGGATGCTTTTAGATCCAAAATGACTTAATCTCATAAAACCAGAATATGAATTCCCAGAAGTCTATAATTTGTATGTTACTTCTGCAGGCTACATCTTACTCTGTGAGATAAAGTGTCATTTTTTTTTTCATAGCTTTTGTCATCCATATATACATAATAATTATACACAGTATACACACATATTATGTTAACAAAAACGTATTTATCATATTGTGTTACTCCCTAAAAAAACTAATTGTGTTACTTTTCATGGAAAGTAATGTGTTACGTTATTTTTGCATTACATTTTCTAATTTGGGCTGGGCTTGTTTGTTTGTTTGTTTTTTATATAAAAAAATAAAAAATGATACACACACACACGTTTGTTTTTGTGAATTGTGGGGACTTTCCATAGACTTCTATAGTATTTATACATTGTCTATCCCCTAACCCAACCCTAACCCTAAACCTACCCCTTACAGAAAACTTGTTTGCATCGTTACACTTTCAGATAAACATCATTTACTATTTTTAATAATTTTTTTTTTTTTTTTTTTTTTACATTGGCCGGTCCCCACAATGTAGCAAAAACAAGTACACACACACACACACACACACACACACACACACACACATATATATATATATATATATATAAATATATGTGTGTGTGTGTATATATATATATATATATATATATATATGTAATTCGGTCAATAAATGGAAGAGCAAAACAACTGGCAGTACTTGAAAAAATAACTCGGATATTTTCTTGTAAATTAAGTAATGCATTACTAGTTACTTGAAAAAAGTAATCTGATTACGTAACTTGGGTTACTTGTAATTAATTACCACCAACACTGTATATAATTACTGTAAATACAACTATATCCATAAATAACAGCATACTTGTGTTATATAGCAAATCTCAGCTGTATGATTGTATTATATTCGCAAAACGTAAACTAAATTTTAAAGTTGGAGACTGTACATTACATCGAACTTTACACACATACATAAAGTACTTATGTAAAGCAATATACTATATATAGCAATCTCATCTGCTAAATTGTTTATATCGTAGCAAAATGTAAACTGTATAACAGTCCAGCTTTAATCTGCTAAGTGTATCTGTAAGGCATGAAGATGAAAAGATATCATAAACAATAACATCACAATTTTCTGTAAAGCTGCTTTAAAACCACGTGTAGTGGAGAAGTGCTATATTAATAAACTTGAAATGGACTTTATCAAGAGCCTAGCACATAGACAGTGTGCGTGTGCATGTGTGTGTGTGTCCGTATGGTCGCAGCTGTGGCAGGGTAAAGGTGCGTTGTTTTCGGCCTCTCCAGCTAATTTAATCTCAGGTCTAGTGAGAAGCAGAACTAACGGCGTTAACCGTCAAACAGAGCCGTATCAAATTATTTGTGTCTCTTTTTACACTCACACAGACAGTCATGAACCAGACTAGCACTGCAGATTCTAGAAAACTTGTTTAGCGTGAACTTCAGAATGTCATACAGATAGAAGGTAGGTTTGATTAAATTATCACTTTTATAAGCAGTAATGTGTTGCACAGTACCTCAACTGAAATAGCTGGGTTAGCTAGCTAGCCAAATTAGCTATCTGTTTACCTCAGATTAATGTTTTGTTTTTTCAAAAAAGTGCAGCTTTTGAACAGTCATTTCATCGACTGAATGAATACACTGCTAACTTTAGTCAGTGTCTGAACGAGTTTTAATGAATGAAATAATTGAAATCAACAGCTTCATCTGCATCTATCGCAGCACATTGTGCAATTGCCTTAGAATTTGGCCAACGGGGGCACAATCAGGAATTCATATTAAGAAAGTAAATCTGATTTTGAGTAAATTTGATTTCTTGATTGTTTGACCTTTCAAATTTAGTCGTTTCAATCACAGATCATCTTTCTGATGGGTCAGAGTGTACTATGTCATCTGTGAAGATTCTGTTCACATTACAGTTACACAATAAAAATGGCCCTTCTCCTAGAGCCTCTCTCTTTTTTTACTCTCTTTTCGCTTTCTATCTCTCATTCTGGGTTCGTCCTGTTCCCCTTCACCATTCCACCTTTTTCTACACCTTCATTGTCGTCTTCCTTTCCTCTTTGTGTCTTAACCAATCCTGTTTACTCCTTTTGAGCCAGGAATCGCAAACTGTATATATATTCTAAATAACATTAATTCTTTCTTTCTTTCTTTCTGTTTTAAGCAGAAATCCAACAATATGTAGTGAGATTTATGGATCATTATGACTTTAATGAGCCAGTTCTTTAACAAACCAACCAAAATGAATGAGAAAATGCTACCATTTTACATTCCTATGGTTTGACGTAGGGGGAAAAAAAGGGGAAAAAAAGTTATTAGTTTGGATCTAACTAAATACATAACAAAATTTAATATACAATTAAATAAACAAATAGTTTACAGTTATAAACAGTTATTCTTAAGTACTTAATAAATCATCAGTGGAACCATTAAACAACCAAAACTATAAAGTGAAATTTGAATCTAAACCAAAATCATTCTCATTCTTGCGATTTCGACCCAATGTCCCCTTCTCTTACCTTCTCTCTGTCAGGTGTTAGAAGTATAATCAGGCTTTAATGATCTCTGTCTGTCTAGATTACTGGAGGTGATTCTCCGTAATGATCAAATGTTAGAGATCTGTTCTCTAAGGTTCATCGTGTGACACTTAACTACTGATTTGGACCAATGATGAATCACACAATCAGAGTACACGACACACTTGCACATTAATGAAGGTGCATACATTGGCTATGTTCAAGAAAAATCAGCATACTACTTTTTGAAAACTAATCAGTATACAATAGTTTTTGTTAATTAATGAAACAATAAGCACTATGCAGTAGTGTGCTACATTGTCACATGACCTCAATACATTGCATGTGTAATTAAGAACTGCTTCAAAAGGTCATCTTAGAGATAAATATGCTAATTTTACATTTTAAATGCAAATGTGAGTAATTTAGGTTTTTATTATTTAATCAATTTGTTACAAATAATTACTTTTTTTTGGCAGTCAAGAAAGAGATGTCACAAATTCTGGCTGATATTATTTCTTCATTCTTCCAGTTCATCCGCAAATGTTAAATACATACAGAGATATGATGTATTTTATCTATACGCCTATATCATGGATGTTTCCACCAAGGAGGCCAGGCGGGCAGTGCCTCCTCAAAAAAGTGAATGAGAAAATAACCCATATCGCCTGTGGTGGTTCTGGTGTGGGCCACTTGTGATTTTAGGGGGTAGACTTTAACATTTATCTTAACGTACTTTCAGAGTTATATCAAGTCATTTTTCACTGTCATGTATCACTCTGCAATCTCTAGAAGCTTAGGAGAGTGAACCAACTGCAGGATAAGACTAAAAGTAGCGTAATGTAACATCTTTTTAGGCCGAATACAGGTGATTTTGTATTTAACGTGATCAGAGTTTAATAAAAGCATTGTGAGTTATTTAAACAGCACGTAAATAATATACAGAAAGCGAGTAAAGAACATTATCACTTTAAAAATAACTCCTGTTATAATGACTAAAGCTGTCTACACTGTGAAATGAATTACTTACATCATACATACATCTGTTGTTTATAACAGATTTCATAAGATTGCAGACTTTTCTATATTGTCACAATGAACAAAACTCTAGCATTTGAATGACTAATCTGAATGCTTCTGATTGGCTATTGCATTCATGAGCTCAGCAGAATCATGTGTGATTGGTTTTAATGCGCGACACCTTAAAAACATGTTAAAAGAAAAATGATGCAACACTAACAGTTCTAAATGTAATGCCACAATTAACACTTTACATTTCAAATTCACTTTATTCGCTGATTTATTTTGATTGCACAATGGCATTGGCAACAAAATTGTTTGTTCTGATACCATTCCAAATTCAGGGGGACCAGAAGAGGGGTTAGCTTTTTGACACAGGGGCTTAATATCAGGGGATTTTTCCTTTTAGAAATGTCTTGGTTTCTTGGAACTGTTTTGGAAAATTCTGATATTAGAATTAGAACTACAGCACCACCAACATCTATAGTCACATCATTCTCACATTTTAGGCCTAGTCCACACATACATGAGTATTTTTTTTTTAATAAATCATTTAACAACAAAAAAAAAAAAATGTAGACATGAAAACGCAAAAACGCTATGAAGCGCTGTCAAGAGCATGCCAAAACAGCAGGTGGTGATATAATGCTAACGGTAAAGCCATGTTGGCCAATCAGAGGCCTGAAAAAAAGCGCAAAATCTTAAGTTTCACCAGCCAGGTGACAACACTGCAACCGGAGCTTCTGAAAATCTTTTTTTTTTAAAAGGTTAGGTTTCAGTGATCTGATACTGCATTTGCATGTTGACAAATGGCCAAACCGCACAGAAAAAGCTACAGCTTTGAAAATACCCGTGTTCGTGTGGACAGAGCTGATTATTTGTCACATTTAATTGGTCTGAACAAAAACAGCAGCTGGGCTGAATAAAAAAGCAAATTCACTCTTTGAAAAATAGAAATACAGTGGTTACACCAGTTACCCTTGAATATACTCAAGAAAACTATGTCCAAACCAGCCATTTACAAAAAAACTGCAATCACTAATTGCCAGTTCTTGACCAAAGAAGGTCAAGAGAGTCATATTGACTCTCACACAACACAGACTGTTGCACTACACCTTGGACAACATTTCCCATGCTCCACTTCTCTGATTACACACACAGCCACAGCCAATCACACACAGTATAAATACGAGGCCAGCCCTATCATTCAGTGCTGAGTATTGTACAGTGTTTATAACACATTCTGTGGTAGCTACTTTATGAAGCTAATTCCAAGTTTCCTGAGTCTAGTTTAATCTTGTTTCTAGTCTAGTCATACGTGTCTTGATCCTAGTCTGGTTATCTCGTTTTGTCTTCCTTCAGCCTGCCCTGGATTTATCACCTGTTGTAGATTTAACCCATGCTCTTGCCGTTTCGGACTCTGTTCGCTCCTCGTTGGACTATTGACTGTCAGTTTGGATTACTCTATTTCCTCTCCCCCTGGATTACATTCCCCGTTGATTGACCCTCGCCTGTCCTTGTCCGGTGTCTTGCCCTGTATTATATCTGTTTGCCGGTGTTCAACCCATGCCTGTGTTATGACCATGTCTTTCCTTAATAAAAGCTTGCATAAGGATCCACTCGCTCCACGTCTCATTTGCTCTGTAATAGATACTTAGTCTACTGTTTGCCGTCTATCTGTAATGTTATTATCATCAATGTATTTTGGAATATATTAAATAAATAGTATATAACCAAACCATTGCTTACATACCAATGAGCTGCTAGCTTAGCCTATACACTAGGCAAATGTCAGATTTTTTTTTTTTTTTTTTTTTTTTTTTGTATGTATGAAAGGATTAGTTCATCCAAAAATTTAAATTCTGTCATTAGTTACTTACCCTCATGTCATTTCAAACCTGTAAGACCTTCCAACCTGATCTCATGGCAATTTGTACATATTTTACGAGGTGGCTAATTTGTGAGAATCATAAGAATTTGTAAGTTTATTTGCTAAATCGTATCTATTTCATGAGTTCCCCAATTCATATGAATTTGTAAAATGACCTACCCCCTAAACCTACCTGTCACTGGGGTCTAGACAAATCTTACAAAAATGAGTGAGGTCGTACAAATGTGACCCTGGATCACAAAACCAGTCATAAGGGTCAATGTTTTTGAAACTGACATTTATACATTATCTGAAAGCTGAATAAATAAGCTTTCAATTGATGTTAGGATAGGACAATATTTGGCCGAGATACAACAATTTGAAAATATGAAATCTGAGGGTGCCAAAAAAATCTAAATATTGAGAAAATTGCCTTTAAATTGTCCAAATGAAATTCTTAGCAATGCATGTTACTAATAAAAAATTAAGTTTTAATATCTTTATGGTAGAAAAATTGACAAAATATCTCCATGGAACATGATCTTTACTTAATAACTCAATGATTTTTGACATAAAAGAAAAATCAATAATTTTGACCCATACAATGTATTTTTGGCTATTGCTACAAATATACCTGTGCTACTGGTTTTGTGGTCCAGGGTCACAAATATGTACAAATTGTTTGTGAGATGAGGTGCTGGACCTTCATTTATCTTCGGAACACAAGTTAAGTTAATTTTGAGTCTGGTGATTTATATAAGCATTTATTCACAATTAGAAAATATGATCATATCAACGCAAAGCTGATCGGTCTTCATTCGCTCTGGGACTTGTCTGTGCGTGTTTGAGAAAGCATATGTTTCTGAATATGAACACAGTGGCGTCCTAATATACTCTTCTTACAACATATCCTAACTAGGCCTTTGACAAGCAATTTGTCTGTCCACACTGAACGTAAAACTACTGCGCAACATGACACAATCACAAGTGATCAGGAAATACTTGACGTTTAATATACAGCTATGTCAGAGAGTTTGAACCAATGGCATTTCACAGTGGGCGGGGTTATCCCTGAATTAAAGGGATGGTTCACCCAAAAATGAAAATTCTGTCATTACTAACCTTCATGTTGTTCCAAACCAGTAAGACACTTCGCTCATCTTAAGAACACAAATTATCTTTAATGGAATCCGAGAGCTGTCTGAGCCTCCATAGACAGCAACACAACTGACACATTCAAGGCCCAGAAAGGTAGTAAGGACAGTGGTTCAACCATAATGATACGAAGCTAAGAGAATACTTTTCATGCACAAAGAAAACAAAAAAGACTTTTCCTTCCTTCTTTTCCGTGTCAGTCTTCGATGATGATTTCACATGGAGTATTTTAATGATGTCCTTACTACCTTTCTGGGCCTTGAACGTGTCAGCTGCATTGCTGTCTATGCAGGGTCAGAAAGCTCTCGGATTTCATCAAAAATAATTTATGTTCTTAAGATGAAAGAAGGTCTTACGGGTTTGGAACAACATGAGGGTGAACTACATCTTTAAGTCAGGGGCAGCTCCGCCCATTGTGAAATGCCATTGGTTCAAACTTTTCTCCACATAGTTGTGTATTAAACATCAAGTATTTCTCGATAGCTTGTGATTGTGTCATGTTGCACAGTAGTTCTGCGTTCAGTGTGGACAGACAAATTGCTTGTCACATCGAGCCTAGTTAGGATATGTTGTAAGACTACTACATTAGGATGCCACTGCGAACACAGCCACTGTGTTCATATTCAGAGAAATATGCTTTCTCAAACACGCACAGACAAGTCCCAGAGCGAATGAAGACCGATCAGCTTTGCGTTGATATGATCATATTTTCTAATTGTGAATAAATGCTTATATAAATCACCAGACTCGGTGCTCTACTTCAGCGTGTAAAAGGCTGGCATAGGAACAGATTGTGTCTTTATGCACGTCTGATAGGCTGTCATAATTCATCCACCAGCCTCTAACACCTCCATAACTCGAACAGCATCAGACGCGGGTGTCTCGCAGACAAAGCTATCGTCTTAAGAGCTCACATCACTCACTTTAACAACCGGCTGATGCTTCGTGCTCCCTGTGGTTATGATATGGTCGCTGGGAGGGGGTGAGGAATTCTTCTCATATAAACACTGTGACGGCGCGCCGCTTTGGGAACGACCTGGCGTTGCAGAGGAATTAACCGCCTGTGTGTCGGTTTGTCATCTCCCAAATGCCATCACACTTAAGAGCACAGAAGGGGGTTGGGGGCCTGCCTGATATCTAGGAAAAAAGCAGCCGGATAATCCTGATGAAAGAGAGATAGAGGACCGAACATTTGTCTCTAGATTTGGCAGATGATGAGTGTGATTTTAATGGCACGGGGAATTAGACGCGTTAGGATTGATAAAGCCATAAGAGCCTCTTAATATAGTACATCTGTTTTGTGTCCGTATCTTCCCGCTGGACAACTACAATGTCCGTGTAATGTAATCACCAGACAATGGTTACTAAATTACTCTATATGCTTTAAACATTAATCAGTGAAAGCCAAAGCCATTTTCTCATATTGGGCCTCATTCATGAAACACAAGCGGAACGAATTTCAGTGTAATCGTTCGTAAAAGCATTCTTGGGTAAACTGTCACTTTTTATTCAATACAAATGGTTTGTGGTGCCCTTCAGTGTAACACTATGCTTTAAAACTATTTTTTAATTATGCAAGAATTTAATTATTTGATAATTAGAGCTGGAGAAAAATTTAATTGAACTGCAGAAACGCTAAGAGATGACTAAATGGTATAAATTCTATCAATTTTAACCTTTTAAATGCATTTTCTTTGTGCATTTTAACCTGAAAATTTTTCAGTATGTGTCAGCTGCCTGTATGCGTACCTGTACTTTATTTATTGTTTCTGTATGTAATGAATGGCATTTAGCTCAACTGTTTTTTGGGATTACATTTATGGCTTATTCTACATTAAATCATTAATCAATGTCTGATCTCCTTGTATTTTTATTCTTTTTAATGAATGTAATAAAAATGCAAATTAATTCAAATTACTCCATAATGGCAAATAATGGGAAATAATCAGGACAGTTAACTTCGGAGATTAATTAGTTTCGTGAAGCAGTCAGATCAGTGCATTCAATGTTTCTGAAAGATAAACGGCAATTAAACACAAGAAGCTAAACCTGCTGCTACATGTGGAGCCAAACCTTCCTCAAGTCCAATGTAAAAGATGCTTATTTTCTTGAGTTTGTAAGAATCAAGAAGATTCCAAAGAACATACAATCAAAGAATGATGGAAACAGCAAAGAATGTTTGCTGTTTTCCATGTGACCTAATCGACCTCATAATACAGTCATGGCCAAAAATATCGGCACCCTTGAAATTCTGAAAAAAAATCCAACACTTCTCTCTGAAAACTGTTCCAATTGCAAATGTTTTGGTATTCACATGCTTATTGTTTTTGTTTGCACTGCAACAACACACACACACACACACAAAAAAGTCAAACTTGATAAAATTTCACACAGACCTCAAAAATGGAATGGACAAAATTATTGGCACCTTGTCAAAATTGTAAGAAATAATGGCTTTTCAAGCATGTGATGCTCCTGTAATTTGTATTTAGACACACCTGTGGCAAGTAACAGGTGTGGACAATATAGTAATCACACTTGCAACCAGTTAAAATGTAGAAAAACTGACGCAACCTTTACGTTGTGTGTCACACTGAGCATGGAGAAAAGAGTTGTCTGTGGATTTGAGAGAAAAAAATTGTGGAAAAACATTGACAATCTCAAGGCTACAAGTCCATCTCCAGAGATCTTAATGTTCCTGTGTCCACTGTCCGCAATATCATCAAGAGGTTTACAGCCCACAGCACTGTAGCTAACCTCCCTGGATGTGAACGGAAGAGCAAAATTAATAAAAAATTACAACAAAGGATTGTGTGAATGGTGGATAAAGAACCCTGATTAACTTCAAAACAAATTCAAGCTGTTCTGCAGACAACAGTGTCAGCTCGCACTATGTTAAGCTATGGTAGGAGACCCAGGAGGACACCACTGCTGACACAAAGGCATAAAAAAGCAAGACTGGAGCTTACCAAAATTTATGTGACAAAACCACAATCCTTCTGGGAGAATATACTGTGGACAGATGAGACAAAATTAAAGGTTTTTGGTAAAGGACATCGTGGCACTGTTTACAGAAAAAGAAATGAGGCCTTCAAAGAAAAGTAAAATAAAATAAAATAAATAAAATAGAATATGCGAGTACCAAAACATTTGCAACTGCAACAATTTTCTGAGAGAAGGGTTGCATTTTCTGACAGAATTGCAAGGGTTTTGCTTTTGGCCATGACTCTATAGGGCCTTAGTTTGGTTTCAATTAATTCCTGTGAGGTAATTCCTGAAATGTTTGGTGGTTTAACATTATTATTCAGAAAGAAAAACATCAGTTCACTCTCAGATATCCAATAAAAACAATGAAACCTGTTTAAATGTTTTCTGCTTTGGATCTTTCAACAAGAGATTAAAGAAGAATACTAGAACTGGTTCAGATGCAGAAAAATCATTGAACATAAACAGTCAGAAATACTCAGAGTACATTATGGTTCCCACATACTTCAAGTGAAGAACTAGCAGCTGTGGTGTCATTCTGAAACTAATTCTGGTCAAAACTAAAATGTTTGTATATTTCAGGTTTGAAACAGCTCTGAATTATGTTCTGTTTATTTTCTTTACACAAGTAAAAACATTGGAGATCTGTTTAGTTGAAAATCAAGTTGTAATCATTATTCAAATTATAACCCAACTGCTCTTTTCTCACTGCAGTCATTTTTGTAGTATATTTGCATAGTGTCAGTAGAAGAACTTCACTGGAGTATATCAAGTCCTTTAAATCAATACTTTAGAAAAACACTCAACTAGAGACTTGACTGAACTTTTGCTCCTGAAACACATCTATCTAGCCAAGCATTATCATATTAACACCATAAAATCCCCAAAAAAACAAACAAACAAAAAAAAATGCCAAAATCAATTGCAAAATGACTGAAGATGTTTTTGATATGTCCAGTATCAACTTCATCACACAACAACATATGACTCTTACAACCAAAAATCATCAAGCTATTTCACTGGGTCTTTAAAGGTACATATAACCTACATTTTAATACATCTGTAACAAGTTCTGTAATTTTGTAAACTGAAAAACAGTTATATCCATCCTCACTCACCCTTGTTGGTGATACTGTTATGCTACTGTCTGGAAATGACAACTAAGTAAACCTGAGTGAGATTTACACAGTACGGTTCCATAGAACTTGAAGGAAACAATTTAACATTGCTTCTTGACATGCACTCACTAAATTAAAGTAAATGTCTTGACTGAACTAAAAATGTCAGGTTGCCATGACTTTAAATCTACCCCATTTAGCAATTTAGACTAAGTAAGTCTAAGACGATTCCATCAAAAGAACACTCATTTGACAAATAAAATATACCTCACTCATAAATTACCTTAAAATGCCACATACAGACATTAAGGCTTGAGGTAAAAAAACAACTCAAGAGTCAACTAACAGGTGTGATTCTGACATCACAGTTTAAAAATGTAAAGGGATACATCATCCAAAAATGAAACTTCTGCCATTAAATTCTCACGTGTTGTTCCAAATCTGGAAGACCTTTGTTCATCTTCAGAACACAAATCAAGATATATTTGATTTGAAATCTGAGAGGTTTCTGACCCTGCAACACAACTACCACGTTCAACGTCCAGAAAGGTAGTAAGGACATCGATAAAACAGTCCATGTGACTTGTGTGATCTCACAATTTCATAAAATAAAGGTTGCACCACTGATGTCCAACGGACTATTTTATCAAGTCCTTACTGCCTTTCTGGGCCTTGAACATGTCAGTTGCTTTGCTGTATATGCAGGATCAGAAAGCTCTCGGATTTCAACAAAAATATCTTAATTTGTGTTTCGAAGATGAATAGTCTTACAGGTTTGGAACGATATGAGGGTGAGTAATTAATGACAGAATTTTCATTTTTGGGTGAACCATCCCTACTGTGGCAGTAAAATGAACAACAAAAGTGTTAATTAAATTAACAAATGGTCAAATAATGTAAACCATTGCATTGAAAATGCATTTAAACCAAGCTCTTTCTAATTAAAACAACAGAATAAGAACACGTAGAATAAGAATAGCTTACCAATCAAATGAAATCAGTATTAACAAAATTAATTTGTACTACAAAGTTTGTACAGAAGAACACAAAAGTGGCTTGTAGGTGTATTTTCATGTTTAATGAGGCTCAGAGGTGGCATGAGTGCAATCAAATTCATGAATTCATGTAGATAATGTTTTAAATGTAAAATTTTGAATATAAATAAAAAAAGATTACATAACTAACAAGATACTTTAAAAATGAAACTAAATCTGCCAGTAGGTGACGGCAAGTCACTGATTTAATTACTGAATCATTCATTCATTTGATTCGTTCAAACAGCTGATTCGTTCAGGAATAAAGCAAGTGACTGTTTTTATAAATGGGGAATTGAATCACTCACTCATTAGATTTGTTTAAAAACGCACACTCAATTCACAAACGAAACACTGCTGTGTTTAAATGGAGATGCGCAGCGGCTCAATTGTTTTAAACAATTTTTGACGACGAAATAGAGCAAAATCAGGCTATAGTATTATAGTCAGAGAATGTAACTCAATTTTAACTTCTTGTTTATTTAACTGGTGCATTAAAGCAATATCTCATTTACAAACTCCCTTAAAAAATTTTAAAAGCTGTTTCTCATAGTTCATCATGATCCCACGAAGTTCCATTACAATCAACAAAGCTCCCGACACTGCAAAATGAATCTCTTACTTACACTCTCTCTACACTTCATGAAATGATTTGTGAGATATGTCTGTGATACATTACTCAATGCTGCAAAAACATGTAGAAACCTTTGTAGCTCCTCTCAGCACAAACGTAAATATGCTTATCAGGTCAGTCGCACTGGTACTCCTAAATATTTTTTCATAGTCACGCAGTCGCAAATGCGACTGAAATGATCGCACTGCAGAGCCTTGATACTCATCCCCAGCGCATGTTGGGAATGAAAAAATGGGTATAACGTAAAAGAAACCTGCATTGAGGTGCATTACTTAGTGGATTGAGAGGAACACAAACGCATTATTTACTTGATATTAAAAAAAAAAAACATTTTTACAGTGTGCTGATTGTAAGTTATGTGAAAACCAGTTTAACGTAACAGGTTGTACTAGCTATTTTTTGTGAGAAATCTCCCAGCTTTGCAGCGCAAATCTAATTTCCTCTCCATCTGTAACACACGGCCTAATTACGTCAGTACGAGTTAAATAGACCCATCAAAATTACAGAATACTAAATTGGGATCATCCCTCCCAAACATGCTCTATATCCATTTTGTTTTTCAAAAGCAGTAGAGGGAGAGAGTGACTTCAAATTAAATAGCCTGTTGGATCAGCCGAGATCCAATTTAGGCCTGACAATAATGGGCTGGCTTGCTTAACTAGAAATCAAACATCATTGGCAAGTTCATCAGGACCAGTATTGACTGAAACAATGTCATCGAAGGAAAAGAAGGAAGCATAACAGGATTAACGACTGAACATCGGAACCCAGAGCGACTGCTTACTAAACACGCTCCTTAATCCCGGCAGCCACACTTTCCCCGTAACCCATTTGTGAATCTATCGGTCTCTTTCTCTGCTTCTCATTCAACGGCTCTCTCCGATAGACTTCCCACAACATCGCCGTCTCTCTCTCTCTCTCTTTTCTGTTTCCGCCGGTTTCCATGCATCCCTAAGCCTCTGCAGATGTTGCTTGCTCCGTGAATAGACCTTTTGCTCATGGCTGAGTTGGAATATGGCAGGGTTTGCTTAATCTACTTTGCCTTAATCCCTGTGGCCCGGACCCGTTTCGCCCAGTGTCTTACCGCTTCCTTCGAAATGAGACGCGCACACACATTTTGACATCAATAATAATAAATGAGTTTTCTTTCCCAGGCAGCGTTTGGGGACATTGGAGCCGGTGAGTGGCGCGTTGGCATGTGTGGACAGGTTTTAGTATGGTAAATAGGTGGTGAATGCTGCACAAGCATGAGAAGAGAGTCTGTTTCCGCCTCGGGGGCTTTGAGATATGATGCGATTCGTTTCCGCGGTCCTTCCGTGCGAATGGAAGGTAAGCCGACTGGATCTGCAGAGAAAATGCCAGTACCACCCGCACAGGGATTTGGGTGCCAACAAAGGATGCTGGGAGAAAAAGACAGGAACTATGAAGGGTAGAATGAACAAGAGAAATCAAGGCAGATCCTTTCAATCCTTGCATCGAAGATGCTTAGATCTATCTATCTATCTATACTAATTCCAACCAAAATATTAAATAATATATACTGTGTAACAGGATGAGCTTGTAAAAATCAGTCAGAGGTGTATTAATGCACCTACTGATTATTATGTGCTTAAGATAATTGGCAATGTTACGCATTGCTGTGTTGTGTTTCATTTAAATGAAAATGCCACCATCTGCTGCCAGTGTGGCCCCAACTGGGTCAGCCAATAATATCTCTTATTGATCATTTCATAATCGTTGCCTCGACAATCATCGCAGAGCGAAAAAAAAACAACAACATCAGGAAGGTCTTTTTGGGTTACAATTACACATTTTCTATTTTAATTCGGGTTGTTGCTAGCTCTCCAGTTAACATAGTTAGGAAATGATTTGAACAGCAAGGGAAACAATGCAGAAGTCTTCTGTTGACCTTGTTACTCTCAGAACGCGCAGCCGCCCACTCAGAGCCACCGAATAAACATGTTATTCAAACACGGTCTAAACGTGCGCAAACATGTTATTTGAAAAGGGGCAAAAATGAGCCGTACTGAAGGCCATGCCTGTTGAATTGTCATATATATTTATAACTGTAATGACAGGAGAATCACCCCTCTCTGAAAACTGTCAACAAACACCGAAGGACAATGAAAAAGAAAAACAGTAAATTATGTTAAAACGACCGTTTCTGTTTTGAAACTGTAGGAATATATTAAATAAACAAATAGACTCATATATGATATTCATCTACCACAAAAACACTACTTTACTTTGGCAACACTTTACCATAAGGTTCACTAGTAAACGCCATTAAGAATGAACAATACTTTAAGAGCATCTTAAATGTCAGCATTTACTAATGCATTATTAAAATCACAAGTTGTGTTTGTTAACATTAGTTAATGCACTGTAAACTAACATGCACTAACAATGAACGACTATTTGTATTAACATTAACACAGATGAATAAATACTGTGATAAATGTATTGTTCATTGCTTGTTCATGTTAGTTAATAAATTAATGTTAACAAATGACACTTTGTAAAGTGTTACCACTTTGGTAGATACTAATGTTTTGTCTTTTTGTAGCATTAGCAGTGCGTTTACACTGCTATTAACAAAACATGTCAGCAGCCACTTTTGTTTTATGTAAAACAGAAAAAAAAAAACAGAAATTCTCCTTTTGTGTTTCGTGGATTTAAATAGTACAGATTTGGAATAACACAAAAGTGTTTTTAGCCATTTTTTTTTAAAAGGAGTAGCCAAAAAAAGAAAAGAAAAAATATGTTGTTCCAAATTTGGATTGTTTTCTTGTATTATCAGGTAAGTAACCTAAAATGTTCCTTACAGTATTGATTTTATCTAAGTATTTTATTATCATTTTGCAATATGACTGAATCAATCTGAATACATTAGTAACAATATTTGTTTTTTATTGGATTAGATTAAACCGAAACAGATCCAAAGTCCATATGAATCACAAGTTGTGACTAACTTTAAAACAACTCTCAAAAAAAAAAAAAGGAGCAAAAAGCTGTTACTGGGGTGGTACCTTTTCAAAAGATACACATTTGTACCATATTTATCCCTAGAGGGTACATATTATCTTAAAAGTATACTTTAGGACCTAAATGGTACATTTTAGCACTAAAATGGTGCAATTTAGTACCTTTTAAAAGGGTACCATGTCCATGTCTTTCTTTCGTCAGTCGAAAAGAAATTAAGGTTTTTGGACTTCAGTGGGAGCCAACTGGTTGCAGGTCCAAACTGCAGTTTTAACGCAGCTTTTAAGGGGTCCAGCTAAGGAATAAGGGTCTTATGTTGTGAAACGACTGGTCATTTTCTAAAAATAAATACATAAATAAAAAACTTGGAAAGGTCACGTGTGACGTAGGTGGAAGTATCAACCCAGTGTTTACAAAGCAAACATGCAAAGAAAGTCAAATGGCCTTTATCAAAAAAAGGTAAAACAACAACGTTGGATGATTTAGAAGTTGGAGGAGAAAATAAGATTTTCGGCCTACATGACCTTGATGAAGAACTAACGTGTGACCTTTCTAATGTGATTATGTTAATGCGTGAAGTCATAGTCACGCATCACAGAGCCAGTGCAAGATGGAAATTTGTGGTTAAAAAGTATATACATTTTACTTTAAAAAAAAAAAAAAAAAAAATTGGACTTTCAACCTGCTGATCCCCATATAATCCACAATATAAAGAAAAATTCACGAATGTTTTTCCTCGAAAACCTTTCTTTTCGACTGAAGAAAGACAGACATGAACATCTTGGATGACATTGGGGTGAGTAAATTATCAGGAAATTTTAATTCAGGAGTGAACTAATCCTTTAAAGGGGTGCTATTATGCTTTTTTCACTTTTTAAATTTTAGTCAGTGTGTGATGTGTATCTTTGGGCATAAAAAAGATCTACAAAGTTACATATCTCAAAATCCACTCCAAAGGGAGATATTTCGTTTTTAAAAAATCTCTTTTCAAGAACTACAACGAACAGCTCCTTTGGTCTACAGCATTTGTTTTCTGCACACAATGATGTCACAATGCAGTCCATTAGAATATGATTAAATTAAATCCCACCTACAGAAATTCGAATTGTTAGGGGGTGTGTACAGACGAGGTGAGGGATTAGCCAAACTTTAGCGATGCAACGCAGAGAGCCGCTTTAATGACCCGCAGCACGGGGCGTGGCAGTACTGAAACGGCGTCTAAACTGTACGCCAATCGCAACGCACTGGGACAGCTAACCAATCATAACGCATTTCCTTTTTTCGAAGGCTGGCCTTCATTGAACCCGGAACTAATCGAGCTATTTGTGCTAGGCTGGGGAGAAAGGTATTGTAATAATATAATTATGTGAAAAAAAGGGGGTTTTTAAACCATCAAGCATGAGAGTATGTTCTAGCAAACCCCTAAAACAAAATCAAGACTTTGAAAAAGAGGACCCCTTTAAGAATCTTCAACCCAAGTGGTGAAATTGACATCAGCGGAGAAGGAATGCTATTGTGGATTATGAAGACAAACATTTTTTTTTTTTTTTAATTGTTAGTAATGTGTGCTAACAAAGTAAATAGACTTTAAAATAACAACTCCATGTTGCCACTCATTACATAAACTTTCTTTTAAACGTAAAATTGCTTTTTCTTTAGTAGCCTTTTAACATCTGTGCTGTTATATTTTGCAGGTCTCTCATGAATAACTGAAGTGTGTTGATTGTTGTGCATGTTGCCGTCTAACTCCCTTTGGACGACTTAAAACTGAACTCTCAGCGTCTGCTCTTGAATATTTCAGTGTTATTATATAGTGACAATCAAAATGCAAATCTAAATGCATCAGCCTGGGGTCACGGTAATAATATACCTAACAAGATGACCTGAAAATGTCCTATTCATCACCTGCCCACACACACACACTCGCTCGCTCACACACTCCCATAGAATTATCAAAAGTAATTCATCTGCCGTAATTGATCTTCAATCTAATTACAGTCTGACAGCACATAATAATCTAAGGTGAGTGTAGAGAGAGGCTGAACACTTACCAAAGTGAACTTTTGTACAGTGCCTTAAAATAGTATATAACATATACTTCATGCGCTCTGAGGTCGCTAAGCAACCGTACCGCAACGGGGGAGGCATCATGCTGTCCGTACAAGTGTGATGAAGGAAGCCAGGAATGTGTATTATAAGTTTAAAACTATTTCAGTCACAGGTTACTCACAACCTTTTGCCAAAACACTGTGTCCTTTATACAATAAAGCTATTTTTTACCCATATAATAAAACTAATACTAGTACTAATACTGTTTGAAACATTATAAACAGCAAATGTTATGAAATGCTATGAATTCATCGTAAATTTAAATTCAACTTCATTCAAACTGACTAGAAACAGAACTGAATAAAAACAGTTGGAAAATTGTACGTTACATAAGCAGATGTTTATGTATTTTTCTGTTTGTTTATGATCCCACCAGTGAAATCAGAGAGAATGCACTAAAATAATAAGGAAATAAAAAGGAACGCTATAAAGGGAAGTTACCTAATGCCAAGACGACCCACGTTGCATCACAACTGCCCGAGTGACTGAATTATGAAGCTCTGATGTAAAGCTGACTGTATTACAGCGTGAAGATATGCCATGCTTTATTATATACAGATCAAAGCTAATGTGCATATATTTTTAGATGTGGATTGATTTCAGGAATTTTAATGATGTCTGATTCATCATCACTGGTTTAACAACATAATTCACTTTTTTTTTTGTAGTAAAACTGCTGGTTATTAAAGTTTTCAATGTCAGGTATATAAAGTGCTTCAAATTATTTAATTATTCGCTGTTAAGAGTATTATTATTAGTATTATTATTAGTAGTAGTAATGGATTAATTTATTCCCAATATTATATTGTTCCCATCTATGAAAGGCCGTTTCCGACAATGAAAAAAAAAATGGTTGTTGCGTCTTTTTCTCTCAGAATTACATGATACAAACTCGCAATTCTGACTTTTTTCTTAGAATTGCATGGATATAAACTCCCGATTGTGAGAAAAACAGTGAGAATTACGCAATAAAGACCTCAATAATCTGCAATTTCTCAATATTTCTTTCGAGCTTTTATCTCGCAATTCTGACTTTTTGACTCAGAATTGTATACTGATACTGTATAAACTAACAATTGCGAGATATATAGTCCAATTCTGAGGTGAAAAAAGACTGATATGTTTTCAAAATGGCAAGTTTATATCTATATAATTCTGACTTAACTCCCAACGCATTATAAATTCAGAATGGCAAGATATAACTTCTCAAATTCTTGAAAAAAGTTGCAATTGCGAGATATAAAGTTGCAATTTTGAGGAAAAAAAAAAAAATAGATTTGAGTTTATATCTCCCAATTCTGACTTTATAAATTGGCAAAAAAAAAGAGAAATAAAAGACAGAATTGGGACTTCGTATCACACAGTTCTGAAAACAAACAAACAAACAAACAAAAAAAAGTCATAATTGTAAGCTGTAAACTTGCGATTGCGAAAAAAAAAAAAAAAAAGTGAAAAGAAATTGTCAGAAAATTCTCAGAAAGTCACAATTACCTTTTTTATTTTTATTCAGTGGCAGAAACAGGCTTCCATAGCCATCTCACATAATCCAAAACAATGTTCTCTATTTCACTGAATCTTAAAAATCGATTTAAGAATCAGTTCATCTGAATCATTAAAACTCAATATAAAGTATACAATATATATGGTTGTATGTAAACTAAATTTCGTACAAACTCACTCGAACAATTTTGTACGATTTGTCTAGATGCCATTAATGGGTAGGTTTAGCTCATTCGTACAAATTCATACGAATAAAATATACAAGTATACGTACGATTTTGCAAAAACTGGCCACCTTGTAAAATTTGTACGACTGCCATGAGATCAGGTTGTATGGTGACACTTTGGACATTTTGATAGTCCACTTTAGACATTCTACTAACAGTAAGTAACTTTGCAACTGCATGTCAACTAGTCATTAGAGTATTAGTAGACTGTCTGCTTAATATCTTCAAACACTAAACTTTGCAAGTATATGTCAACTCATTCTACTAACCCTAAACCTAACCTAACAGTCCGCTCTGAGAGTTAGTAGACATGTAGTTGCAAATTAATGAGAATTAGTTAACATGTAGTTGCAAAGTTACTTATAGAATGCCTAAAGTGGACTATCAAAATAAAGTGTAACCGGTTGCACTATTTAGATGTAAATAAGGTAAAAACATGTACCTTTTAGCGTCTGTACCTTGGTTTTTAGCTTTTGCACCTTTTTATACCACTGGTATTGCCTCAGTGACAGCTTTGTGCCTTTTGTTTATTAGTTTGTTTTCTCTAAAAGTGTAGCATCTCAAAGTAAAATAGTATTGTTTTTTATATTGTTGGAGGGGATGGGCTGGAATAGAATAGATAGAAAAAAAAGTGCCAAAAGTTATCACACTTTAATAAAAAATAATACAAATTTACATTTTTCTTTGTGATAATTTGCACTGAAATAGTGCACATAAAACCAGAAAAGCGCGTTAAGGTAGTGTCTTTGACTTTACACAGACAGGCATGCTGCAAAGAAGAAATAAACTGGCGCTCGAGGCAGCAAAAAACACGCATAGTGCCTCCAAGAGTGCATCCAACACACTTAAGGACAGTTCCAACAAAAGAGAGCAGAAAGGTGGACATTTACTGACAAAGCGGAATTACATTGTCAAGAGGGACATGCCAGAGAGAGAGAGACAGTGTGTGTGAGTGAGTGAGTGTGTGAGAGAGAGAGGAAGGGCATGAGACAGGCAGAGAGAAAGACTGCAAGGGACTCTGGATCTGACAGGTGGTGACGGACGACCCTTCTGGGGGTGTTGTGTGCGTGCGTGTGTGTGTGTGTGGCAGATGGAGTGAAGGGACAGGATGTGTCTTCAGAGCAGAGCTGCCAGCACCACAGGGAGCAGGACTCAAGACATGTACATGTGGTTGTGCGAGAAAGAGAAAGATTGGAAATGGAACTATTAATGTTCATTAAAACAGAATATGTCTGAAACAAAAACTTTTAATTCATCATAACAATAAGGTTGAACCACTGATGTCACACTGTCTATGCAGGGTCAGAAAGATCTCAAATTTCATCGAAAATTTCATCTTAATTTGTGTTCCGAAGATGAGGGGTGAGAAATGAATGACAGAATTTTCATTTTTGGGTGAATTATCCCTATTGCAGGTCATATTTCTGTGGCAGTTGCATCACCAACCAGTTTTCTCAACAACTCTCTGCCATTGGTCAGTCAAACAGATTAAAACACCCCAAATGCACACGATTGGTCAAGCCAGTGTTGCTTTGTCAGATTGGTTGGTATCTTCAAACAAACACAGCAATGTTTTTCTAAAGTGTTTATAATTGTCAGGGAACTCATTCTTTGATCCTCAATTTTGTTTAGTCAGCACAACACCAGGAAAGTGATTACACTATAAGTTTCAGAAGATTATTTCTTTTAAGTAAGTATAAGTTTGAATCTCTTTGTTTTAGATTTGCTCATATCAAAAAAAAAAAAAAAGTCTGCTTGATTAATTAATTACAGGCCATCTGGTCAGTAAGTTTAGTTTATGTACGTGCCCAAGCCAAATTCCACATGTATTTGGCACATGAGATAATTAACTTTGAACTAATTTCAAACTTTTATTTTAAAATAATTATTTTTAATCAGCATAATCAACATCATGTTACATGTGCATGCACAAATTATGCATAATTACATGCAACTAGCCCTTAACCAAACCCTCATCCCAAGTACATGTAGTTAATTATTATTACTCAGTACTTCAATGTTACACTGTAACAAGAAGGCTGTAAAATATAGTGTAACACATATCTTACATTTGTAATATAATGTAACTACAATTTTTACTAGATCACAGCAGAGATAAATTAAGAGCAAACAGACTTTTGCTGAAGTCTGTTGCTTCTCCGATGTTTCTCCTGAGAAAGGACACTATCAATCTCAACCGTGGCTGCTTTTACCTTTCAAACTGCACAAAATGAAATTGTGAATTAAAAATATGCCATTGAAACATGTCAATCGGTGCATTTTGATTACAGATTTGTGCAAAACTCTTGAAATGATGGTGTTAACATAAACCAATGTTATGCAACTAAAACATAATTTTTTCCTCTCACGATAAGTCATGACGACCGATGTTGGTAGGTTTATGTATATCGCAGCCACTGCACTACCCATTATTTTTAATTGAATGAGACGTAGACATTATCTTTAGCAAGAGCTGCTTCTGGGGCGCTTCTAATACTGTGCGTTCCATAATGTGCTGCAAACGTGTACAGTGTAAATAAGGTGTTATTCAAGCATTATTTTCAAGGAAAGCCTCTTATACTTGTGAGTGGCCACGTATGAAGTGTTTCTTGGAGGTTATAATACATTAAAGAATGATCATGTGACTACATATGCCAAGTGAGCTGTAAATACTGAGGGAAAAAAAAAAAGTTTACATTGCAGTTTTGCAAAACATTCCTTTTTCGAATTGCTTGAAAAACCACCTCATATGAGCGTAAAAACTTGTTTACGATATATAGAGTTTTTGGGAAATTGACGTGTTTTCATTGGGTGTATTTTCAATTCGCGCAATTTGAAGGGCAATGGAAACACAGTTTATTTTGCAAAAACTCCAATAAAGTTTTTATACTTGCATGAGGTGGTTTTTTAGGCTATTAAAAAAAAGGAATATTTCGCAAAACTGCAATAGAATTTGGTTTTTTTTGTTCCACATATATAGATCACCTGGCATACGTAAAAGTCACAAGATCATTCTTTAATGTACTATACCCTCCAAGAAACCCCTCATACATGGCCACTCTCATTAATGTTCAGATACACATTGCGGGTCTGACACAGCCACCATAGCTGATCGCGGTCGCTCTAGTCAGTTCTTGTGTTTATACCAGCCACACTGCGGCATGTTTCAGAAGCAGCCCAAAAGCGGCTCTTCATGCTGTTTTGCTAAAGATATAGCCCTTAAATGCATGAATGTTTCACCAATCATTATTACATATTTGGGTCTTTAGCAACCCAGACCCATATATCCAGCACGGATGGATCTTTAACTGTTCTCTTGATGTTTTCAGAACAATTACAGAAGAATAAAACAAAGCATATGCTGTTACCTTTTGAAATGTAGAAAGGTTTCATTTGAGCAGATGATTGCACTATCGGCATCATCGTCAGAGTGTACTTCTGGCTCACATTCGCGGTCTCAACCATATCCGCAAAACTATAGTTTTCAATTACTCCAAAATCAATAGTTTGATCGCTGGCAGCTCATTCACCACATCCACCACCAAATGACAGTGACATTTATATTTTATGGCATACAGTAATTGCTCTGCAGTATAGACACTAAAACCTGTTCAATTTTTGCAGATGATATTCTTTTGGTTTATGTATTTGGTAATTATGAGTGAAACATCACATCATTATTTCTATTAAACAATGCCACCTCGAGGAATAAAATTGAATTGCGTGTACTGAGTCATCAGATATTTGAATACGTTTGTGCAGAAAAAATAAACTTATACACACCTTGGGTCTCTAGCGACCTCTAATACTTTTTATTTTTTTAAAAATAAGAAGAAAATAGACATTCTTTTCAATTATATATATATATATATATATATATATATATATATTTTTTTTTTTTTTTCTTGCTTTATGGTTTATAATGAATAGATTGAGGAATAATGATGTCCCGGCTTACTAAAGACCCAAGGTATGCATTTAGGGGTTAAAAGCAGTGGCTAGTGCAGTGGCTGCGATATACTTAAACCTACCAACATCTGTCACCATGACTTAGCGCAGGAGGAAAAAAACAAGTTTTAGACTATGTTTACACGACAACGATGTAGGCAAAAATGGAAAGTTTTTCCCTTGCGCTTTTAAAAAGTTTCAAGTATACACGACAACGTTGTTAAAACAATTCGCATTTACACATATCCGCGCAAACTATCAAAAATGCTGTATTACGTATGCCAGGCCAGTAGTTGGCGCTGTAACCTTGTTAGAAAACACTACCTGTAGGGAAGTAAAATTCGACACATATTACGCAGGTGTATAACGTCACCCTTTTCAAAAATTCCCGTATCGGTTTTCTGTTTTCAAAATTATGCGTTTTCAGTCCCCAAAACATCATTGTTGTGTAAACGAACAGGCAAAGTGCATAAAAAGTTTCCCATTTTTTGCTGAAAACTTCATTTCTCAATTTTATTTTTACTTTTTTTATTGGCATTTATAAAATATTGCAAAAGGTTTGTGCAACTCCGTAATGGAAACGCAGCTAGTGTCTCAAACCATGCTTAGATCTGGCTTCTCATAATTTTTATAATATTAACTTTAAAGCTGTATTCTCATTAAACGTCCACAAGTGACTCATTTGTGTTGATTTCAGGTAATTTAAGGACATCTGAAACAAAGCTGAAACAGAAAATAAAAGTCTACTAATCTATGAAAGAGCAACCTATAAACCGTCCAATTTTCCACTGGGAAGACACTTCTTGAAATATACTGTACAAAGATCAAAATGTCATTAACTGACAAAACGGCTGCAGTGTGTGTGGCGTGCTCTCTGTAGCTCCACATTAAATATAGATCAGTGGAGCATGACTTCAGAACAATAACACTAATAAAAGACAGTTATTACAGCCATTTATTTGAGCACACTGAAACAATGAATCTGCAGCTCAGTCTGTCGTAATAGACACTACAGTATTCTCTTTTTACCTTTTTTTTTCTCTCTCAAAAGAACAAAACAGCAGGGAATTATTAGAAAATGGAGGGAGTGTAAAGAAGGGTTAATACATGAAGTTAAAAGCAAAAAAGAAATAAAGAGACAAAACAAGAGACACTAACTTCAACCAAGAGCCACCAGGAAATCCACCTGACAGTTGCCATGGCAACATAGGTGAAGATGGGCCAGACGCCAGGCCCGTGGAGCATCTCTTAATTGGAAGGCTTTTAGCCTTGGCTCTCTAACGCACAAACACACGCATCGTCTGTATCCTGCACATCCTCCTATATCCTCACACACATAGAATATATATGAGCACTAATATCAAAATGAGGTTAAATGAACTGGACAGAGAGAAATGTATGAACATGTGGGTATTAGACAGTCTAAATGTGCTTCAGGTTTTGTACTTGATGTCCAAAAAAAGTTTAATTGCTGTAAAATGAACAGGGGGAAAAATGAATGGACTTTAATGGACTATTCCTTTAAACCTCACTTTTCATCCCACACTCTTTTATGTTCACTTTCACCCCATATTTGTTGCGTACACACACAAATTGTTGCTCTACAAGACTAAATTCCTTTCATCATTTACTAAAGATTCAGTGATTCATATTTGCAAGGTTATTAATAGTTTTGAAAGTGTTTGTTAGTTTAGCTTGTTTGTAACAGCGTAAACGGGGTACATATTACCATGTCTGTTTTTCACAGCAGTAATAGCCACTCTTTGATCTGTGTGTACCAAGCAACAAGTGAACAGCCTGGCTCAGTGCCGCATTCATTTAGAACTAGATCATTTGTATGAGAAAATAGTTTGTTTTTAGTCTATATCTCCACAGGTTTGTTTACAGTATGCAGCAATTGTGAGAGATCTTCAGGTTTGGGGTTGGGGAACGCCTACGGCAAAGTTATCATCTGCCCGTGTTTCAGTATTTTTATTTTAATACTAGAGTTTTCTTTCAGTTTAACTGTTTTCAATAATGTTTTTTGTTAGTTTTAGTTTTTATTTCACTGGTATTTTTATTTTGCTTATTTTAGTTTCTGTTTTAGGTATATTATCTATAGCTAGAGTTGTGTACATGTATATCATTCATTTGAATTTAAAGCTTTTTATACATATGGTAATGCAAAATGCTATACTGTATATCCTGTATAGAAGTGTGAGGAACTTTTTATTATGGATGGACGCACTTTGTTGGACTTGTTTTGGACTGATGAAGAGAAACACTTGCCAATTTCATTCTAAAGCTTGGAAGTGCCAGGATCATTTTTAATATAACTCAGATTGGATTCATCTAAAAGAAGAAAGTCATATACACCTAGGATGCCTGGAGGGTGAGTAAATAAAGGGGAAATTTTTTTGTGAACTAACCCTTTAAGTTATTAAATTAGATGTCATTTACACTAAAAGTGCAAATAGCAATGAATTCTATTTACACTTAGTGAAAATATCAGTATTTTTCAGTGATACACTATTTACACTAAGTGCAAATAGTGACAAATTCTATTTACACTATGTAAAAATATAAATATTTTCTTTGCAATAATAGTAATTACATACTGTTTATACTACTATAGTGAAAATAGTGGCAGACATCTGCACCTCAGTATTGTAGTACATAATAAACAGTACGCAATAATAACGTACTGAGGGTAAATTATCATTTTTATTGAACTTATTAAATGGACGCTGCATTGGGCATCCTAACCCTAACCGATAAACACCTGTGTGGGACATTATTTTCCAATTTTCAATTCCTTAATTTTTATTAAAAAATAAATGCCTTTCCGATACCATATGTGATGTGAAAAGGGAAATGGTGGATTCGAACTCGGGTTGATATATATATATATATATATATATTTTTTATTTTTTTTTCAAATTATTAAATGGATGCCACTTTGGGACAATATAGCCCTCCCTACGCCTACCCCTAACCCTAACCGTTAAACACCCGTGAGGTACATTATTTTGCACTTTTTAATTATTTCCTTCATTTTTATTGAAAATAAATGCCTTTCCGATGTAATATGTGATGTAAAAAGAGAGAAGAACAACTTCTGCAAAAAGCGGATTTGAACTTGGGTCGATCGCATCAAAAACACATTTGCAACACGATTTACTACCTATGCCACTAGAGCGCTTGCTTAACAGGCATCTTTTGCTATGCTGTCTAAGCCTAATTGTTGGTGGGCGGAGTTAGTGTATATATAGCCTCTGCCAACAAGGCAGACTATCTGCGTTTAGTGTAAATAGACACTTCAAGTCATTTTAATCATAGCTACTCTTAAATCCACCATTTTTGTTCTTAGACAATCAGTTCTGTTCTGTTGTATTTGAACCAATCATCAATTTTGAACTGATTAATCACTCATTGCAGAGAGCAAAATTACATCACAACAGTGAAGATCAGCTAATGTGTAAATTATTTGTTCACCCAACAGATCCATTTTTGCAAAAAATTTGTTCGAAAACTGAGCCAGTCATGGCAGAAACGGCACAAATGCACACAAATGCCTAAACCCAGCAGTGTGTCTGCAACATCTCTGTGGGCACAAAAGGTAAACCGTAGACCTCTGAAACAGGCTCAGCAAAGAGAAACAGCACCGTGGGAGGTGCTGATGGCAACGTTGTGTGAACGTTATCCGCTCTGTGTGAGTCTATTACTGATATATTGATAGAACGTTGCCATCCCAGCAGGGAATTTATAGGACAATGTTGGGAAAACGTTATCTGTGAAGTGGAGAGTTTAGCATGCCATTGAGGCAGAAACACGCACGTCTCAAAACACTCCGAGTGAGAGGGGAAACCAGAGAAAGAGGAAGGATGGCAGAAGGTGAAAACTGTTTCGGAAGGAATCCAGATAAGAACTGGGTGAGTGTACACATAAAAGCTCCAATGACCTAGGTCCTAATATTTACTAGTGGACTACAGAGAGTATGAGGGCAATGCGAGACTCTCTACAGCAAGTGAATCCTAGAACCAAATGTTACAGCCTTGCCCCTTTTTTTCTGTTTGTGTTTCTTTTTGTAAGAGTTCCAGAGTAGACACACCTCCATGGTGGGTGGGACAGCAATGCTGGGAAGGAGCAACACCTGTGGCAACCTATTTAAGAAGCTCCTGGATTTTGCCTCACTAGCTCTCATTTTTGTTTCTTTGTTTGAAGAGTGAGATTTGGGGGGGGTTTGTTCTCATCTTGCTTCCACATCTCCATTTCCAACCATTTATTGATGTGTTCTTGTGTTAATTTCCCTAAACTTGTTTTGCTTTAAATAACTTCATCTTTATTGAAACCAGTTTTGTTAAGTGTCCTTTTTATGTTGTGATTTTGAGCCAGGTCATAACACAAATTGGGGCCTCGCCCGGGATCAATAATTTACTTCACGTCTGCGTTGTTGTACGTGGACGGTTTGCGCACAGCCTGGTTTTTGTCCATGGACACTTCTGACGACAAAAAATTGTGGCCAAAGTATAGTTGTCCTGGAGCAATCCTGAATACCTTAACCCTTACTTTGGTAGCTGAAATCAGTTGTGCTTGCTGGGTGAGATTTTGGCCAGTTTCTGGCAGTCTGGTTTCTACCTGAATTGGACTTCGTACATCTTTAGTATGAGGGAAAATAAGCTGATTATTATTGTGAAGCTATCTGGCCAAATGGTCATTACAGGTAATGAATCACAGAATCCTATATATACGAAAAGATGGTAGATTTCATGCAAACCCATGCTGACGATTTGGTCTGCAGAGTTCTAGTTAAAGAGTCTTGGAAGTTTCCGCCTCACCAATCACAGAAAAGATCTCAACTTTCCTCTCTGACATGTTGGCTCGCTTGACATGCCTACTCATTAACTAAATCTGAACCTTCCACCTAGATAAGACCTCCCTCACTCAACTGCTCTCTATTTTGGTGAATGGCTATGCAATGGTCTAGATGATCTGCTTGCGAACAGGATACGACAACTTTATATTCATCGAGTATATATTCACTGACAGTGACAACCTCTCATGGGCACTGAACTTCTCCTTATTAACTTCTTCCTAAGGTGAGCGCTGGTCTCCAAACCCCCATCCTCTCCAACTTCTACAGGTGTGTCACAGAGCTTCCCGAATTGCTCCATTACTGTCTGTACAGGAACAGCGTTACCCTCAGATAGAAAGGGCCTGGAGCAGTTCATCAATGGGGACTGTCTTCCAACTGTCATGGATGTCTGCTCTGAGAAGAAGGCCTGAGTGTACTATGGAACAACTTGGTCTCATTGTGTAACTTGGGAAAAAAAATTCAGAATTAGCAAAGGATAACAGATTGTCATAAAAGAGAATAAGCCTTAGTCAAACCCTGTGTCAAAGTTTTAACAACAACATGTTAAATGTACAAATTTATTTACTTATTTTTGCATTTGGCTTTCTATGCTCATGACCCACAAGTCGGCATAAACCACGCATTACGTAATGAGAGGATCCAGGGTTTTAATTCTTCAGAGTAATAGTAACCAGCACAGTCTACAGAATAAATTGACACAAAAAAGGGAGAGGTGAGGTCAGTTTGTACTAAAAATAAAATATAAGGGAGCAAAAGAGGTTGATGCAGAAGGGCAGAAATTTACTGTGATTTCTCGTGGGAGATAACATTTTGTAGAAAACTAGAACGCAGCAGCGAGATGGCATTTGAGCAGAGCTCTGAGAATTATGGTCAGGTGGTAAATGGATGGACAGAGATGTTTCATGGTGAGATGTCAAAGCAAGGCCTTTTTAAAGAGAGAATATTTTTATTTTTCTTTCTGTGGCTCTTACCACCGAAAGTGAGATTGATGGTGAAAATAGACCAAATGATACTCAATTATGGTTTCAGTGAGATAATCATTGAGAGCATATTTAGCAAGCTAGAACCAGTAAGAAGACATTAATCATGGCATGGAAAACAGTGTAACAGAAACTAGAAGAGAAGCAATAATGAGTAGGACACTGGTAAGAGAACTGAAACATTACAAAAAAAAGTTAAAAACATATGTTCTATAGAGTGTGAGTTTGTATAGTGTGAAATAAATCTGTATGTACTACATCTTCCACATTGTCATGTGACTTACAGCATCAGCTGAGTTGCTTTATTGTCATTGACAACTCCATTTCTGTGGCCTGGTGGGATAGTAAAATGCCCATCGGATGCACACTTCGAAATTAGATGTGCCATTATTTTGATGATGTGAAATGGTATCACACAGTGAGTGATCGGTGCTACCTGTTGCTATTTTTACCATAACACAACTTGGAAAATAAAATACTGATATGACCACAGCTACTGAAAGAGCTTACAGGTGGCAATGGATATAAGCATAGGCTTAAACCAAAATGCCATACCATGGATAGTCTAAAATCCTCCTGATATCGAGTGAAATCCATGCTGACAAACTCCTTCAGTAGTTGTGGCATCATTACAAACGCCAGCAGGTTTATATCCTGCCAAGATGGCATCTAACGTTTCTCGTCTCCGGCATTTGTATGCTCTTTCAGCAGCTGATGGTCTACTAAAAGCCTCAAAGGCATCAGGGCTAAAGTGGAAAGAACAAAGATGCGGGTCTTTAAGAAGTCTTTAAGCAGTGTGAAAATTTCAGATGAGAATTTTGGACTGTGTGCAGACCTTAAGAGACGTAATTTATGTTATATTAGGCTATCCAAGTCTTAATACCCAGGTACAGGTACCTATTGTTTTACGAAAATTATGAATTTAGACATTTTACTCATTTAACGTATTGTTTTTCACCTACTGTTTAGAAGAGAAGTAGGTGGGGGAATTAGTGAGAGGGTGGAGCACAGCACTGGTGAGTGGGAGGAGCAATGATGAAAGGGAGAGATACTTGCGAAGGGCCAATGAATGGGTAAGTAGGTAGAGCAAAGCATTAGTGAATGGTGGAGCAATGGTGAGCGGGCTAGACAGGTAAAAGTGGGTGGAGCATCAAGTAGTTGAGTAGATGTGACTATCAACTGCATTTGGTGGCAACTGTCTAATCCTGGGTTTCTCAGATCTGGGTCTTGAGGTCCACTTTCCTCCAAAGTTTAGCTCCAACCCTAATCAAACATACCTGAACAAGCTAAACAAGGTCTTCAGGATCACTAGAAAGCTACAGACAGGTGAGTCTGAACAAGGTTGGAGCTAAACTCTACAGGAAAGTGGACCTCAAGGGACAGAGTTGAGAACGCCTAGTCTAATCATTCTCCTCACAAACCACCATTGCAATCATTGGCAATTTTTGAGTTTTAATCAATCAATTCTTTTAATAATTACACAAATGCAGCACAAACTTTTTTAAATCACCTGATTAATGTTAATGCAGTTTATTATTTTTTGGACTGAAGTCCATAATAGTAATCACGCAAACCTAGATCTGAGCCAAGACCGTCTGGATGAACAGTAATGGAGAGGAAGACGCAAGAGCAGTGCATTCAAGATTTTTTGGAACAGACTGGCATATCGAACAACGTGAGAGCTGTCGAATGGAATCTGTCAAAAACAAGCAGACACAAGCCAGGTTTTCTAAGACAAGAGTCACATGGAGGCATTGGCAGGAACAGAAGGGATTAAAAGCAAAACTCACAAACTTCATTTGAAATTTTCAGTGAGACACAAAGCAATATTTCCCTGAAACACAAAGTGATACATAACCATTAAAAATACAGTATATGAGCCATGAGCCGACACTGACCCACACACGGATATACAGGAAAATCTATCACGCTATCAGTAGCCCTGATGGAGTTCTTTTTGTATGTGTGTGTGCTGGCAAGTTTGTGTGTGTAATCTGACTGATTTGATAAGAGTCAGACAGGCCTACCTGAGACCTCAGCCGCCAGGTCAATGTTATCAGGCATCTCAGCGGACAGCCAGCAGAAAATAAGGCCTATCTGAGACACACACACACACGCTCACACACACATACACGTAGGATCGATTCTTATCGACAAACCCAGTAATTACATTTCATTAGCTTTAGCTACTAATCCAAGAGTTCCTGAGAGGACCTGAATGAAACAAGGAGAAAGAACGATAGCGAGAAAAAAGTGGCACAAAACAAAGAAAACAGAAAGAGGATTGAGGAAAAGATAGTACAACAGGAAACAATCAAACTGAAAGATGAAAAAAGTAGAACATAGAATATTTTGATACTCTGACTATGGATTTTAAAGCTGAATATGCCTACTTCCACACTATATAGGAGACAAAAAAAGTATGTTAAATTACTTTAAATTTCACCAAGTTGATTACTTACTAAAAACTCCCACAGATGTTTTAATGCCATTTTAAGTCTTATTTTGATGTAACAGAGTGGTTATATTTGTTTGTGAGTTGTTTGTTTACTTTGTAAAATTAATCTAGTCTTTCTATTAACGCCAATACATTGTTTATTCAGACTGATTCATGAACACGGAACGCGCGCGAAAACAAGAGGCGGGATTCATCATGTTAACCAATCACAGCCAAACATAACCAGTGATATCCAATTATATCACAATGGAGGCATTGCCTCCTCTCATGTGGTTTTCCCCCATTCATTCTTAATTACCCCCCACCAAACTCACCGCATGCTTTAGGGAATCTGTTAAAACACAATGGGTTCAGGGGAGGCAAGAGACGTGGACCCCTACTGTAACTTTCGCTGTTGGACAAGGTTTCTATAGGAAAACGAGTGATTTATACACTAATGTTATACTTTTTTTCTCATTCAATTTTTTTTCTCATCCAGCATTTTGAGGAGACACTGCCTCCCTTGCCTCCGGATCTCATTCACATATTTAAGCTTGAAATCTGCATACGATGGGCCTCACTCATGAAACACGAGCAGAACAAATTTTTGTGTTAATCGCTCATAAAGCCGTTCTGACGTATACTTTCGAATTCATGAAAATGTTCGTATTTTCAAAATGTTATCTGGTACAAAAGAAATGTAAACCTGCTTCCTACCATGTGTAAATGGTGCGTAAAACATTCTGTGTTATTTTCGGCAAACTATACAGTCAAGGCCAAAATTATCGGCACCCTTGCGATTCTGTCAGAAAATGCAACACTTTTTTCAGACAACTGTTCCAATTGCAAATGTTTTAGTATTCACATGCTTGTTCTTTTTGTTTGCACTGCAACAACACACAAAAAAAGAAAAATTAAACTCAAACAGAACTCAAAAATGGACTGGACAAAATTATTGGTACCTTGTCAAAATTGTAAGAGATAACTGCTTTTCAAGCATGTGATGCTCCTGTAATTTGTATTTAGACACACCTGTGGCAAGTAACAGGTGTGGACGATATAGAAATCACACTTGCAACCAGTTAAAATGGAGAAAAGTTGACTCAACCTTTGTGTTGTGTGTCACACTGAGCATTGAGGCCTTGACTGTGTGAACGGTATCATGAAATCTGACGATTACCAAAGAATTTGGGGGCGCAACATAGTGGCCAGTGTCAGAAAGCTACGTCTCCACCAGAGTAAATGGGTCTTCCAGCAGGACAATGACCCGAAACACACAAAAAGCACTCAGAAATGGGTACAAACAGAGCGCTGGAGAGTTCTGAAATGGCCAGCAATGAGTCCAGATCTGAATCCCATAGAACACCTGTGGAGAGATCTCAGAACAGCAGGTGGGAGAAGGCATCCTTCAAATCTGAATGACCTGGAGCAGTTTGCAAAAGAAAAGTGGTCCAAAATTTCAGTAGAGAGGTGTAAGAAACTCATTCATGGTTACAGGAAGTGACTGATTTCAGTTATTTTTTCCAAAGGGGGGTGCTACCAAATATTAAGTTGAGGATGCCAATAATTTTATCCAGTGCATTTTTTGGGTTCTGTGTGGAACTGTATCAGATTTTACTTTTCTTTTTTTTTTGTGTTGTTCCAAAGCAAACAAAAAAATAAATAAATAAAAATAAAAAATAAATAATAAACATGTGAGTACCAAAACATTTTCTGACAGAAGTGTTGCATTTTCTGACAGAATTGCAAGGGTGCCGATATTTTTGGCCATAACTGTATATTTATGCAAGTTTCATGAATGAGGCCCAATGTATTTATGAACAAAATGTACAAAACTTCTAAATTTACGAAAAATGAAGGAAAAACTGAAGCCACTTTATATACCTGCATTATAGCTTGTGTTGCAACTTGCAAAAAAACGCAGATGTGTGTATCTACCCCTAGCAAATGAATGCTAATGACTTGCTATTGCTCAAGTATCTTGCTGCACTTGCTCTCAAGCATAAATGTCTTTACAGAACATCATATGTTTGTTTAGAGTGACGAAAAACAGGATGTATGAAAAAGCCTTACATGGAAATGGTTTGGGCATGTTTTATGCAAATTACTAAGCTTGGGCACACTGTCGCTCATTTAGAGAACTCCAAATTCATTAACATTATAACGAGGTTAAGAACAAATTCATGTGCCTATGCAGGTGTTGGACAGTATTTATTTATTTATTTATTTATTATATTGATTTATTTTTTGGTGAGTTCTCCTGTGTGTACAAATCCATGCAATTATTAGTTAATGAGACCTACACTGTAAACCCTAATGCTGTCTTTACTTATACAATCAAGTAATGTTGACTAAACATTACTTAAAATTTTGCATTTTCGACCTATTATTTAAAAATATGAGTTCCTTTAACTTATTTACTATCAAAATGCATAAACTTAAGATTTCAAGTGTTGTGAGCTCAAAATCATGATTAATCATTTGAAAAAAAAAATCATTTTAAAAAGTCATCTTGAATGTTGAATTTTCAATACAACTGAAATATTTGAGAGAACATCACATAAATTAATGTTGATTTTCCTGAAAAGGTTTTTTTTTTTTTTTTTAAATACTCACCATTATAGTGAATAGTGTTACTTTTGGTTGGGCACTTGGAACTTTGTTTATATTACTATAGTTTTCTTTTTGTTGTTGCAACAATGCAGCATGAAATCAGAGTTCTTTGATTTCAAAGAAAGAAAAGTAATAAATAGATTGCTTTTAGAAGGTGATCTATATTCTAATTAAATCATTAGGTTTTTTAGGTAATTAGGTAATTAAATCATGAGTGTTTTTCATGCTGATTAATGATTTTACAATTTTACTGATTTTCTTTTTTTTTAATAAACACTATAAGAAGCTTTTAACTGCGTTTATATAATCTTTTAATATTTGGGGTAATGTGCGTGAGTCACACACAGACTTCAACATTCAGCATGTAAATCACAACAATGGTAACAACTCAATTTTATTTATTTTTATTAACTATCAGTAACCATTTTATGAGCTTTTTTTGTTTGTTTTTTGTTGTGCTACTACTGACATGACTTGCAGTCAAATATAAGAACATTGTTTAACAGTTTTAAGTTACATTTTCATGTTGAGTTAACTTAAATATATAAGTACACTTAAAAAAATGAATACCAAGTGAACACAATCGTTTAAGTACATTAAATAAGTGCTAAGTTTGTTGAACTGATTGATTTAAGTACAGTCTACAAAACCGCCAAGTTAAATAAACTTAAATATGCAAGTTTTGGAAGATTCCATTACTCAGTTAAATTGAGGCAACGAGTTTACTCAATCAATTTAGTCCAATTAACTTATTAGGGTTTTCAGTGTACAATTTGTTATAATATTAAGATAATGCAATTACACTTAATAATGATAATGATATTACACTTCAGTTTAACCCATCAGCTTTATAACATTATGGTTGAACCACTGATGTCACATGGACTATTTTAATGATGGCCTTACTACCATTCTGGGCCTTGAATGTCTCAGTTGCGTTGCTGTCTATGCAAGGCCAGAAAGCTCTTGAATTTCATTAAAAATATCTTAATTTGTGTTCTGAAGATGAACAAATGTCTTACGGGTGTGAAATGAGGGTGAGTAATTAATGACAGAAATTTCATTTTTGCGTAAACTATCCCTTTAAATTCATAATGGCTTTGGACATTAAAAGCAGTTTTTCTAAATGCTAAAACATGGCATCATTTCAAAAGTTGAATTTTCTCGTTTTTGCTGTGCTGCTAAAAACACCTGCATCACTTTGCATGGTTGCATTTCGTCAACGCCAACTCTCATGGAAAATTAATTGCTTTGGACACTTTGGCAACTCACTGACAGCGACTTGCAGCGACTATTAAAATGTCGCGGCACAGTGCGATACATTGCCAGTTGCTTTCAGTGTAGACAATCGGCGTGAGTGTGTGCATTCACACACAACACAAAGGCCTGTCAGCTGCTGACAGCAAACTACACTCACCTCCGCCTGTAAGATCACAGTCTATTTCACACCGAAACATCCATCCTTCACACACATCCTAAGATTTCAAATGCAATTGCACAGATCTCTCTCTATCACACACACACACACAGACTTTGAAGGCATTTAGACTCACATTTGGACCAACAAATATACTCCACTGTCTGTTCCACTTTCTTCCTTGCTTTATTTCTCTGCTCTTCCGTTCCGTCTCTGCGCATTTGTCCCCTGAAGGAGGGCGTCAGAATTTTAATGAATTTTAAATGACTAATAGAGCAGACAGAGAAACCTTTATTCTTTAAAGGCACACCAAGCGCTCAATGACTCTTTTTAAAGCTAGCGTCACCATCTATGACTGCACACTAACTCAGTTTCCTTTTTCAATTTCCTCATAATCTTTGTAAATTTCTTTTAACTAGAGGCAGAGAATATTTGTAATGTTTGTTTTATGTTTTAAAACTCAATAGCTCTGTGTTTGTGTGTCTGGCTAGAAACATATTCTAGGGTATTAAGCTAACACAGACTTTAATGCTCATGTCAGTGTATTGCAAGTCCCGCTGTATATTTGTGATTCAGTGTGGGAGTAACAAACCCCAGTATTTAAGGGAGCAATAAAGGTTTCTTCAAATGACATTAAACCAGCTGTTTTATTATTCAGGTAGCTACTAATAAACATGTTAACAGTTTAGCTAACTTGTTTAGCAAAGTTCTCTACAAACAGGGACCGAAATTAAGTTTTTGACACACCGGCCAAGTTGGCCGGTGGATTAAAAAATCAACCGGCCAAGCTTATTTTTTACCTGCCAAAATTCTGAACGATTTAACACAGATATATCCAAAGCACGTTATTCTGTATATTATGTGTGCTCCGGACAGAGAGGAGTGACAATTAAAATAGGGCTGGACGATATGGCAAAAATTCATATCACGATATATTTCTTAATTTTGGTCGATACGATATAATTCCGATATCGATACGGACAATATTAAAAAGCCTCAGGAAAAACACACACAATGGATGTTTGTACCTACAAATGTCTGCAAACTGAATTTGCAAAGTCTATAATACCTCCAGGCTCCTCCTATTAAAATTATATATATATTTTTTTAAAATAAAAACAGTACAAAAAAAAAAATAAGGTTCATATTTTATTTGTATTTAGCCTTTACAAACAGGAAATGTGAAATAAACTATCAAATAAATAAAATTCTCAGACTCAGCTTATTAACAATAATATATTTCCATTTAAACTAGAACAGGCTGAATATTCATATAAATTGAAACAACAAACAAACTGCTTCAGCCAGGATAAAGAAACAAAAATAATACAATAAAATAAATAAAGAGTGAGCAACAACAAAAACACATTGCTCTGGCCGGAACATTGTTGAGTGTTGATTAGGGATGCTCATTTTAACCGGTTAACCGTTAACCGACAGAATAATTTTGACCGATTAATACAATCAGTTAAACGGTTTAAAAGGTCTTTTTTTTCAGTAATTCACTAATCAAAATATTGTAAAACGTTTTCTGGATGGTTAAAATAAAATGAAATTGCATTTTTGAGAGAAAAAAGATAAATCGCGTAGGAGTATAACGTTAAGTCGCATTTTATTATTAAGAAAGACCTGGTGTCGACGCGAAATATTTACAATACACTATAAAAATAGGCTATTTTAGGCTAGGCTATTTTAGTTCCCCTCAGTCCACAAAAATCCTTTCAATTTAACGGTATTTAGACAAGAACAAGAATGAAAAATATAAGAAGCTCGGCGACAAGACAAAACCAAACCATTGAGGCTAAAGCGAAACTGAAACTAATATTGTGTCTCATACGACACAAACCCAAATGTCTCCGTATTCAAGATGTATTTGAATGCTAAAATATTATTTGTTATGTAAACCTGGTTTTGTACTTCTCGCATTAAAATATCCACACAAAAAAAATGTTTGGCATAATATCACGGCAGTACGTTGATAACGATTAAGCAGTGTGATTTTTTTCCATATGTTTGGCTGATTGTGTGTGCGCGTGCGGCGCCGGCGCAATCACTTGATTTTTTCCTTCTAACAGGGGAAACGAATCTTTACAGATCATCAAAACTGTAAACGGTTTGCTGTTTGTAAAATAAAGAAAAATAGGATGCCGCTTTCAGCCGTCTTCCTTTCGCGCAGCACAAAAATGAACGAAAACTCTGCTGCTAGCTACTTGTTGCACTTTTTTTGTTTGTTTTATTAAGTAAAAATATTTATCTTATAGGCATATTCTTTCATTATATATATAGCCTAGCTTTATGATGTTTTTCTCCATTCGCAGAGGCGCTGCAGGTGATGCGACGTGTCCATGTGAATCCTCATGTTCTGTTGTTTGCTGCTTTTGGCGGGTAAATTATTTAATTTTGTAAAATTAATCCCGGAAAACAAATGTTAGTATTTTAACGGGTCACAGACACTTATCCTTTCTAAAATAATTATATTCTAATTTAAAATAATCTTGTCGGTTAACGGTTAATAATCGGTTAACAAGCGTCGGCTGTCGGTTAGGAAAAATAACCGAAACGAACATCCCTAGTGTTGATGACACTCTATGACAGGCTCTAGAGGTTTCTGGCAAGAAATATTATTCTGGTAAGAAATATAATTTCTGGTCAGGGGTACTCATTTTGTAGCTAAAACTTTCCGCGACGGAACTTAACCAACTACTGCTGAGCGCTGGCAGCGTGTCTGTGATGTACGTCATCACGCAATTCTGTTCTGCTCTTTCTGACGGCTGAGCACTTAACGTCATTCAGTGACAAATGCTAATGTATAAAATTATATATATATACAAATGTATATCGAAATATCGGAAATGGGTTTAAAAATCGTATCACCGTTATTGAAAAAAATTCTATCGCAATATATATTGATATCGAATTATTGTCCAGCCCTAAATTAAAACATCAATAAGAATTCTGGTGGTGGCTTTTCTTCAGTTCGCCAAGCTTTCTTTTTGAAGGCTGGCTGGCTCCAGTTAAAAACCGCCACATCTCGCCACTAGCACGAAACTACCGCTACGTTGAGTGTGGGATAGACGGAAATGACGTGAGTGCGGCGCTCGCGTTTCACTTACGCTTCGGTACGTCGCATGCAGACGGGGGCGGGGGAGCATCACAGAGATCCGCGAGACTGATACTGATTAACATTACTGGTGAAAAGATTTACTCGCCATGTGGCGGATGGCGCTTTAAATTTAACTCGCCAGACAGAGAATTTACTCGCATTTGGCGAGTGGCGAGTGTTAATTTCGGACCCTGTCTACAAACCATTCAAAAGTTACCACAGAAATGACAATTTTCACTAAATAACACATGCAAGCTGAAATATTTCAAAATGCAATGTAAACAGTGTAAAATCAAACTAGAGTATGATCTTAGACAGTGTCTATGCTAGATATGACCACTGTCGCACTGCAACAGCTTCAGGACGTGTCAAAGTGAACATTACAAATCCATTTATCCTGTTGACGGAAGTAGCGCAAATGCAAAAAGTGCCATTTTATCTAGAATATAAAGTGCACAGCATAAATGAGTAAACATCCTCTGAATAAATATAAAAGATGTATTTTCTTAATGATCACTAACATAATTCATGGAAAGATGGCAAAATTGAAATGTATTAAACTATATGTATTAAAATATATGCCAATATTTTCTGTAAAATAAGTAAATTAGCTCATTTTGTTTAAATGAAGAGTTGCAGAAATGAGTACACCCTAGATTTCATTCTGCAAATGTATAATATTCTAGTACTTTAAGTATACCGCTCTGACCCTTCTTGCCACTGAGTGTACAAGTTCATAACAAATCTGTCCTGTTTAACTCCTGGAAGACGACCTTAAATGCCCCGGTCTTTAATGGGGAGTTTTGCTCAGTTTGTCTCTACAGAATCCCCCACAGCTGCTCAAGAGCATTAAGATTGAGTGAAATACATGTCCACTGAAAGATTTTCACCTTGGGAGAATGAATATCTTCATTGTTGTGCTGAAAAAATGCCCAATAATGCATGGAATGAGGGGAGGGTAGCATCTTCAGTTTCAGTTTTTTCTATTACATCACACAGAAGTGTGTGAATTTATAACAGCATTGATAAAGCACAACTGCCTCATACCTTCACCACTCATATATAAGAGCTTTACTACCACTGAACATCACTGTAGGAACCAGGCACTTCTCACTGTACTCCTCGTTTAGCAACTTTTGGATCTGAAATTATTGAATTGGTCTCTTGAGACCAGAGTATGGATTCCCAGAAGTCATTTTTTGTAAATATGGACTTTGAAAGAGGTTAAATTAGTTTATTGTGCTTTGGCTGCAGTAGGTAATTCTAGTGGTGACAACAACCATGGCATGCCACTTCTGTCACTCTTTACATAGCTTTTGCCAGCTCTGAGACACTTGCATGGTATTTCTCCGGTTCTTTATGAAATATCTAAATGAAAACTTAAAGTAAAGACCTAATTATTTCAGGAGCTTTGTCACAAGTCCACTGTTTTTGAATGTCGATGCTACTTCTGCTATATTTTTACACTTAAAACAATAATTTGGTATTCCTCTTGTTCCACTGTCCTCTTTTATGCTAAGAAATAAGTTACCTGGCAGTTCTCTCCCAAGCAACTCTCCCAAGTTTCTTTGTTGCCAGCATTAAGTCTGAATATTGTTCAGTAGGCTATAAAACACTTTTAACTGTCAGGAAATTACTTGTCTTTAAAAGTTTTGGTTCAATATACTTATCTTTTGATCAAAAATAGCCTTAGACCTACACTTTTTTTTTGTTTTATTTAGTAACTTTCAGGAGGGAGCATTTATTTTTGCAACACATTTTATCACTTTGATAAAAAAAATAATAAAATAAAAAAAATTGCTGAATAATTTTGACATTCTTCTTTGGTAATTGATCAAGCAGGCTTGTTGGAACATTATATCTCCAAAGAACCATAACATATCTTCTAAGCAAAGAGTAATTGCTGAATTTGTTAAGTTTTAGAGGGGTTGTACTAATTTATGCTGTGCACTGTAAATAATGTTTTTTTTTTTTCTTTTAATATAAACTTATTTGAAACATGCTGCAACTTATGCTCCAAAGTGACTTATATAAGGCAAGTATATAATCAAATAATCAATTTGTTTAAACTGCATTTGTTTTCGGGTTGCCATTTACAATAAATGTTGCTTGTAATTAAAGGAGAAGTCCACTTCCAGAACAACAATTTACAAATAATGTACTCCTCCCCTTGTCATCCAAGATGTTCATGTCTTTCTGTCTTCAGTCATAAAGAAATTATGTTTTTTGAGGAAAGCATTTCAGGATTTTTGTCCATGGAAATGGACTTCATTGGTGCCCCGATTTTGAACTTCCAAAATTGCTTTTTAAAATCAGCTTCAAAGGGCTCTAAATGATCCCAGCGGAGGATCTAGGTAAACGATTGGTAAAATGTTTCAAAAAATAAAAATTTGTATACTTTTTAAGCACAAAACCTTGTGTACCACAGGCTCTGGGATGCACATCCACGATGCTACAAATTAGTAATGGGTCGTTCTTGAACAATTCTTTTTAGTAAAATGATCCGAACTTCCCATCACTACTACGAATCATGTGCACGTTCATCGTCTGTGTACTGGGTATGGCGAAAAAATCCATCTTATTTTCTCCTACAACTTAAGAGGAGGACATTGCTGTACCTTTTTGTTTGTAAACAGCGTTTACAAACTTACTTGCACTTTCTTAGTCTTTGCGTGTTTGCTTTGTAAACACTGGGTCTGTAGTTCTGCCTACGTTCTGCGTGACCTTTCGACGTGATTCAATAGCACGTAGCGTCGTGAACGCGCATCCCAGAGCCTGTGCTACACAAGCTTTCGTGTTTAAAAAAAAAAAATCCGTAAAAAAATGACAGATCATTTCGCTAGATAAGACCCTTCTTCCTCAGCTGGGATCGTTTAGAGCCCTTTGAAGCTGCATTTAAACTACATTTTGGAAGCTCAAAATCGGGCACCAGTGACGTCCATTATATAGAGAAAAATCCTGAAATGCTTTCCTCAAAAAACCATAATTTCCTCACGACTGAAGACAGAAAGACATGAACATCTTGGATGACAAAGGGGGTGAGTAAATTATTTGTGAATTGTTGTTCTGGAAGTGGACTTCTCCTTTAATGCTGTCAAAATGTATGTTTGTTTTAAACTCATTGAAAACTGTAGGAAAACTGTTAAATTGTAAGTATTTGATGGAAAATACATGTTTATAGTGTTTGTAGTGTTCATAATGTTTCAAAGTGACCCGTTACAACTTATTTCCGACAGAATGAGGCATCAGTTGACTTGTCACGCCACAAACTATTGTAGACAGCGTCACTCATTTTAATGGGCTCTATTTTGCTATAAAAAGTCAATTTTCAGTCATAATTCAAGCTATTTACATGTATAATACTTCTTCTAGGTCTTTTTTTTTAATGCCCACCCATTTAAATTTGAAAATGCTTTACATTATGGAGTAAATGGTTTGCGAAAAGCATTTCACGTTGGCTTTAACTACCATACTGTTTTCTTGAGTTTGTTCTGACAATACATATCTGCGTTGCGTCCCTCACTGTCAAAACACATCAGAGAGAGAAAGAAAAGAGACAAGGCGAGACTATAAAAGAGGAGGAGGGAAAGGGGGGCGATGGCTGTCTCTTATTTGTTGTCCTCACTGAGTAACAAATAGAACAAGGAAAAGTGACAGAAGGAGAGAAATGGTAAAAAAACACAAAAGAGAAAGAAAAATAAAGTGAGAAAGGCCTTGACAGGTGTCTTGAGCCTTTCTCACTCTGGGCGTCGATGTGTGTGTGTGACTGTAATTAGTTATATCTCAGGTGAGAGGTAGCTGACAAGGCATGGAGGACAAGTAACCACGGTGACAGCCGAGTGCACTTGTGGGCGGCGGCTCTTGCACCATTTTAGGAAAATGGCCAATCACGGCTGAGCAGAGAGTGCGTGGGCAATTAATTACAACCTCCTGTCAACTGAATCAGACATCAAACTGCACGCCAAGAGACAGAGCACCTGTGTGTCTATCACACGAGCTACCAGTCATGACTGTATGTGTGTGTTTGTGTGTCCAGTCTTGGCCAAGCTGTCTGGGGTATTTAAAAACCTAAGCCTTGTTAGCGAACACATATATCAACACAATTTGTGCGGAAATAAAGGCTGCTAGCACCCACATGGCAGCGTGTGTGGGTGTGTTTGTGGGCTGGAGGTGGTGCTGGGAGATAAGTGTGTATTTGTGTTGTTTATTGATTTCTTCCGTTCTCTCTTCCTTTAAGGCCGTCTCAGATAACACCCACCAATACTCGGCTCACCCGGTGGCGTATACGCATGTGTGTAGGTGTGTGTGATCTTTAAAGGAACTAGATCATTGCGCAGTAGAAGGGGCAATGCATTGTATCTTGATTCTTGTGTCATCAGAGTAAACATATGTAGACATCTGTCTTTCACTTTCCAAGTTTGTAACTATCCATTAAATCTTTATATTTTGCCAAAATAAGAGGGATTATACAAAAAGCAATGCTATTTTTTTTTTTTATTTAGTACTGACCTGAATAAGATATTTCACATAGAAGGCGTTTACATAGAGTCCACAACAGAAAATAATAGTTGAACTTATAAAAATTCAAAAAAAGTTTACATACGCTTGATTCTTAATACTGTGCTGTTACCTGAATGATCTACAGCTGTGTTTTTGTGTTTTGTGGTAGTTGTTCATAAGTCCCTTGTTTGTCTTGAACAATTAAACTGCCTACTGTTCTTCAGAAAAAGCCTTCAGGCCCCACAAATTCTGTTTTTTTCAGCATTTTTGTGAATTTCAACCCTTTCCAACAATGACTGTATGAGGACAACCGAGAGACTCATATGCAACTACACTGCAAAAAATGCTTTTCTTACTTAGATTTTTTGTCTTGTTTCCAGCCAAAATATCTAAAAATCCTTAAATCAAGAAGGATTTTCTAGACAAGCAAAAATGATTGTCTTGTTTTCAGAAAAAGACATCAAATTAAGTAAGTTTTTGCTTAGAACAAGCAAAATAATCTACCAGTGGGGTAAGCAAAATAATCTTATTTCAAGCAGAAAACAAGATTATTTTGCTTACCCCACTGGCAGATTATTTTGCTTGTTTCAAGCAAAAACTCACTTAATTTTGACTTGTTTTTCTGAAACAAGACAATCAATTTTGCTTGTCTAGAAAATCCTGCAACTTTTCTAAACATGCTGCAACTTATGCACCAAAGCGACTTATATAAGGCAAGTATATAATCAAATAATCAATTCAAGTTTTGTTTAAAATGCATTTGTTTCAGGTTGCCATTTACAATAAATGTTGCTTGTAAATAAAGGAGAAGTCCACTTCCAGAACTACAATTTACAAATAATGTACTCACCCCCTTGTCATCCAAGATATTCATGTCTTTCTGTCTTCAGTTGTAAAGAAATTATGGTTTTTGAGGAAACCATTTCAGGATTTTTCTCCATATAATGGACTTCATTGGTTCCCCCGATTTTGAACTTCCAAAATGCTTTTTAAAATCAGCTTCAAAGGGCTCTAAATGATCCCAGCGAAGGAAGAAGGGTCTTATCTAGTTAAATAATTGGTCAAATTTTTCGAAAAATAAAAATTTGATTTTAGATTTTTAGATATTTTGGCTGGAAACAAGACAAAAAATCTAAGTAAGAAAAGCATTTGTGCATTTAACTACTGATGCTCCAGAAGGAAACATAATGCATTAAGGGGCTGAAAACTTTTGAAATTGAAGGTCGGGGGGGAATTTACCTTATTTTGTTTTCTGGGAAACATGTAAGCATCTTTTGTAGCTTCTGAAGGGCAGTACTAAATGAAAAGAAATATGATATTTAGGCAAAATAAGAAAAATGTACACATCTTCATTCTGTTCAAAAGTTTTCACCCCCGGCTCCTAATGCAACGTTTTTCCTTCTGGAGCATCAGTGAGCGTTTGAACCTTCTGTAATAGCTGCATATGAGTCCCTCAGTTGTCCTCAGTATGAAAAGATGGATCTCAAAATCATACAGTTATTGTTGGAAAGGGTTCAAATGCACACAAATGCTGAAAAAAAAAAACAAACAAACAAAGAATTTGTGGGACCTGAAGGATTTTTCTGAAGAACAGTGGGCAAGGGACTTAACAACTATCAAAAATGTACAGATAATGTACTCACCCCCTTGTCATCCAAGATGTTAATGTCTTTTTTTTTCAGCCGTAAATAAATTATGTTTTTTGAGTTAAACATTTCAGGATTTTTCTCCATATAATGGACTTCTACGGTGCCCGAGTTTGAACTTCCAAAATGCAGTTTAAATGTGGCTTCAAACGATCCCAGCTAAAGAAGAAGGGTCTTATCTAGCGAAAAGATCAGTTATTTTCAATAAAAAAAAAAAGTTTAAATACTTTTTAATGTTCGTCTTGTCTTGCTCTGCCTGAACTCTGTGTATTCTGGCTCAAGACAGTTAGGGTATGTCGAAAAACTCCAATCATATTTTCTCCCTAAACTTCAAAAATCATTTCAAAATCATCCTACATCGCTGCAGAAGTACCAACCCAGACTTGGCAAAGTGAACATGCAAAGAAGATCAAACACCCTCAACAAAAAAAGGTAAAACAGCGATATAAGACGATTTCGAAGTTGAGGGAGAACATGAGATGGGAATTTTTCGACATACCCTAACTGTCATGAACCGGAAAAAAAAAACAAACAAATAAAAAAAAAAACAGTTCAGGCAGAGTAAGACAAGAAGAGCATTTGATAGATAGATGCAGAAACACAGAAGATGGATGGACAGACGAATAGATAAAATGTTAATTTTTGGTTGATTGTTAATGTAGATTGATTTCCTGATTCTTTCTCAGCTCCTGTGTCTCCACTGAGCGGTTGCTGCTATAATTGGTTCTCTCTGTGTGTTACTCATGAGACAAATGAAAGCGGGTAAGGTTTTCTAAATGACAAATCAATAAGGTGCTTTGCTTACAACTGTCTTAAACACCAACAGAAACAGCAGCCTGTGGGAGGGAGCTTGTGAGGGCTTTTGTGTAGTCGTAGAGAACAGGGCTGTGTTTTAGCTGTAATGCTAGCACAGCACTGCAACAACAACATTACAAAGCAACATGTACTAGGCCACGATCGCTTCAAAGGAAACGATTTTCACACAAAAGGGCTAATAAGCTAATAGCCGCTCGTTCAGACCTTCTGCTCTCGTCAGTGCTTCTGATAACGCTAATGTGTTTTGTTTTCATATGCAAAGTAATGCCGCGTGTAAGAGAATAAACTCAATTACCTCAGTGTGGGACAGCTTTGAAAATGGCAATCTTTGTAAAATTATTATAACAAGTTGTTTTGCAAAGGCTTTTCAAAACCCTTAACCTTCAGTATTTAACTTCAGTGTATAACTCATCCAGCACCGTCTGTGCTACCTACGTCAAACAAACTTCAAACTTCAAAATAAAAATAAATAAATAAATAAATAAATAAATAACCGTGAGATCAGATAAATAACTGTAAGTCAGAATTGCAAGATAAATTACCTTTTAAAAAATAATAAAATAAAATAAGAAAGGAAGAAAGAAAAGGCTTTCATAAGGTTTTCCAAGGTTATCATAAAATAAAAAGGCCATCATAAAAAAATAAAATAAAATAAAAAAATAAAATAAAATAAAATAAAATAAAAAAAAATAAAATAAAATAAAAAAAAATAAAAAAGGGAAACAGTACAAAAACACCCAAAATAAAAAATGAAAGAAAGAAATTAAGAAAGAAAGAAAGAAAGAAAGAAAGAAAGAAAGAAATGGGCTTTCATAAGGTTTTCAAGAACATCATAAATACGTAAAATAAAATAAAATAAAATAAAATAAAATAAAATAAAAATAATAAAAATAATAAAAGTTGAATGAGAAAATGAGAATGAGAAACAGTACAAAAAACACCAAGGATAAAAGAAAGAAAGAAAGAAAGAAAGAAAGAAAGAAAGAATGAATAATAATAATAATAATAATAATAATAATAATAATAATAGTAATAAAATACTAAATAAAAGAAATGAAGAAAGAAAGAAGGAAAGACAAGGCTTTCATAAGGCTTTCCAAGGCCATCAAAATAAAATAAAATAAAATAAAATAAAATAAAATAAAATAAAATAAAATAAAATAAAATAAAATAAAATAAAATAAAATAAAATAAAATAAAATAAAGTTGAATGAGAAAATTGTATTAAAACAGCACAAAAACCACCCAGAACACCACAGAAATTGCACAGTATCATACTAAACACCTTAGCAACAACAAAATTACCTTGGCAACCACACAGAACCTAAAAATTATGTTACACATTATTATTCATTAGTAGACTAAAATTAATTTATGTAAATAGCATATATTGACATTTATTAAATCCATTAATTGTTTAATAAAATGCATTCATTTAAATAGATTTAATTATTAAAAATATTAAAAAGCAATTATTTTTAATTAATTTTAAATTAATCAATGCACCAACAACTATTATTATTATTATTATTATTATTATATTAAATTTGTCTACTGAAACACACCAACTGCTGCTTGACTTCTGCATGTTTCTATTAGTACTATTATTATAAATGTTCATGTTCAGTCAAGGTTTAGTCATAGATGTGAAACTGAACTTCATGTGAAAAAAAATAGGCTGTAAATGATAGAAGAATGATTTGAATACGCTGTATTGCCTCAAGGCCTCAGAGTACATATCAAGATTTTTATTTATTTATTTATTTTATTTTTATTTTTACAAATCTGTAAAAACCAAACCATCTGAACATTCGAAAGGCAACCGAACAGACTGAACATCCATCACCCATCCCTTACAGCCTCATTTTAATTTATATCAAGTTAAATTGAGGTTAAACAGTCTAGGTTAAGGTTTTATATTCTCACATTTCGCAGCACATTTAGCATATAGCATCACACACTTCTCTTCCTGTGACACTTTAAGTGAAGTCCAAACTTCATCCTTTGCTCTGTCCTTCTATCAAACAGCATCTTCTCATCAACCTCCTCAATTTGGGGTGTGTGTGTATCTACCGAGCACCAAAATGGATATGTGAGGAGCGATCAGGCGAAAAATAGCCGCCACACACCAGGACTGGATCTGATGAGCTGATGGCGCGCACACACACACACACACACACACACACAAATCCCACACAGGCTCAATATATTTAAGAGACAGGATCGTATTTGACACAGAGCGCTGGCCTATCAATTCAGCTGTGTGTGTGTGTGATGTGTTTAGCATGTAGAATAGGTCAGTGGTACATGTGTGTATGTGTGTGTGTTTGTGTGTTCTAGTCACTTCTCAGTGGAACATGTATAATATTTTGTCTGTCTGTTTCTATGCGTTTCTGTGTGTTATTAGTCTGTCTTCTCTCTGTCTGTGGTCGATATAAGCTTAGAAGTGCTTAGATGTCCTACTAAAATGCCTGTTTTACTTCAAACTAAACAATACAGATCAGTATCAGTCGATCAAACCAAAGAAAGCATTGCAGATGTCTATTGTACATGCTGGAGGGACAAGAGAACCTGAGTACTTCGAAATGACAGCAAAGATTGATCTGCAACAATATCTGTGTTACTTGACCTTTTATGAAATTCTAGCATTTGAAATTGAACCATTTTACACTAAGTGAAATCCAGTAATAGCTATATGGATATGTGCCAAAAAGACATAGGCAACTGTAGCTCTATGGTGGGTCTTTTGGGCTATAAAGAGGAACTTCATTTATAAATGTTTGAATCATGCCATTTTTGTCATCACTGTATTCAGTGACTTCAGAAATCATTCTAATATGCTGATTTATTATCAGTGTTGAAAACAGTTGTGCTGCTTGATATGTGACCCTGGACCACAAAACCAGTCATAAGTAGTGCGGGTATATTTAGTAGGAATGTGCGCAACAACTAATTTGATAGTCGTTCAAACGAAAGTTTTGTATCTGACTAGTCGACTAGTCTAAAAGCAAAATACCCCCAAAAGTTGGTAAGAAAAAAAACTATGTATGTGCATGTATATAATAGTCTACACTTCAACTACTTGTCTATAAATCATCTATTATCATCATTTAATTTTAGGCGGTTGTTAAAAATGAAACAAAATAAGAGCATACACTGTAAAAAAACAATTTGCTGAGTCAACTTAAAATAATTTGTAACCTGGCTGCCTTAAAATTTTAAGTTCAGTCAACTCAAAAAAAGTTTACTCAACTTGAAATGTTAAATTATACTAAGCGACAACTTAGATATTTGATTTGAATCAACTTAAAATTTTAAGGCTGCTGGGTTACTTACCCATCTGTCAAGTTTAGCAAACACAAATATCTAAGTTGTTACTTAGTACAACTTATCATTTCAAGTTGACTAAACTTATTTTAGTTGACTGAACTTAAAATTTTAAGGCAGCAGGGTAACAAATTATTTTAAGATGACTCAACAAATTGTGTTTTTTATTTTTTACAGTGTATGTCATGCAGGTTATGTCGTTCAAAAATAAAACAATGCAACAATCCCCATTTTACTTACTCAAGACCATGCGTTTTTGTTCAGTAAATTATCAACGTGGTCTGGTGAACTACAAAAAAGACTCTCGCCAGGAACCGAAGTCGCAGGGATGCAGAGATAAACGAAAAGCAAGCCAATAAAGTTTTTAGCGCCTGGACATCCCACACCACCACTGAAGTGGGTGTTCATTTAGAGGAATAGATGGTATTAATGCGTCTGGTTTGTGCATTTTAATTCGCAGAAATCCTACAAAGTATGTAGTCTCTCAAAAAATGTTTTTTGTCACATCCATAAAGCATGATCATTTCTCTTTTTTAATTTAGAAAACTCGTTCATAGACTGATATTTTTCTGATGTTTAGACTCTATCAAAATGGGTTTATTAAAATATAAACAGATGGTTCGGTATATTCTCTAAGCATTATGTGTCACATCCATAACGCAAAATATCACATCCATAATGCTAGATTTGCCCTGTATCTCAGACAAATATTGTCCTATCCTAACAAACCATGCATCAATGGAAAGCTTATTTATATGGATTTCAGATTATTATAAATCTCAATTTCAAAAAATTGACCCTTATGACTGGTTTTGTGGTCCAGGGTCACAGATTTATTTTGGAACCTGTGATTCTTTTTTTTTTAGGACTCTTTGATGAATAAAAAGTTAAAAAGCATTTATTCAAAATAGAAATCTTTTGTAAAAATATCTGCCTGTGCTATCACTTTTTTATTAATTTAACACATCCTTGTTGAATAATAAAAAAAATTGATCTCTTTCAAACAAAGAAAGAAAGACAAAATTTACTGACCCCAAACTTTGAACAGCAGTGTATAATGTATAAAGATTTCTGTTTAAATAAATACTTAAATACTGTTCTTTTTAACATTTTATTCATCAAAGAATCCTGAAAAAAAGTATCACAGGTTCCACAAAAAAAAAAAAAAAAAAAAAAAAAATTTCAACATTGATAATAAATCAGGATATTAAAATTGGAATGAAATTAAAATTACATTTCTAAAGGTTCAGGTGGCACTGAAGACTGGAGTGATGATTCAGTATTTCGATTATCTACGCACAAAATTATGAAAATGTCAGATCAAAGTTTTAAACAAAATTTAAGAATCAAATAAAACATTTATCAACATAAAATATGAAAACTGTCCTACATTCCTTTTAAAAATGTAACATACTTCAGAGATTAATTTCCCATGAATAAGAGACTATTTAGAATGTTGTATTATATATAAAGGCATATTCACAAAGGGTTATGCATTCTCACTGACAAGTTACTTCAAGTTTATCTGAGCGTCGGTTATATTTTCTGTACAAAAAGTTATATAAAGGTAGATAAAATGTACTACTATTAGTATAAATTTCCATGTTAGGGTTATCTTTCTTTTTTTCCTTCTTAAAAAAATTGTCTATTTAAAGGCCAGTATTACTTATACCAGCACTAAAACAAAACTGAAATAGTTTTTTTGTTTTTTCTAAGTATTTTTAAACATGGTAAATAGCATATTTTTAGGGCCCTATGAAATCCGTTTTTTTTTTTTTCAAATTATGTTTTATTTATTTATTTATTTTTCCAAATTCCGTCTTTTCCGTTTTAATTTTTCTGAACTCCTTTTTCATGGTTAAATGCCATTTATCAAAAAGCATGTCTAATTAATTAATTGAAATGTAATTTAACATCAGATTATTAAACGTTTAACAAAATTTTTTTAGGGCCCTATGAAATGTTTTATTTTTGCCCACCTTATGTTTTATTGCTATAAAATTCGGCATTCTAGCATGTCTAATTATTTGAAATTGCATAAAAACATGTTTCATATATTCTTACAATAGCCTTGTGAAACTTCTCAGAAATTCTGTGTTTTGTATTTGCATTTTTCTGGCTATAAAATGAAGGCATAAAGCATTAATTTCATTTACCTTTTATTAAAAAAAAAAAAAACAAAAAAAAAAAAAAAAAACACATTTTATTATTGGGCAAATAAAGGGGATTTACTATTACAATTAAAACATTAAAGAAATATATGATTATTCCTTAAAAATAAGGTTTTAATAGTAGTAGTAGTAGTAGTAGTAGTAGTATTACGTACATTCTGCTGAACAATAATAACGTATTCCTTCCACAATGTCTTCATGTTAAACCATGTTTTATTTTGACGGGTTGCCGTGAACACCTTTTTTAAAAATTTCTGTGTGTATATGTTATGACAATAGTTTTACTAATAAATGAAACAGTAACATGCTCACAAAGGGCATGTTGTTCATATATTCAAGTCCTTATTTAGTAAGACGCCAGACGCAAGTGTCACATGCGCTTCAGTACGAGTAGTAAACAAAACTGTGCATCTGTGCCTTTAACACAGAGACACGCAGAATTCATATTTAAATAGTCGTTTTGCAGCTTAATATTTACAAACATTAGTCCATGTTGCCATTTAATGAGCTACTTTTGTTGAGCTACTTTTGATTAATGAGCTACTTTTGATTAATTCACCCATACTTTAGAAAATTCCGTGACATTCCGCGTTACACTGTGGTTGCGTTTTAAAACGCATAGCTTTCGCTACGGTTAGGCCTGTCGTTTACACTACCACAGCGTTTTCAACCCTCGAAAACGGAGACTTTTGAAAACGCTGCAGACCCCGTTTTAGTTTGAAAACTCCGGGGTTGCATTTCAGTGTAAATGGACCAAAACGGAGGCTTTTGAAAACGATGGCGTGGCTGCCCACATTCGATCAGTGTATTTTTGATGACCGTGTAAACAATAACATCATGCTCATTGTTGTACTCATAGATATGTGCAGGTAGATGCCTCATTCGACCGCCCCAAGCACGTAGACGCTTCCACCATAGCGCATATATCTATACATATCTATGGTCGTATCTGCGTGAATGGTCATGTGACATGCGTTTTTGGTTGTGTAGTGTAGGAGATCTTTCCTGAAACACAGACCTATTTGACTTTCTTTATTCTGTGGAACACATAAGAAGATGTTACGGAATCTTCATTTGTGTTCTACAGAAGAAAGAATGTCATACAGATTTAGAATGATATGAGGGTGAGTAAATACATCTGGGATGGCGACATACAGATAGATAGATAGAGTACAAACAGTGACCAAATCGTCCACACTTCCACCAAAATGTCCAGTCCATATGTCATATTTTTTGAAATGACAGCGTGCATGGCAACGTAACCCTGGAGTATTGATGACACAGAGTGATAGCTAAGCAGATTGTAAATGCAAGCACAGGCAGCATCATACTGCAGAGCTGGTTAGAACATATCCCACAGAACTGCCAGTGACACACAGGCGAATGATGCAACACTTTCATGCCACAAGGAAACTATTGCACTCGCACACACATACACAAGAGAGATGACAGCCCAAGAACCCCAAATCCCCTTGACTAATCCCACACCATCACAGAAAGAGAGAGAAATATAGAATTTAATAAAAAGAATGGGAGGAGGATTAAATTAAAGCAACGTGGAAGAAAGCCCAAAGTGCACGCTAACTGCTATACTGATGAAATGCTCAGCATCACCAGTTAAAAATGCCCACGTCTGACGTACAAATACAAGAAAGACCAATCATGATTCAGCATGCAAATGACTGACTGGGGGACCAATTACATTTCAGTTTTGAAAAACTCAAACATCCATAATGTGAGATTAGGGAGGTTTTCAAACTTTAGTCTTAAAGGGGAAGTGTGATTTTTTTTTTTTTTAAATAGGTTCATTTATCATTTGTATTTAATGGCAGTAGCTGCACTATTAATCTTGTATGCAAATAAATAAATAAATATATATATATTTTTTTTAAAAAATCACATTCAGTGAGTGATATCTCTAGCAAAAGACCAAAATTGTGTTTGTCTAAATTATTGTCTATTTTTATCCAATTTATTTTTTACTTATTTTATTCAACTATTTTATGCGTATTATTATTCCTTCTATGCATATCATTATTCCTACAACAGCTGTTTAGAGTTAACCAATAATACATTAATTTATTACAATTAAATTTCAAGTTGACTAAACTTAAAATTCAGCAGGGTAACAAATTATTTTAAGCTGACTCAACAAGTTGTGTTTTTCATTTGCTAATTAATTTATTATATGTAATTTTTAATCTTCTTGATTTAGTGCTTCAGGTCTTATATACATATATATATATATATATATATATATATATATATATATATATATATATATATATATATATATATATATATATATATATATATATATATATATATATATATAAGACCTGAAGCACTAAATCAAGAAGATTAAAAATTACATATAATAAGTTAATTAGCAAATGCAATTTAATTGATTCGTTTAGATTATAATACACATTTCCTTATTAAGCTTAAACCACCTACAGAGCACATACTAATCATCAACCTGAGCGTGTGCTAATCATTGCATTTGTTCAATCAAGAAAGCATATACTTGAATTATTTAGAATAACTGTACAGTTTAATTTTCTAATGTGGTGTTTGATATAATAAGTCCATTATGGAACAAAGAAGCAATACTTAATAGTAATGCATTTATAAAGATGCATTTTATAACTTTCATATAATTGTTTTTATTTTACATGAAAAACCTGATCTATAAAATTAATCAGGCTATTTTTGCTACTGCGCTTTTAAGACCTCTTAATGCAAATGCCCTATGTTATGATTGGCTAAACAATCATGCAGTTCACAATGTTGTTCATCGGTCAAGTTACTTAAAAAGACCGTTCACCCAAAAATGAAAATTACCCCATGATTTAGTCACTCTCAAGCCATCCTACACTGTAAAAAATGAAAAACACAACTTGTTGAGTCAGCTTAAAATAATTTGTTACCCTGCTGAATTTTAAGTTTAGTCAACTTGAAATTTAGTTGTACTAAGTAACAACTTAGATATTTGTGTTTGCTAAACTTAACAGATGGGTAAGTAACCCAGCTGCCTTAAAATGGTTGATTCAACTCAAATATCTAAGTTGTCACTTAGTATAATTTAACATTCAAAGTTGAATAAACTTTTTTTTAAGGCAGCCAGGTTACAAATTATTTTAAGTTGACTCAACAAATTGTTTTTTACAGTGTAGGGTTATATGTCTTTCATCTTTCACACGAAAACAATTTGAGTTATAATAAAAAAAAAAATGTCCTGGCTCTTCCAAGCTTTGTAATGGCAGTGAATGGCTGTTGAGATTGTGAAGCCCAAAAACCGTTATTTTTTTAAAGGGTCAAGTTGCAACAAAAAGTGTATTGCTTCAAAATAAGGGGTGTCTATCCTACAGCAGATAGCAAGTGCCAAAATGTGCTTGTGATTTTGCTTGCCCAGATTTTGCTATATCAAGGCAACCTGTCATTTTATACCTGAATACTTTGAACTTTGCCATGTCCTGTGGCGTGCCCACCATTGCCAAAGTGTGCAGGCACAGCCAGATGCCACCAACCCCTGTGTGAGTGACAGGAAAAATGGAAGGACTGAGAGAGGAGGAGTGATAGAGAAATGGGCAATAAAGTGGCAAGCCGTGGCGGGTGATGCGGAGAATGAAGGGAACTTGAATCAGAGGAGAGAATTGAAATGAATTTGAGAAGGAGAGATTGTCAGAGAGGTGCACTGTGAACTGTACATGTGAAAGAAAGCATGAACCTGGATGAAGAGGAGTAGAGAAAAATGTGTTAAAAATAGAATGAAATGTGTAAATAAAAAGGGTATGTTTGATATTATTATTATTATTATAACTGTTGTTGTTGTTATTATTACGTATTTTAAATTGTGTTTATTTACTGATTGATTGATTGATTGATTAATTATTGTGAACATGAACAGAATGTGAATATGAACATGAATTGTGAATATGTTTAACAGTTATATCTTTAGTAGTTGATAGAGTTGATAAAAATCAACTTGCCTAAATCACTCAAAAACGTTCAAACAACTCCCAAAACAAAACAAAACAAAACAAAACAAAAAAAACAAAAAACAAAAAACAAAAAAACAAAACAAAAAACAAACAAAAAAACAAAAAAAAAGCATTTGCATTTTGCTTTAAACATTTTGAATCTATTGTGCAACAATCTCTGTTTGGTAAATATTGTCAATACAAATCCCTTTTTCAAGTGAACATGAAACAAAAGTAAATAAAAAGGTAAGTGACTAAGTAAGTAAGCAAGTAACAAATATTTCAAATTTGCTTGAATCACTCAAAAACTTTCATAAAAGTTCCAAAACAAAACAAAATGAAACAAAACATGTCTGGATGGGTTTGTTTGTTTGTTTTTAACTACATTTGCATTTTGCTTTAAACACTTTGAACCTATTTTACTAGTAAGTTGGTAAGTAAACAAGTAACAAATCTTTCAAATTTGCTTGAATCACCCAAAAATGTTCATAAAAGTTACAAACAAAACAAACAAACAAACAAAAAAACAATTAAACCTAACATCAAAAAATAGAATGGTGAAAAAGTAGTTCTGGTTTGATTTTTGTTTTGTTTGTTGTCAACAGCATTTGCATTTTGCCTTAAACATTTTAAATCTCTGTTTAGTAAATATTGTCAATACAAATCCCTGTTTCAAGTGAACATGAAACAAAAGTAAATAAAAAAGGTAAATAAGTAAGTAAGTAAGTAAGTAACAACTGTCAAATTAGCTTGAATCACTCAAAAACTTAAATAAATGTTCCTAAACAAAACAAAATGAGACGAAACAAAATAATATGGTATAAGACGAGATGAAACAAAACAAAACAGAACAGAACAGAACAGAACAGAACAGAACAGAACAAAACAAAACAAAAAAAAAAACATCTGAGGGGTATTCCACTAAAATAAGTAAAATATAAGGTGATATTATATTATTTTAATATAGTTATTATGTTTATTGTATTGGAATATATAATAGTTATCTGTCTAAATTATAATACACTACTATGACACGTTAATGTTTATTTTATTATATTATATATGTTTGTTATATTTTGTTATCATCATCTCACACATTATGGATCTGCATTTTCTATAATGCATTTTCATTGTAAAAACACATATCTGATATGACATTAAACAAACAATCTCAAGTATTAAAGATTAAACTGAAAAAAAAAAATGCCGTTTTCAGTTGATGAACGAACAGTGCATAGTGCGTCTTCCTTCCAATAAATAGCAATAGGCTAGGCTTTGTGTTACTTTTGATATGAAACAAAGTCTCAGATTTCAAATTCTGTCAATTTCCTTAGGAAATTCAACCAATAAATACCGTTTTGGCGCTCTTTAATGTGGCGTGATAGATCGTTGTAGCTTCTGTGTACTGGTCTGTGCATAATCAAACGCATAGGAAAACATTTGTGATAGTTTTCGTTTTTTTGTTCTGGAACCCGTGCTCTGCTGCCACACTGGAGCGCACTCACCACCAACTTGGGGTGGGAATTACAGCTACAATTTACAGTAGATCACCCTCAGGGTAATCTGACAAAATCACGGACGACCTTCAGGTTTTTCTGTCACTGCTAAAAATTTTCCATCAGTGACGGAGAATTTTCGGTTAACGCGACATCTGATTGATATATATATAAGTAAGTAAATAAATAAATGCTAAACAGTACAGAAATATGTTTTTTTCAATGAGAATAAAAGGAATAGAAGTGCACTGAGCGGTCAATTAAGAAAAAAGAAAAACAGAGAATGTAAAAGAAAGATGTACTGGAATGAAGAAAAGAGGATATATTATGAAGAATGGACAGATATATGGAGATGCTCAGAGAAGGGCTGGAGTCACTGCAGCGCTGATCTGGGCTGTATAATAAGTGGGCTTACGGATCAGTGCTCAGCCAATCCCACAACCCCTATCAAACTGACAGCGTGCTGCACATACGTTACACACCACTGCCTCACACACACACACACACGGGGAGATAGAGAGCAGGGTTAGCAGGTGAAGTTCTTTAATCAGTTACATGGATTTATTTTCAAACATTCACTCATATACACGACGAACTGGGAATATGTGACCTCTATAATACGTCTGGAGATCAGAAATTAAAATACACTCTTTATATAATTAGTTATTCTCCACAACGAAAAAAGTAAGGCTTTTGAAGCAAAGTCTTAAAGAGGATTAAAAAGAGGACGGGATGCTTATGTAGTCCACACACACACACACACACACACACACACAATGACACTACCTAAATAAAGACATAACCATAACAGACTTCTTCCTGTTTTATATTATGCTAATTATAATGACTCTAAATCCTAAAATGGAGAAGGAAAAAAAAAGGAGGAATTTTTAGAATTTAAATTGAACAAACACATTTATTTTTGACATTTATTTATTTAGCATTTTTGGGAAAGAAGTCTTATATGCTCACCAAGACTGCATTTATTTGTTTAAAAACACAGTAAGAAATATTATTACAATGTAAATACCTTGATTATTATTATTATTATTATTATTATTATTATTATTATTATTATTATTATTATTTACTTATTTTTATTTGCTTTGCATTTTTGAGAAAGACGTTTTATATGCTCACCACAACTACATTTATTTGTTTAAAAACACAGTAAGAAATATTATTACAATGTAAATAACTTTATTATTATTATTATTATTATTATTATTATTATTATTATTATTATTATTATTATTATTATTATTATTATTTTTATTTTTATTTTTATTTTTAATTTTGCAATTTTGGGAAATAAGTCTTATATGTTCACCAGGAGTCCATTTATTTGTTCAAAAACACAGTAAGAAATATTATTACAATGTAAATACCTTTATTATTATTATTATTATTATTATTATTATTATTATTATTATTATTATTATTATTATTAATTTTTATTTGTTTTGCATTTTTGAGAAAGAAGTCTTATGTGCTCACCACGACTACATTTATTTGTTTAAAAACACAGTAAGAAATTTTATTACAATGTAAATAACTTTATTATTATTATTATTATTATTTTATTTATTTATTTTTTTGCAATTTTGGGAAATAAATCTTATATGCACACCATGCATTTATTTGTTTAAAAACACAGTAAGAAATATTATTACAATGTAAATACCTTTATTATTATTATTATTATTTCTATTTATTTTTATTTATTTATTTATTTTGTATTTTTGGGAAATAAGTCTTATATGCTCACCAGGATTGCATTTATTTGTTTAAAAACACAGTAAGAAATATTATTATAATGTAAATAACTTTATTATTATTATTATTATTATTATTATTATTATTATTATTATTATTATTATTATTATGTATTTATTTATTTATAACTTATTTATTTTGCATTTTTTGGGAAATAAGTCTTATATGCTCACCAGGACTGCATTTATTTGTTTAAAAAAGACAGTAAGAAATATTATTACAATGTAAATACCTTTATTATTATTATTATTATTATTATTATTATTTTATTATTATTATTATTATTTCTATTTATTTTTATTTATTTATTTATTTTGTATTTTTGGGAAATAAGTCTTATATGCTCACCAGGATTGCATTTATTTGTTTAAAAACACAGTAAGAAATATTATTATAATGTAAATAACTTTATTATTATTATTATTATGTATTTATTTATTTATTTATAACTTATTTATTTTGCATTTTTTGGGAAATAAGTCTTATATGCTCACCAGGACTGCATTTATTTGTTTAAAAAAGACAGTAAGAAATATTATTATAATGTAAATAACTTTATTATTATTATTATTATTATTAATATTATTATTATTATTATTAGTTTAGCATTATTTATTTTTATTTTTTTAGCATTTTTGGGAAATAAGTTTTATATGCTCACCAAGACTGCAAAAATATATTATAATGTATAATAACTTTATTTATTTATTTATTTATTTATTTAGCATTTTTGGGAAAGAAGTCTTATATACTCACCAAGACTACATTTATTTGTTTAAAAACACAGTAAGAAATATTATTACAATGTAAACAACTTTATTATTATTTATTTATTTAGCATTTTTTGGAAAGAAGTCTTATATACTCACCAAGACTACATTTATTTGTTTAAAAACACAGTAAGAAATATTATTACAATGTAAACAACTTTATTATTATTTATTTATTTAGCATTTTTTGGAAAGAAGTCTTATATACTCACCAAGGCTACATTTATTTGTTTAAAAACACAGTAAGAAATATTATTACAATGTAAATAACTTTATTATTTATTCATTATTATTATTATTATTATTATTAAAACCGTCTTTTAAAATGTAATTTATTAATGTTTTTTGTTTTTTATATTTTTCCCAGGATTCTGATGAATAGAAAGTTCCAAAGAACAGCATTTATTTTAAATTACACATGCATACATTCACACAGTGAAACATAAGCACCAATGCAAGTGATTTTCTGCTTGCTGTGTTAATAGTTATAGGTTTGTGAACACGCTTCTGTAAAGGTTTTTCTGCTCTTGGCTATTTAACCTCATGCTACGTTCACATACACGCATACACACACACACATTGACAGACATATACACATACACAAACATACATGTACTACACATGCCAGGTGAAAAGCGATACAGCATTTTGCACAAAACAACAGAGAAACAAACTACTGCAGCATGTTTTTGTTTTTACTGCAGAAGAATTTGGCAGGCAGATCAAATAATCAGCCAAAAAAGAGATGTTAAAAATCATGGCAGATATTACTTAGCTAGAGGCTATGCTGGGCACAATACTAAATAATATTTATTTATTTATTTTTATCTCTACAGTATATATGTGCTGAATACAGTATGCAAATCCAACCTACAGTACTAAATTTGCCAAAATGTGTGGTAGAACCCAAAATAAAAATCCCCCACAATATGGGTATGAAAACAATAAGAAATAATACAAATAGATCAAATAATAGTAAAAGAACAGTGCAAAAGTAAAAAGCAAGTAAATACAAATAATATAAATAACTCAGGCCAAATATAGACATGCATGAAACACTATAGAAAGAATGGAACGACAGCTAAATGAAAACACGAAGAAAAAACGGTGCGAAAAAGAGATGCGCGAGCGCCAACGGAGGTGCGGGGAAGAAGAAACGGGCAGAGCGGCTGAACGCCGTTGACGATGTGAAAGGAGAACAAGGAAGACCGGAAAAGAACGTGTGTGTGTGTGAGTGGGAGGTGTGAGAGAACCGGAGGAGGAGAGATTCACACTGAATTTGTGAGAAAAGGAAAGAAAAAGACCGAGAGAGAGGAGAGGGAAAGAGAGACAGAGAGAGTTCAATCCAATCCAGAAGGTCCCTCCCACATGTAACAAAACACATTCTCATCAAGACTACACACACAAACACACACACACATACTCTCTCTTGAGGAAATCTTGCATCACCACCATTTCATGCTTAGTTTACCGACACTTCATACAACTCGTTTTGTGTTGCGCTAACAAAAAAAACCTAAGTAGGCTTTCATTAGCAATGCAACACATGTGCAAGTGACTGCAAGCGAGGCTTTCGTTCGGTTCTCTGCTCTTGTTTACAGGGTCGTGCGCCATTCGCAAGTGAATTAAGAATGATGTTTAAATTACAATAACATTCTAACTGAATTTAAGTTGAGATGGCAGTTAGGAAACAGAATTCCGATTTGAAATGAAGTAAGTAAAGTTAAAATGGAATGAAGTTCACATAACTGCTGTTACTAGTTTATTTATTCTACAGTATGTTTCATTTTACAGTACAAATTACACAAACATATTTTCACTCAATAATAATGAATGCTTAGGTTTATGGGAATATATACAGTCTTTAAAACGAAACTTGCTTTTAATCAGCAAGGATGCATTAAATAAGTCTTTTAAATAAAAGGTGAGTAAAGACATTTATGTTACAAAAATATCTCTGGTTTTATTTGTATTTATGTTTGACCTTCTATTCAAAAATTAATTCTATGGAAGCCTGTTTTCACCACTTAATTTAAAAAAAAAAAAAAAAAAAAAATCTCACAATTTTGACATTTTCTTGCCATTTCAAGTTTGCATCTTGCAAATTTCTTGCAATTGTGAGTTTATATTATATTTCTGAGAAAAAAAGTCAGAATTATGAATTGCTCACCAAAAGTGCATTTATTTGTGCAATAAACACATGTAAGAAATATTATTACAATTTAAACAGCTTTATTATTTATTATTTTTAAAAAGTAATTTATAAATGTTTTTTTTTTTTTTTTGCCATTGCTTGATACATTTTTCCCAGGATTCTGATGAATAGAAAGTTCCAAAGAACAGCATTCATTTTAAATTATACACGCATACATTCACACAGAGAAACATAAGCACCAATGCAAGTGATTTTCTGCTTGCTGTGTTAATAGTTATAGGTTGTGAACACGCTTCTGTAAAGGTTTCTCTGCTCTTGGCTATTTAACCTCATGCTGCGTTCACGTACACGCATGCACACACACACATTCACACACACACACACACACACACACACATACACAAACATGTGTGTATTACACATGGTGCCAGGTGAAGAGAAAAAAAGTTTTGAGTTTATATCTCGCAATTCTGACTTTATTTCTCGCAACTGTGAGTTTATATTACACAATTCTGAGAAAAAAAGGTCAGATTTGTGAGTTTATATCTCGCAATTCTGACTTTATTTCTCACAACTGTGAATTATATCATACAATCATATTGTGCAATCATGCAATTCTGAGAAAAAAAAGTCATAATAGTGTTTTTATATCTTGCAATTGTGAGAAAAAGTCAGAATTTTGAGTATAAATTTTAAGAAACTTAAAGAGACTTTACTCACAAGTGTATTTGTATCACACAATTCTGACTTTATTTCTCACAATTGTGAGTTTATCTCACAATTCTGACTTTATTTTTTGCAACTGAGTTTATACTACTTGTTTCCGAAAAAAGTCAGAATTATGAGTTTATATCTCGCAATTCTGACTTCATTTCTCACAACTGAGAGTTTATATCATGCAATTCTGAGAAAAAGTCATAATTACGAGTTTTTATCTAGCAATTGTGAGTTTGTTTCTCACAACTGTGAGTTTATGTCTCGCAGTTGTGAGTTTATCTCGCAATTCTGAGTACTCACAATTGTTTTTTATCTCATGCAATTCTGACTTTATTTCTCACAATTGTGAGTTTATATTAGACAAATCTGAGAAAAAAGTCTGATTTGTGAGTTTATATCTTGCAATTCTGACTTTATTTCTCAATTATGAAATCATCTTACAATTCTGACTTTATTTCTCACAACTGTGAGTTTATATCATGCAATTCTGAGAAAAAGTCATTATTGCGAGTTTTTATCTAGCAATTGTGAGTTTGTTTCTCACAACTGTGAGTTTATGTCTCGCAGTTGTGAGTTTATCTCACAATTCTGAGTACTCACAATTGTTTTTTATCTTATGCAATTCTGACTTTATTTCTCACAATTATGAGTTTATATCATGCAATTGTGAGAAAAAAGTAATAATTGTGAGTTTATATCTTGCAATTGTGAGAAAAAAGTCAAATTGTAAGATTAGATTTTAAGAAATTTGAAATGACTATTTCTCACAATTGTGAGTTTATATCTGACAATTCTGACTTTATTTCTCACAACAGTGAGTTTATATCATGCAATTCTGAGAAAAAAAAAGTCATAATTATGAGTTTATATCTAGCAATTGTGTTTAAATTACACAGTTCAGAAAAAAGGCAGATTTGTGATTTATATCTCGTAATTCTCGTAATTGTTTATCTCACAATTCAAACTTTATTTCTCGCAATTGTAAGTTTGTCACATTTCTGAGAAAAAAAGTCAGAATTATGAGTTTATATCTCGCAATTCTGACTTGTTTCTCACAATTGTATTTATATTACACAATTCTGAGAAAAAAGTCAGATTTGTGAGTTTGTATGACAATTCTGACTTTATTTCTTACAATTATGAGTTAATCTAGAAAGTCTGACTATTTCTCACAATTGTGAGTTTAAATCACACAATTCTGACTTTATTTCTCGCAAATGTTTATGAGTTTATATCATGCAATTCTGAGAAAAAAAAGTCAGAATTGTGAGTTTATATCTTGCAATTGTGAGAAAAAAAAAGTCAGTTTAAAAAGTTTAAATTTAAAAAGACTATTTCTCACAATTGTGAATTTGTATCACAATTCTGACTTTATTTCTCACAATTGTGAGTTTATATCTCGCAATTCTGAATTTTCTTATGAGTTTATATTACACATTTCTGAGAAAAAAGTCAGAATTATGAGTTTATATCTTTCTCTTCTGACTTTATTTCCTGCAATTGAGTTTATATCACACAATTCTGACTCTTATTTCTCGCAAATAAGTTTATATCTTGCAATTCTGACTTTAGAATGTGTAATTACGAGTTTATACCTTACAATTCTTAAAAAAAAAAAAAAAAAACAGAATTCTGAGTTTGTATCACGCAATTCTGACTCTTATTTCTTGCAAATAGGTTTATATCTTGCAATTCCGGCTTTAGAATTTGTAATTACAAGTTTATATCTTACAATTCTTAAAAAAAAAAAAAAAAAATCAGAATTCTTTTTTTTAACTCAGTGCTGGAAACAGGCTTAGAATCCTATGAAATCAACAACAATAACAAAACACTGTCACGGTATCACAGTTTCCTAAAAAAATATTAAGCAGCAAAACTTTTCAATAGAATAATAATAATTAAACAACAAACTTTTGAATGGTAGTGTGCATATCTCAGCATCTTTTGGGTGTGGCTAGATTATTAAATTTTCTATTTTATATAACCATGCTTGGTTAGTATAATAGTTAAGATTATTAAAAAAAAAAAAAAAAAAAAAAAAAGCATTTGCATGTCTATTTGGATGGTTCTTCTATTATTTTTGCATGCATACAATGCAGCACACAGAGATCTTGGAGACAATCCTACCTCTATTTTCCTGACAGAGCTTTGAATAGATTTGATTGACAGTATGGGTGGCATCAGCAGACAGACCAATTAAATGCATTTGCATACAGCTCAGAAAAAAAAAAAAAAAAACTTACGTGTAGGTGTGTGTGTACGCGCTTGTGTGTGTGTGTGAAAGAGACAGCCTATATGCATATGAATTATACTGTGGGGAGCCAGTGTTTGTATGTGTGTGTGCTTATGAAAATGCTGGAGTGTGTGTCTCGTCACAGGCAGTAATTAGTGCAGACAGTGTTTTGATGAGCGGATATACTGCTGAAGCTTACTTAATGAGAGTCTCTGGGTGTGTTTCTGTGTGTGTGTTCAAGATAGTTGGTGAAATAACAAGCTTTAGCTCTCACAAACACCTGCGCCTACAACTCCCATGACCTCTCAATGTAAACGGGTCATGTGACCTTATGAATTCCATCAGTAATATATAAGCTTCAACTGACTGATCAAAAAAAGGTTTGCACATTTAAACATGCACAACTGCACAATTAAACATGGACCTTTTTAAGGTTTAGTTCAGTCAAATAAATAAATACGGCTATTATTTACTCACCCTCATGTTGCTCCATCCATTTTTCTACACTGTAAAAAAAAAAAAAGCATAAAGTTGTTTCAACATAAAAAAGTAAGTGTTCGTGCTACCTTAAAATTTTACGTTTAGTCAACATGAAATGTTAAGTTGTACTACACTGTAAAAAACAATTTGTTGAGTCAACTTAAAATAATTTGTAACCTGGCTGCCTTAAAATTTCAAGTTCAGTCAACTCAAAAAAAGTTTATTCAACTTGAAATGTTAAATTATACTAAGTGACATCTTAGATATTTGAGTTGAATCAACTTAAAATTTTAAGGCAGCTGGGTTACTTACCCATCTGTTAAGTTCAGCAGACACAAGTTGTTACTTAGTACAACTTAACATTTCAAGTTGACTAAACTTATTTTAGTTGACTGAACTTAAAATTTTAAGGCAGCAAGGTAACAAATTATTTTAAGCTGACTCAACAAATTGTGTTTTTTTTATTTTTTACAGTGTACATGAAAACGTTAGTATTTGAGTTGAGTAAACTTAAAATGTTAAGGCAGCACATACACTTTTTTTTAAGCTGAACAACTTTTAAGCTTTTTTTTTTTTTTTTTTTTTTTTTTTTTTTTTTTTTTTTACAGTGCAGTAATAATGTAAAAAGTTAACTTTTATATTGTTCTCTAAGTCATTTATTCATTGTTCTTGGAACTTTTTTCCTAAATATTTTTTTTGTTACTACACTGCTAAAAATAAATAAATCAATAAATACATAAATAAATAAATAGCTGTTTCAACCTAAAATAATTTATTACCCCGCTGACTTAAAATTTTTAGTTAAGTCAACTAAAATATTACAGTTGTCACTTAAATTAACATTAAGTAACTTAAAATTTCAAGTTGACTAAACAAAAAATTTTAACGCAGCGGGGTAACAAGTTAAGTTGAAACAACTTTTTGAAAGAATTTTTTTTTTTTTAAGACGAACATTCAGAAATATCATTTTCATAACTTAATGAGAATGTTAACAAACAGTTCTTTGAACATTTTTTGTTAGCTGAGAATGTGGACTGGGAATATCTAGTTCCAAAACTGTATCATTCTATATTCTAATTTAGGATTGATTTGCACAAAGAACAGATCAAAAATGAAGTTTTTCATTTTTGAATGAACTATTCCTTTAAAAGCATGTGATTGGATGAAATATGTAATATTCATTATTTCTTTTATTCAGTCTCTGAAGTGTCACATTGAACTTACTTTTATCTGTCAAGTGTTTAAATGTTTAAATAAATCTAAAAAGAGTGTAGAAAACTAAATTCATCTTACATTTTGCACATATCTCCTGGCATCTACTAAAGAACTATCCAATTTATTTTTTTATTGCATTTTATTTTATTAATAAATATGTTCGGTCACACTTTATTTTAAGGTCCAACTATGACTTTTGCCTCAATAAAGTGTTGATTTTCTGCTTACTAATAGTTAGTAAGGTAGTTGTTAAGTTTAGGTATTGGGTAGGATTAGGGATGTAGAATATAGTCATGTATAATAAATGCTTTTAATAATACATTATTAGTAGGCATGCTAATAAACAACTAGTTATTAGTAAGAATTGGACCCTATACTAAAGTGTTACCATATGTTTTTATAAATAAAATGCTTTATTTATATACATTCTACAATTATTTTTGCATAAATTATATAGTTATTCATGCAAAGTTCTGATAATTGAAAATGCCGACGATAATCTTTAAAAATGAAATAGTCAACCCCTGAGGCATCTCTATTTTTGCTTCTTTTTTCTTCCTTTGCTGTAAGGTATGAGTGTGCAGAGCTCACATTTATTTGCCTTTAATATGATTAACAGTGCTGGATTGTCACTCAGCCACAAACACTCGGCTTATCTTGCCTCGCAGAGAGGGCTCTCCGAGTCTCCTTATAACCGCAATCAGGGCTCGACTCTTTTGACTGAGCGACATTCAAAGACTGCTGGCTCTCACTAAAAGACTTCCGAGAACATATCTACACACAAGCACACACGCAGACACCTTTAAAAAAGAAAAGACGGTTATAGCCATCAAAGCGGAGGATGCATTAAGTGTGTATATTAAGCAGAGTACACACACACACACACACACACACACACACGCACACTTGAAAATGCTTGAGCCCAAAGCGACATTAAAGCACTGCCATTACTGTTTTTATTACTGTATTTTTATGAGGAAAAAAATTGCTTTTCATGTGCGAGACATTTTCAATTGAAGAGGGGCAAAACTGCCGGTGATTGAAGAAAGTATTGTGTAAACCGTGTATTTAGAAAAGTCTTTCCTTGAAATCTTTGCAATCAGTGATACTCAAATCTGAAGCACCATGTGTACAAATGGAACCGAATGTTCTACATAAGAATTTGAGCCTTAATCTTATCTTAGCCAGTGAGTTTACCCCATGAAAACTAACACATACACAATCAGATCTCTTTAAAATTCACTCTCCCATATAATAATGCTTCTTATAAGAGAAGTAGCTCATTCAAATTTGTGATGCTAACTAACTTCATCCGTTTACACATGAGCTACTACATCTGTAATAGCATATTCATTACATAGATAGATAGATACATACATACATAGACAGTAGGGGTGTAACGATCATGGTACGGGCATCTCGGTTCGGTGCATGAGGCCTTACGACGAATACAGGCAATTCACCCTCAATCCAGAAGGGGGCGCCCATAGTAATGCAACTCGGATAACCGCCGGCAGAAGAACAGGGAATGCCAGGAGTTGCGCACTTAAAAACAAAGCCCACTAGACAGTGACCATGTGCTGATTCTGAACGCGTCTCTCACTGACAAAGGAGTATAATGTTACTTTAAAGACTTGCGCCCTCGTCTGCGAAATGGAGCTTTGTGCTCTTGTATCCTACCTCTCTCATTCGGCACAAATCCAAATTTTCCATAATATTTCCATATTTGCAATGCATCCAAATGCTAAACTATTATTTATTATGTAATTTATAGACTTTGTACTTCAGTCGCGTTCTAATGCTGGCACAGTGAGGCGGGCGCGCTGATGTTTCGTTCACTGTATTTTATTTTGATAAAGTATTAAAACCTGGAATTGATGTTTTGTGTTTGTGTGCGCTGGCGCAATTACTTCAACTTTCCTCATACCAGCAAAATCAACTTAAACAAAAAACAAACAAAAAAAAACGGGTTGTCGCTTTCTGTCATTTGAGTTTCCTTTCTGTCACAAAACTGAATTGAAGCTCAGCAAATATAGGCTACGTTAAGTGTCGCACTGTTTTTTTCCCTTAGTTAACTAAATTAAATATATTTCAGGTATTTATTCCTTTTATGTATATATGTACTGCAAGTTTTATAGCCTATATATGACATTAATTTGATATAATATTTAGTATTTTCACATGTAGGTGGAAAAAATTGTAATTTGTACTACTGTCTGTTTAAAATAAATTAAAATAAATCTAGCATAGTAGATTTTTTTTCCTGTTGTACCGAAATCGTATCGAACTGTGACCCTTGAACCGAGGTACGTACCGAACTGTGACATCTGTGTACCGTTACACCCCTAATACACAGAGTTGAAGTCAAAAGTTTACATACACCTTGTAACACATACACCAAAATAAGAGGGATCATACAAAATACGTTAGTTGAATTTATAAAAATTATGCCCTTCATAAGTTTACATACAATTGATTCCTAATACTGTGGTGTTACCTGAATGATCCACAGCTGTATTTTTTTTAGTGATCGCTGTTCATGAGTCCCTTGTTTGTCCCGAACAATTCAACTGTCCGCTGTTCTTCAGAAAAATCTGTCCCACAACTTCTTCCGCTCTTCCAAATCCATCTTTTCACACTGAGGACAACTGAGGGACTCATATGCAACTATTACAGAAGGTTCAAATGTTCACTGATGCTCCAGAAGGAAATAAAATGCATTAAGAACTGGGGGGTGAATACTTTTTGAACGTGAAGATCAGGGTAAGTTTCACTTATTTTCTGTCCTATATTATGTTAGTATTTTCTGTAGTTTCTGAAGGGCAGTATATAAAAAGTCATATTAAACTAAAATAAGAAAAATGTACACATCTTTATTCTGTTCAAAAGTTTTCACCCCCCTGGTTTTTAATGCATCGTTTTTCTTTCTGGAGCATCAGTGAGTGTTTGCACCTTCTGTAATAGTTGCATATGAGTCCCTCAGTGGTCAGTGTGAAAAGACTGATCTCAAAATCATACAGTGATTGAAAAGGGTTCAAATACACAAAAAAAATGCTTAAAAACCAAAGAAATTGTGTGACCTGAGGATTTTTCTGAAGAACAGCGGGCAGTTTAAACTGTTTTAACTTTTGAACGGGGTCATTTTTAGAAATTCAACTTTTTTTATTTCAAAATGTCTTTTACGTCAAATATCTTACTCAGGTCAGTACTGAATAAACAATAACATGCGTTTTGTATGATTCCTCTTATTTCGGTAAAATATTTAACATTTTGCAGATTTTGCAAGGTGTCCCTTTTGAAAAAAGACAGCTAAAACCAGCCAACCAGCTAAGGCTGGTTTTAGCTGTCTTTTTTCAAAAAGACAGGTCAATCAGTCTGGTCTTAGCTGGTCAGAAGGCTGGTTTTAGAGGGGTTTTGGCCACTTCCTTAGCTGGCCAGGCTGGGAGACCAGCTAAAACCAGCCACTTCCATCTTAAAGACCAGCCAACCAGCTTAGGCTGGTTTTAGCTGTTTTTTATTTTTTTTTCAGCAGGGGTATGTAAACTTTTGACATCAACAGTAGATAGATTGGATAGGATGGATAGATGGATGGATGGATGGATAGATGGATAGATAGATATAGATAGATAAATATTTCAAGTAGCTTTCCCAATAAACTTACTCACAAAGAGAAAAACCCAACAAAGTTCTGCTAAAATCAATCCCAAGTATCTAGAAATCCAGAATGAACTAGTCACATAAAAACACCAACAATGATTATCTAACCGTGGCTTCTCACCCTGTAGTGAGAAGTTTACCAAGTGCAAGACTTTCAGTTTTCAGCAAAGCTTTGAGGAAACATGTCTAAACGAACAACATTGTTTAACTTTCACCACCTCAGCTGCTGTTGAGAGTCTGTCAGCCATTTTGTAAACACCAGTGGGGCCTAACTGAAGAGTTTTCTGAGATACGCTTTGAAGTCTAACAGCGACTGGCCTCCATTTCTAGACGCAGGTTTATCCAGAATGAAATGAAGCAATGAATGACAGAAGAACGAGAGAAAAACAGGCAGGAGAGAGGGGAGAGAGATATTGAACCCGACAGGCTGAGAGTAAACTTAAATTAAACACACCCAACACTATCAGATGTAGCTGGCTGACGGAAGGTAGGTATATGAGCGCAAAAGGAGGGAAAATAAGAGATAGATGGATAGATGGATGTATACTATGTGTGTGAGGGAACGAACTCTTGAGTAAATGTGCTTGTGCTTGAGACAGACTGTCAGGACTGCTAGAGGATTTCATTACAAGCCCACTTTGACTGGCAGCACGCTTCAACATTCACTTTCTCTGCATCTCACATGCACCGTCATTTCGGCAGCTCCCCAGTGCTCAATATCTACTCGTTAATCAATCAATGGAAGTAAATATAGAGCAAGACATCAAGGAGGACAATTAGATAGCCAGTAAACAAATACATGCTTCACTGTCAGAGAAACAGATCCAGTCATGCAACACCTGAAAAGATTCTCAAGCTGAACTAAATGAAAGTGCCATCCTTACCAAAAAAACCCTACATGGATTACTTTAACAATGTCCTTACTACCTTTTTGGGCCTTGAACGTGTCAGTTGCTTTGCTGTCTATCTGTGAGGGTCAGAAAGCTCTCAAACGTCATCAAAAACATCTTAATTTGTGTTCTGAAGATGAACGAAGGTCTTACGGGTTTGGAACGACATGAGAGTTATTAATGACAGAATTTTAATTTTGGGGTATCCATTTAACTCATTCTTGTAAACAACCACAATGTGATGTGTTGTTTTTGTCTTTGTTGGACTTTTGAAACTCCATCATTGATGCATGCATCTTTTTTTGTGTTTTATGGAAGTGGTAAAATCACACAGGTTCGAAACGACACAAGGGTGAATAAATAATGCCTGAATTTTCATTTTTGGGTGAACAATTTATTTTAATATCTGGCAGATCTGTCAGATAAAATGCTTTTTGTTACATACAATCAGTGCTCTGTAACCACAGTATTAGGTGATATGTGTGATAAACTTTGAGGAAAAATATGGCGAATTTTAATGTGGAATCAGTCTTGTGTAAAAGAGAGACAGACAGAGAGAGAAAGATGTGCGTGGGCAGGTAATAAGCAGATATTTTTTTTCAATACAGCAGGAAAAGCAACAGCAATATCTTTGCACTAATGGTCTTGTTAGCAACAACAGTGGTAATGCACTCCACATCTCACACACTTTCTATTAAAACACACACACATACAGAAAGAAATAAGGATGGGGACATTGTGAATCTTGAATTCTCCTTAATTTAAACAATCTACAGTGAAATTCCACAAAAAAAGCAAACAAATAAATAAAACCTAGTTTTACTAAGAAACTAATTCGCACACAGTCACACAATTCCAGAAGATTGATGCAACAAAGTGACAAACAAATACAAAAGGCAGTGAAGAAATTCCTGTGGGAGCCATTTTGTTGACTCGTCTTGTGGAGTGGAGAAAGCAGAAGTGATTAGATCACATTATTATCTCAGACTGCCTCAGGACCATTAGGGACAAAACACATGCACACATCAGCACAGAACACATGCTTTCAGTCAGATAACAAACCCTTACAGCGCTGACAACTCAATCAAACATATACACACACATACGATCAGTTCTGAGTGTTTGTGGTTTGTTATCCTTCCACGCTTATTGAATATCTTATTCATGACCTTTTATGAACTTACTACAGGGCATCTCTTACATTATATTTTCATTTTCTATGTTTCTGTGTTCATGTTTCTAGAGATTCTATGTTCACTATTTTTAGTCAGTTTTTTAAACCTTTATTGATCAAGTAAAGCAAAAACACCATGTTTTTAAAAACAGGTTGCTTAAATAGATGGTGATTTGTAAATATGGGCAGTCATGTGTTAATTAATTCTCTTTGTGATGTCATAATTATGGTGATTTCTGATTGGCTTGTTTTTGGAGTTTAGTTTCCAGATGGATGGACTAGGAAGGAGCTTGCCATTATGAATGTTCCTGTAAGTGTGCTTACTGCATCAAACACTAGATCAATAATCAAACCTGTCTTAAACTGTATTAGAACATTGTGGATGGTTGCCAGGGTTTGCTAAATAATCCACCCACAAGCCTCTACGATGTTCTTCTCCCTAGATATGCCAGCGTCCAACACTGCACCCAGATTATTATAATAATACAGTCATTGCCAAGAATGTCAGCACCCTTGTAATTCTGTCAGAAAATGCAACACTTCTCTCAGAAAATTGTTCCAATTGCAAAAAAACAACATGCTTATTGTTTTTGTTTGCACTGCAACAACACGAAAAAACTGAGAAGTCAAACTTGATCAAATTTCACACAGAATTTGACAAAATAATTGGCACCTTGTCAAAATTGTAAGAAATAATTGTTTTTCAAGCATGTGATGCTCCTGTAATTTGTATTTTGACACACCTTTGGCAAGTAACAGGCAACCAGTTCAAATGGAGAAAAGTTGACTCAACGTTTGTGCTGTCTCACACTAAGCATGGAGAAAATAAAGTAGTATAAAGAGTTGTCTGTGGATTTGAGAGAAAATATTTTGGAAAAACATGTACAGTCTCAAGGCTACAAGTCCGTCTCCAGAGATCTTAATGTTCCTGTGTCCACTGTGCGCAATATCATCAAGAGGTTTACAGTTCATGGCACTGTAGATAACCTCTCTGGACATGGACGGAAGAGCAAAATTAATGAAAAATAACAACAAAGGATTGTTACAATGGTGGATGAAGAACCCAGATTAACTTCAAAACAAATTCAAGCTGATCTGCAGACACAGGGTACAACAGTGTCAGCTCGCACTATCCTTCGAAAAGGGATGCTATGGTAGGAGACCCAGGAGGACACCACTGCTGACACAAAGGCATAAAAAAGCAAGACTGGAGTTTGCCAAAACTTATGTGACAAAACCACAATCCTTCTGGGAGAACGTACTGTGGACAGTTGAGACAAAAGTGGAGTTTTATGGTAAAGGACATCATGGCACTGTTTACAGAAAAAGAAATGAGGCCTTCAAAGAAAAGAACAGAGTCCCTACAGTCAAACATGGTGGAGGTTTAAAGATGTTTTGGGGTTGCTTCGCTGCTTCTGGCACTGGATGCCTTGATTGTGTGAACGGTATCATGAAATCTGATGATTACCAAAGAATTTTGGGGCGCAACATAGTGAGCAGTGTCAGAAAGCTGCGTTTCCACCAGAGGTCATGGGTCTTCCAGCAGGACAATGACCCGAAACACACTTCAAAAAGCACTTAGAAATGGTTACAAACAAAGCGGCAAAACAGCAGTTGGGAGAAGGCATCCTTCAAATCCGAATGACCTGGAGCAGTTTGCAAAAGAAGAGTGGTCCAAAATTCTATTAGAGAGGTGTAAGAAACTCATTCATGGGTACAGGAAGCGACTGATTTCAGTTATTTTTTCCAAAGGGGGTGCTACCAAATATTAAGTTAAGGGTGCCACTAATTTTATGTAGTGCATTTTTTTGGTTCTGTGTGGAATTGTATCAGATTTAACATGTGAGTACCAAAACATTTGCAACTGCAACAATTTTCTGAGAGAAGGGTTACATTTTCTGCTAGAATTGCAAGGGTGCCGATATTTTTGGCCATGTCTGTATGTTCTGCATTTGAGTAAGAATCGACTTTGTTGACCACAAATACGACTTTGTACAACTAGAACTTTGTCATTATAGACTTTGTTGACAATTAAGTTTTGTAAATATGCATGTGTGTAGTATGAATGCAATATGGACATTTGCCATGTTGCACCTATGATATAATCCACATTTATGAATATGACAACCCGCATGGACATGTCCATCTTAATTTATTTTTCAAAGCTTCACATAATCACCAAAAAATTCATGTTCAAATAATGAGAGTATGTTTTTTTTATTGACAGTAGTGAAAAGTCACTTCCTTGGGTGAACTATATGAAAGGCCTGTACCCTGTTAATCCTGTTTAGAGAGAGCAAATGACACACACTCCAAAATACAGTGTATTGAAACAGCATTGTGCTAAGAGGCTTACAGGAAAAGTGTCACACACGTCGGCGTAAGTGCGTATGCGTATGAGTGTGTGTCGGCATGTGGAGAATCCTCAAGTATTTGTAGTCATAATGGTGTCTGTACGAAATGGCAGCACTTGACTGGACGGTGAGGGTTTCTTTAAGTGAGGAAATGTTTCAGCGTCTATCCTAACAACAACAACACGCACTCCCACACACACAATTTTTATGCTGTTGTGTTCCTTGCAGTGAAACTGATTAAAATGACTAGCTTTCTGTACAATGCTATGGACCACCATCACCTTTCTTTCTCACTTCCTTTTTCCAAGCTCTTTTTCTCCTCTCTCTCGTTCAGTGTGACTTTCCAGACCCTTAGCAGCATGTCCCGTGGTGAATTGTTCGTAAGCTTCTCACCGGATCAGGTCTCACATCCGCTGCAACTGCATCAGTAACGCATTTTCTTGTGCGCGAGTGTGTGCGTGTTAGTGTTGTGTACTCGGCTTTGATGTTCTGTCTCCCATGATTACACCCAGATAATGTCACCAAGTCTTCTGTGTCAGTTCACTCGTTTCATCAAGCTTCACAACCACTTGTGTGGATGCTCACACAACACACACACATGCAAATACACATTCAGTGAGTCAGAAGAGGGGCTTCCTGTACCCCAGAGCCCTGTATATGGCAAGATATGAAAAACTAAGGAAAAAAGATTACAGGAAATTAACAAGAAATAACTAGCTTTTACGTTTTCTTGCTTTTGCAAAGTTTGCCACCATGATACTAAAGCAGAAGTGTCTGATCCTGGTCCTGGAGGGCCAACATCCTGCAGAATTTAGCTTTAGCTTGTCCCAACACATCTGCACATCTGTTTAATTGGGATTGGAGATAAACTCTCCAGGACAGTGGCCCTCCAGGACTAAAATATTGTGGATGGTTGCCAGGGCTAGCTATGTGATTGTTGCAGTGTACTGACCTAGTTGAAATAACCCACCCACAAGGACATTGTGGATGGTTGCCAGGGTTTGCTATGAGATTGCTATGGTGTACTGAGTCCAAATAACCCACCCACAGGCCTCTACAATGTTCTGATCCCTAGATATCTCAGTGTCAAACTCTGAACCCAAAATCATATTAGAATATATCAGTGGTTCTCAAATTTTTTTAAAGTGGCATACCCCCTGGGGCATTTAACATTCTTCTGCGTACCCCCTCTCTTCCACTTAGACCGCAGTCACACATTTTCTATAAAAGGACCATCTTTGCCCCCTTAAATTAATTTACAGGTGCATTTTTTTAACCTTTATAGAGGCAAAGATTTTCTATCCTTATTAATTGTATGTCATGTTTTATGTCATATTCTTAACATTCCATTAAGTGTATTATTAATATAATAAATAAAACAATAAATGATGGCAAATCGAATTGATACTTGTAGATTTAAAAATAAAACTGCCAATAAGTGGCGTGAAGAGAGTTTAAGTTGATCTCAATGTACAGTCCATGTTAATATTTGGTCTTCATGCTATTAAGTGAAGTTTTAGGAAGTTAATATTATTTTAAGTTGGGGCAGAATTAAATGAATGACAAAACTCAGAATTTTGTTCGCGTACCCCCTCCGTCACCTCACGTACCCAATTTTGTGAACCACTGGGGAGAAAGAAAAAAAAAGTATATATATAGGCTCACATCTAACAAAAACCCACCAATTCACCATCACAACAAATTTGAATATGGTGATATGCCAATCAGCTAATCAACTCAAAACACCTGCAAAGGTTTCCTGAGCCTTCAAAATGGTCTCTCAGTTTGGTTTACTAGGCTACACAATCATGGGGAAGACTGCTGATCTGACAGTGTCTAGAAGACAATCACTGACACCCTTCAAAGGAGGGTAAGCCACAAACATTCATTGCCAAAGAAGATGGCTGTTCACAGTGCTGTATCCAAGCATGTCAACAGATAGTTGCGTGGAAGGAAAAAGTATGGAAGAAAAAGATGCACAACCAACCGAGAGAACCGCAGCCTTGAGAGGCTTGTCAAGCAAAATCCATTCAAGAATTTGAGTGAACTTCACAAGGAATGGACTGAGGCTGACGTCAAGGCATCAGGAGCCACCACACACAGACGTGTCAAGGAATTTGGCTACAGTTGTCGTATTCCTCTTGTTAAACCACTCCTGAACCACAGACAATGTCAGAGGCGTCTTACCTGGGCTAAGGAGAAGAAATGGACTGTTGTCCAGTGGTCCAAAGTCCTCTTTTCAGATGAGAGCAAGTTCTGTATTTCATTTGGAAACCAAGGTCCTAGAGTCTGGAGGAAGGGTGGAGAAGCTCATAGCCCAAGTCGCTTGAAGTCCAGTGTTAAGTTTCCACAGTCTGTGATGATTTGGGGTGCAATGTCATCTGGTGGTGTTGGTCCACTGTGTTTTTTTTTTTTTTTTTTAAAAGTCAGTGCACCCGTTTACCAAGAAATTTTAGAGCACTTCATGCTTCCTTCTGCTGAACAGCTTTTTAAAGATGCTGATTTCATTTTCCAGCAGGATTTGGCACCTGCCCAAACTGCCAAAAGCACCAAAAGTTGGTTAAATGACCATGGTGTTGGTGTGCTTGACTGGCCAGCAAACTCACCAGACCTGAATCCCATAGAGAATCTATGGGGTATTATCAAGAGGAAAATGAGAAACAAGAGACCCAAAAATGCAGATGAGCTGAAGGCCACTGTCAAAGAAACCAAAAAACATTGCACACAGTGAGTCGCATGGGTATATTTTTTGAAAATTTGGGTTTTGCCACATTTTTGATGAAAATGTGAGGCTACTTGCCTGTGCCAAACTCTCTTGGTAATAGGGTTTTGTGGATAGTTGTTAGGCGGTTGTTTTTACGGTTGTAAGGGGTGCTGTGGGTGGTTGAAAGGAGACTCAAGACAAAACAGCCCACCCCCAAAGTCTAGAACCTACAGTAGTACCATTCTAATTTTCTGGTCCTTAGATATGATTCGGGCTTTTTCTTCTGCACACTAAGCACACTAAGACTTGAAACTCTGGAAACCTGAAGGCAAGAGCACACCTTTGCTCAACAAGTTCGGTACCATTCAAGTCCACAGAACAAACGCACTGTATGCCAAGGTTGTCTAATTCAGATCTGAAAGTTTAAGACAGGGAGGCATGCAACTTCTCTGAAATACTCTAACAAGCTCTACTGTAGAGCAAGAAACAGCAGTCTGCTCTCTCGCCCTCGCGCTGTGGGAGAAAACACTATAATTTTTAATCCTTTTAAAATGTGTCGACAGGGTCGAGTCTCCAGCCGCTAAGATAATGCTCGTCTCTCTGTATCTGTTTCTCTCACGGCCTCAGTCTGCGACTCTGTCTTTCTCTCCATCTGTCACTCTCTCTTTCAAAATTTCTTGCCTTGTCTTTGTCTATTCATCTCTGTTTTTCTCAAGCTCATTCTCTCTATCTGTCTTCGCCTCCTTCCCGTCATTCCTCTGTGCGCTCCCGAAGCATTTCTTTGAAATGCATCTAATTAGCGCGGGGCTCGTCGTGCGGGTTAAATTAAATTGCAGAGATACACGGAGGATGGAGGTCAATAGCTCCATAAAGACCGGCAGAGCTGATAATTGGGCTGGCTTCTCTTTTCCGTGCATGATCAAAATGCCAGTGGACAGAGCGTTGTCTGCCTCGGAGAATGCCTGGGAGAGCGACAGAGACTTTTCTTTCTTTTTTTTAAGAGAAAAAAGAAAGAGAGCATTTATTTTTAGAGAAATGAAAGGGAGAGAGGACCAACCAATCACATCCTGCCTCTGCACACTTCCCTGTCTGGGTCTAAATACCAACCTGTGAAGGGAAGAAGTTGGGTGGGTGAAAGAAGAAATGGTAAGAAAGACCAGGAGAGCAAATGAAAGAGTGGTTGGCCTGAGCAAGCACGACAGTTTTTACCATGTGACATTAGAAATGTGTTAACCATTGAGATGTGTCAACCGTCTAAACGGTGTCCAAGGAGGACTATGTTACCTGGGGAACGTTAATTGTTAATCTTAATGACAGATGCTCAGAGTGGAGAAGGACCTCGTGGAAGTTTAATCATATCTACACAACTATTAGTGAGCAGGATCACAGTATGTTATTTATAAATGAGAACAACGAAAAAAAACATTTAATATGCATAAACCGTAGAGCATCTCCCAGATCTGACTGACCCATCTGGTAACTATGAACACCACTCACGTTTTCTTCAAAAATATAAAAATATACTATAAGTTCTAATATTCTGAATATTGCTTTTTATTGCAGCATGCTGTACTGAGGTGAAGACAGACTTGTTCATTTGTTAAAAATAATCTTATCTTTTGGTTTTGGGCTTTAAAAAATGTTTATATTACACATATTCATTAATCTCTGCAAAAAACGTCAAGAAAAATCTTGAATTTGATCGGTAACTTCAGAGTTTTATAACAGAAAGTGACAACATAGGACTCTGGAATATATTGCCTTCTATACTGATTTTGTTATCTGAAATTGCTTTGGTGATCATTTAATACTATGGTTCATAACATAGTTATTATATAGTTATTACATATACTTTGTTATTACCATATGATACCAGGAAAAAAAAAGAGAGAGAGAGAGGAGAGAAAACTATACAATTCAAGTAAGTACTTTTCATTTGTTAAGTATTTAATTTAGGGTTATGGTTATTGAAATATTAGTAAGAATTAAAATTGTATTTTGTGATATAAACCATTAAAATGAAATAAAATGCGAGAGAGAGTTTGAGGGCTGAAAGCTGTTTGAGGCGGAGAGCAGTGTGTCGCGCCGCTCTCACCTCTAAAAGTCATGGAAATGCCAGGTCACCTGCTCTCGTACCGAGGAATCAAACGAACGTGAAGGTGTGAGGTCCTCCAAGATCACAAACCCACACAAACACACATACACAAGCTCCAAACACATCACTCGCACCTCTCTTTTTGACGGGGCTGTCGACAACTCACTTCCTCGACTGCCTTTGATTGCTTTGTTATGACTGCCCTCATCCCCTCCCAATCCCTCGCTACTGCTCCCTTTTTGATGATTACTCTTTAATAAAGCATCTCTTTGAAGAGCGTTGGCTCATACTCCTGTTTGCTGGCGCAGGTTGATGACATGGAAGCTCAGAGACTGTCACTAGGACACGACATCACAGAGGCCTTAGATAGTGGGAAGTCTTTTAAAAATTCATTAGTGACTTTAATAATTAAGATATATGGAAATGACATGCATTGCGGTCTGGGTGAATGATTAAGTAGGCGAAGTGATCTACGCCAATGAGGCTGTATAAATAATGTTTATATTTCACATCTTCATTAATCTCTGCAGGAAACGTCAAGAAAACTCTCATATCCTACACTAAGTGTGCTCGGTAGCTTCAGTGTTTTATAACAGAAAGTGACAACATAGGACTCATAGAACCTGGAATATGTTGCCTCATATACTGGTTGTGTTATCTAAAGTAGCTTTGGTGATAATTTAATACTTAATGGTACATAACATAGTTATTATGTAGTTATTACATATAGACAGTTATTACCATCTGATACCATGACAGTACCAGAGTACCACCATTTCTTTATGTAAGAGTAAAAAGGGACTCGCATTATTCAAAAGGTGTTTCTTGCATTCCATCTTCACGTTCTAATGTAAATCACACCCTACAAAAATATAGAAGCATCAATAAAATGCTAGTTATTTATTTTATATCAAATTAACTATATTCAAATCAAATGGTTGTTATTTACAACTGTATCAAAATATATATTTCACTTGTAGTTACAGCACTACATTTTGAACATAGCAGGTGAAAGTGCTATTTATAATATTAGTGTATATTGTCCATGACTTGCACCAGAACAGAAGAAATATGTATTCTCGGAGCAAAATCTCTCCTTCACACTCTCAGTTTCACAAACCCACACACACAGAGAGGTAGGCCACTGAGAGCCCTTTAAAGTTATTGTTTACTATTGATCGTTGAGGTCTACGGTATGAGGGCAGTGTGGTGGAAAAACAACTGACCCTTATGCTCTAGTGTGTGAGAAACTGTGTGATAGCATGAACCACCTCTACAACATGAATTGAAATACACACTATGTGTCTTTTTCTTGCACACATTTCTCCAGAGCTGGTGGTTTTGATTCAGTGGTCTAATCCTGTGTAATCCATCTGTGTAAACATGTATATTTACATACAGTATACTCTCAATTATTGGCCTAGGTGTTAATAGATTCAGCCTGATATCTTAGTTGTTCTCAAGGTAGCACCCCTCTGAGTCAAAATGCTGAAGCCTTTTGTCAAGCCTGGCAAATCCTAGAACTACTTTAGCCTTGACTTGCCACATTCCTTTGACTTCTTGAATTCCTGGCATTTCTCAAGGTTTGTATACTTTGCTGGCTGGAAGCTACTGTTATTTGGCACTATAGCATCTATCTACACTACTGTGTCTGTTCCTTCGCCAGGGTCATCTAAACCTGCTCCTGAAGGGTCAATGTCCTACAGAGTTTAGGTCCAACTTACCCCAACAAAACTGTCCAGAGGTCTTTAGTACTTAGTACCCTTAATCAGCCAATACAGGTGTGTTTAACTGGGGTTTAAGCTCAACTCTGTAGGACAATACCCTTCCAGGAGCAGGATAGGACACCCTCGTCCTTAGCTATGTTAATATTGTCAGGTTGGATGGCCTTCACTCGTGTGTCTGTCTAGACCAGGGCTGGGCAACTTTGGTCCTGGAGAGCCACTGTCTTGCAGAGTTTAGCTCCAACTCTAATTAAACACAACCTAATTGAACAAGTTAATCAATGTCTTCAAGATCACTTGAAAGCTACAGGCACATATGAGGTTAATTAGTATTGAAGCTAAACTCTGCAAGACAGTGGCACTCCAGGACCAAAGTTGACCAGCCCTGGTCTAGACCTTAGGTACAAAACAATCCCATACTTGTTTGGATTACATAGTCTTTTCCACTACATTCTGAGGAGATGTTCCCAAACACCAAGGCACTTCAACTCTGGTATTGGAAGACCACTCTCCTGCACAGTTTTGCAGCAACTCTAATGAAATGCATCTGAACAAGGTGTGTTTGATTAGAGTCAGAGTTAAACTTCTCAGAACAGTGGCCTCCAGGACTGGTGTTGAAGAGTCCTGCTATGCATCCTGGTGACACTCATGGTGTTCTTCAGTGCATGATGTTCTGGTCCTAATCTTTCACCCTACTATAAGGTCCTTCACCCTGGGTCTTCGAATGTTGTACAGCCTCATTTTTACAGGTTCTCCCAGTTTGCCTTAAAGCCATATGTAAGCCATGTCGTCAATGTCTTATCCAGAATTGCAGTAAAATTTAAACAGCGGTCTTGAAACTTTATTACAGCCAATGTCTTTGATGTAGATCCAGATCAGGGGATTATAGATTCCATTTTACCTCTGGAGCTGGTGCCGGAGCTGGAGTTGGTGCTTGGTCAAGAGTAGCACTCATTCAAAACCGACTCGAAACCGACCAAGAACCAGTTTGCTTTTCCACAGGGTAGAGAGCCAACACAGAGCCAGCCCTCACGTCACTGAATACGTCTCATCTTTCCCAGCAATATTATGTGGCAGCACCAAACACAAACACACCAGACTTGCTCAACATGCATTGAAGAGTAGGCTATTCTTTAAGCTTTTAAATTGCTCTTGCAGTACTTTAATGCCACACACGGACCGGTCCATGCAGTGCTGACACATCCCGAACCTGTCTAATATTCATTGTGTACATCAGCATCCAAACACAGCGAATCCAACGTGTTCGTGTTTAGCTGATCTTTCAAAAAAAATTCAGTTCAAGTTTCTGTTCATCTTGTTGGTCACGATAACCCCACCCTCAGCCCCTGTCGCAAGTGGTTCTTACCTCTAGTCCAGAAATGTCTTGATGCTACTTACGAGACACTTTTCCTGGTTCCAAGCTGGTGCTTTGGGCGTCGCAAGACAAAGAATCGATTTGAAAGTAGGCTCTGGCTCCGAACCAGCATTCGAACTGCCTTGGTGGAAAAGTGGTATGAATAACCAAAAATGAGGTTGGAATCACTTATCTCTTGCAGAAGCAGAGATCTCTTCTGCCGACCACTACTGAACTAACATATTTAATTGTTGTTGTTAATGTTGTTAATTTATCTGAACTCTGATGCCTTGTAAAAAAATGTGCTGTTTAAACTGCTGTCTGTAGTGAAGCTCTGCCTACTGATGTTATAGGTTCCTTTGCTTGAGAACAGCAATGTTTCGGGGCCAGTTCGGAACCAGGATCTGGTCACCGCCCCAAGTTTTTTAGAAATGGAAAAGCGCAGTTCCCAATTGGGCTCCGACTGCAGCACTGACATCAACCCTGGTGGAAAAGCAGTATGAGTCAGTGGTCCTCATGTTCCTGGAGTATCGCTTGACATCATCCATGCACTGCTGGTGGCAGACAATAGCTCCAGTCTTGTAGCTGCATCACCATCCATTCATGATGATCATCTGGTTCAGGGGGTTTAAGCCTGTGAATAACAGCAGTACACTTTGCAGTCTTCTTTGAGTTGGCTTATAGTACTATTGATCTCCTGATAAAGGATTTGTTTCTTGTTGATCTTGTACAGCACCAGGCATCCAAGGATTCATGTGCGTAGCAATGATTCATGCGTTCCTGTAGACAATCTAGACTATGATGTACTTTGTTGTCATCCCTGATGCAGTACTGATGAGAAATGCATTATGAATAAAGCTGAGAAAAAGCCAAACCACAAGGTCAACCTTTTTTGGCTCTGAGGACTGCCTCTGGAGACTTTTGGTTGTGTTACATTGGTGTGTGTGCCTACAGATTTCTGTCTGTCTTGTGGAGCTCTCCAGGGTGCTGACAGAACTCTCTTTCCTGGGAAGTCCTTTGGGGGAGCTATTGCAGGCTCTTCTAGCTCAGTCGCTTTGATCAACTGTTCCATGGCCAGTGGTCCTCTTATGCTGGTTGCTAGATGTTCTTGGCAAAGAAGGGGAATTAATAACTTGTCCATGTTTGACATTTTGCATTATTCTCACTGCTTTGTTGGGGAAGAGAAAAACCATCACTTCAAGGATGAATATGATAGAATGTGGAGTCAAATATGAAGGCAGTGGGAAGTATACACCAGAAAATCTTCAAAGCTGTGCAGTTTCAGGAAGGGTTACCAATGCATTAAACTTATTATTTTTGCCAATGTTATGAGAAGCTGGTGCACTGCATGCCCATTACTGGGCAGGGGTAAGTGTCTGTTATCCCCCTGAGCTGTTTTATCTTGTTGTTGACATGTTACAGACCTTTGGTTAGATGCTTGGTCAGCAGCAGCTGCTACAAAGTAACTTGGGTGAACTATTGAATTTACTTCATGGTTTTGAGCTGTTTTGTGCTGACCTTATTCAAAGCATGTCCACATTTGTCAATGGTGTGTGTTTGGGTTTATGTTGTTGAGTTCCAATGTGCTTTTCCAATTCGCTTCTTTCAGAGACAGTGGATTTCATCTTTGAACTAGTGAATAAGACTGTTGTGCTGCTCATTTGTTTAGCTCTAGTAGGACCAGGCCCTCAATTGGTTGGGGGGACTTGGTGTTTGGGGGCATTACTTATTAGTCATCACTCTTGTATTTTTTCTTTAATCAGTTATTGTTTTATGTCTTTGTTTCTTTTTTACCTATTCAGACATGCACTTCAGAGGGAACTCAGCTTCCCTGCATTCTGTGTGGGCTTTGGTCTCTCTGGTCACCAAATGTTGTTATTTTCAGGTCTTCAGTATTGTAGATATTTGTCTAAAATTTAGTTAGTGTCTGCAAGCTACATTTGTTACCAAGTACCAAGAACTTTTGACTTTGTTATTTTCCGTCTCTAGTTGATGTTTACACAGTATTATTTTTTATGGCAATGTTTCCAAGATCCCCATTGTTTTCATGTCCTTAGTTTGATGTTTTCTGTTGCAGAAACTCAAACTATTTGCCTTTTTAGTTGAGGAACTGTACAGGTCATTAGTAGCTTATGCTAACTGCTCCCTTGCTCTCTCTATATATATCTGTAAGGCTTACTATACAGAAACATCAAAAGCATTTCCATATAAAAGATGTGGAGGAGGTTTCAGAGAGACACAAGCAGCAGGGTGTCATCTTTCCCTCAGATTCATTAAGTATACCTGGATCAGACTACGGTGAAAGTATTTATAGCCAGGTTTCATAGTATAGAGCAGGACTTAATTACTGCAATCGAACCTTCCTGACAAATGAGACTGAACAGAGGAATTATAGAGTGAGAAGAGAAGAGCTCAGAAAAGAACAAGGAAAGTAGTGGTTCTGGCAACACTATCTCACAAGCAATTCGACCATATTTTACATGATGGGCAATTCATCTGAATTCAAATGACCACACTCGTACGATTCAACATGTTCTCACTCCCAATTCATCACAAATTGATGCTTGGTCAGGACCCCTTGGCGTCGCTTTTTGATGCTCAAGACACCCCTTTGTTTGTCTTAATTTAATGGTTTGCATGCATTCGTAAAAAATAGAAATAATTTTATATAAATTTATACTTTTATTGGAGCACCTAAACCCACCCCTACCCTAAACCAACCCAATTCTGAATAATATAAAACACAGAATAAAATATTGAATAAAATATGACTGTAGTTGTATCTGCCTGTTATATTGTGTTTTATTGACAAATTATAAGTTTAGAGGCAGGGGTTGGGTTATGTGCTCATAAATGTGTAAATAGTGCAATGTAAATAAAACTGTTGTGACTGTTTACATTGAAAAATCATATGCAATAATGGCAATATAATTACCCAATATATAATTTAATCATGACAATATAATAATTCCCAGTGCCTTTTGCGTTGGCATATTACACTAAGGGTTTGTTATTTAAAACAATGGAGGACCCGAACATCGAAAAATGACGCCAAGTGGTCCTGACCAAGCATCAATAGGTGATGAGTGGGGAGTGAGTGTTGTACGATTGTTTCTACAATTTGTCCAGACCCCAGTGATGGTTAGGTTTAGGGGTGGTGTTAGGGGTAGGTCATTCGTGCAAATTCATACGAATTGGGGAACTTGTAAAATACGTATGATTTAGTAAAAAAATATATTTAGCAAGAATTAGCCACCTCACAAAATATGCATGAACTGCCATGAGATCGGGTTGGTTCTGGAGGGCTATGATAAATAAAGACAAGCAGCGGAAAGGGAAAGGAAGACAAAAAATAGGATTAAGCTAATACATCATGCCAATATGTAATAGCCAAAATATTGTTAAAGGATTAGTTCACTTCCAGAACAAAAATTATAATGTCCTCACCCCATTGTCATCCAAGATGTGCATGTCTTTTTTTCCTTCAGTCGTAACGAAATTTTGTTTTCCTAAGGAAAACATTTCAGGATTTCTCTCCATGTAATGGACTTCTATGGTGCTCCCAAATTTGAACTTCCAAAAGCGAAACCATCAGTTATTTTCCAAAGAAAATTACAATTTATATACTTTTTAACCTCAAACGCTCATCTTGTCTAGCTCTGTGTGAACTCTGTTATTTTTTTCTTCCGGCATGTTCACTTTGTAAACATTTGGTCGGTACTTCTGGAGTGATGTAGGATGATTTTAAAGTTGGAGGAGAAAATGAGATGGGAGTTTTTAAACGTACCCTAACTGTCATGACCGTAAACCATACAAATTGTATATCCTCGGCTAGGATCGTTTAGAGCCCTTTGAAGCTGCATTTAAACTGCATTTTGGAAGTTCAAATTTGGGGGCACCATAGAAGTCCATTACATGGAGAAATATCCTGAAATGTTTTCCTCAAAACACAATTTCTTTACAACTGAAGAAAGAAAGACATAAAAATCTTGGATGACAAGGGGGTGAGTAAATTATCTGTAAATTTTTGTTCTGGAAGTGAACTAATCCTTTAAATTGAACTGTCCATCACTAACATATGCGACAGCAAATGCACAACATTCACTGAGTTGAATCTCAAAATGTTGCACACATCACTTTAAAATCACTTTAAAATGTGTAATAGTACATATATGATGCAACATAAATTAGTTTGTATTAGTATTTTGTAAGATAAGATTAATTTGTCATTTAAAATGAGTGAAGAGAAGAGAAGAGAAGAGAAGAGAAGAGAAGAGAAGAGAAGAGAAGAGAAAAGAAGAGATCATGTTGTCCCCGAGGAAGCACAGAGGACCGAATGAGGCAGGAGATCAGAGCCAAGTGATGGGGACAGGACTACAAAAGAACGGAGGGATGAGAGGGAGGAGTTCGCAGAGGTTGGTGGCTCCTCTCTGATCCCTCGTTCTGCGCTTTTGAGGGTGCGAGCTTCTAATGAGCTCGTCTTCTCCTTTTCTCATAATCTGCTGTACGCTTTATCACACACATCAAACACATACGCACACACCTCTGGCAGCGGTCCTGAGAGGCGAGGGAGCATTGTTCTTTAATCTTTCCTTCTGTTTACCGCTGATCCTCCGTCCCGGAGGTTAAACCATCATTTTACACACATTGTCAGTCTCGTGCTTCAGCCCATGAGATAAAAATTAAATGAGGAGAGAATGATGGAGAAATGTGTCAAGCCAAATAAAAGAAAGAAAAAGAAACACAATTTACACAATTTAAAGCGTGTAATTTTGGCACCTCTAGCATCAATAAATGGAATCGCAAAAACGTATTACAGTATTTAAACAACTACAGGTGTTTTGGATAAAAAGCATCAGCCAAATGCATTAATGTACAAGTACATAAACAATAACATGGATTCATTAATGCAGGGGCTAGAAAATTTGTTAAAATTAATTTGGTTGTAAAAATACAAATAAATTCACCTTTCATTCAGACTAATAGTCTATTAACATCGCTGATTCCTGCTGAAATGTAATTGCATTATGGGCTGTTAACATGTTATATTTGTGACGGAGAAAGAGAAAAAAATGCTCAAAAAACGTTATCCCTCAAGGCAAAATCATGCAACTCTCACATATACTGTGTTCACTCACACAGTCCTTCTCTCTGTACACTCAGGATGACAAATGTCTTTCGAAATAAACCATAAACACAACCAATAAATAAAAAAAGTGTCATTCATGTGAAATTTGCCATCAATCACAATATGTGGCTGTCTCTGTGTGTGTGTATTGAGGAGAGAAAGAGTTGTACGAGATGGTCGAGTGTGCTTGGCGATGTGATTATCTCTTCACACAACTGAACCCGGGAAAAAAAAAGAACAAAAAAAAGACGAAAAATAATGTGAAAAGAGCTAACGTCAAATTTAAAAACGAGGGAGGCAAAAAATGGATTTTGACTGTATAAACTCAAAAGAGAGTCTTAATTTGCGCCTGGTGGTGAATCAGGAAACTCATTATATCTGTCATATTAACAAAGGAATAAACAGGCATTTCTCTGAAGAAAGAAAGCCATGACAGACACATACACTGAGACAGAAGAGGAAGGAGAGAGTGAGGGAGAGGGGGAGCAGCAGAGAGAATAAATAACAAACGTCAAAACATATTATTCTTTCAGAGTGGGGGATGAATTGAACCCTACACTGTACTTCACGCACAACATTTTATTTTTATAACCTGCAGAGCAAAACAAATGAGGTGATTATTAGAGATTTAAAAGACCACACTTTTATCAGAAAGACACTGACCTAAGACACACACACACACAAAAAACAAAACAAAACATACGTTAGGAATATGGCCCATGAAATAGAATAATGATAGAAGATGTTTCTAAGCAAATTTTTTCTATTTTCTTTTTTTCTCATGTTTAAAATGATTCATTATTCTATGTTTTACCTCATATTTTCCATGAGAAATATACCTTATGCGGACCAAATGTGCTTGCTGTCATGTTTCAAAAGCAAACAAACAAATGAACAAACAATAAATACTTAAAAACCACCATACCGACTTTAAGACATGGATAGCTTGCACTTCTTGACACAAGAGTTACAAAATGTGATAACAGAATCAATAACAGGATCAAATGAATGCATACAGTGTTTCCCTTTTTCACAAATCTGTTCACAAATCTGTCTAAATATGCATTAGTGAGCACTTCTCCTTTGCCGAGATAATCCATCCACCTCACAGGTGTGGCATATCAAGATGCTGATTAGACAGCTGACAGCTGGCCACAATAAAAAGCCACTCTAAAATGTGCAGTTTTATCAAACAGGATGCCACAGATGTCGCAAGTTTTGAGGGAGCGTGCAATTGGCATGCCAATTGGAATGTCCACCAGAGCTGTTGCCCGTGAATTGAATGTTCATTTCTCTACCATAAGCCGTCTCCAAAGGCGTTTCAGAGAATTTGGCAGTACATCCAACCGGTCCCACAACCGCAGACCACGTGTAACAACACCAGCCCAGGACCTCCATATCCAGCATCTTCACCTCCAAGATCACCTTCAAGATCAGCCCAACCACCCAGGCAGCTGCTGCAACAATCGGTTTGCATAACCAAATAATTTCTGCACAAACTGTCAGAAATCGTCTCAGGGAAGCTCATCTGCATGCTCATCGTCCTCATCGGGGTCTCGACCTGACTGCAGTTCGTCGTCGTAACTGACTTGAGTGGGCAAATGCTCACATTTGATGGCATCTGGCACTTTGGAGAGGTGTTCTCTTCACAAATGAATCCCGGTTTTCACTGTACAGGGCAGATGGCAGACAGCGTGTATGGCGTCGTGTGGGTGAGCGGTTTGCTGATGTCAACGTTTTGGATCGAGTGGCCCATGGTGGCGGTGGGGTTTTGGTATGGGCAGGCGTATGTTATGGACAATGAACACAGGTGCATTTTATTGATGGCATTTTGAATGCACAGAGATACCGTGACGAGATCCTGAGGCCCATCGTTGTGCCATTCATCCACGACCATCACCTCATGTTGCAGCATGATAATGCACAACCTTATGTTGCAAGGATCTGTACAAAATTTCTAGAAGCTGAAAACATCCCAGTTCTTGCATGGCCAGCATACTCACTGGACATGTTACGGCATATACAACAGTGTGTTCCAGTTCCTGCCAGTTCCAGCAACTTTGCACAGACATTGAAGAAGAGTAGACCAACATTCCACAGGCCACAATCAAAAACCTGATCAACTCTATGCGAAGGAGATGTGTTGCACTGAGGCAAATGGTGGTGTCTAATCAGCATCTTGATATGCCACACCTGTGAGGTGAATGGATTATCTCGGCAAAGGAGAAGTGCTCACTAACACAGATTTAGACAGATATGTGAACAATACTTGAGAGAAATAGGCCTTTTGTGTACATAGAAAAAATCTTAGATCTTTGTGTTTAATATGTCATGCAGCCTTGAAAAACTATCTAATAATGCCTTTATGGATTCTCTTCTGGCATTTTGCCGGTTACTTGACATGGGCAAAATGCAATCAAGGATTTGTTAAAATCAAGTACTCAAATTGAATTGAGGAATCGTGACAGCCCTTAATTCAACTAATAAAGAAATAAATAACCTCAAATAAACTCACTGTGATACATTGATGACATAAACATACTTCAATTTACACCAAAACAGTACATTGTCAAGAAGAGAACTGTGAGGGCAAATGGGAAGAAGGTTGTGTCAAAGTCTGATTCCATGCCAAACAATCAAAATAACCTTAAAGGGACAGTTCACCCAAAAACGACAATTCTGTCAACAACAAATCATCCTCATGTTGTTACAAATCCGCAGGATTTGTCTTCATCTTAAAAACACAAATTATTATTTTTAAAGAAACCTGGATGAAACCCCCTACTAAAAGTAATTTCACCAAAACGTCCAATCTTCAAAAGGTTCATAAAGACACCATAAAAATAATCCATATGAATTGAGCAGTTTAATCTTCTGAATAAACATGATCACTTTATCTGATGAACAGATTATATTTAGGCTTTTATTCACATATAAACGTCGATAAACACACATACAGCATATCAAATATGGTAAACGGAAGCTCAAACATGTAAAAACCAATGGGTTTTGGGCTTCATCATGAACCAAAGAGATTTTTTCTGGTGCAAGTAATTATGGTTGAGCTGTTGTTAACCATATTTGATGTGCTCTACGCATGCGATGACCAAGTTTATATGTAATATTATATTTGATGTGGTATTAGCCATTCTGAGAATATCAAAGATTCCCAAAAGTTATATTTAAACATTTAAAAATAAGTGGCATGACACCTATCATCACCATCAGAAATGTCCACTTCAATCTGCCATTAACCATCAAATCTAATATTTGACATCTCTATGCCTGAAGAATAGATTATGTAGACCAAAACCTTGTTGGGTGTTGGGTGACTGTACATAGACTGTACACAGAGATAATGGAGATTAATTGGTATACTGGTCAGGTTTTGGGTTTTGCTAAATTATTACACTCTTTTCTAGCCCCTAATATTCTTCTTTTCTAGCCCCTAATATTCACAACAGTGTAATATGCTGCTAAACCACCACAGTATAATGTATCGTTGGAGAAATTATCTCTTCAAAAGTTGCGCTTCCGTACTTTTGACAAACTAAAAGGCATAAAATTAAACTTGTATATAGAATGAAACATGTAGATATTAGTGTATGTTAGCTTGTTTTTTTCTTCATGAGCATGATCTATTTAAATCCATATCATATTAGAAAGACACAACGCGTCTAACCACATATCGAGAGCTGTAGTTTCAAACACAAACTCTCACCCTCTGAACAGGAAAACGGGCTAGGTTTGCACAAATGATGTTGTCTGAATCTGCCAAAAGTAGTCATGCCATTCCAAAATCGTCTTGCATCCTACCCCAAACTGACCCAGGATACCAATAATCCCCATCCACGCTGATCCAGGGTCAGATTAACGTCTACCCACTCTGATCTGCTGCTCTAATCTAATAAACTCAAGAGCAAAACTGACCCGGAGAGCAATCCTTCTATAATATGCTTTCTCAAAAGCACACCATGCTGTTTATTTCCTCATAAGGGGCAATTGAAAAGGTCCCTAATCCAATAGTGGGAAAACTAGAATCTTCTAGAGAGGCACTTTCAGACGTTGCCTCATTCTTTTCAAGTCCAATTAATTTTCTTCCAGCAATAAAGCTCACATCTTTATGGTTGACACTGCAAAGCAGCATCTTATGATTTAATATTTCAGAGATTTTTCCAAAAGTCCTCACCGCTGCCACCGCTACTCCCCCCCTCCTGCAATCAATTTCATGTAACTTTGTAATATTGCAATAATTTGGGCTCTTGAGTTAATGTCTCTTAAAATGCTCTTCTACTATTAGCAATTAAGTATGCAATTAAGAATGTTTACATGATGGAATTCCGGAGTAATGGCAATTTACTTCAGATCCCACTAATTAAAAAGGAGCCCAGAATAACGTGATTTTGCTTTATTGATAATTTGATGACTTTCGGCTCTGGGTTTGATTGTGTTATGACTTAATTTGGCTTTAATCATTTGGTATCAGTTTTGGTTGTAACCGAAAGACTGAACGCAGACAAGCAGTGTGCGACTCCTTCATTTTTTTATTTATTTTTTGTCTCCCCTCATTTTCATTATATCTGCATAATTTCTTTCATCAGCAGCAATGTGTAATTAAAGTGTAATTAAAATTTCCCAAGTGAAAGTTTGATCATGAAAAGCTTTGAAGTGGAAGGCAGCTGACCTGTTGCACACTTGAAGTCACGACCTAAACAATCAAGAGCTGCTTCCATCCGTGTGCTTTTGTGTTTGAGTGTGCAATACAGGTGTCTCTGAACCACTGGCTTTATGAATTAGTATCATTAGTACTCTACATGCTCAGACTACTGGTGCACTGATTTTAGATGCAGAATATACTAAATCAAACACTTAGACAAGGTAATACTGTAATATGTAATTATTACAATGTAATACACTCAAAGAACAAAACTGTTCAACAAAATTTATTTTTTCCTACAATATACTTGTTCTACCCATGTTCTATAAACACAACATTCAAGACAAACCACAGTTTGCCTGCAGTTAAATGAAGTTGTGCTAATAATGTTGAAGATATAGATTTATATATATATATATATATATATATATATATATATATATATTCACATGCATATATATGAACCAATTAAGTAATAATGCACTTTTTGTGATTTTAATAAAACACATGCAACAACAGCTGGGTTTCCATCCAAAGCTGTGAATTTAACTTTTGTGCAAAATTGGAATATCACATAAAGCGTGTGAATAAGCACCGTTTCCATCGGAACAAAATCGTCATTTTCTGATAAACTGACACTAGCCTATATATCACTAGCTGGGTTTCCATCTAACGTTGCAAATTTAACTTATGCGCAAAATCGGAACATCACATTAAACATTTTTAAAAAAGCTCCGTTTTAGATTTAAAAAGTCAAAGAGAACAAAATCGTAATTTTCTTGATACACTGGCACTATAGCCTATATATCACTGGCTGTGTTTCCATCCAACATTGCAAATTTAACTTGTGCACAAAAGTGGAATATTGCATAAAATATTTGAGAATAAGCTCTGTTTCCATCCAATAAGTCAAAAAGAACAAAATTGCCAGTTCCTGATAAACTGGCACTAGCCTATAGGGTTTCTAGCCAAAGCTGCGGATTTAATTTATGTGCAAAATTGAAATATTGCATAAATAATTTGCAATTAAGCACCTTTTTCATTCAAAAAAAATCAAAGAGAACAAAATAGTCCTTTCCTGATAAACTGGCACTAGCCTATATTTCACTAGCTGGGTTTTCATCCAAAGTTGCAAAATTAAATTACGGCCAAAATTGAGTAGAACATTTGCAAATAAACACTGTTTCCTTCCAGTGAGTCAAAGAGAACAAAATCGTCTCTTCCAGATAAACTGGCACTAGCCTATACATCACTAACTGGGTTTCCAGCCAACGTTGTGAATTTAACTTGTGCACAAAATTGGAATATTGCATAAAACATTTGCGAATAAGCACCTTTTCCATTTAAAGAGTCAAAGAGAACACAATCGTCACTTCTTGATAAACTGCCACTAGCTGGGTTTCCATCCAACGTCGTGAATTTAACTTGCGCAAAATGGGAATATTGCATAAAACATTTGTAAGCAAGCACCATTTCCATCCAACAAGTCAAAGAGAACAAAATCATTACTTCCTGATAAATTGGCACTAGCCTATACTGTATATTACTAGCTGGATTGTCATCCAACGTTGCAAATGTAGCTTGCCCACAAAATTGGAATATCGCATAAAACATTTGCAAATAAGCACCATTACTATCCAAAAAGTCAAAGAGAATAAAATCATAATTTCCTGATAAACTGCCACTAGCCTATATCATTAGCTGGGTTTATATCAATGTTGCAGATTTAACTTGTGTGCAAAATTGGAATATTACATACAACCTTTGCAAATAAGCACCATTTCCATCCAAAAAGTCAAAGAGAATAAAATTGTCCCTTACTGATAAACTGACACTAAAGCCCAGAGGTGGCGAACGTCGGTCATGGAGAGCTGCAGCCCTGCAGAGTTTTGCTTCAATCTTAATCAAACACACCTGAACAAACTAATCAAGGTCTGCACGATTACTAGAAAGCTACAGGCAGGTGAGTTTTAATTAGGGTTGGTGCTGAACTCTGCAGGGCTGCGGCTCTTCAGGACTGGAGTTTGCCACCCCTGATATAGCCTATATATCACTAGCTGGGTTTCCAAGCAATAATTTAACAAATTTAACTAATGCACATATTTGGAATATCGCATAAAACATTTGCAAATAAGCACTGTTTCTAACTAACAACTCAAAGAGAATAAAATTGTCATTTTTTGAGGAAAACATTTCAGCAATTTTCCCCATATAATTTTGAACTTCCAAAATGCAGTTTAAATGCGGCTTCAAACAATCCCCAGTGTGTTTGTAAACTATCCCAGCCGAGAAAGAAGGGTCTTATGTAGTGTAACGATCAGTTATTTTAATTTAAAAAAAATTCAATTTATATACTTTTTAATGCCAAATGCTCATCTTGTCTTACTCCGCTTTGACTGTTTTTGTTCCAGCTCATGACAGTTAGGGTATGTCGAAAAACTCCCATCTCACGTTCTCCCTCAACTTCAAAATTGTCCTATATCGCTGTTTTACCTTTTTTGTTAAGGGTGTTTGATCTTCTTTGCATGTTCTCGTTGCAAAGACTAGGTCGGAAATCTGCAGCGATGTAGGATGATTTTGAAATGATTTTGGAAGTTGAGGGAGAAAATACGATTGGAGTTTTTCAACATACCCTAACTGTCTTGAGTCAGAATACACAGAGTTCATGGAAAGAAAGACAAGACAAGCATTTGAGATTAAAAAGTATTTAAATTGTATTTTTTTTTTTTTTTTGAATATAACCGATCCATTCACTAGATAAGACCCTTCTTCCTCAGCTGGGATCGTTTACAACTGCATTTGGAGGCCACATTTAAACTGCATTTTGGAAGTTCAAAATCGGGGCACCATATCAGTCCATTATATGGAGAAAAATGCAGAAATGTTTTCCTCAAAAAACACAATTTTTCTTCTTTGAAGAAACAAAGACATGAACATCTTGGATGACAAGGGCGTGAGTACATTATATGTGAATCTTTGTTTTGAAGTGAACTTCTCCTTTAATGTGCAAAACTGGAATATCGCAAAAAAGATTTGAAAATAATTACCGTTTCCATTGAACAAGTTAAAACAAACAAAATAATCACTTTCTGATGTACTGGCAATAAACATCACTAAGGAAAGTAGGAGAAGCCACTGAATATAATAATTCTCATATATAATAACTTACTTGCGCATCAGCGCGAGCAGAAAAAAAAAAAACAATAATCAATAAAAACGGACATTGCTTACGAAGGCGGATGCAATTGTGTAAGACAGTCCTGGGAGGCAATTATACAGAAATACTCTGATGACAGACTTTCCATCGGGAATTTAAGAATGGCAATAACAACATTTCAGATGCTCTGCAACAAGATCGGCCCACTGGTTAGTCAGGTTATGGCGTACATAGGTTACGCAGGTTATGATCTACATAGAGGAATTTATTTGGCAAATGCATTTCCATCTCCAATTATTTGCACTGACTCTTTTTCGCACAAGTCAAAAAACATCTGAAGCGAACATAAAAACTTCCTCACTTGTTTCTGATGCGATACCTCAAAATGTGCAAAAACAGGGTGATGGAAACATAGCTGAATTGCTTTGATACTATAGTAAAACACTATTTTTAACACTACTATGACTGGTAAAACCTTAGTATTTTTTAAAGTACTTTCAAGCACACAACGGTACTAACATAATGTAATTTTTATTTATTGTTTTTATTCATGTATTATTAGTAATAATTCCCAATGTTTTTTTATTCTTAATTCTGTATGTAAGTTTTCTTACAGTAAAAGAAACCAATAAAAAAAAAAAAATCTTAAGATTATACGAACACTGGGCACTTCTGGACACTCATATGTCTGCATTTCGTAGGAACAGAGTTATGGAATTTTTCATCAGTTTTATTTCTAAGCCTCAAACAAGCATTGTTATTATTTTTGTGAAAGGAGCTGTTGCACAGAGTGACAGTCGAGAGCAACAGTAATAATGACTACAGTGTGTGTGTGTGTGTATGTGTGTGTTCATCACTGCCTCAGAAGTATTACTTATATTAAAACAAGCAGCTGTATGAAAGAGCTTATTAAAACTTCAAACCTGTACTCAAGTTCAATATATACAGCTAGAAAACAAGAATGAGAGATGGAAAAAAAAAAAACTGAGAAATAAAGTCACAGACCGCAGATGCATCTTGTTCCTTTGGTGTGGGTGGAGGGCTGCCAGCATGTCCTATAAGACTGCTAAAATCTGGAAAAAATAAATAAATAAATAAAAAAGAACAGACATAGGATAGCAGGGAAAAGAGGGAAGGTCAGAAGAAAGAAGAAAAGGACACAGATACTTCACGAAAACGCACCCACACAAAACATACTTTACAATACATTTTTGCTGAACAGGAGGTTAAGGAGCGAATGAACATTTTCTGTGTGTGTGTGTTTGACAGGGTGTATATATAAAATGTAGTATTTCAGATTTTTACTTGCTCTATTTTTACTATTATCTAAATGTAGATGTGACTTATAGATTTATTTATAATTTTAACTCCAACACAAGAGTTGTGTCTCAATGCAGATCAAACCTTTGCAAATTCCCATATAAACTCTTAAAACTAGAAAACTGTGAAAACTTAAAATTGCCCAACATTAAATCTCTCTCTTTCTTCCATTTCACAGTCCAGCTTTTTCCTCCTACATTCACCATTCATCCAAACCTCTCCTCCTCATCCTCTTCTCTCTTCCTCTCATCTCTCCATCCCTAATCCATCCCTCCCACCCCTTCTCCAATTGTACATATTCGCTCCTGCTTTCATCTGTGTCTGTCCATGAATCTCCCTATCGATCTGTCTATCATCTCTTCCCCTATCCATCTTTATGTGGTTGGAGTGTGTGAATATTTACCTTCTCCCAAGTGAAATGATTCCCTCATAATGTTTTTATTGGCGGTAAAAAAAAGCCCGTCTGTACAATCTCTTTTCCAATATTTGCCTAATTCTCTCACCCCGGAATGCACAATTTAATGAAATCTGAAATATAAAAAAGAAATCTTATTAGGGCAAGAACACACAATGCTAAAATCCACTGACACTTCAACCGATTACATAACGTAAGCCTTTCTATTCTGTTCTCGAGGGCTGAAAGACTTGTGGTGGGGTCTATGTAATGCCACTTAATTAGGAGATAAAAACCATACATGAATACACACACTTTCAAAAGGATATATACAGAAATTAAGCCACATATAAAAAAAAGCAATGAAGCTTTCTGAATCATAGTGATATTAAAGGGATAGTTCACCCAAAATTGAAAATTCTGTCATTAATTACTCACCCTCATGTTGTTCCAAACCAATAAGACCTTTGTTCATCATCAGAACACAAACTGAGTAATTAAGGACAGAATTTTCATTTTTGGATAAATTAACCTTTTATTACATTGTAATAAATAATTTATAACAATGTTAAAAGTAAGGCAAAGTGCAAAAAAAAGCATTAAAACGCATTCTGGCTTTGGGAATGGGAATGTAATTGAGTAAGAGCACAAGTATTCAGTTTATGTATTCAAAACCTTATATATTTAAAAAAAAAATTGTGAGTACAACTAATGTAAGAATATGTAATTCTAGGGCAGCACGATAAATTGCATGTGATTGTCAGGCACGTTTAGTTAGTAAAGCCGGTACTTTGATTAGTAGTAAATCTCCATCACATGCATTTAGCTGGAGCGGCAATTAATACACAGAGCCGTAAATCAGTGACAAGCCATGCAAAATCTTGCTTTGCTTAGCTTGTCAGCATGCGACTCTAAAATGTGCAGTTTTATCACACAGCACAATGCCACAGATGTCGCAAGTTTTGAGGAAGTGTGCAATTGGCATACTGACTACAGGAATGTCCACCAGAGCTGTTGCCCGTGAATTGAATGTTTATTTCTCTACCATTTTGGCAGTACATCCAACCAGCCTCACAACCGCAGACCACGTGTAACCACACCAGCCAGGACCTCCACATCCAGCATCTTCACCTCCAAGATCATCTGAGACCAGCAACCCGGACAGCTGCTGCAACAATCGGTTTGCATAACCAAATAATTTCTGCACAAACTGTCAGAAACCGCCTCAGGGAAGCTGATCTGCATGCTCGTCATCCTCATCGGGGTCTCGACCTGACTGCAGTTCGTCGTCGTAACTGACCTGAGTGGGCAAATGCTCACATTTGATAGCATCTGGAACTTTGGAGAGGTGTTCTCTTCACCGATGAATCCCGGTTTTCACTGTACAGGGCAGATGGCAGACAGCATGTATGGCATTGTGTGGGTGAGCGGTTTGCTGATGTCAATGTTGTGGATCGAGTGGCCCATGGTGTCGGTGGGGTTATGGTATGGGCAGGCGTATGTTATGGACAACGAACACAGGTGCATTTTATTGATGGCATTTTGAATGCAGAGATGCACAGATACTGTGATGAGATCCTGAGGCCCATTGTTGTGCCATTCATCCACGACCATCCTCACCTCATGTTGGAGCATAATAATGTTGCAAGGATCTGTACTTAATTTCTGAAAGCTGAAAACATCCCACTTCTTGCATGGCCAGCATACTCACTGGACGTTACCCAATGAGCATGTTTGGGATGCTCTGGATCGATGTATACCAATATCCAGCAACTTCGCACAGTCATTGAAGAGGAGTGGACTGACATTCCACAGGCCACGATCAAAAACCTGATCAACTCTATGAGAAGGAGATGTGTTGCACTGCGTGAGGCAAATGGTGGTCACACCAGATACTGACTGGTTTTCGGACTCCCCCAATACAGTAAAACTGCACATTTTAGAGTGGCCTTTTATTGTGACCAGCCTAAGGCACACCTGTACAATAATCATGCTGTCTAATCAGCATCTTGATATGCCACACCTGTGAGGTGGATGGATGATCTCGGCAAAGGAGAAGTGCTCACTAACACAGATTTAGACAGATTTGTGAACAATATTTGAGAGAAATAGGTCTTTCGTGTACATAGAAAAAGTCTTAGATCTTTGAGTTCAGCTCATGAAAAATGGGGGCAAAAACAAAAGTGTTGCGTTTATAATTTTGGTCAGCGTATATAAGTTGTTACTTGGTACAACTTAACATTTCAAGTTGACTAAACATTTTTGAGTTGACTGAACTTAATATTTTAAGGCAGCTGGGTAACAAATTAAATTGTTTTTTATAAAGTAGGTTTTTATATTTATGACTTTTAAATGTAAGAACAGGAAGAAGGGAACACAATCACAGTAGCAATTCAGAGCGATGATGCAAGAATATCCTGATTAATTTCACTGCTTGTGTGTGTGTGTTTGTGTGTGTCCACACCACCCCTGCTGCTGGCATTCATCAACTATATTAATCAATGTGTCAGCCTTCAATCCAATTAGATTAACTCTGTTCTACCTGTAAACACATCATCACACTCGCCAGCCAGGTTCCAGAATAACTACATCATCCAAGTAAACAACACAAATCTCTAATAGAGACAAGGTGAAAAGTAGAACAACAATGTCAAGTTTTTGATATCTCACTGATATAAAAAAGAACATACAACCAATAAATCAGGATGACTTGTGAAACCTCTTAAGGCTGTGACATACCAAACCGACAACAAAGAACTAGCGGCGATGAAAGCCAACTGTGCTGTCGCCTCACGCCATGTGCTGATGGGCCAGAAATTTGTGCTTGAACACACTGCGATAACTACAGCCAATGGCCAACTAGAATGTAAGCTCTGGACTTGTGTGAGAGAGAATAACTGTCTGTATCTGCTAGTGGCAATAGTACATATCATTCTAGACAGGCGTTATGAAAACACACACATATTTGAATGCTCAGGTAAGATGACAAAGTTGGTTCGCTAAGCTGAACAGCCAATCAGAGTTATTGTCTCACCAACTGCCTGACACCGATTCAACATGCTCAACCGGCCAAAAAAACACAGAGTGAGGGGAAAATAAACAAAAAATGAGCTGACAGATGCTCAACGAAGGCCTTTAGGTGTTAGCAAAAATTCAGCCATCCTGAAAAACACTACTTTCCACATTCACAGGAAACAACTGGCATATCTTTTAACTCATGACCTCAAACTAAATGCTTTAATTTCTCTCAAAGATTCAATACAATGAGCTATTCTCATAAAATTGCATATCAAGAAAATTACATTAGATAAAAGAGCTACATAAGATTTGAGGCAGGCCAGGTCAATAACTTTTGTCTCTGGTTTTATGGATCATAACCTTGCTAATGATTAAATGACTTCAAATTATGACACATTGCCTGTTTCGTGGCATAAATTATGCACGATGTACATCTTAACCTGTGTCTTAGAAATACTCTGTGGTCAGACCAAAGATCATCAATTTGTTCGTAACGGTGCACAGATCTCTTGTTCTCAATTTTTCTCTCTTATTATTTATTCAGAAACAACATTTTTTCTCAAATAGTGTAGATTTACTAAATCTCTTCTCAGGGCTCCACAGTGCGATCATTTCAGTCGCATTTGCGACTGGAAACTGTGCGACTATGAAAAACATCCAGGAGCACCTGTGCGACTGACCCGATCAGCATGTTTGTGTTTGCGCTGCGGGGAGCTTCAAAGGTTTCTACGTATTTTTGCAGCGTTGAGTTATGTATCACAGACATATCTCACAAATCCTTTCATAAACAAAGTGTAGAGAGTGTGTAAATAAAAGATTCATTGTGCAGTGTAGAGAGCTTCGTTGATTATAATGGATCTTTGGAAATTGTGATGAACTAAGATGAGTGACAGCTTTTAATGATTTTTAAGTGAGTTTATAAATGAGATGCTGATTTATACAACAGTTAAATAAACAATAAGTTAATATTAAGTAACTTACATTGTCTGACTATAACACTGTTCCTTCATTTTGCTCTATTTCATAATAAAAAACATAGTGAAACAAATCACAACTGAGCCATTGCGCCTCTCCATTCAAACATAGCGGTGTTTCGTTTACGAATGAACGTTTTTAAACAAATTTAGTGAGATTCATAAAGACACTTGCTTTATTCCTGATTCTGAATGAATGATGCTTTATTCCTGATTCTGATGAATCAGCCATTTGAACTAATCAAATGAATACATGATTCAGTAATTAAATCTGGCAGTTTTATTTTTATTTTTAAAGTATCTTTCTGTTTAAATAATTTAAAATTTCTACATTCAAAATTTTATATTTAAAACAATAATCTCAACATCAATTTATGAATTTAATTGCACTCATGCCACCTCTGAGACTTATTATACATGTGAAAATAGACCTACAAGCCGCTTTTGTGTTCTTCTGTGGCACCTCTCTAGTACAAATTAATTTTGTTAATACTGATTTCATTTGATTGGTAACTTTTTATTCTACTTGTTCTTATTCTGTTGATTTAAAAAGTGTACAACATATTTATTAAAAACTGACATAAAAGATTACATACTCTTAATAAAGTTAGAAAAATGCCATTACTAAGGTAAAAACTAAATTCCCCTGTAAATCAGGGGCAAATATCCACTGTTAGTCAAATATCACCTTGTAATGGGAAGGCTAATTTTTGATCAGATTTTCTGATTATTGATTAGAAGGTGCTCCTGAAATTTTGACTTTGCTCCTACATTTTTTTTAATTTAGGAGCAAAAGTGCTCCTAAAAAGAAAAGTAAGCGTAGAACCCTGCTTCTGGACTGTTTAAAGGGTCAATGGCAGAAGAAGACAGAGAGAGGAAAAATATTTTAAAATAAAATGTTAATGTTAAAACATTAGATTAAAAAAAAAAAAAAAAAAAAAAAAAAAAAAAAATTTGTATTCATAAGATTTTGAAACACTTTATACCAATTTTAACAAGAGTTTATATTTAAAGGCCCTAAAAATGACATGGTATAATCATCAATAAAATAAAGAAAGAAAGATATTTTTTCAATTTTGATCAAACAAATATACTTAATTATTATTTTAAAAACTTGCATTTCTTTCTTTTTTTTTTTTTTTTTAGAAGTCACACAACAAGACAGAAAAAGCTGTTTTATTCGAAAAGCTGTTTCATTCATTTTCACCCCTTAACTATCGGTGTTAATTTCGTTAACAAGTAATGTGCCAATATTTTTTTTTTTTTTTTTTTTTTTTTTTTTTTTTTTTCACAGACGAAAACAAAATAAAAACTTGTTTTGAATGATAAAAACTATGCCGGAAATCTATTGACATTTTGAACTAAACAAAAACGAAACAAAAATGTTTAGGCGAGGAACGATTTGTGATCTCTAGCTTCCGCTAACTGTTGTACACGTGTACACGAGACAGTGGCATTCCAGGAGATGACTTAGAATGTAGTCGTAGCGTAAACCCCAGTGTGAATATGCTAGTCTCGTGAGAAGTTTTGTTTACAGAAAAGGGAAACCAGTCTCCTCCAACATTTTTCTTTACAAATCCTCGTTTTCCACTTTTAATTCCTTGTATTTTTTCTCATGAATGTGTGCACGACATTTAGCAGAAGCAAGAAATTATGGTTTATAAAGTTTTAAATATGGATATTTTTCTAACACAAATGCACCAATTCACTTCAGAAGGCCTTTATTAACCTCCGGAGCCATGTGGAGTATTTTTTATGATGGATGGATGCACTTTATTGGACTTCAAAATCTCAACAGCCATTCACTGCCATTATAAAGCTTGGAAAGGGCTCGGACTTTTTTAATATAACTTCAATTGTATTGATCTGAAAGAAGAAATATATAGTGCATTACACTATTCGATTTTAGTCAATGCTATGATTTTAGTTACTATGCTATGATAAACTAAAACAAAAACAAGATGACTAAAATATGACTAAAACTAAATGCCATTTTAGTCAAAAGACTACGGCTAAAAGCAAATCAAAACACAACTACTTAACTAGTTGACAATTCAGAAAGTGAGAATAAACCACAAAGCGGGCCAGACTTTACAGTCTGGTTATGTGAGGTTATTTATTAATATGCTAGTAGTTATGAGTAGATTTCTACTCAGTCACAGAGCTGCCAAACACACATCTTTCAAACACACACAGATAGGTCTCCAAAAACGAAATCACACTCACAAAAACCTGCGGCAAAACTCCAGTTGCATAACAAACATCAGAATAAAGCATCATGGCATATTCAAGCCGTAGGGCTTTGTTCTGGTTTATTCCTCTTATCCTCTTAAACTCCTCCACAGCTCTGCATATGGACAAATAAACTCAATATAATGATGTGTCATTAAGACACTACAATTCCCAGAGTCCCTTGAACCTCGCAGTCATCGTTTACTAAAAGAAACAAGCTAATCCACACCTTAACACTTGGATCTAATTATTCCAGATTTGATAATTAGTTACTTCGTATGTTAACCGAGGAAGTGTCATAGCAAATCCACTGAGAATCAAGAACCCTATGTGAGTGACATGTACATGCATGTTGCATTTTGCCCTGGAGATGTTTTCTCAGACATATTGTATGTCAAATCAAAATTCAGTTGGCGAGTGGCATAGAAACTATTGGGCTCCACTGACAAAAATTTGAATATCATTCAGGAATAATCTAGAAGAGTAGACGTCCTTAACTCCTAAAAAACAGTGGGTCTTTATTGGGGAATAATATGTGACCATGAACCACAAAACCAGTCATAAGGGTCAATTTTTCAAAATTGAGATTTATCATCTGATTAAAAAAAAAAATAATAAAAAAAAAAAAAAAATAATAAAAAGTTGTCCAAATAAACTTCTTTGACCCATACAATGTATCTTTGGCTATTGCTACAAATATAATTAAGACTGGTTTTGTGGACCAGGGTCACATATAAGATTCACTTACAGTTAGACTTCTGTCTGATGATTTCTATCCAGGCTATCTCCCTGCTATCTTCAGACATGACTACTAAACCCCACACACTAGCTCCATATTTCTGCTTGAATAAAACATAAGACCCTTAAAAGGGCCAGGAATGTGAAGTTCTGTAGTGTATATCTTGTTCTCTGTGATCTACAAGCATAACTCACCTCAAACAACCATATCCTCTGTGTCTAAAAGAAGGATGAGATCTCAGCCGTCAGAACTCAAGTGCAACCTCTTCAAAAACACTTGTGCTAGTATTAATACAGTGTCTTATGCACTTCATGCCATTGTGTTTAATAATAAAAAAATCACTGTGCTTCGCAAACAATTTTATGAATTGATTCAACCTGATCTTAACGTAAACACGACTCATTTTATTTATATTTTCTTTAATTATTTCAGGGTAAAATGACCACTACCCCGCTAAAATTATTTTTAACAAGCAGACAAGTTGAAGACACAGGATTTAAACATAAATTTGTCATCAATCATGTTTATTCTTCCATATGATTGGCTGATTAACCTAAAATGTGACAATACACATCTCACGCTTGCAATTTGTCCATACAACATTCTGAATAGGTCAAACCGCAACGTAAACTACTCACCCACTCAAATGTCACCACTTTAGTTCATGTATGAATGAAAAATGAATTTAAATTGACTTTAAATGGTATGAGAGTGGGTTGGTTTTTTGTGAGCACTTAATAGCAAAATAAATACCATGACAATCAATGACATCAATGATGTAATTCACTAAATCTGTCATTCTGTCATTACTCACCCTCATCTTCAGAACACAAATTAAATTTTTTTTAATGAAATCCAAAAGCTTCCTGACTCTGCATAGACAGCAACACAACTACCACATTCAAGCCCCAGAAAGGTAGTAAGGAAATCATTAAAATAGTCCATATGACATCAACTGTAATTTTATGAAGCTACGAGAATATTTTTTGTGCGCAAAAATAATGACTTTATTCAACAATTTCTTCCATTCCGTGTCAGTGTTTCATGCACATTCACAAGAGTACTAGTGTGTTGCTGTCTCTGCACGGTCAGAAAGCTGTGGGACTTTATGAAAAGTATCTTAATTTGTGTTCCAAAAATGCACGAAGATCTTACAGGTTTGGAACAACATGAGGGTGAGTAATTAATGACAGAGTTGTCATTTTTGGGTCAACTTTACCTTTAAAAGTGTATAGCACCAAAAAATTTAAAACGTGAAGAGAAGGCTTTGCCTCTTCATTTCCTAAGTCCACTACACACCACTGGTAAAGTCATATTTTGATGAGACCAGAGAGGATTAATGGCTTTATCAACAGAGCTGTTTAGTTTGTATTCCACTAAAATGTGGAAAAGAATTAGCATTTTGAGCCATTGGGCTCTGGCGGGAGTTCTAATGGGTTTTTATATAGTAATTTCCGATTTATGAGCAAAACATGGCCTGTGGTTAACATTATTTTAAAGAAACTTTCAGGTTTTGTTCCACAACATGAATTTGAAACCACATTGTGTTTTGGCAGTGAAAGTTAATGTAGTTTATTTGACTTAGTTATAGTCAAACTGGGACAAATGATCAAATCAAAAATCAAATCAAATCATTTATTTAACAGGTTAAAGAGATAGTTCACCCAAATAACAGAAAATTCTGTCATATATATAAAATAACAACTTTATTCAACAGTTTCTTCTCTTCCATATTAGTTTTAAACACAAATTCACTGTAAACAAGGCACAGCGCATCATGGTTCCGTGTCAGAAACAGATGCTAAAATGTAATTTGATATAGAAGTAGTTCATACACCTAAATTCTTATCAGGAATACAGTCATGGGCAAAAATATCGGCACCCTTGCAATTCTGTCAGAATATGCAACACTTCTCTCAGAAAATTGTTCCAATTGCAAATGTTTTGGTATTCACATGCTTATTGTTTTTGTTTGCACTGCAACAACACACAAAAAAAAAAAAAAACAAATGAGACAAAAAGTGAAACTTCATTAAATTTCACATAGAACTCAAAAATGGACTGGACAAAATTACTAGCACCTTGTCAAAATTGTAGGAAATAATTGCTTTTCAAGCATGTGATGCTCCTGTAATTTGTATTTAGACACACCTGTGGCAAGTAACACGTGTGGGCAATATAGTATTCACACTTGCAACCAGTTAAAATAGAGAAAAGTTGGAGAGCATGGAGAAAAGAAAGAATGTAAAGAGTTGTCTGTGGATTTGAGAGAAAAAATTGTGGACAAACATGGACAATCTCAAGGCTACAAGTCCATCTCCAGAGATCTTAATGTTCCTGTGTCCACTGTGTGCAATATCACCGAGAGGTTTACAGTCCATGGCACTGTAGCTAACCTCCCTGGAGGTGGATGCAAAATTAATTTAAAGTTACAACGAAGGATTGTTCGAATGGTGGATAAAGAACCCCAATTAACTTCCAAACAAATTCAAGCTGATTGGCAGACACAGGGTACAACAGTGTTAGCTCGCACTATCCGTCACCATCTGAATGAAAAGGGATGCTATGGTAGGAGACCCAGGAGGACACCACTGCTGACACAAAGGCATAAAAAAGCAAGACTGGAGTTTGCCAAAACTTATGTGACAAAACCACAATCCTTCTGGGAGAATATACTGTGGACAGATGAGACAAAATTAGAGTTTTTTGGTAAAAGACATCATGGCACTGTTTACAGAAAAAAGAAATGAGGCCTTCAAATAAAGAAAACACAGTCCTCACAGTCAAACATGGTGGAAGTTCAAAGATGTTTTGGAGTTGCTTTGCTGCTTCTGCCACTGGATGCCTTGGCTGTGTGAACAGTATCATGAAATCTGATGATTACCAAATAATTTTGGGGTACAACGTAGTGGCCAGTGTCAGAAAGCTGAATTTCCACCAGAGGTCATGGGTCTTCCAGCAGGACAATGACCCGAAACATACTTCAAAAAGCACTCAGAAATGGTTACAAAAAAAGCGCTGGAGAGTTCTGAAATGGCCAGCAATAAATCCAGATCTGAATCCCATAGAACACCTGTGGAGAGATCTCAAAACAGCAGTTGGGAGAAGGCATCCTTCAAATCTAAATGACCTGGAACAGTTTGCAAAGGAAGAGTGGTCCATTTGAGAAACTCATTTTTTACAGGAAGCAACTGATTTCAGTTATTTTTCCAAAGGGGGTGCTACCAAATATTAAGTTAAGGGTGCCAATAATTCTGTCCAGTGCATTTTTTAGGTTCTGTGTGGAATTTTTTTGTATGTTGTTCCAATGCAAACAAAAACAAATAAATAAATAAACAAACACGTGAGTACCAAAACATTTGCAACGACAACAATTTTCTGAGAGAAGGGTTGCATTTTCCGACAGAATTGCAAGGGTGCTGATATTTTTGGCCATGACTGTATTTAGAACAAGAATCATTAGATAACATTAAAATACTCTACTTAATGATCACACTGCAGCCCCTAAAATACTAATAATGGTTATTTTAAATATTTACCGATTGTTGTCACTATCCTTCAAACCACTATGATATACCCATTTATGCCCAATAGGTTTTAAATCATTTAAGCTGTAATACAATTTAGTATGACCAGTTTTCCTTTATATTTTATTAAGTACAGGTTAGAAGAAGTATGTTCTGTACCATTTTTACATAAATCAGTTACACTGAATGATGAGGGAACATTATTTCATCCATGTTTTGACATTTTATTTTCTGAAAACATTAAAGCAGAAACTTCACTTGCATTTAATAAGCTTCTATGTATATACAATTACTTTTTGCAAATTTAATTTGATGCAGACACCAAAATGGAAAGTCTCAGATTGACGCAAACTTTGACTTCAGTGGTTTGTTCTGTATCTGAATGCATTCTGTGTGAACACGTGTTTCGCTTCCCAATTACTGGCTGTTTGATGGAATTAGCCAGCTACTGTCAAACTGCATGCAAAGTTTATAATTAATGAAGTTTATCTGATTAATTACTTTCTAAGAATATAAAATGATGTGATTTTATAACTTTATAACATTAAATTAAATCAAAATTAAAGCAAGTATTGTTTGCTTCTGTTTAGTCTTTTACTTCATTTAAAATGATCTACATTTAATTAGATTTTAAAATGAATTTATTATGAAGCTGTCAAGATAATCTGACACTATTTCTGTAAATCATCCTTTTTTTTTTAATACTGAAGACTGATATTTGCTAAGGTACATTAATTTCCCAGCAGTATAAGGTTACTTAGAGTCTGCGTTAGTAGAAAAAGTAGGTGGTTAATGTAAATACCAAACAGTTATAACTGTGCTGCAAATCAAATATAAAGCATATAAAGACTGTAAAGAGTAGTTTTGTTTAAATTTTGGAAAAAAACATACTTGAGTGACTTTAACTTCAATTCTAGTTAGGTGGTTTCAGTGTTTTAGAAGCAGAAGCTGTTAAAAACCATGCTGGATTTTTTCCCCAGTCATTTTAAGACTCATTTAAAGGCTAAAAGCCCATTATAAGAGGTAAAGACAGTCTAAAGCATGATCCACGTTTGGCTAGACACAGTGAGGTCACATTTTATAGGGGTTGAAATTAGATATTGCTATATCTCGTCCAAAAATGATCCTCCTGAAGGTCAAAAAAGTAACTTTGCATGCCGTTCTCTTCATAAGCCCTGCTTATAATCTGTCTTCACAGTATTAAAAAGTTTGAGATGTAGCATGGCTTGTCATAGCATATAGCAACAATTTCATCGCAATCCCACTTAATATGTGCATATCTTGAGAAGCAGCGGTAGAATATTCTATGAAAACATTCGTTTATCAGCTGAGGGGCTGGGAATAGAGACTCAAGCCATGCCTGAAAATACAACACAAAACTGAAAGTTATTTCATTTTTATTCCCCCCTTTGCTTCAGTGTTTCTTTTTGTCTCACTTTGTATCTTTTGCCTTATTCTTTATTTATGAATATGTTGCAGCCTTTAGTGTTTTACTTGCTTGTGTAAGATTATATGAAAGATCCTGGACTGTGGAATGGTGTGGTGCAGCGTCAGTCACTGGGTAAGTATGTAAAAATGGGTTTCATCAAAGATGAAAGCTTTGAAAATAGAATTAGGACTGGTGATTCTGTCAACTCAGAATGTTAATAAAATATGTGTGAAACCAGTAATTGTATTTAATGCCATTAAAACAATTATCTAATTTTGTTCTGTTCTGTGCGATTTTCAAAGACAGCAGAGGTGTTTTAACACAGCCAAATTTTTAATTATGAGAAAAATGATAGAGAAAGAAGAAATGAAATCTAGATGAGATTTAGATTTGGCATTTGAAGCATTTGTATGGTGTGAGCAAAACATGCTGTGAAAACAGAATGTATTACATTCTGAATAACAAGTACATACGTGTGTGTGTAAGAATATTTTTTAATGATTTATAATAACTTATTTATCAGTATTGTTTATGTATTATTTATAATTATTTCATGGAATACCAAGGCATAGTTACAGCTGAAACCAGAAGTTTACATGCACCTTGCAGAATCTGCTAAATGTTATTTTACCAAAATAAGAGGGATCATACAAAATGCATGTCATTTTTTATTTAGCACTGACCTGAATAATATATTTTACATAAAAGACATTTACATATAGCCCACAAAATAAAACAATAGCTGAATTTATAATAATACTAGTAATCTACTAAATAATAATAATAAAAAAAGATATTTAGGCAAAATAAGAAAACTGTACACATCTTCATTCTGTTCAAAAGTTTTGACCCCCCACCTTTTAATGCATTGTTTTTCCTTCTGAAGCATCAGTGAGCATTTGAACCTTCTGTAATGGTCGCATATGAGTCCCTCAGTTGTCCTCAGAGTGAAAAGATGGATCTCAAAATCATACTGACATTGTTGGGTTCAAATACACAAAGAATTTGTGGGACCAAATTGTATGTGAAATATCTTATTCAAGTCAGTACTAAATAAATAAATAATCCCTCTTATTGTGGCAAAATAATTTGCAGATTCTGCAAGGTGTATGTAAACTTCTGGTGTTAAATGTAAATCAGGGAACAAGTAACAATTATAATATTTGTAACCATTTGTAGGATTTTATGATGAAAAATGTAATGAATATTTTAAATTCAAATAAATAAAATAATTACATTTTAATACAAAAACAGTAATCACTCATATATTCTGAAAATGAATAAATGAATATATAAATAAATAGTACAAAAACTGTTATAATGTATAATAGAAATAATTAAATTGTAAATAAACAAGCAATTTGTGGCACAGTGTGTGTGAACTCTGTTGTACAAAAGGTCAGATTTCACTAAAGCAGAAGATTTTCTCTGAATCATTTTGCAATTATGATCAGCCGGCTGAAATGCTGCTAAATAAACTGCAACCGACCAAACAAGCAAACAAACAAATAAAATGCAGAAAAGGTTAACTATTGCAAAAACAAGACATTGGTTGTAGCTAATTATTTCAGTCCACTGACATTAACTTAAAAACCAAAAAAGTCGAAACGTGACTCGAAACGATACAGAATATGTATGAATTGTGCCATTCTTAAAATATTCATTCATTTTGTTTCACTTATTTCTAAATGGGCAAAACCGTCTCCCTCCCTCCCATTCTCTCACTCTCCAAATTAGCTTAGCCTTTTTAATTTTGCCCCCTGTTGATGGCAATTAGACCACTGAGATGCTCCAAAAAGCAAACCAGACATGTACACGCTCTCACACACATCCTAAAAGTGCCGTCACAGAGAGCAAGAGAGACAGCTGTAGGAATTACTGTACATTCTGGGTAGCCATTCCTCATCTAATTACAAGTGAGCACAATCATTTTCACATTTTACTCTTAAAAGGCTCTCTGCCACATGTAATTCACATCCATAATTGAGCCGATGGGTGCTAAGTGAAAAAAAAAGCCAGAAAAAAAAAAAAAGGCTAAAGATGAAAGAGAAGGGAAGCAGGTATACTAAAAGAAAAAGCGAGGATGGAGGGTAAAATAATGGGAGTTTAGGGAGAGAGCTGTATTGAGAATGAAAGGAAAGCTGATGTTTATTGGCAAATATTTCCCTGGGATTCCGACACTGGTCTTTGGTCTTAATCAGACTCTGTTTGCTCTGCTATTGATTAATCTTGCCTGGACATCATATTATTGTTTACTTTCTGAGTCTCTCCAGACAAAGTGAAAGAACAACCTGGCATTCGTCTAATACACCCCCCACCCCCAACCCCACCTGTCACTCAAACTCCTCTCATTTCTTCCCCCGTCCTCTCTTATTTTCCAAAAATAAAGGAGTTATGAAGCCATGGCTCTGTACCCCTGTGGTTACTGTGAGTGACGCCCGTGACAGCTGCCCGTATGCGCCCCCTCTGAGCTCGGCATGCTGGGGGATGTAGGCTGTCAGGTCACATTATGAGCTCGCTGAGACGGCACCAGTAGGCACGTGGCGTTTGCATTTACAAAACACACACGCCGAACAACATGGTAAACAAGATGATGCATTCATATACAGACACACCAGCAAACGCTCTTTAAAAAAAGGTTCTTAAAGGGATAGTGCATCCAAAAATGAAAATTCTGTTATTAATTACTCACTACTCATAATTTTGGGATGACATGAGGGTGAGTAATTAACGATAGAATTTTCATTTCTGGGTGAGCTATCCCTTTAGGTGCAGCGAAGAATATTCATATTCTTGACATCACTTTTGGATGTATAGGACTATTATAAGTTTCCTAATATGGTTCCTTTAAGAATATAAATGAATATATTGATATTATATCATGATGTTATTCAGTATATTGGTTGTAGGTTCCTCACATAAACAGAAGTAAAGTCAAACAGAGGTAAAGCCAAATTGGAAAAAAGAACACTTGATAACACAATTCAAAAATCAATCAATCAGTCAATCAATATATAAATGTTTAAAAATGATCTACTATGTTATCATAAGGAATTTCAAAAAGAATTCTTCCATGACAGCAAAAGGAACTTTTTTTGTCTGATGTCATGTGGATTTTTTTTTTTTTAATATCCTATGACATCATATGGAATTAAAAAAAAAATTCCTATGACATCATATGGTGCGTAAAAATGTGCCTTATGACATCATGAGGAAAAATTCTTTTGTGACAATATACGGAAATTAAAAAGAAGGGTTTTCATATGACATCATATCAAATTTGAAAAATATTTTTTCTGTGACATAAGGAACTTTTTTTGTCTAATGTCATATTGATTTTATTTATTTTTTGAATTCTATGACATCATATGGAATTAAAAAAAAAATCCTATGACATAATATAGAGCATTGAAATGTCTTATGACATCATAAGGAACTTAAAAAAATTATTCTGTGACAATATATGAAAATTAAAAAAAAAAAAAAAAAAAATGACAACATCACATGAAACTTGAAATAGATGTTCCTGTGACATCATATGGAGTTACAGATTCTCCAATGACACCATAAGGAACTTCTTCTACTTCTTCTACTGTGACATCATAAGAAAATTACCTGTTGTTCTATGACATCACATTCAAATTTAAAGGGATAGTTTGCCCAAAAATTAAAATTCTGTCATTAATTACTCACCTTCATGTCGTTCCAAATAGGGCTACATGATAAATTGCGATAAATCACAATGTAATCGCACTTGATGCTTGGGCAAAAGTTGCGATAGTCAGGCGCATATCAGTGAAGCACGGTTCTGTGATCAGTAATAAATCTCCATCCGAAGTTCAGAGGGTGCTCTTGTGCGGAAACTCCAAATACAGTCCGCAGACAAAATCCAGGAAATCCCTATAGCGGTAGTTTAATAAATAGATTTAACTGCTTTCATTGATTCAACTTGCCTAATAAACACACAATTACAACAATATATGACTTATGTAGTAAATGCTGCTCCATCGGAAAGCACATGCTGGAGATTTACTACTGATTACAGAACCGGCTTTACTAGGGTGACCATCTGGCAAAGGGGCTGTTGCGGGACATAGATGTGATTTTGCGGGACAAATGCGGGACATGTGTGAGACTGACATTTTCTACTGTTATGCTATGTAAATACTGATTACATCTGTTGTCATATGCAATGATCTGTGTTTCTGAGCATGCACATGCAAGTGAGAGAAAGCACGTCTTTTTTATGAGAGTGAACAGAATCCACTTGCGGTACAGCACAAAGCGGGACAGGTAGTCACCCTAGGCTTTACTGACAAAATGCGCATGACAATCGCCTTCAATAAATTGTGCAGCCCTAGTAAGAAGCCACATCATCTCACAGAAGGATTTACTTCAAACACTCGACTGACATTATGAAATGAGACAGTAAAAATATGTTATTACATGTGGTATTTTCACATGCTTTCAGAAGGAGCAGCATTTACTACACAGAGCCGAAGTTACGCAAACAACTTTCATTATCACCGAACGATTTCATCACATGCGATTATGCGGTTTTGTGTAGCTTGTCAGTGAATTAGGGTTCTGTGTAGTAAATGCTGCTCCATCTGAAAGCAAGCATGTGATGGAGATATTTTTTTTTTTTTTTTTTTTTTTTTCTTTGCGCACAAAAAATATTCTCGTAGCTTCAGAAAATTACGACAGAACCACTGATGCCACATGGACTATTTTAATAATGTCCTTACTACCTTTCTGGGCCTTGTACGTGGTAGACACGTCAGAAAGCTCTCGGATTTCATCAAAAATATCTTAATTTGTGTTCCGAAGATGAACAAAGGGCTTATAAAACCAAACGAAGGTGAGTAATGACAGAATTTAAATTTTTAGGTGAAGTGTCTCTTTGATATCATATGAAACTTCAAAAATGTGTTCCTATGACATCATAGATTGAAAAAGAAAGTTGTCCTATGATGAAAAAGAATCCATTCTTTTTTAAGCATAAGAGAATCCTGATTTCAAACAAACAATAACACTCATCGCCACACACACAGGACTCTGAGCTCTAAACAAATAAAGATGAAATCATCAAGTTTCACAGCAAACAGAATAGGCTGTCCTGAATGATCAGCATAGATTTGTGTACATAACCGTGGAATTGAACGCAAGTGAATGTACATATATGCTCTTTCAAAAGACAGAAACCCCTGCGATCTCAATCGCTTCCTATCTGAGGTTTAATGCATTGGCTATAATGTCTTACGGGATTGTGAATACACACCATAAAGTGTGGAAATGTGAGTTTCATTACTGCCTTATAAAGCGTCAACCCCATTGGTCATGAATGCTTCTGAAGTGCACGGGGGCGGCTTTGGACCCTAAAGCACGTCTGCTGTGTGAGGAAACCAACACCGATGCAACAACTCCAAAAGCGCGATTGGTTACAGCTCGGCTCCATTTCATGCGCTTTCAGACCACACGAAACAAGTTAATGTTCGCTTTTACTGTGTCAAAGCAGAGATGCCATTAAATAGAAGAGCAGGGAGAGACGTGTGATTTATCAGAGAGACGGTGAAGTGATTTCTGTGGCAGAAATGTTTATACTTATTGAGGCAAAGCAGGTGCCACTGTCATTTCCTATCAAATGTAGAGAAAAGGACTAATTTACCTTAAAGGTAGGTCTCACATCTGTCAGACTGTGCATGTGTGTGAGAAGTGGCCTGCCAATATATGCAGAGATGTTATAAATAACTTGTCGCTGTCACACATGCAGACATTAATACATACATAAATATATATTGTCATAGAGATAAGGGCTCTAGGGACCCTTCAAACTTCTAGCCAAGAAACATCGGCTCACGTAGACAGTAGCCGTTGGCTTGCACGGTTTTAGCTAAAAAACTTCTTGACTGGGCGTCAACCAGAATGGGACGGATTTTGCTCCAAACATGATCATTTTTTCGTTTTATTCTGTTTTATTACACAAAATGCATTGCAATGTTTTTCCAAACCATAATTTGTGTGAAAACATTCTAAAGTATGTAAAAAAGGACATTCACAGAGGTCAGAAACAGGACTGAAGACAGATGAAAGAACAGACATGCTACAAGACCACCATTTACGCTCGATATTGGAAGAATATTCTAAACAATATTATTTTGTGAGTTATAATATTTTCTGAAAGGAACTAAATGTCTTCAGAAAAGTTCTGATGGCATTTGCTGTTCATCTTAATGCTGTATATTGCCTATTTAAAGTAGTGTTTATGGCAGAAACGCTACATTGCTGCTGTTCCGTAAGCGCCACCTACTGACAAAGCGTGAAATCGCATTTTTAGCATTTTTATCAATCTTGAAATTCTAAAATCTAATAAACTGTAAACAAAATAAATAAATAAATAAATAATAAAATTATACATGTATAATAAATGTGATAAAATTAAAAATGTGATAAAATATATGGAATAAAATTAACATGCATGTAGCATCTTTGTTTAGATTGCAATTAAAATGCAGTGGTTGTCTTTAATTTAAAATGGCTACAGATAATAAAGGCCAGTTCGGTCTGTATTACAGCAAATAAAAAATGTATTCATACACTCTTTTATTATTTTATGTCTCTCTCTTAAAGGGGAAAAAAAAATCATTGTTGGAATTTTCCCATTTGATTATAAAAAACTGGCAAATGGACTTGGACATGAAAAATTACACTCGGTGGAACCCTATTAATTACTGTTCTGCTAAAGGAAAAAAAAAAATCTTGGGTGACCTAAGGGTGAGTAAATTAACAGCAAAGTTTCATTTTTTTTTTTTTTTTTTGGGTCAACTATCCCATTAGTGTCCCTCAATTTACACCACTGAATTAAAAAAGGTTACTTGCAACTTTTTATCTCACAGTTCTAACTTTTTTTCCTCAGAACTGTGTGATACAAACTTACAATTCTGACTTTTTTTCAGAATTGTGAGATATAAACTCGCAATTGCGAGTTATAAAGTCAGAACTGTAAGATATAAACAGTGCTGGGGGTAATGCATTACAAGTCATGTTATGTAATCCAATTACTTTTTTTCAAGTAAATAGTAAAGTAATATGTTACTTTTTTTAAATAAGTTACTTTTTTGTTTTCTGAGACGTTTTTGTATGTTGAGAGAAAATGGGAGTAATTGCAGATGCGTTGTGTGTGCTGTGTAAACATGATGTTACTGTAGTTCTATACTAAAAGTGAACATGCATTAATTATTTCACAAAGAAAAAAAAACACTTCATTCCTCAAAATGAATAAACAGAGAAATGCAAACTCAGAATATGATGCAAACCTGCAATAATTAAATGTTAAATAACACAAATCTCCTTTATGCATTTGATTCCATTTTATAAACCAGTGTCTTTGCTTCAACTATACTAATATGCAAAAATTACTTTAGATTAACTAACATTTGTGCTTCATTTTTGAAGAGTGCTGATCTTCCTTCTCCTACAGTTCTATTGTACAGACAAGAATTTACTTTTCCTTTAGCCTAAGGCTTATTCATTTCACTTTTTGGTGTGAAAAGGCTTTTACATTTGCTGAAAATAGAACATTTTATATTAAAAACAAACAAGCAAGCCCTGCCCAGATAAAAAGTAACGCAAAACAAATGTAATGCATTACAACGTAATGCAATGACGTAATGTAATTAGTTACTTTTTTACGGTGTAACGCAGTATTGTAATGTGATAATGTTATGTGATATAAAAACACAATTCAGAATTCAGAGAAATAATTATTTTATAATATTAAAATAGTAATTTTTTACTTGCAAAAGCAAGTTTATATCTTGCAATTCTGACTTTTTTTTTCTCAGAATTACCTGATATAAACGTACGTTATAAATTTGTTGCATGTTATAAATTCAGACTTGTTAGATATAAACTGTACGCTTATATATCACAATTTTAAGTTTATAACTCACAATTCTACCTTTTTTTCTCAGAATTGTGAGATATAAACTCAAAATTGCGAGTTATAAAGTTGCTACCTTTTTTTTATTTTAATTTTATTTATTTTTTTCATTTAGTGGTGGAAAGTATAAAAGAAAGTTATATTGTTTTTTTTTAAACAATGTAAGAGTCTTTACTGTTTATGATTTTTAGAGTCTTTACTTTTTATCAATTTAATGCGTCCTTCATATATTACTGACCCTAATTTCATACAAATTTGTATGTGCATTTGTACATTTGTTGTAATGTTCATATGGCATGTATCAGTGTCTATTCAAACAACAAAAGTATATTTATACTTTACTTACAAATGCCAATAAAATAACACTGATGCATAAAACAAGGTAGTTGTACCAAAGTCCCTTTATGGCAAGTCATTTGACTCGGCGGCCATCTTTGAAATGCCTCTCGGGCAGGCAAGTGCACCTCTCACCTCTCTGAATGGGGAAACATCAAATTCTCCAAAACTGTTCACCAAGCTTACAATTAAATTTCATATTTGAAATTTCCAATGAAATCTGACAAAAACTGCCTTATAAATATAGTTCTTTATGCTCCAATAGCGTTAAAAAAAATGCAGTGCAGTGATGCACTGACTTTACTAATAAACGATTGGCTCTTTCTTTAAGAAGGCGGGTTTTCACGGCCATAATGAGCGCTGCATCTTTCCCCATTCAAAACTATACGAGTGACAGGTCTTGGGTATTTTATAGTTGGTGTCTAGTCATTAATCAAACAAATGGACACTAATTACAGTAACTAAACAATGAAACTGAAAATGGCTTAAAATATTGCTATAATTGTCTACTGTGTTTGTACCTGGATCACTTCATATGAATTTCAGTGTCAAACACAGTCAAAAGTTGCTCTTCTAGACACAATATGTTATTCGAAACTTGGCAAGTGGTAATTTTCTGTGAAAAATACTTTACATGTGAGGCGTAATGTTGTTTATGTGGAGTCAAGTGGGTTGTAGCACTCTAATCTCACTCTTTATATCACTTGTTTTCTATTATTTAGGTATTTGCTCCATCCTTTACCACTGTCCACTTGTCTGACATCATAGTGCTTATCCTTGGAGTGACTTATTTCCCATGCTAATTTTTCTAACTCTCTCTCTTTTTTGATATATTTTTCATTCAGACACACGCTTAAGCTCATACTCAATATTCTCTTTAACCCAAAAGAATAATCAGAAAGACAAAGCAAATATCTAGTCAATGGAAAATCAGCTTGTATCACTGAAGAAAGTAATTTTATTAGCATCAACGAGAAAATCAACAGCTTTCAATAGCGCCGTTATTACTTCTCTACATTTCTCACACCTTTTCATTAATTCATATTCAGCACAATCTCAAATGATCAGCGGGAATTCATACTCACTAAGACCACAAACCGAGAAGTTTCAAACAAGTTAGAAAGTGTGTGTGTGAGAGAAAGAGAATTATAAAAGAACTCTCAAATTACATAATGCTAATACACTAGTGTACTACCTACCTAGACAAGAAGTTCCCAATATAATGTGTTCCAAAATGTAACACCATCATCCTATTTTTCAAAGCTAACTAATTAATAATAAACTGCATGTATTGTTTGCGAAGAAAGCAATCTCAGAATGCAGAAGGAAAAAATCTAATTGCAAGATAGTGGACGAAATGAGATAAAAGTCAATTCAACTGTTCAGAAATTACAAACAAAATGTATATATTTTTTGTCTTTTGACCAGTAGGTGTCTTTGTGCCAAAGCTATTCTTGTGCCCTCAGGTCATGCTTGGTATAACGTACCAAGTTTGGTCAAAACCTGCGAAAGAGTTGCGAAGATATAGCCTTATATCTGTTTTTGTGTGAATTTCATCAAATTCAATTCAACGCACTTTACAAGAACAGTTTGATCTATCGGAAGTCTTTTGATAACTTTTTGCCAACATTGGCTGAAGATGATCTTGTGAAAATCGGACAAAACCGTCTAGGATGAGTTACAAATAGTAGATTTTTCACAGAATTCAGAACTGCAAAAAAATCTTGAACTCTAGACCTTACAGTTTGAAAGTTATTAGCAGAAATATGAGTGCAAATTTGGCTTGAGCTAGATCTGTGTTCAAATTGTAATTGAATTTGTTTATTGAACTTCATAACTTACCCACAAGTGGTTCTACAGGAGAAGAAGAAGAAAAAAACAACAAAAAGAAGAAGAAGAAGAACAAAAACAAGAAATCTAACAGATACAATAGATGCCTAAGCATATTCAGTGCTTAGGCCCTAAAAACTATATTAACGACCACACCAATAGATGATTAGTTTCCATTACTACTGCGGGTTTCAGAAGTTATTAGCAGAAACATCAATTTTTATATGTTTTGACCAGTAGGTGGTGCTGTGCAAAGTTATACATGTGTCCTCATTTTTGTACAAACTTTGGAAAATTCATTAGCACATGTTACAAAAACAGTTTGGTATATCAAAAAGCTTTTGATAACGTTTTTCCAGAATTCCCAGAAGATGATCTGAGCTAATTTTGGTGAAAATTAAACGAACCACCTAGGACGAGTTCGAATTCAAAATTGTGAAAAATCTTGACATGCAGAAACTTCAATTCTGGTATGAATTCAACTTGGTACGGAATCAGAGGAAAGAAAGAATTTTGCTTTTAGACCTTACAGCTCAAAAGTTATTAGCAGAAACAAACTTTCCCACAAGCAGCTCTGTAAGATTCATAACAATATGCTGAAGTGTTTATAAAATACAGCATTTTACTATAAAAAAGAAAAGTTATAAGCAGAATTTTTTTTCATATCTTTTGACCAGTAGGTGGCGCCTACTAACTATTTGTGTGTCCTCAATTTTGCACAAACTTCAGCAAATTTAACACACGTTATGAAAACGGTTTGGTATATGAAAAATGTTTTCCCCCCCCGCCTTTTTTTCCAGAATGCTCTGAAAATGATCTAATTTTGGTAAAAATCTGACAAACCATCTAGGACAAGTTTGAAAACGTATATTTTTCAGAAAATTCAATATTGCAAAAAATCTTGACTCATAGAAATGTAAATTTTAGTATGCATTAGATTTGGTATGGAATCAGAGGGAAAACAAGAATTTTGCTTTTAGATATTACGGTTCAAAGTTAGCAGAAACATGAGTGCAAATTTGGCCTGTTGGTGGGGCTAGAGAGTCTGAGTTAGAGACTCCAAATTTGCTGTGGTTAATGACAACTTTCTCACAAGCCGCTCTAAAAGATTCATAAGATTCATAACAGTATGTTGAAGTGTTCATAAAATACAGCATTTTATTATACAATTCAAAACGGTTCACAATCAAAATGCCTGACATAGAACAACTGGGTTTTGATTCGGTATGACACTCTGAATCTAACAACATCAATCTTATGATTTGGTTAAACTGTTAAGAAATTATAAACAAAAAAGTCATGTTTTAATATCTTTTGACCAGTAGGTGTTGTTGTGCCAAAGCTACTCATGTGCCCATCAAGTCATGGATGGTATAACAGGTACCAAGTTTGGTCAGATTCTGCTAAATTGTTGCAAAGATATAGCCTCATGTTGCATGAATTTAATCAAATTCATTAACGTGCTTTAAGAGAACTGATTGGTCTATTGTAAATATTTTGAAAAATGGACAAACCGTCTAGGACGAGTTCGAAAAAGTAGATTTTCCACTAAATTTAAAATAGCAAACAGTCTTAACCTGCAAAATTTAGCTTCTAGACTTCACATTTCAAAAGTTATTAGCACAAATATGAGTGCAAATTTGGCCTATTGGTGGCGCTAGAGAGTTTAAGTTAGAGACTCCAAATTTGCTGTTGCTAATGATAAGACTGTCCTCTATCGGTTTCATAACTTTCCCACAAGCAGCTCTATGAGATGCATAAGATTCATAACAATATGCTGAAGTGTTTATAGAATACAACATTTTACTATAAAATTCGAAATGGTTCACAATCAAAATGGCTGACATAGAAAAATTGTGTTTTGTTTGATGCGGTATGGCACTCTGAATTTAACGACATCAATCTTATGATTTGGTTAAACTGTTGAGAAATTATAAACAAAAAAGTCATTTTTTACTATCTTGTGACCAGTAGGTGTCACTGTGCCAAAGCTACTCACGTGCCCTCAAGTCATGCTTGGTATAACAGGTACCAAGTTTGGTCAGATTCTGTTAAAAAATGTTGCAAAGATATAGCCTCATGTTCATTTTCGCATTCATTTAATCAAATTCATCAACATGCTTTTAGAGAACCGATTGGTCTATTGTAAATATTTTGAAAATCGGACAAACCATCTAGGACGAGTTCAAAAAAGTTAAAACAGTCTTGACTTGCAAAATTTAGCTTCTAGACTTCACGTTTCAAAAGTTTTTAGCACAAATACAAGTGCAAATTTGGCCTATTGGCGGCGCTAGAGAGTTTGACTTAGAGACTCCAAATTTGCTATTGCTAATGATAAGACTGTCCTCTATCAGTTTCATAACTTTCCCACAAGCAGCTCTGTGAGATTCATAAGATTCGTAACAATATGCTGAAGTGTTTATAAAATACAGTATTTTACTATAAAATTCGAAATAGTCCAGACTCAAAATGGCTGACATAGAAAAACTGGGTATTGCGTTATGCCGCTCTGAATGTAACGAGACTAATCTTATGATTTTTGGCCAAACTGTTCAGAAGTTATAAGCAGAAATGTCAATTCTTTTATATATTTTGACCAGTAGGTGTCACTGTGCCAAAGCTACTCATGTGCCCTCAAGTCATGCTTGGTATAACAGTACCAAGTTTGGTCAGATTCTGCTAAAATGTTGCAAAGATATGTCCATTTTTTTTTTGCATGAATTTAATCAAATTCATCAACGTGCTTTAAGAGAACCGATTGGTCTATTGTAAATATTTTGAAAATCGGACAAACTGTCTAGGACGAGTTCGAAAAAGTAGATTTTTGGCAAAATTTAAAATTGCAAACAGTCTTGACCTGCAAAATTTAGCTTCTAGACTTCACGTTTTAAAAGTTATTAGCGCAAATATGAGTGCAAATTTGGCCTATTGGTGGCGCTAGAGAGTTTGAGATAGAGACTCCAAATTTGCTATGGTTAATATTGAGACTGTCCTCTATCTGTGTGCTAAAGTTCATAACTCTACCACAAGCATTTCTATGGGCTGGCATAGACTTCCAGACCGGATGAAGAAGAAAGAGGAAGAAGAAGAATTCTCACGGAATTATACTGATTATTAAAAATTAATATTTATAGCTATCATCCTTGATGCGAACGGCTCATTACTCTCGTATTGAAAGGCCTGACGAGAAAAAGTAACGAGACTTCAAGTGTGCGTAAAGTTAATATTTTTGATAAAATCATTGTTGTCGGAGCTCTCGGAATAGTAGCCGTTCATTACCATGCTGCCATATGGCCATAACCATCTATTAGCGGAGATAATTGATGTGGAAACTTTAAAATCCATTAAAGCTCAGTAAACACAAGCAAGACTGTGTTCAAATGTGTGATCATATCCTTGCAATCTCTATCCAAGCTGGTTTTGATTAGTCAATTAAAGAGTTTGTTTGTCAGCCATGCAAAGATCACTTTAGGAAATGATGACCAATCAGAAGAGAGCAGATGATTCACTGACACTTCGCCAAACATAGGACTCATAGCTGTTTCTATGGTAACACAGAGCGGAGGAGAACGCTCTTAGAAAAATATGCGTCAGCTGCCATCTGAGGGTGTAAAACACACATACACACAAATATGCATGCGAAACACATATAGCAAAGTGTGATATGAAAGGTTACATG